>NC_053393.1:114559827-115171493 GCF_905171765.1 Bufo bufo | reverse complement strand
AATGAGAACATGTATCCATCCTCTGATGGCTACTTCCAGCAGGATAATGCACCATGTCACAAAGCTCGAATCATTTCAAATTGGTTTCTTGAACATGACAATGAGTTCACTGTACTAAAATGGCCCCCACAGTCACCAGATCTCAACCCAATAGAGCATCTTTGGGATGTGATGGAACGGGAGCTTCGTGCCCTGGATGTGCATCCCTCAAATCTCCATCAACTGCAAGATGCTATCCTATCAATATGGGCCAACATTTCTAAAGAATGCTATCAGCACCTTGTTGAATCAATGCCACGTAGAATTAAGGCAGTTCTGAAGGCAAAAGGGGGTCCAACACCGTATAAGTATGGTGTTCCTAATAATTCTTTAGGTGAGTGTAGATTCCTGCCATATTCTCCAGGCATATGATAGAAGCAGAAGAGATATTGATCCCTGCCACATATTGCCAATACCTGCTGGGACCCAAGGCTATTGCTGTATCTCATATGGATTAATGCTGCCTCCAGTAAAGACAAGTTGAATTATATTCCAAGTCTGTATCTCATTCATTACTACCGAATTCCTCAATTACTCCTACTAGCAACACACTCAGTTATTGCAAGTGAGCCAGGATCCAGGAGTCCAGCCGTACCAAGGTAGGAGACACCGTTGACACTATACCTTTTACTACACAGAGACATTACACCACTCTGGCATTCTTAACCTGGTATGTGAGTTGTAACACCTTAAAGGGCCCTGAGACTGTACCCTGCGCACGCTGCAATTGGCGTCACGAACAAAAACTATAGACTTCTATACCCATATCCGGACCCACTGCATAATTTGGTGTCCGTGTAACTGTACCACGGTCCTGATCATTGCATTAAGTGGCGTCACGAACAGGATCGAGCTGTGTGCCAACAGAAACAGATCCAATTGTATGCTACTACAGTACCGGATCCAATTGTGTGCCTAACCAGATCAAATTGCATGTTTCACAGTATTGCAAGATCTACAGATTGTGAAAAAACCCTGAAAATGGACTTTATTACTTTAATTGCGGGACCAGAAAATGCTGCATTGTGCGTGTCAGCACTGCAAGGGTTAATCAGCCATTTTTCCCTCATGGCGCAGTGTCTTCATGGCTTTCAAGAGCGCGAAAATGATGACTACGCCCCCCTAGAAGCGGGAAATCTAAAGCCTTCCCACCAAGAACTTTGCAATGCGAGCCAAGGGAGTGCAGACTCCTCCCTCTGGGCTCCACCCTCACTTCCTGCATTTCCTGCACTGATTGTGACAGAGGAGCCAAGAAAGATGGCGCAGCCCCCAAAGCCAAAGTGGGACCAGATGGCGATACCAGAAGAACCAGTGTATGAGGCTCACCCACCAGAAATCCGGGTCTCCCAGCTTGTGAGGAGAGCTGGCCCCAGCGCTTTTGGAGTGTCCCCGGAGGCTGTGAGTTCCTCCACTGGTGGCAAGATGGCCACCGCTGCTCAAACAAAGATGGCGGCCGTTCCGGAACCCGCTCCCGCGGATGAAGACGTCGTATCTTCAGTCTAGACCCCAGAGGCTGTGGATCCCTCCGCGATGGCTGAACGCACAGACAAGACGTCCCCCAAGATGGCCGCCCGCATCAAGCCTGCTCCTGCGGATACCACCGCCAGCCAAGCTGCCCAGGCCCCGAACATACCTGCATCGACGACGGCATCTACAGCTTCGGAGACAGTCGCGATGACGTCACCTACCATGGAGGTCCCTGCGCACCACCAAGAGGCATCGGAACCGGCTGCCCGGCTGCAACATCAGGTAGGAGCAGACGCGCTCCCTGAGGCCTAAGCCCGGTCCGAAGCTGCCCCTGCACCGCTTCCCGCGGGTCCCGATACCCCTGATAGGCCCAAGCCTGCTCCCCCATGCACACATACTGGTGCGGAGGAGGCGGCCGGAACTTCCACTCCACCACCCAGAACCAACACCTCCAGAGCAGGACGCCTCAATCCTGAGGTCCCCATAGTGAGCCCTGAAATCCCGGCGGCTCCAGCTCTACAGGTGGGGCAAATAAATAACTCTGTCTCTACGTACTGCTCTGGAAGCTGCCACAGGCACCCTCAGTTTGCCTACCAGAGCCCCTTCAGCCGGAGGTTTTGTCCACCTCTGCACCGGCTAGGGATTCCGGCTTGCAGCATGTCACAGCTGCATTCTCCAGGCTGTCTGCACAGGCAGTACCCACAACCACCACCAGAGGGCAGTGGCGTACCATTACAGCTGCTGAGAGCACCAGACAGTTTAAGGAAGAACTTTTGCCCCCTCAAACATGGGATACAGGAGGAAGATTTCCAGACTTTTCTGTGAGGAAAACTACCCACTATAGCAATTACCCACTACCTTGTGTGGATTACAATTAACTCTTATTGTTTCTGTGGATTACAAGTGACTTATGGACGTTTTGTTCCTGTCCACAGTCAAGCACTTCAAGAAAAAGGACTCAAGTCATATTTGAGCGTATTATTACACTGATATTTGCATAATATTTTTGCACTAATTCTTCCAGTTTACATTTTTGCAACGTTTAAGATAACATGCCCATTGTGTGTATTCTCTCCTAGGTGCTGCAATGTGAATTTATGCACTATTTGTGATGATTGCACTTAACATTGCACTTAACCAAAAAATGGAGCAACTTACTCAAGTATGCCTTATTTGACAGCTCTTATTCTCTCCTCGCTTTATATGGACTGCCTTTATGCGGATGCTTAATACTAATGGCCTACACCTGGATTTATATATCCCGGGTACCCAGGGTAGGTCCAGTAACTACACAGGTAACCCCGCTGCTTCAGGAATCGCTCCTTCCCGTTCGTTTTATGTTCAGGATTGCTCCCATCCTGAGGTGTCCTACTTCCCGGAGTTTCATGGGATTATCATACCCTCCTCCTGTGACATTGCCAGAAGAGCATGGAGACGATAAATACCTCCCCTTCTGAGCCTTTGCCTAAGGTATGGCGCCTCAAACCTTAGAGCCACATAACTTAGCTACCCCTTAGTCACCATAGTGATCGTGCTTTAAGCCAAATTTCTCAGGCTTTGGTGCAGGAAAGGGAATACAGGATAAAGCCACCCTTTCATTTGCGGGCATTTCATTACACAATGGCGGGACTACAGAGGAAAGACGCCCCCATGCTTTCTTTGGTGTTTTAGGGCCAGAACATTTCAAAGTCAGTCAGTAATGTTTGCTTAGTGCAGTATTTGGTTCATTGGTTATACCGAGAGAGGGAAACTGTGTGTTGGACACCTTACTCTAGCGGGCAGGAACCTGGGGATAGCCGTTTCATGTTTGTTTTTGTATGTCATTATATGTAATTCATGCAGTACTTATTTGGGTACCCCAGAGCTGATTCCTCTCCCTCCTAAGCATAAGCCGAGGGCGGCTTAACTCGAAGTAAGGGGGAATGTAACATCCCAGAGTTATGTTACTAAACTCTTTTTCCTCGCTACTATTTGTTGGTAACATGTGCCTTGTCATCTAATGTGATTTTATTTAATATTCCTCACAAATGTGCATTTTCTAAGCCTGTTACATGTATTTGCTGTAATTTTCATGTACACCAGCAGATGGCAGCAATGTGTCAGCAGGGCCTTAGTTATAGTTTAGCATATCTAGACTGGAATAGTTTATTCCAGTTTAGGCCCCCCTCTTTGAGCAGAGTGGGCTCGCCCATGTCCTGCCTCATGGGGAGGGAAGAAAGTTAGAGTTAGTGTGCCAGCCACCCCGGCTAGGGGAAGGCTGTGCTGGTAGGAGCTCCCAGTTCTAGGGATCCAACCCAAGATCTTGTCTCGGTTGAGACCAAAGATCTTCATTCCCAGTGTGGCAAAACCAACCTCGCCATTGGGTTTTGGAGGGGCCTGGCTACCAGCCTCTTGCCCCAGGATTATGGGCCCTCTCATCAGCCAGGCTTCCTTTGTTCACAAAGGACTTGTACTAACTTGAACCTCTGGTCTAATTCGTGCAATTTTGGGATGTTAAATGACTATGTGCATTGAAAAGGGTGGGACATTGTATACGCAGAGTAGTGAGGTCTGTTCAATTGTCTCTCTGTGTGTATTGGCGATGTCCTTTGTCCTGAGAGATAATTGAATTACGTCTCGGTCATCGCCAGGACAGAAGACATTGTGTATTCTCCTGCCTGTGATGATTGCATCAACCCAGAGTGAGGTAATTGAATCACGGGCAGAGGGGAGGATTTTGTGTGGGAGTGTCTGAGTGTATTGTACGTGGTTATTGGCTGTTTTTACAAAACCCTGTGGGTGGTAACCTTGTTGGAAAATGTGTATAAATCAATGCTTGTGTGTTCAAATAAAGAGTTCCTGTTTTACCCTTTACCATGTTGAGGCTGGTGTTTGGGTAACTGATCGACACTGGGTGTCAAGTGGAGTGCTTGGGGACCTCGAGAAGCACTAGGAGCACCTATCAACGGAGGTACCCGGTCGGGGTGCTAGGAGATTCGTTACACCCAGCTTGAGCCTTCAGCCTCAACTGGTGACAAGCAAGCAGCCACCTCCAGAACTCCAGGAAGAACCATTCCCTGTGAGCTAACTGTGAGTACTATCCAGAGACCAGGAGAAACCCAAAGTCCTCCTCAGCTAGTCAGTCCCATACACAGCAGAAGATAGACAGAGCAGAAGATAGCAAGATAGCAAGACTAGCAACACACTCATTTATTGCAAGTGAGCCAGGATTCAGGAGTCCAGCCGTACCAAGGTAGGAGACACCGTTGACACTATACCTATTACTACACAGAGACATTACACCACTCTGGCATTCCTAACCTGGTACGTGAGTTGTAACACCTTAAAGGGCCCTGAGACTGTACCCTGCGGACGCAGCAATTGGCGTCACAAACAAAAACTATAGACTTCTATACCCATATCCGGACCCACTGCATAATTTGGCGTCCATGTAACTGTACCACGGTCCTGCTCATTGCACATGTGCTAAACAAGTGCCCCTGAGAAAGCCAGCAGTGTTGAAACAATGCCTTGCAGGACTAGCTGAGCTGAATGTAATGATACATTTCACTCAGTTATCCGATGCTTCATTCTGGAGAAAAAGTACTTTAACCGATATGCAAATAAGCAGTCAAGTGCATTGAAGGCAGTCCCTGACCACTCTGTGCACCCTTGGTCGTCCTGCTTCCTCTGCAAGCCCATCCCTGTTCTTGATTGACACAAACAGTTCCTAAATAGCCGTCTTGCTTAGCCCTGTCAATTAAGAAAGAGAGAAATGGGATGGCAGAAGCCTCTAACTCTATGTGAGGAAAAAACTGTCTCTCCAATTCAACATTTGACAAATGAGATCTCCTACGGAGCTAATCAAGGACATATCTGAAATTTGCAGCGAGACTGTACAGAGAGATGTCTGGAAAGTTGAGTCGTCCCATAACGTTTAGTAGTTGTAATTTTACCAAGCTAATATGGGTTCTCTAGCTCTACCCCATATAAATGTCAGAAAGGTGTTCTGAAACAATCAGTTTTATGCAGCAGGAGAGGTAGTGTTTGAAGTAGAAAGTAATTTAGGGAAGGCGACCATCTTAATCAGGGATGGCCAACCTGAGGCCCTACTGCTGTTGCGAAACTAAAACTCTACAGCAGGGCATGGTGGGAGTTGTAGTTTTACAACAGCTAGAGATCTACACATCACTTCGGACGCCCCACGTGCTTGTACAGCACAGCCCGATCGCATTCCTTAGCTGCTTGGCTTCAGCGATCAAGACTTTACAAAGGGGTCCCATGTACCCCGAAACTTGTTGTCTCAGAATAAAGTAAAACTTTATTCGACGCCTGGTTGTGTTCTGCTCCTTGTGTTATCCACCACAAGCTCGACTACCATGGTCCGGCTGCCTTCTAGTGCTGAACTTAAAGTAACATTTACTTGAGAAGGAAAGAGTGAAATGTTGCCAGGAGTGAACCATGGAAAGAAGAGCTATTCAACTTATATAGGAAAGAGGGATTAGCCGGTAGAACTATTCCTAGATACGTGATCGATGCCGACTGCCAGTGAAAATGCTTTCTGGTCATACGAAAAATAGGCAAAGCCAAAGATTTATCAAAATTAACTTTGAAACCGAAAAATAGCCCAAAGTCCTCAATAGTAGACATTATACCTGGGATCGCCTTTTTAGAATTAGAGATAAAAAGCAATATATCATCTGCAAAGGCTAGACGTTTAGTTTCATAGTGGCCTAATCTCCTGGAAGGAAGGAAGGGTCAATAAAACCAGCAATAGGAGGTCTAATAAAATCTTAAATAATAATTGGGAGAGTGATACCCCTACAAATAGGTAAGTCTACTTTCACACTCGTGTTTTGGCTTTCCGTTTGTGAGATCCTTTCAGGGCTCGCACAAGCGGTCCAAAACGGATCAGTTTGCATTCTAATGCATATGTTTGCATCAGTTCCGTCTCCATTCCGCTTTGGAGACGGACACCAAAACGCAGCTTCCAGCGCTTTGGTGTCCATCTGATTAAACTGAGCCAAATGGATCCGTCCTGGCACACAATGTAAGTCAATGGGGACGGATCCGTTTTCACTGACACAATCTGGCACAATAGAAAACGGATCCATCCTCCATTCACTTTCATTTTGGCAATGTTAAAGATAATACAAACGGATCCGTTCTGAACGGATGCAGACGGTTGTAATATCTGAATAAATCCGTCCATGATGGATCCGTACAAAACGCGAAAGTGAAAGTAGCCTAAAGAGGAAGCGCACATATTATTTACCCAAATCATTGACAGGCTGAAAGAACATCATCTGGACCGCATGACAAAAAAAAGGAGCCAAAGGTGTAAAGTTAAAGGCGTTCTCCGGGCTTTTAAAGGGTTTCTGTCACCCCAATTTTCGCTATTAAACAGGCTGACATTATAGATGTGAAAATGTCACCTGAATTTAACTCTGCATTTCTTTTATTTAAGTATGCCCCCATTTTCGTGTAATTGTAACTTTTATTATATGCAAATGAGCCTCTAGGAGCAGGTGGGGGGGGGTGTTGCACCTGCTCCTAGAGGCTCCGTTTGCCCACCTCATTTCCACGCCCTTCTGTCTTGATTGACAGGGCCAGGCCAGCATTGGTTCTCCTGCTGGCCCCGTCTGCCACGTAACTCTCGCGCCTGCACCGTCCCGTTCAGTATTCCGCGCAGGCGCAGTGAGAAAGCCGACACCAAATACTGAACGGGACGGCGCAGGCGCCAGATTTACACGGCAGACGGGGCCAGCAGGACAACCAACGCTGGCCTGGCCCTGTCAATCAAGACAGAAGGGCGTGGAAATGAGGTGGGCGAACGGAGCCTCTGTGCAACACCTCTCCCCACCTGCTCCTAGAGGCTCATTTGCATATAATAAAAGTTAAAACTACATGAAAACGGGGGCATGCTTAAATAAAAGAAATGCAGAGTTAAATTCAGGTGACATTTTCACCTCTATGATGTCAGCCTGTTTAATGGCAAAAATTGGGGTGACAGAAACCCTTTAATAATGATGACCTATACTCAGGATAGGTCATCATTATCAGATTGGCGGGGGTCCGACACCCAGCACCCCCGCCGATCAGCTGTATGTTGAGACAGTGCGGGCTGTGCGCACGTGCAGTATCCTGTCTCTCTTCCTGTTCACTGCTGCTTTGTCATAGACATAGCGGCAGCAGGAAGAAAGGGTGTCAGACCCCCTCTGATCTGATATTGATGACCTATCCTGAGGATAGAATCCAAATAAGGTCGGCACTGCTCGAAGAGTTTGGCGGTGCACGTGTCTGCGGGCAGGAATCCCAGTAGATAATTTGTGAAGAACAATGAGTGCCGGTCTTGTTCTTCACGAACTATCCTGAGGATCGGTCATCAATAGTAAAAGCCCAGACAACCCCTTTAAGATTCTGAGACCAGGACAGTCTGTCAAAGGCCTTATCGGCATTAAAGCTAAGCAAACTACTCCTAGTGTTTCTTTACAAGTGACAATACTATATAGCCACTATACCCGTTCTTATATTAAACGTAATAGATTTCCCATAAAGGAAACCATTTTGATCCGGGCATATAACATCCCCCAATATAAGCTGCAGCCTCTTTAGTAAAGAGTTTAAAAATCGGAATGAAGAAGGAATATGGGTCGATAAGATCCTACTAGAGAATGGTCTTTTCTTGGCTTCGGGAGAACTGTAATACACGCATTAAAGGGGTTGTCTCATCATAGACAATGTCCTCATTGTCTTATAGGTGCAGGTCCCACCGCTGGGACCCGCACCTATATCGAGAACGGTGCCCCGCAAGTGAAGGAGGGCGCACTGCACATGCGCAGCCGCCCTCCATTAATTTTCTATGGGGCCGACGAAAATAGCCGAGTGCTGGCTCGGCTATTTCCGTCGGCTCCATAGTAATAAAAGGGATCGGGGGCCGCACATGCGCGGTACGCTCCCATTCACTTCTATGGGGAGCCGGCTTGGTGGTGGCCGGACCGGAGTCCTCAAGCCACCACCTTGCAGGGCTTCGTTCTCGATATAGGTGTGGGTCCCATCGGTGGGACCCGTACCTATAAGACAACGGGGGCATATCCTAGCGATATGCCCCCATTGTCCATGATGAGACAACCCCTTTAAAGACATAGGGAATACTTTTGGAAGAAATAATGTTATTAAAAAGCATGCATAGAGGAGTTCCCAAGGAGGTACTGAGCAGCCTATAAAATGTGTTATTAAAGCTACCCGGGGCTTTGGACAGTTTCAATGTTTTCATAAGTTGTAACACTTCCTCTAAACTGATAGGGCATTTAAAAAATTTCTCGTGATCAAGAGACTGATTGTAGAGAGATGCAAAAAAAAAATCTTCCCTAATGTCTTTAGGTTGCGTCAGCAAAGAACTTGAGTGGGATCTTAGAGAAGTGAATCTGGTAGAGGCCGAAACAGTCTAGTGAGAGAAGCCTGCCCGGTTTGTTTCCCCAACGAAAATATCTCTGTTTTTTGTCATTTAAGTTAGTAAGAACCTTTTCATAGGCCAACATATCTGAGGAAGCTTTTGCGTAAGTTTGACGAGTTTCTGGGGTATTAAACCATTTAAACTGCCTGTATGCTAGGCTGAGCTTTTTCTGGGCCGCATATATGGATTCTGTCAACTAGGGCTGCAGTAAACGATTATTTTAGAAATCGAGTTTATTAATCGAGTACTCTAAGAAAAACCTTCTTAAAATAACATATTGCTTTATAAAAACAATATTTTTATTTCTTACAGTGGTATAGCCAATAATTGCACACACATAAGGCTTCTTTCACAGCTGCAATATGCATTCTGTCAGAAGAACCATCAGAATGTACCATATCGGGTATAGCTGGATACTGCCTGCTGCTGCAGCGATTGACTGTAATGGGGTCCGGCCTTGTTACAGCATTCAAGCTGGGTTTTTGCTGGCTCTCTACTGCCAGCAACAATGTAGACCACCGCCACTCTCTCTACTGCCAGCAACAATGCAGACCACCGCCACTCTCTCTACTGCCAGCCACAATGCAGACCACCGCCACTCTCTCTACTGCCAGCCACAATGCAGACCACCGCCACTCTCTCTACTGCCAGCCACAATGAAGACCACCGCCACTCTCTCTACTGCCAGCCACAATGCAGACCACCGCCACTCTCTCTACTGCCAGCCACAATGAAGACCACCGCCACTCTCTCTACTGCTAGCCACAATGCAGACCACCGCCACCAGTGTCACAATTCCAACCAAGACCAATATACACCACTCATGTCCTGGCCTTCCCAAACAACATGGAGGTGTTCCCTTCCCCCTCAAAGCCATATACTGCCGGACCCCCTACCACATGGACACCACTGGCCCTTCAGGATATACCAACTTTCCTCACTAAGGTACCAGCCACACTCACAGGGGCAGCCCTCTTGAAACCACACTACTAACACACAGACCACTGTCACCTGTCCCAGCCACGAAGCAGTAAGGTGGTCAGCCCTGGTGCCGGCCCAGACTTAAAGGCCATACAGAAGTCAGTGCATGCTTGCTGAGATATATGTACAAATACAATGAGAAATAGCAACAGCATAAGCTTATAAACAGGTAAAATATACATTTTTTTTTTTTTGTGAAGATTTTAAATGTCCAGGTCAGACGTGCGCGGTGTGTAGATAGTGAGACACAGAGATATTTAAGAAGATATGATGTTGAGTCAATATTTGTTTTTGACTGTATTTTGTCTAAGGGAACAGCTTTTGCTCATGTTAGGTTTTTTCGTGTTATATTGCAAATGGAGGTATCAAACAATATATATACATTTATATGCAGGATAAATGCAGACATTTATCCTGCACTGGTTGCAGACCGCTATTAAACTAACCAAGGGGGGGGGGGATTTTAATTAGGAGGGGGGGAGAGGGGGGGCCGCACTGGCCACCAATGAATGTAATACAGGGGAGGGAGGAGGGTCAGCCCCCTCCTGCCTGGCAGCACCTGATCTCTTACAGGGGGCTATGATACGCACAATTAACCTCTCAGGTGCGGCACCTGAGGGGTTAATTGTGCGGATCACAGCCCCCTGTAAGAGATTGGGTGCTGCCAGGCAGCAGGGGGCAGTCATGTACAAAGTTCTTAGTATATTCTAACTTGAAGCGTCCCCATCACTATGGGAACGCCTCTGTGTTAGAATATACTGTCGGATATGAGTTTTCACGATATAACTCAAATCCGATGGTATATTTTAACATAGAGGCGTTCCCATGGTGATGGGGACGCTTCAAGTTAAAATATACCATCGAATTGGAGAAAACTCTGATCCGATGGTATAATAGGGACTCCTGACTTTACATTGAAAGTCAATAGGGGACGGATCCGTTTGCAATTGCACCATACTGTGTCAACGTCAAACGGATCCGTCCCCATTGACTTGCATTGTAAGTCAGGACGGATCCGTTTGGCTCCGCACGGCCAGGCAGACACCAAAACGACTTTTTCCTTCAAGTCAGTGGATCCTCCAAAAATCAAGGAAGACCCACGGAAGAAAAAACGGACACGGATCACGGACCTACGGACCCCGTTTTTGCGGACCGAAAAAAAAAACGGTGTACATGAAGCCTAAGGCTACCTCCGGGTTCGTGTTTTGCAGAAGCTAACTATTATTATAATGGAAACCAATGTGCTTAGACTGAAACATGATAATACTACATTGTATTGACAGTAGAAACACACAATATAAAACTTTCTACATTAATATGAAATCCATAAATAATCCAATGATAATTTATGACTTTTGTGCCACAGGTTCAATATATTCCATATGATGAGGGCAATTAAGAGCCTGAGTCCCTGAGGGAGGCAGCCTAATCCTCATACGTGATGCCATGGTGCAATAAATCTTTTGTGACGTGCGCTCATTTACAGCAGTGACTGATGTCCATTTATTTAAGCTGACTTTAAGTGACTGCTGTGAGCGTCCTCCTCCTACTTCTTTTAAGGGCAGATGTTAGGAAAACTGCACAATGGCCTGAAGACGGCAGAACTTTATTCTTCGCTCTCTTTGGTGACAGAGAAGAGGGCGGCTTCCATTATGTGTTCGTGTTGTTTAGTTATCTCCTATGTCAGTGATGGTCAACCTTTTATAGACAGAGTGCCCAAACTGCAACCCAAAACACAGTAATTTATCGCAAAGTGCCAACACGGCAATTTAACTTGAATACCAATATAGTGCATCTTCCATGTACTTTATCAGGTAGCTATAATAGCCTGCCTACATTCAGTGAGCTGCCTGTGCGGTTCATAGCGCAGAGCTGTACATTGTATAGCGGCTGTGCTTGGGGCCGAGCTGCAACTAGGCCATGTGACCGATAAACATCACATCACATGACCTAGGGAGAGCTGTGAGAAAGCCGCAACGCTGCTGCGAGCCCCAGCTGATCAGCGGAATCCTGAGTGTCAGACCCCACCAATCAGATACTGATGACCTATCCTCATCATAATACAATTTTTTCATTGTGTGGCATTTTATAAACAGTGATGGCCAGTTCACATTGTTCACCCGCGAACATATGCGGGCTGCCATCTTTTTTCACAAGTCCGGCGAGGCACAGGTAAGCCCTTACCTGTGTCTGTGCGCGAGCCGGTCTGAAAACAAGTGCGGTCACCGCAGGCAGTTCCGAGAACAGCCACTGGGGGCCTTCATCGGGCTGTTCTCGGAACTGCCTGCTCCCGGTGACCGCATTTGTTTTCAGACCGGCTCGCGGCTCGCGGCACAGGCACAGGTAAGGGCTTACCTGTGCCTCGCCGGACTTGTGAAAAAAGATGGCAGCCCGTATATATGTTCGCGGGCGAACAATGCGAACTGGACATCACTGTTTATAAACAGTTTTTGACGTTCTATAGAGAAGTCTATGGAGAAAAACTAGCTATACCTACAGCATGTTTGTTTTATTATCCCCGTGTGACATCACTATGTTTACTATCCCTGTATTAAGACATCACCAAATTTATTTTACACTTTCAAATATACCCGGTGTTGCCAGGTTTACATCTATCTAGATAAACATTGTCTGATGCTATTTCTTATGTGTAAATACTGATTGTTGTCTTTGGCCCAATTAGAGAGTTTAATATACCTGTACTGTGACATTGTCCTGTTTATTATCCATGTATTGTAATATTATTGTGCCTGACCTGTAATATCACTGTGTTCATTATCCTTGTGTTGTCACATCACTGGGTTTGTTATACTAGTACTGTGATTTCACTGTGTTTGTTACCATTGCACTGTTACATCACTGTGGTTATTATTATAGCTGTACTGTGACATCACTGATTTTATTATCCCTGCACCCGGGGCGGGTCATTTCTCTGGTACCCCCCTCCCCCCCCCCCCCAATACTTGACCACATACCTCTTACATCCAGGGATATCTGCTGTCATGTAGACCTTCTCTTTCCTCTTCTCCTCCGTTAGACCGCCATAAGAAATTCTTTCAGCCGCATCTCGTCTCTACAGAGTCTGTAGCACAGACACGTTAGATTTCTCAATTTTTCCATCAACCTCCCCATCCTGGTGTCCCCACAGTGTCATCCTGCTGCCACCCCCAATACTGTGCCCGTTGTGCCCCCCAATGCCCTGTTGTGCCCCCCCAGTGACCCTAATAGACATAATTGGGGTCATTTATCAAACTGGTGTAAAGTAGAACTGGATTTCCAAAAGAGCTGTCAAATATAAAAGGTGGAATCTGATTGGCTGCTATGGGCAACTAAGCCAGTTCTACTTTACACCAGTTTGATAAATTACCCCAAATGTCCCTATAGTGTCTACAGCAGCTATAATGTCCCCTAGAGTGCCCCCAGTAATAATAACACCTTATATTGTGCTGCAGGTAATAATCCCTGTATAGTGTCCCCAGAAATAATAGAATGGCCCATACAGTGCCTCCTTAATAGCAAGTCCCCCATGCTGCCCCCACACAGTAATTTCCCCCATACTTCCCCCCCACACAGTAGTGTCCACCACACAGTAATTTCCCCCACACTGCCCCCCACACAGTAGTCCCCCCACACAGTAGTGCCCCCCCACACTGCCCCCCACACAGTAGTGTCCCCCACGCTGCCCCCACACAGTAGTGTCCACCACACAGTAATTTCCCCCACACTGCCCCCCACACAGTAGTCCCTCCACACAGTAGTGTCCCCCCACGCTGACCCCACACAGTAGTGTCCCCCCACGCTACCCCCACACAGTAGTGTCCCCCACGCTGCCCCCCACACACTAGTGTCCCCCACACTGCCCCCCACACAGTAGTGTCCCCCCACACTGCAGTGTCCCCCACATTGCCATCCATCCCATAATAAATTGCCCCCTCAATGTGTCACACAGTATCCCACCATATTCCCCCCACGTCCTCCTGTGTGCACCCCCTCATGTCCCCCAAAGTTGCCACATTATAAAATAAAAGTTTGCCCCCACACGTCCTCTGTCCTGTGTGCACCCCGGCCCCCTCATGTCCCCCAGAGTTACCACATTATAATATAAAATAAAAGTTTGCCCCCACACGTCCTCTGTCCACCCCGGCCCCCTCATGTCCCCCAAAGTTGCCACATTATAATATAAAATAAAATCAAAGTTTGCCCCCACACGTCCTCTGTCCACCCCGACCCCCTCATGTCCCCCAAAGTTGCCACATAAAAGAAAAAAGAAAGAAAGAAACCCTAAAAGCTAAATACTTACCTGCACTTGCTTGCAGAGTCCCGGCACTGTGCTGCTGAGTCCAGTCACAGGGGCGCACGATGACGTCATCACGCGCGCCTGCGCCCGGATTTCACTACCGCATAGGCTTCAGGCCTACTAGGCTGTTCCCAATTATTATTTTTTTTATATAGACTGAACTTGCCATGAACTCATCTTGGCTTTTTCAGCCACATGACAAAATTTTGGTTCAGGCTGAACTTATTCTTAAAGGCAATGAGATGAGCATTCATTTTGAATATAATGTCATTAGATAATATTGTATACGTATGAAAATGCCCAACAGCGCGATGACGTCATCACGCGCGCCTGTGCCCGGATTTCACTACCGCATAGGCTTCAGGCCTACTAGGCCTGAAGCCTATTGCGGTGATCGGCGGCGGGGCAGGGAACTATGCGCTCCGCTCCCTGCCCTGCCGCAGTATGTGGGACTGGGTCACGGGTGTCAGCGCCTCAGCAATGAGCGCTTCCATCTGTATTGATGGAAGCGCTCATTGCTTCTGGGTCTGCTGGCACCCCCGTCAGAGCCGGCACCCGGGGCGCACCGCCCCCCCTCCTGGGCACGCCACTGTGTGACATCACTGTGGTTATTATCTCTGTGCTGTGAAATCACTGTGGTTATTATCCCTGTGCTGTGAAATCACTGTGGTTATTATACCTGTTCTGTGAACTGTGGTTATTATTCGTGCACTGTGACATCACTGTGGTTATTATCCCTGCACTGTGACATCACTGTGGTTATTATCCCTGTACTGTGACATCACTGTGATTATTATTCCTGCACTGTGACATCACTGTGGTTATTATCCCTGTACTGTGACATCACTGTGGTTATTATCCCTGCACTGTGACATCACTGTGGTTATTATCCCTGTACTGTGACATCACTGTGTTTATTATCCCTGTACTGTGACATCGCTGTGGTTATTATAGCTGTACTGTGACATCACTGTGGTTATTATTCTTGTCCTGTGACATCACTGTGGTTATTATCCCTGCACTGTGACATCACTGTGGTTATTATCCCTGCACTGTGACATCACTGTGGTTATTATCCCTGTACTGTGACATCACTGTGTTTATTATCCCTGCACTGTGACATCACTGTGGTTATTATCCCTGCACTGTGACATCACTGTGGTTATTATCCCTGCACTGTGACATCGCTGTGGTTATTATAGCTGTACTGTGACATCACTGTGGTTATTATTCTTGTCCTGTGACATCACTGTGGTTATTATACCTGTACTGTGACATCACTGTGGTTATTATACCTGTATTGTGACATCACTGTGGTTATTATCCCTGCACTCTGACATCACTGTGTTTATTATCCCTGCACTGTGACATCACTGTGTTTATTATCCCTGTACTGTGACATTACTGTGGTTATTATCCCTGCATTGTGACATCACTGTGGTTATTATTGCTGTAATGTGACATCACTGTGGTTATTATCCCTGCACTGTGCAGTACGCAGCCCTGCAGGGTATTGCGATGTGAGGTCACGGCATACGAGGGTTACTCACAGTTTGTAGGGAGACCCTGGGCAAGCGTACAGCAGTGATGAAGAGGCTGGCACAGGAGACCTCTGGGGCACTCTCTGTATATAGGGACCAGGCCTGATGATGGGTGAGGTGCCCTGGATGTTGCAGATATTTAATGTGCCTAGGGCAAGGTCCCTTTAAGGTTCGCGACGCCAGTGCCTGTAACGGTGGCACACCGATGGATAGAGGTAATAAGTGAGGAACACGCTGTTATGGTGAACCAAAACTTCCTTTACTGGAAAATGGTTAACTTTATACAGTCTTTTGTAAGTTCCAGGTAATGCAGCAGTAATAAGCAGGCTTTCACATCAATGGCAGGTACAATATTCTTTGCAAGGTACTCAGAGGGTAAAAACAACACTTACAGACCAGGCTGCACTATTCCTCAGAACTCCTGGCTGTTTATATCCCAAGGCCCGTATGCCCTAATGCTGGCTTTATCCTTGGTAGCAAACTTCCTCAGGTATATATCCTTGCTTTGTGGGAATCCTTCTGCCCTTCAGCTCACCCGTTTAGCTGGAACACTGGCTCTGCTCTGCTTATGGGAACTTGGTTTCTCAGGAGGCAACTCTTCCCCTGGTGACAATCTTCTGAGCTAACTCTGGCTCAACAACCACAGGCTGGCTAGTCTGCACTTACTAGCCTCCTGGACTACACTACCTTTTCCTGTCAGGGCCTGACTATTTATATTAGGGGTTCCCTAGCTCCCTCTAATGTCTAGGAGGAGGAACTACACCGTAACAGGCCTGATACCCAGATAACACAGGGAAAATACACATAACACATCATATCAATTATAATGATCATATTAACCCTTGTGTAGTGCCCACATTTACCTAGTGGGACACTACAACTGTGACATCACTGTGTTTATTATCCCTGCACTGTGTCATCACGGTGTTTATTATCCCTGTACTGTGATAGCACTGTATTTATTATCCCTGTACTGTGACATCACCATGGTTATTATACCTGTACTGTGACATCACTGTGGTTATTATTGCTGTAATGTGACATCACTGTGGTTATTATACCTGTACTGTGACATCACTGTGGTTATTATCCCTGCACTGTGACATCACTGTGTTTATTATCCCTGTACTGTGACATCACTGTGGTTATTATCCCTGCACTGTGACATCACTGTGGTTATTATTGCTGTAATGTGACATCACTGTGGTTATTATACCTGTACTGTGACATCACCATGGTTATTATACCTGTACTGTGACATCACTGGGGTTATTATTGCTGTAATGTGACATCACTGTGGTTATTATACCTGTACTGTGACATCACCATGGTTATTATTCCTGCACTGTGACATCACTGTGGTTATTATCCCTGCACTGTGACATCACTGTGGTTATTATCCCTGCACTGTGTCATCACTGTGATTATTATACCTGTACTGTGACATCACTGTGGTTATTATTGCTGTAATGTGACATCACTGTGGTTATTATACCTGTACTGTGACATCACTGTGGTTATTATTCCTGCACTGTGACATCACTGTGGTTATTATACCTGTAATGTGACATCACTGTGGTTATTATCCCTGCACTGTGACATCACTGTGGTTATTATCCCTGTACTGTGACATCACTGTGGTTATTATCCCTGTACTGTGACATCACTGTGTTTAATATCCCTGTACTGTGACATCACTGTGGTTATTATCCCTGTACTGTGACATCACTGTGGTTATTATACCTGTAATGTGACATCACTGTGGTTATTATCCCTGCACTGTGACATCACTGTGGTTATTATCCCTGCACTGTGACATCACTGTGTTTATTATCCCTGTACTGTGACATCACTGTGGTTATTATCCCTGTAATGTGACATCACTGTGGTTATTATCCCTGCACTGTGACATCACTGTGGTTATTATCCCTGCACTGTGACATCACTGTGTTTATTATCCCTGTACTGTGACATCACTGTGGTTATTATCCCTGTACTGTGACATCACTGTGTTTATTATCCCTGTACTGTGACATCACTGTGGTTATTATCCCTGTACTGTGACATCACTGTGGTTATTATACCTGTAATGTGACATCACTGTGGTTATTATCCCTGCACTGTGACATCACTGTGGTTATTATCCCTGCACTGTGACATCACTGTGTTTATTATCCCTGTACTGTGACATCACTGTGGTTATTATCCCTGTAATGTGACATCACTGTGGTTATTATCCCTGCACTGTGACATCACTGTGGTTATTATCCCTGCACTGTGACATCACTGTGTTTATTATCCCTGTACTGTGACATCACTGTGGTTATTATCCCTGTAATGTGACATCACTGTGGTTATTATCCCTGCACTGTGACATCACTGTGGTTATTATCCCTGCACTGTGACATCACTGTGTTTATTATCCCTGTACTGTGACATCACTGTGGTTATTATCCCTGCACTGTGACATCACTGTGGTTATTATACCTGTACTGTGATAGCACTGTATTTATTATCCCTGTACTGAGGGTTGCACAACCTTTTTTGGTCTCGGGGCCGCATTGTCACATCGCACATTTCAAGGGGTCGCAAAAAAAAAGTTACTCAGCGCTTGTTTGCATCAGCCTATTACACAGGCTAATGCAAAGTGACTGAGGAGGAATGATCACTACCACAGTCATTCCTCCCTCATTTACTTCTATCGATTATCAGTAGCACATTCCTGATTACACGGTGAGATGTGCTGACAATAATTGTACATCTTTCATCCTGATAAAATACGCAAATCAGCCGACAAACAAGCGATTCCTTGTTTATCAGCTGATCAGCGGCGCGATTATACCGGCCAGATATCAGGAATGAGCGCTCCTATGAACACTTGTTCCCAGTAATTGTCCTGAATATCGTGCAGTGTAACAGGGGCTTAGAGATTTCCTGGTAAAAAAATGATTTTTAACACGTTCTTGCAGCATGGGCCTGAAACAGAAGAGTCATACTCTGCCGCTCCCGCTGTCTCCATCTTCTGGTTCCGGCGCTGTTTACATCCGGTTGGATATGGGCACAGTCACTTGTACTTCTCCAACCAATGACTGGCTTCAGTGGTGATGTGGCCACAAGCAGCGTTTTACCCAGGGGCGTAGCTAAAGGCTCATGGGCCTTGGTGCAGGAGTTCAGCTTGGGCCCCCCTTCCCTCAGAGCTTTGTGGCCAGGGGGCAGGGAAGCACATAGCCTGCATGCTGCCTGAGGCAAAAATTGAAATGCCCCCCTCACCCCCCATGCCAAATGCTTGACCTAACCCCTTCCCTCCAGCCAGAGGTGCAACTTGTCCTGCAGGCACTTTCTATAATACCAGTGTCTTCTTATGCAGCACAAGGGTCTTTGGGCCCCTAAGGCTCCTGGGCCCGGTAGCGGTTGCTACCTCTGCACCCCTTATAGCTACACCCTGGTTTCACCGCTAAAGTCAGTCATTTGCTGGAGAGTTGCTCCGGGACCGGAAGATGGAGACAGCGAGGTCAGCATGGAGCAGGAAAGTAGGAATCTTTGGTTTCAGGGACTATGCTGCATGAACTTCCTCCTATTCACAAATGAGCGCTTTACCTCACTGCAGAGGACGGCGCTCGCTGGTTATTACCGCCTCCTGCCCCCCCAGATATACTGTAGGTGCCCTGCAATAACCAGTAAGCATTTTACCTGAAGGCTCACGCACACGGCCATTGTTTTAGTCCGTATCTGAGCTGCATTTTTTAATGTGGCTTGGATGAAGACCCATTCATCTCAACGGGGGCCGCAAAATGCAGAACACACATGGCTGGTGTCCTACGGACCAAAAGAAAGGGTACGATCGTGTGTATGAGGCCTTACTAGCCGGGAAAGCACTTATTGGTTAACTCTTTAATGACAAGGCCTGAAAAGGCCTTAATGACCAGCGCACATGGTTCAAACACTTGTAACTTTTTAAATTTTTTGGACTACCAAAATAACTTTTGCAGCTTTTTATTATATAACACAGGTTTTTTTTTTATATATATATTTTTTAGTTTTATTAGGGGGAAACTGTAAATAAAAAATTTTTAAGTCATTTTTATTCAAACTATAGCTCATTACTAAAATATGAAAATTATTATAATTAGTTCCCTATATGTTTTGGATCGTTTTATTATACAATATGTATAGTTTCACATGAATGGGGTGAAAATTGTAATGGTTTTGGTTGGTGTGGGCGTTTTTTTCTTTTATGTATTTTACCATTTTTTTTTTTTTTTATAACTTATTTTTTTAATATATTTCTGCTACAAAAAGACCTTTGGGGGACACAGACTTTTTTATTTTGCTAATTTTTTTTTCCTTTTATTTGTATTTTATTTATTTTGTATTTTAAAAATGTTTTATCATCACTTTATTATTTGTACACCCCTGCTGTACTGTGACATCACTGTGTTTATTATCCCTGTACTGTGACATCACTGTGGTTATTATTCCTGTACTGTGACATCACTGTGTTTATTATCCCTGCACTGTGACATCACTGTGGTTATTATTCCTGTACTGTGACATCACTGTGTTTATTATTTCTGTACTGTGATATCACTGTGTTTATTATCCCTGCATTGTGACATCACTGTGGTTATTATTCCTGTACTGTGACATCACTGTGGTTATTATTCCTGTACTGTGACATCACTGTGTTTATTATCCCTGCACTGTGACATCACTGTGGTTATTATTCCTGTACTGTGACATCACTGTGGTTATTATTCCTGTACTGTGACATCACTGTGTTTATTATTTCTGTACTGTGATATCACTGTGTTTATTATCCCTGCATTGTGACATCACTGTGGTTATTATTCCTGTACTGTGACATCACTATGGTTATTATACCTATACTGTGACATCACTGTGTTTATGATCCATGTGCTGTAATATTATTGTCTTTATTATAACTGTGCTGCGAGATCAGTGGTTTTGTGCGTTTTTGTAATATACTTTTTAAGGAAAATGTGGTTTTGTGGGAAAAAATTCAATATACAGTGCCTTGCAAAAGTATTCAGCCCCCTTGACTTTTTTCGGATTTTGGTGCCTCACAACCTGGAATTAACATGGATTGTTTGAGGATTTGCATCATTTAATTTACAGAACATGCCCACAACTTTGAAGATGTTTTTTTTTTTTTATTGTGAAGCAAACAACAAATAGGACAAAATAACAGAAAAAGTCAATGTGCATAACTATTCACCCCCCTAAAGTCAATACTTTGTAGAGCCACCTTTTGTGGCAATCACAGCTCCAAGTCGCTTTGGATAAGTCTCTATGTATGAGCTTGCCACATCTTACCACTGGGATCAGTGGCGTAGGGATTGCCATAGCAGCCATAGCAATGGCTATGGGGCCCTATGCCACTGGGGGCCCAGGCAGCCGGCTGAGAATTTAAAAAAATAATAATTCAAGTGGCGAGTGGCGGTGCGATAGGGCCCCACCCCTTCATTGGTGGCAGCTCTGATCCGTTACCATGGCAGCCAGGACGCTACTAAAGTCCTGTCTGCCATGGCTAGTTACTCTGAAGCATACTTACATGCGCTGTGGCCGCCGGGGGCGCTCCTCCTTCTTGTAACTCTTCACAGGTTTGTGCGGCGCATTGCTATAAGCATAAGCAATGCGCCGCACAGACCTGTGAGTTACAAGAAGAAGGAGCGCCAGACGGCCACAGCACATGTAAGTATGCTTCAGAGTAACTGACCATGGCAGACTTTAGTAGTATCCTGGCTGCCATGGTAACCGATCGGAGCCCCAGCATTACACTGCTGGGACTCCGATCGGAACTGCCACCAATAAGGGGGAAGGCGCACTGCCCTCCAATGATTTTAATACGGGGGGGGGCGCACTGCCCACCAATGATTTTAATACAGGGGAGGGAGGGAGCACTGCCCACCAATGATTTTAATACCGGGGAGGGTGCACTGGGGGCTGATAGAGAGGGTATTGGGGGCTGGTGAGAGGCACTGGGGGCTGATGGAGAGGGTACTGGGGGCTGGTGAGAGGCACTGGGAGCTGATGGAGAGGCACTGGGGGCCGATGGAGAGGCATGGGGGGGCGATGGAAAGGCACTGGGGGCTGATAGAGAGGCACTGGGGGCTGGTGAGAGGCACTAGGGGCTGCTATGAGGCTACTGGGGGTTGCTATGAGGCTACTGGGGGCTGCTATGAGGCTACTGGGGGCTGCTATGAGGCTACTGGGGGCTGCTATGAGGCTACTGTGGGCTGCTATGAGGCATGGGGCTCTTATCTGAGGTCTGATTGGGGGTAATTCATATTGGGGTCTGAGCTGAGGTGTTATCTGAGGTCTTATTGGGGTCTTAATAACATTGGGGATCTTATTGGGGCTTTTAGCTGAGGTCTGATTAACATTGGGGGTCTGATTGGTGGTCTGACCTGAGGTGTAATGAAAAATATTTTTTTTCCAGAGCAGCTTGGAAAAAAAAGGCCTCACAGTCTCCCACACTCCTTCTGCCCGGCCAAGCGAGCCAGCACCCCTGAGGCCAAGCGAACCAGCACCCATGAGGCCAAGCGAGCCAGCACCCCTGAGGCTAAGCCAGCCAGCACCCCTGAGTCTTCAGAACTGTAAATAAATTATATATAAGGGGAGCTTATAATATGAAAGAGACAAATTATGTCAGAGGGGCTCTTCACCTACACGTGTATCTGCACTAGATATATACCCCTTACTCTCCCTTATACCCAAACTACACAAGAAACATATCCCTACCTTCTGTCTAATACACATACACACCCCACGATATGTACTTTCACCTTCTTGTGTTACAGACCCCTGTACAATTTAACAATCTTCTTTAATACACAGACATTTAGATTCATACATTTCCTACACTGGTACACATGCGTTGCCAGTGACCAACTGTCTGTGCTCAGTCCTACGTGTAACCGTCGCAAGTGCATGAGGAGCTGCGGATGTGGCAGCGAGGGCCAAGAGGTGGGAGGGGGGGCCCATAAATTTTTTTTGCTATGGGGCCCAGTCATTTCTAGCTACGCCCCTGACTGGGATGTTTGCCCATTGCTCCTTGCAAAACTGCTCCAGCTACTTTAAGTTGGATGGTTTGCGCTTGTGAACAGCAATCTTTAAGTCTGACCACAGATTTTCTATTGGATTGAGATCTGGGCTTTGACTAGGCCATTCCAGCACATTTACATGTTTCCCCTTAAACCAGTCAAGTGTTGCTTTAGCAGTGTGTTTGGGGTCTTTGTCCTGCTGGAAGGTGAACCTCCGTCCTAGCCTCAAATCACGCACAGAGTGGGACAGGTTTTGCTCAAGAATATCCCTGTATTTAGCACCATCCATCTTTCCCTCAACTCTGACCAGTTTCCCAGTCCCATCCCCACAGCATGATGCTGCCACCACCATGTTTCACTGTGGGGATGGTGTTTTTTTGGTGATGTGATGTGTTGGGTTTGTGCCAGACATAGCTTTTTCTTTGATGGTTGAAAACTAAAATTTTAGTCTCATCAGACCAGAGCACCTTCCTCCATACATTTTGGGAGTTTCCTACATGCATTTTTTCGCAAACTAACAACGTGCCTTTTTGTTTTTGATGAAAGTAATGGCTTTCTTCTGGCTACTCTGCTATAAAGCCCAACTCTATGGAGCATACGGCTTATTGTCGTCCTATGTACACAGGGTCGGTTCTAGGTGAAATGGGGCCCTGGGGTGGAAAACGATAAGGCCCCCCCCCCCCCCCCCCCCCCCCACATGACACTTGCTGACTTTAAAGTCACTTGGCCACAGCACATCTCTCCTTCCCCCCCCTTCCCCAAATGAACATTTCTCCAGTCCAACTGACTCCAAACAGAACCAGGGCAGCTAGTACACTGGCACGGGTGCCTGGGATGGATCCGATCCAGTTTAATCAACCAACCTACCAGACTGGGATGGATCCCGATCCAGTTTAATCAACCAACCAGTTACTGGTAGGTTGGTAGTTACTGGTAGGTTGGTAGGTTGGTTGATTAAACTGGATAGGATCCATCCCAGGCACCATCTCACCCATCCCAGTGCCAGTATACTAGCCCGCCCTGGTTCTGTTTGGACAGTTGGACTGGAGAAATGTGCATTTGGGGGGGGGGGGCAATTACTGGTAGGTTGGTTGATTAAACTGGATCGTATCCATCCCAGGCACCATCTCACCCGTCCCAGTGCCAGTATACTAGCCCGCCCTGGTTCTGTTTGGACAGTTGGACTGGAGAAATGTGCATTTGGGGGGGAGGGGGCCAGTTACTGCCTTACTGGTAGTACCAGTAACTGCCCCCCCCCTTCCAAATGCACATTTCTCCAGTCCAACTGACTCCAAACACAAACAAAACCAAGGCCGCAGGGCGGGCTAGTAGTACACTGGGACGGTCCGGACGGGTGAGATGGTGCCTGGGACTAAGTAAGTTAGTGGGAAACTGGGAATGGATGGATCATGGATCCGATCCAGTTTAATTAACAACAATATAAGCAACCTACCAGACAGTAACTGTAACTGGTCTGTGTTCTGTAGACTGTACACCACTTGGAAGTCAGTGGAACTTGGCTGGCTGCCTTCTGTGGGCGGCGGGCCGCCGGCCTTCTGTGGGCGGCGGGCCGCCGGCCTTCCCTGGCGCTGGCAGAGTCAGACTGGGCTGTGGCTGGCTGGCTGCCAATGGCACTTGCTCCTTCTTCAAGACCAAGTTCTCTGTTCTGGGGGGCGAAGCCTGTGGCAATGTCTGCCAGACGCGAGACGTGCCTGCCTGCGCCGTGCATGCAGCTCCAGTCTCGAATCTCTTAAAGAGACAAGCAGCGCAGCGCAGGCAGAGTGGCCGCCGGCGCCCGCCGGGGGGGCCACTCCAGCCCAGACCGGACCGCACGGGACTCCTGCGGGTTTTTTATTAGCACTGTCTGCAGACAGTGCAGCGCCGCCACACACTCCTGTCCGTCCCACACAGAATAGAATTATAGATAGTAGTTGTGGGCCAGCGCTGGGAGCCCTTAAGGAGTCGGGGGCCCGGGGGCAATTGCCCCCCTTGCCTCTCAGGAAGTGCCGGCCCTGTATGTAAAGATACTCCAGCCTCTGCTGTGGAACTCTGCAGCTCCTCCAGGGTTACTTTAGGTCTCTGTGCTGCCTGATTAATGCCCTCCTTGCCCAGTCTGTGAGTTTTGGTGGGCGGCCGTCTCTTGGCAGGTTTGCTGTTGTGCCATGTTCTTTCCATTTGGTTATGATAGATTTGATGGTGCTCCTGGGGATCATCAATGATTTGGATATTTTTTTATAACCTAACTCTGACTTGTACTTCTCAACAACATTGTCCCTTACTTGTTTGGAGAGTTCCTTGGTCTTCATGACAGTGTTTGGTTAGTGATGCCTCTTGCTTAAGTGTTGCAGCCTCTGGGGCCTTTCAAAAAAGGTGTGTATAAGTAATGACAGATCATGTGACACTTAGATTGCACACAGGTGGACATCATTTTACTAATTATGTAACTTCTGAAGGTAATTGGTTGCACCAGAGCTTTTTATGGGCTTCCTAACAAAGGAGGTGAATACATACGCACATGCCAATTTCTAAACAATAGTTTTATTTATAGATTTTTCTCATTTCACTTCACCAACTTAGACTATTATGTTCTGATCCATCACATAAAATTCAGATTAACAAAACATTAAACTTAAGGCTGTAATGTAACAAAACACGAAAAAGGTCAAGGAGGTGAATACTTTTGCAAGGCACTGTATCTTGTATTGTATTCATTTCAAGGGAATCTGTCACCAGCAACTTCCCTGTTTGCATAGACACATAGCTGTGGTTCTCCTGATTAAAACTCAGTTTTTCTTATGTTTATCCAAGGCTCCATTCCCAAGTCCTGATATTTTTTCTTAATATGTAAATTAGGAATTTGGTGCAATTAGGGCTTCACCATTGCTCTTGTTGCACCCAAGCTCTGCTCCTTTCTGTGGCCAGCCCTTCCCTCACTGTCAACCAAAGCAGCCAGGGAGGGGCTATCCCCAGAAAGGAGCGGAGCATGGGTGCCACAAGAGCAATGGTGAAACCCTTGTTGCACTAAATGCCTAATTTGCATATTAAGAAAATGTATCATAACTTGTGAACGGTGCCTCAGATCAACAAAATTAAAACTGAGTTTTCATCAGGTGAACACCTGCTATGTGTCTATGCAAATAGTTGGACAGGTCGCTGGTGACAGATTCCCTTTAAATTCAAAGTCAAGGAGTCGGTCCTAGTAAGGATGACTGCTCATGTACCAATAAGTGTCAATCACTGATAGGACCTTCTCCTTGATGTCAAAGCCCAGAATGAGCAGGAGTTTCAATGAATGAATTACAAGTTTTACCTAATCTATTCCAACAAAACTATATATGAATTTGCTCACCTCCTCCTGCTCTACAACAAGCTGCTGGCAGATTACACTATATTTTCATGGTGACAGGTTACCCTTAAATGATCTATGACCCTATTATTGCAAATATCTTAGCATTTATGAATAGATTTGGTGTTTTGTCTGAATGTTACATTTTTAGTAAGAATAAAGGCACTAAAGTATGTTTGCAAGTTATTAAACATGAGCAAAAAAAAACTTCAGCAATATCCACAATGATTCATATTCTTCTGCAAGTCATGCATATCCTTATCATAATAAAGTGCCACTTTGTGGACAAGCTTAGGAACTGCAGCATTAGAATAAATCTGAATATGCTGACATGTTGGGTGCAGTTGTTTCATTGTTATTGGTATCCCTGTATAGAGGTTGGTTTCACACAGTGTTTTTTGTTATTTTTTGCCGATTTACCCCTTTGTTTTTTCATTTTAGCTAAAAAAGGCACCTCCAAATATTAGCTGTATGTCTATGTGAATATGAAGTGCAGTACAAAGATTTATTAATTTTTTCGTTTTGTGGCATTTTTCTTCCCCTGTGTTGTGCTTGTTGTTTTTAAAATAGCAGCATGCTCTAGCTATGGCATTTTTTGTGCCATAGACATCTATTGTTTTTTTTGCCTAGAAAAAAATCTATGAGGCAGGCCTTATTACTGTCAATTACAGTTTAGGACCACCCACTGGGCTCCTAAGCATAGAAAGAGCAGAGAAAAAAAAAAATAATTATAAATTAATAATGTACAGGTTAGGACTCATTCAGATGACCATATGAATGGCTCCACATCCGTTCTGTAATTTTAGGGAACGGGTGCGGACCTATTCATTTCAATGGGGTCACAAAAGATGCGGACAGCACACTGTGTGCTGTCTGCATCCGTAGTTCCGTTCTGCGGCCCCGCCATAAAGATAGAGCAAGTCCTACTCTATCAGTCCTATATATCAGTCATTTCTATCATAGTGCCGACCATGTGCGGTCCGCAAAATGCGTCTGAATGAGCCCTTGTACTGAATCTTTTCCCATTAAACTATATATCAATCTGCTCATCCCCGGTCCTCTCTATAGCCAGCGTCGGACTGGTCCACCAGAGTAACAGAGGATCCTCTGGTGGGCCCAGGCTCTGATACTATAATGAGCCCCAAAGATCCAGGAGAAAAATAAATCGTTGGGCTGCCTTTTTAGGCAATATCTTGCCAATAGGGTTTATTTCTTTGATTCAAAAACTTTATTGGGTTTTGATATAGGGGTTTATTTATTAAACTTTATTGGGTTTTGATATAGGGGTTGGGCCTCACAAACTTTTTCCTGTGGTGGGTCCAAAGAACCCTAGTCTGACTCTGTTTAATGTATTATGCACTCTATATTGTGTATACTGTCTTCACCAACATCTCTACTCCAGCAAGTCCTCCTGCAAACTCCTCTTCACTGTACAGTAACCTGGAGAGCTGAATTGGTCAGTGTCATGATCATATATGTAAGTGCTTAAAATATTATAGAGAAAGGAGGTTTCTGAGGAAAACGGTACAATTGGAAGGATGCTTTAGGGCCTGTTGGGCGCCTCTAGCCTGGATAAAAGATGAGATACGGTTGGACATGGAGGCATACGGGTTCTGTACAGTATCCTGCAGCACATTTACCCCCAGATGTTACAGCTGGTCCTGGAGATCCTGGGCACTTGTAGGTTGGTGAAGCTGGCGTCCCAGTTGGCCACAATGCTTTACTGGTGATAAATCTGGTGATCAGGCAGTAGAAGGAAGTGTTGCAATCTGGTGGAGACAAACCCTTGCTGTGTGTGGTGAGCATTATCCTGCTGAAAATTGCCAGTTGGAAGCCGTGCCATGAGAGGAACACATGTGGCGGTAGGCAGGGCCGGTGCAAGGATTTTTGCCAGCACAAGCGAAGCTACATTTTGGCGCCCCCCCCCCCTTCCCCACCAGAACTCGGTGGGGGTGATGTAAAAAGGAGGGGGTGATGTAACATGGAGGGGGTGATGTGACATGGAGGGGGTGATGTGACATGGAGGGGGTGATGTGACATGGAGGGGGTGATGTGACATGGAGGGGGTGATGTGGCATGAAGGGGGAGAAATGTGACATGGAGTGGGAGAAATGTGACATGCGGGTGATCTGACAGAGTGGATTATGTAAAAAGGAGGGTGAGAAATGTGACATGGAGGGGCATCACATTTGTGAAACTTTCCTCTAAATGCTCTATGAAGCCAGTGGCTTGTTTTCAGTAGCCATGTGAAGGCTTAGCCACTGAGCTCCTTGCCTGGAGTATCCTTGGTGCGTTAAAGGAACAGTGACATCAGGTCCTCTATGGATCTGTTTATACAGGGCACGCTCCCTGCAGACCATTAAGTGCTTGTAAAGTCTGACTGTCCAGCATGTCTCCTGTGTCTACAAAAGCTGAGGCTGGAGCATTTGAAAGAGCAGAACGTAATTACTGGGGGTATTAGGATTTCTTTGGCAATTACTAGGGAAATTAGTTAAAGTATTTTTCATTGACCAGATAAAGGCTTTCTTTTTTTAGAATTGAGAGCGTGATCAGAGATGAGAAAAAACAGCATAAACCACACAAAACTGCAATGATGGATATTGGCAACCATTTATATGACAGGATAAGTAAAAATCACATTGTGGAGAATGTAGATGTGACAGCTATCTATCGATTCTATCTATCAGCTATCTATCATCTATCTATCTATCTATCTATCTATCTATCTATCCATAATCTATCATCTATCTATCTATCTATCTATCTATCTATCTATCTATCTATCTATCTATCTATCTATCCATAATCTATCATCTATCTATCTATCTATCATCTATCTATCTATCTATCTATCTATCTATCTATCTATCTATCTATCTATCTATCTATCTATCCATAATCTATCATCTATCTATCTATCTATCTATCTATCTATCATCTATCTATTATTTATCTATCTATCTATCTATCTATCTATCTATCTATCTATCTATCATCTATCTATTATTTATCTATCTATCTATCTATCTATCTCTATCTAATTTATCTAATTATCTATCTATCTATCTCTATCTAATTTATCTAATTATCTATCTATCTATCTCTCTGTCTATCTCTCTAATATCTATCTATCGTTCGTGTTTATGAAATGTTATCCTTGCAAATGCAGTTTTTTATTTCATGATTTTAAATAATGACTAATCGAATCCGTGTTATTTATACATATCAGATCCTCACTGGGTGATTTTAGAAGTAGTTGAAAATTGTTCTGCATATGTTGCTGCAAATCTATATAGAAATCTGCATATGTTTTTAAAACTCCATTCCATTCTGGGCTGAAAATGTGCAACAAATCTGCCATGTGTGAATGTGACCACTTTGAATAAACCAAATTTAAAATAAAATCTAAACATTATTGCTGGTCAGTAATTAACAATCCAGTTGTGTGTGTGTGTGGGGGAGGGTTGTGGATAAACGGAACAAGTAAGTAAAAGAATAGCATTTTTCCAATTGATCCCCAATCACAGAATACAGACCCAAGAGAATGACAGATCCTGTTTAAGGAGTGTCACAGAAGTGATAAGATCTCCATCTGATAAGTAGTCAGAGATTAACACCTTCCTAGTTCTTTTTTAGGCTCTTAATTGTCAGATTATCTCTTATCACTTGTGTGTTACTGTGTCTCTAATTACAGTGAGATGTCCAAGTACAAAACCTCATGCCAAGCTGCTAATGAAAGTGTGTGGTGTACTGTGGTGGGATGGCACTTACTGACAGGAGCAGCTAGGGATGGGTTTGAGCCTAAAGCCACACATAGGCTTATGCTGAGTGACTATTGTGTAACGCCCCAGAGTGGCATTACCACTTCTTCACCCCACTACTGTCTTTAATGGGCTAATATAATGTCCTCTATGCATTTTATTCCAGGTCCTATACACTGTGCATTTCCAATGTTTGCAACTGTTATGTTCAAATGTAATGTGCCTGGTTCACTAGCCGGTGGCAGCAAATACGGCAGAGCTACAGTTAGGTCGAATGAAGCTTTCCATTCCATTCTAACCCCCCTTTGTGGAGGAGTGGGCGAGTCCCACTTCCTGCAGGAAGGGTGGAGATCAGTTTTAGTTAGTCTAGCTTACCCCCTTCTAGGGGAAGGAGGGTGTGCTTGGCACGTCGCTGCTGGATGTGCCCAGCAGAGACGTGCCAGCCAGAGCACCGTCAGCTCTGCTGGATGTGGAGGCCACAGCTTAAAGCCTCAGGAGCCAGGAGGAGAGTTCCCTGGCATAATTAAGAGCCAGACTACAAAGAAGGAAGTTGCAGCATAAAGAAGAAGCTAAGTTATACAGCAAGCCTGTCAGCACAGCAGAGCCAGAGAGCAACAGATGTAGCAAAGTTGAGTTTGCCTGCCAGAGTTTTAATGCCAAAGCCTGCTGGGAGCAAGACAAAGTTGGAAGATTGTGTCTGATGAAAGTTTATCAAAGTAAAGCTGCTATTCAACTTCATCACAAGGTCTGGAATTCCTCAACTATTCCCCCCTATTTGTCTGCCTCGGAGCCAACGCCTGGGGTCCAACCGTATCCAGGTAGGAGTACCGTGACACTCACTTACACAAGAAGGAACATTTTAGGCCACCCTGTACCATTTGGCCATCCCTACACCTGGGTACCACCACCACCATTACAAAAGGGGCCCTGGAAACTGGTGGCTTCATTGCAGCTGCAGTTATACACAATTTTTCGCAAATTTATTTGCTTCTGCTGTAAAATGAAAAACTCTAAGGGGGTCAATTACTAAGCTGAAATAAGCCTAAATTAGGCGTATTTCAGGTATAGATGGCTATTTACAAAAAAAAATTATCAAAATTTAAGTTGGCCCTTTTTCCCATATTATTAACAATACTAAACAATAAAAAATAAAGATCATTGTCATTGTTGCGCACAAAATGCCCGTACTATTAAAATATAAATGTATTTATTCTGTACGATGAACTCCATAATGGACAAAAAAATTTAACCGTGGATGACAACGTGATCAAAAAAGCATGTTCCTAAATGGTATCAATAAAAACTACAGATTGCGCCGCAAAACCTCGCCTACTTGTCTTGGCCACACCTTCTGCTAGATTGGCTCTGCCACTGCTATGATTTTTTCCAGGACCATTTTACGTTCTCAATCTGCCCCTGATTGTCTGCTCTGTGTTTTTTGTAGGATTCCTTTAAAACGTACCTAATTGTATAAATAAAGTTTATTAAAACCTCCTCGAAATGTGATTAAATGAATTTTCTAATTTCTTTTAATTTTTTTATTTTATTTTATTTTTTTATTAAATAGGAGGCTGAAGCTCAGGTTCTTATTGCACTTTAGAATCTGTCCCCTCATACAGTGCTGTGTATGGGAGTACGGATTCCCCTAGGGGCCGCATTGAACACTGTACAGGCTGGGGCATCAATCCTCCTGCCCAGAGGTGGATTGGCCATAGACCTTAAAGGGAAATTTCCCAGTGAGCAGATGCCCAGGGGGACACCCAAGCCCCACTGTCTGACGCTGGTCGGGTACATAATGAACTCTCAGAGGTAATTAATACTGTGAGAATCAAGCATGTACTCAGCCAGTGACCGCACATGTTCTCCTGAATTCAACTATGGCCTGCATCTCACTTCCTAAGTCCCCTGCTCCATATCTTAATCAGAGACAACTGGAGGAGGACAGAAAATGGCAGCTATTGATGGCCAACACAGAGGGACAGCTTTTGGGGCAATATATTGTGCTGCTCTGTGGTATATGGTATTTTGCGCAATGGTATTACTGACCCCTCCTACTAATGTTGCCAAGCCTCCGGTCAATTTAGACACTCCTACAACATGGGGCCACTTTTAGTTTTTTTTTCCAGGGCCACTTTAAGTTCCCAATCCGCTCCTGCCTGTGCCAGCGCTGCTCCGCTAAGGCTTGGCATAGATGAGCTACACTGACGAGCAAAAGGGTGACTTTCAGGCTCCATATTTCACCATCCACTACAGCTTCAAACGTGAGACTACCATCATTTTATAGACAATCATCTTGGCTATCTCATACATAAATTGGACTTGCAACTACTTAGCATATGATTAGTTATGCAGATTCTTGCCATGTAACTGCATTGTTACTGTTTTGCTCCTGGTGGTGGAACAATCTTTTTCTTCTTTTATACTACAAATCACAACCTGTTCTCACGTTCTCACACAGCACTGTATGGAAGTACAGATTCTAAAACGTAATAGGCACTTGAACTTTAGGTGCGGAATTCGCGGCACAGCTGCTTGGATCTGCAAAAACTATGGATGTTTGCATGGCTCCTAGAAATGAATGGTTCAGGGTGCTAGCCGCCAAAAATGCAGATAGATCACAGATTAAAGATACTATATGCATAATGTCTAAAAAGTCATTATTTGCTAATAGTTTGATCTTTTAGTAAACCTTTCAAATACAAAAATACATCAAATAATGATAATAATAATAATAATTAAAAAAAAAGTGATTAGTATTATATACAGAGAAAATACAAGAAAATGCTGCATTTATCTAAATCTACTTGTTGCTAAATGTTAATAAACAAGCAGCCAAATTGATTTCAATTTTACTGATCTTTGTAGAGAACCACCCTGAAGACAGCCAAAAAGATCAAAACTTGGAGACCTAAGGTTACTTTCATACTAGCGTTTCTATTTTCCGGTATTGAGATCCGTCCTAGGGTCTCAATACCGATAAAAGGTCCTAAGGTCTCAATACCGATAAAAAAAAAACGCTTTTGTTTTGTCCCCATTCATTGTCAATGGAGACAAAATGTAACTGAACAGAACAGAGTGCGCCAGAATGCATTCCGTTTGGTTGCGTTCCCATACCGGAGAGCAAACTGCAGGATGCTGTGGTTTTCTTTCCGTCATGGGATGCGGAGCAAGACGATTCGTCATGACGCACAATGCAAGTCAATGGGGACGGATCAGTTTTCTCGGACACAATAGAAAACGGATCCGTCCCTCATTGACTCTAATGGAGTTCATGACGGATCCGTCTTGGCTCTGTTAAAGATAATACAACCGGATCCGTTCATAACGGATGCAGATGGTTGTATCATCAGTAACTGAAGCAGTTTTGATGAACCCTGCCGGATCTAGCAAAACCGCTAGTGTGAAAGTAGCCTAAGGGTAGGGCGATCAGAGTCTTTTTTAGCGATCTCTGATTATTTTGCAGTTCGGTGTCAAACACAAGTGCTGAACTGTCAGAGTTTCTGGATGATCAAAAATGTATTTATATAGTATAAGAACCCTATGGCTGTGACGTGTAGGATCCTTCACTCCCTAGAACTGTCCAGGAGGATTATAATGGATTATGTAATCCTCTGGGAGGATTTAATAGCTGCGAAGATTCCGTAAACATGTTGGACCTTTTGTGTCATTTCAGCTCCTATTACAGGCAAGGGTGGATTAAGTGGCCCAAAGTCCCTGGTCTGTTTCTGAAGCTTGAGCCCCACAAGTTAAAAAAAAAACATATACTGCACAGTATACCCCCCAAACCCTAGTGCTAAAGACTATTTAGATGGACATTACATTCAGCGCTATCAAACATACAGGAGAATACAGAAGTACATACTTCTTATATCCAGTGACATTTCCTCTCATTTAGACTTTCCATTGGGAGCAGACTGCCATGATGACATCTTTCAGCCACACGGGCATTTTATATTTCTCGCTTTTTCATCATCCTCCCCCTCCTGGTTTCACAACACTGTTATGCTGCAGCCACACCCAATATTGTGCCCGCTGTGCTCCCAATGGCCACAGATACCATACTGCAGAAATAATAGTGCCATACAGATGGCTCCCTCCCATGGTAATATTACTCCCAAAAGTCCTACCAATAGTAATAATTCTCTCCCAGAGTGCCCCCAACATTGACCCAATAGTGATAATGCTCTCCAAGAGTATGCCCAGTAGTAGTAGTGCCCTCCATATTGTGTCCACTAATAATAATGCTCCCATAGTGTACCCAGTAGTCATGAATCCCACCTACAATGCCCCCAGTAGTAATAAAGCCCCTCTGTAAGGCATTCCTATAGAGACCTCAGTAGTAATAAAGTCTTTCTATAGTGTCCACAATAGTAATAATTCCCCCTATAGTGCCCCAAGCAGTTATAATGCCCCCATAGTGTACCCAGTAGTAATGAAGCCCACCTACAATTCTCCCAATAGTAATAAAGCTCTCTATAATTTATTCCTATAGAGACCTCAGTAGTAATAAAGCCATTCCATAATGGTCACAATAGTAATAATGCCTCCTATAGTGCCCCCAGCAGTAATAATGTCCCCTTTAGCACTCCTATAGCACCCCCAGTATACCCAGGAATTATAATGCCCTCTATAGTGCACCATTGCACTATATATGCACTATTAGTTATAATATGCCCCCTGTAGTGCCCCTAGTATTAAGATTGCCCATATGTAGTGCCTTCAGTAGCTTTAACATCCCCCTGTAGAGCTCCCAGTATTTAAAATGCTGCCTTATAGTGGCCCCAGTAGTTATAGTGGCCCCAGTAGTTATAGTGGCCCCAGTAGTTATAGTGGCCCCAGTAGTAGTGACAAAGTAAAACAAATAAAAAAAAACACAGACCACAGATGAGTTCCAGCCTGCATCCCGCTGCAGGCGGTCATGATGATATCATTGCCTTGCGACCAACTGCACTGCTCTACTGCTATGACAGTATTTAGTCATGTTTCCAGTGTTTGCATGTGTCTTTGATCACGGCAGTGTGCTGCTACTTGTAGTCCTTTTTTCGGAGTTGCTCGTCTAACTTTGTTTTTTGAATTGGCGTAGAGATACCTGAAACACCCTATTGTAATCTGCCATTGATTACAGGGGAGAGGTATGTGGGGCTGCCTATACTGGGGTCATGTATTCTTATCACAATATAGGAATATGCCTGTAATCAGCCACAGTACAATCACCAATGTAACCTCATGGTGGGGCTTCTCTTTTTGTAGTTTTTGCATTTGTTCTCCATGTTACTAAATTACTGAAAATACAAAATACACTGAACACAGGACAGACGCAACTGCACAGAGGTGAACAGAGGTGTAGTACAAGACACAGAACTGGTTACAGCAGTGCTCCCATTGACTTCAGCAGGAGCGTCGCTGCAGGAACCAACTCCATCCACTACACAAAGAACGGAGCAGATTGGTGCGGGTAATGGGGTGTTAAACCCCTGCCAGATATTTTAGAAATTGATGGATAAGCCATCAATAATAAAATCCTAGCCACTCCCTTTGAGAATCATCTATCACATAAAAGGTGATTTATAAAAGACAAGCATTTTACTCCACTCTTTGATATCCACTGCGCCTCAAGAAGATGCTCTTAATTTAGGATGAGATGAGGCGCGTCCACCACCACCCTGTGCATCTAGATGAAAATCTACTCCATCCCCTGGCAGGTGTAGATCTTATTCATCCTTTATGCCAGAAAACCAGGCAAATAATAGTGAATGTGCCAGGACCGATGGCTCCGTCCAGATGATGCCCCAAGACTCCCCAGTGGTGAGGGTGGCATAGAAATGCCACAAACACCTAAATTTAGGCGCATGGCACGGGAATTCAAAAAGTAGTAACATACAAGTTCTGTTCTCTGTGCACCTGCGGCGCCCTCTCCACTTTAATTGAACGGGCCAGGCAGGCGTGATGACGTTTAGGGCTCGTTCACACAACCGTTGGTGTCCCGTTCCTGTATTGCGGACCGCATTTGTGGATCTGCAATACACGGGCACTGTTCCATTGTCATTCCACATCACGGATGTGGACCTATTCATTTCAATGGGTCCGCAAATCCGGAGATGCGGAACGGAAGCACGGAACGGAACACTACGGAAGCACTACGGAGTGCTTTCTGGAGTTCCGTTCCGTGCCTCCACACCGCAAAAAGATAAAACATACTCTATCTTTTTGCGGAACGGATGGATCGCGGACCCATTCAAGTGAATGGGTCTGCGATCCCCATGCGCCTGCCCCACGGAAGGTGCCTGTACTGTGAACTGCAAATTGCGATCCGCAATGCACGGGCACCTTCCTTGGGGCAGGCGTATGGGGATCGCAGACCCATTCACTTGAATGGGTCCGCGATCCATCCGTTCCGCAAAAAGATAGAGTATGTGAACGAGCCCTTACACTGTCTGGCCCGGTCAATCAAAGTGTAGAGGGCGCGGCAGGTGCAGAGATAGCAGAGCCTCAAGGTGTAATGGCAACGCCCCGTTGCTCCTATAGGCTTTAACATATATTAAAACATAATGCGGGCACATATAAACATGGGACCAACACAGATGCCTTCAGCTGCCAAGAGCACATGGAACAGGTCAGCCAGTGTCATAGGTACAAATCTGCTGCCCTTTAAATGAATACATTTTTACTGAATCTTTTCCCATAAAACTAAATATCAATCAACCGTTCTATAACATGCTACCTTCAAATGATGTTGCTCTTTTGTCCATTTGAAGGGGTTTTCGGAGTATTTAATACTGAAGACCTATCCTCAGGACAGGTCACCAGTATCTGATGGTTGGGGATCCAGCTGTTTGAAGAGGCTGTGGCTCTTACCAAGCATGGCGCCATCCATTGGATAGTGGCTGTGCTTGACCATCGGACTGAGGAACGTGACGTCATTGGCCTAGTAGGAGGCACCGCAGTGTCCTCAAACAGCTGGTCGGCAGGGATTCTGGGAGTCAGACCCCCGCTGATCTATTTATGACCTATCCTGTGGATGCCATTAGTATTCTGAAAGATACTGCACATGAGATGCCTAGTGTGAATCTGGCCTAGAGACACAAGAAATCCAGCTGGAAAACAATGCTATTTGCAGTATGAGAGCATCACCGCCTGCTAGGACTTGTAGTTCCACAGCTTCTGAGTGTGCACATGGATGGTTTCTGTAGACCTCCTACCCCCTCCTTTGTGCTTTGCATGTGCTAATACCCAATGATGGGGGTAATGAGGGAGATCATTGGCTGAAGGTTTGTGTACAGTAATCACACAGTGTATAAGGATCCAGCTCTGCCCCCTGCTGCTCTGGGGTGTGCAGTGCAGGGTGGAGTCCTATAAATATGATAATTATATATTATCATCTGTACAACACTACTGTTTAACCCTGCAACTGCCAGATCAGCACTGACTACAGTCATAAAAGGTCTGACCTTTCCACAACTGTGTCCCCTGTATATGCCAACCATGCCTTCTTGTTCTACCATGGTAATACTGTGCTATGATGCCTCACCAAATTACACTGAATGCATGCTGCAGTAATGTAAAAATATGAATGAAGGGAATGTTCTTCATTGAATTGAAAATGAATAAATCTGGGGATGTTATAGAAATAATATATATATATATATATATATATAATATATATATATATATATATATATATATATAGCTTCTGTGCTGTGTGAGCAGTAATATAAAATAGCTTGTGCTCCTCTAGATCATCACATAGAAGGACAAACATGGAATAATACATAATGTCCAATTAGTAAAGATATCACAAAAGAAGAGAGACTTGCACAAATTGTATATGTATTGAGTATATTGTGTATTATACTGTATGTGCTGTGGAGTAATAGTATAATATGTAACACACAATAACAGTGACTGGTGGTAAACTAGAGCTCCTCAATAGCATCTGCCTGTCCTACTCCAGATTTGTTTAGGATTTAATCAGATTTCTATAACACAAATAATATACATGATACACAGGATACATATAACAAAACTAATACATAAAAACAAAATAATACAAAAAATACACAGAATACATACAACACAAATAATAAATATAATACACATTACACATAATATGTATAATATAAAACACACACACACACATATATATATATATATATATATATATATATTATATATATATATATATTATATATTATATATTATATATATATATATATATATAATTACACAGAACACATACTGTATAACCACTAATAGAAAAAACGTAAATAATACATAGAACTAATAGATAAAATGCAAATATACCACATATGATAAATACACGCAACACAATTAATACATATAACAGAACTAATAGACAAAATGCGAATATAATACATATGATACACGTAGTAAATACAGCTCATATAATACTGATTGCACATATCATACACATAAAACACAAGTAAGACATATACTGCACAGAAAACATAACTAATGGATAAAACACAAGTAATACATTTAATACACAGAATACATAGAAAGAATAGATAGCAAAAGTATATGATGTAGAGAATACAAATAACATTTCGAACATATGATATACAAAGTACATATACAAATAATACATATAAAACATATAAATTATACATATACACAGACTATAATACACAATAATATGTATCAAACAGAATACATAATACAGATAATTTATATAACAGAGCGTATACATCACACACACTATAAATGATACCATATGTAATACAAGCCATTCATATGAGTTTAACTGTATTATAATACATTTCTAGGTTATTTTAACTAATCTGTTTTGAGATAAATAGATATTAATCATATAAATCAGAAAAATGGCAGCACCAGAACAGAAAACAAAATAACTTCACGTGTGACATCGCTTTGTGTTTTGTATTGTGATGGTTATATTGTGTTACATTGCTTTGTGTTTTGTATTGTGTGATAGTTATATTGTGCGTTACATTATCCTGTGTTGATGTGTTAATATTCCAGCTATCAGTGGGGTGTAAACTGTATCGAACTATCCATAGATCGATAGATTTTAATTGAATATCTTTAATTTATTGTCAGGTAACAGACTGCCCCTGTGTCATCAGTGTGACCATTGTGTCCACAGAGAAGATACAAACCATCAGCCAAGTAAAACAATCTAATGAAATAGCCTGAAATAACTGCAAACATCACTGGTTCTGTATGTTTATAGAAAGCGACCATCCTCCTCCTCCTCCTCCTCCTCCTCCTCCTCCTCACCAGAGTGTATCTAGTTTGATGATATTGACGGGGTGTCTGCAGATTACATTAAACGTAGTGACCCCCTTTACTTGTTGTGTACCAGCTGCTTCCTGTGTGCTGTATGGCAGAGGTCCTGGATGGATTTGGTGTGGGATATATAGGGGTCTGAGGGGGTGGGCGCAGTAAACCTCATTACATATCATATGTGAGGGTAAGGCTGGACCCTAGGTACAGACAACCTGTAAAGCCTCCTGCGGTCAGGGGAGATGAACAGCTCTGGGGCCAATGAATACAGTCAGAGGAGTGGGAGGAGGGGCAGATACTGGATGGTATTGAAGAAGACTTGTGGTCCACTCTGGTTTCTATCCCCCTCCTTCTCCTCCCTTTTAACCCATCTGCCTTCATTTGCCTTTACACACAAGTAAGACCCCACAGTCTGTACAGACATCACCCTAGCTCCAGTACCAGGAGATGGCCAGGAGGACAGGAGACATCACACCTCACTAACATCTACTCTGAGGTCTGGAGGTTAGGAAGACATGTCATCCTCCTGAAGTCTTCTCAACAGATCTGTAACCACACAGTAAGTATAACACGCATCAGGAACAGAATAGGAGTTATCCTCCAGATTACTGCTGCTGGGTCCAGGAGTTGGACACCTCCTGTGGGTGGCTGCTGCCGCTGATGGCTCAGGGTGTCAATGCTCCCTCCTTAATGTGGAGAGATGTGTTCATTATTGTGACCTTTCCCCTGACCCCATGTTCCTCTCTCTGAGTGTCACGACCCTGTTGTGTCTGAGCCATGGGCTGCCATTGATCTGCTCCTTCTATCAGATTCATGGAGATGTAAGCTCCTGTGCTCAGCATCATCCAGCCATCATCTCCAGACTCCAGGAGCTTCCAGTAATAGACTGGTTAACCCGGCATGTGGAGCCATAACCTCTTCTATCTGGGATGGAGAAGTTGTGATCCTGGAGGTGGCACCTGTGTCCTGATGATGATGGTGATGATGTGTTTTATAGATCAGGTGAATTGTATAGGTGTGTTATATCCCAGCAGAGCTCAGTGATGGACAGAGGAACTCTGCAAGTCCTGGAAATTCAACTTTATACTGACTTTATAGGATGCTTCTAATTATATGCCTGTATTATCTATCTATCTAATATATGTCTATCTATCGTATCTATCTATCTAATTATCTATCTATCTATCTATCTATCTATCTATCTAATTATCTATCTATCATCTATCTATTTATCTAATATCTCTATCTATCTATCTATCTATCTATCTATAGATAGATAGATAATTAGATAGATAGATACGATAGATAGACATATATTAGATAGATAGATACAGATGATAGATAGATACGATAGATAGACATATATTAGATAGATTGATACAGATTTTAGATAGATAGACATATATGTCTATCTATCTATAATCTGTATCTATCTATCTATCTATCTATCTATCTATCTATCTATCTAATATATCTATCTATCTATCTATCTATCATCTGTATCTATCTATCTATCTATCTATCTATCTATCTATCTATCTATCTATCTTTCTATCTAAAATCTGTATCTATCTATCTATCTCCTATCTATCTATCTATCTATCTATCTATCTATCTATCTATCTATCTATCTATCTCCTATCTATCTATCTATCTAAAATCTGTATCAATCTATCTAATATACGTCTATCTATCTATCTATCTATCTATCTATCTATCTATCTATCTATCTAATATCTCTATCTATCTATCTATCTATCTATCTATCTATCTATCTATCTATCTAATATCTCTATCTATCTATCTATCTATCGATCTATCTATCATCTGTATCTATCTATCTATCTATCTATCTTTCTATCTAAAATCTGTATCTATCTATCTATCTATCTATCTATCTATCTATCTAAAATCTGTATCAATCTATCTAATATACGTCTATCTATCTATCTATCTATCTATCTATCTATCTATCTATCTATCTATCTATCTATCTAATATCTCTATCTATCTATCTATCTATCTATCTATCTATCTAATATCTCTATCTATCTATCTATCGATCTATCTATCTATCATCTGTATCTATCTATCTATCTATCTATCTATCTATCTATCTATCTAAAATCTGTATCTATCTATCTATCTATCTATCTATCTATCTATCTATCTATCTATCTAATATCTCTATCTATCTATCTATCTATCTATCTATCTATCTATCTATCTATCTATCTATCTAATATCTCTATCTATCTATCTATCTATCTATCTATCTATCTATCTATCTATCTATCTATCTATCTATCTATTTATCTATCTATCTAAAATCTGTATCTATCTATCTATCTATCTATCTATCTATCTCCTATCTATCTATCTATCTATCTATCTATCTATCTATCTATCTATCATCTATCATCTATCTATCTAATCTGTCTCTCATACATACACAGTACCTGATGCAGGGATTTAGTTGCCTTTTTCTTGTCACCTTTTGGATATAACTTCTCTCAGAATTTTCTGGATGTGATTATTGTGTAGATTGTCATTAACCCTTTAGGTGCTGGATTAGTAACAGCGGGCTGCGGTACTCTGGGATTCCAGCTAAAAGTAGATATAAATGGTATTCACACATGACATATTCAGGCTGCGGTTCCTGTGTGCGGTCTCCCAGGTTCTCCTATACCAGGCCTCGGGCTCACTATGTAGCTCTGTACATCTCTGATAGGCAGGGAGTCAACAAAAGGAAAGGCAAATGTTTGTGCAAGGGCTTGTGTATATAATAATAATAATTATATATGTTCGTTATCAGTTTATTCTGCATTATTTGTATAAAAATAAAATTAAGAAACCCAAATAAGTCATTCAGTTCCAGCAGTTGACGGCAGTAATGTGCACTTCTATGCGTTATCTGCACGATCCCTGTCCCTGTGCAGTGATGGGGACATACAGCAGCGGGTGACCTGCGGTGTCCGCTCAGGGTGACCTGCGGTGTCCGCTCAGGGTGACCTGCGGTGTCCGCTCAGGGTGATGTGCGGTGCCCGCTCCGGGTGATGTGCGGTGCCCGCTCCGGGTGAGCTTTCCATTGTGGTGAATTCTAGTAATGATTCCATTTCTCTCCACACAGGAGCGGAGGATGGCAGTGTCCGTGCCCAGCAGTGCCCTCCATGTCGCCAGCATGGCCTCCTATTACCCCACATTCATTCCCCAGGGTAACCCATACCTGGGCATCCTGGCCAATACCCCCCACGACCTGTTCCATCCCCTGAAGTCTCTGGGGAGACTAGTCACCAAATCCTCACCCCTGGGGCCCATTCATTTCAGGGACATATCGTCCATCCTCACCCACAGCCCTCCCCCCCGGGAGCCCCTCTTCCCTCACTCTACATGCCCCATGTTTGGTAAGACCCCGAATGGACTGAGCAGTAAGGAAGCCCCCTGCCGTAATAATAATAATAATGGGCATCCACTGGAGGCAGGGTTCCTCCTTAATTCTCCACACAGCCCCAAATCAAAGAAGTCCAAGGGGGCCCCTGTAAGGAGTTCTCTCTGTCTGGATGTGATGAGCCCGGGGACCACCTACCAGTTCACAGAGGAGGAGCTGCACACTGTCCTGTACGGGTACATGAGCCCCCCCGCGGAGCAGAGACCCCCGACCCGCACCGCACACGCCATCTCCGGGCTCCGTATCCCGGACCACTGCACAGGTATCTAATTGTCTGTCTATCTATCTATCTATCTATCTATCTATCTATCTATCTATCTATCTATCTATCTATCTATCTATCTTCTATCTATTCTATCTATCTATCTATCTATCTATCTATCTATCTATCTATCTATCTATCTATCTATCTAATCTGTCTATCTAATATCTATCTATTTAATATATATCTATGTAATCTGTCTATCTATCTATTATCTGTGTATGTCTGTATCTAATCTGTCTATTAACTATTAAATTATATGTCTATCTATCCATCTATCTATTAAATATCTATCAATCTATCTATCTAATCTTACTATTATCTATTAAATTATCTATCTATCTACCAATCAATATCTATCTATCTATATAATATATATATATATATATATATATATATATATATATATATATATATATAATCTGTCTATTATCTATTAAATTATCTATCTATCTATCTATCTATCTATCTATCTATCTATCTATCTATCTATCTATCTATCACTTATCTATCTAATGCATTTGCCATAGGAGGAGAGCCCCCATCTGTGGACAGGGAATCTCTGCAGTTACCGGAAGGTATAGATTATTTTACCTATATGTTCTGCTCCATTATACACTGACCCCCGTGTTTATTCTGAGGACGGACGCTAATCGGAATCCGTATATTGTAGGACTGATAGTGCTGAGAACGAAATATGGAGCTTTCCCCCAGTCCGGGGTCTTCAGTACCAGAGTCATCCCAAAAGGGGTGAAATACGGCCCCTTCCAAGGGAGGGTGGTGAACACCAGCGAGATCAAGACCTATGATGACAACTCTGTGATGTGGGAGGTGAGGAGGCTCCACTACTACTACTCTCATCTTCCCATCGCTGACTCTATCAGATGATTAACCATGATCTATTATTTCCACCACCATCTATATAATATCCTTATATTTTCGTTTTTTTTGTTGGTTAAAAAATAGTTCTAAATAATTCTATGATTCTTCTAGTTATGATGTTGATATTATTATTATTTATTACATTATTAGAAATACGGCATTTTCCTTATTTCTCTTTTATATCTTTGTTCCTGACTGTATTATATTTCTTATATGAATATTGTTCTCTTCCTACTATTATTCTCTTTCCATGTTATTATTGTTCTTACTTATATTTATTTCCATAATATTTCTATATTTGCTTTTCTTCATAGCCATTGCTCCTCTCCAGCTAGCAGACCTGATATTCCGTTCATCAACATTTATTATTATTGTTTATATTATTACAATTACAAACATGTATTATTATGCTCGCGATAGTTATATTATCGCAATACCTAGATGTCATCATTGTATTATACATTTTCAGACGATTCGTGAAGGGAGTAGTTTTAAATGTCTGTTTCCCCCCGGACAGATCTTTGAGGAGGGCAGGCTGAGCCACTTCATAGACGGCAAGGGGGCATGCGGTAACTGGATGGCGCTTGTGAACTGCGCCCGATTCCCAGAGGAACAAAACCTGATTGCAGTTCAGTGTGAGGGCGACATTTACTATGAGACCTGCAAGGAGATCGCGCCCAGGCAGGAGCTGCTGGTCTGGTATGGAGACTGCTACCTGCAATTCCTGGGCATCCCAGTCAGCCTGAAGGGCATGGATGAGGGCAAACATCCCTTCCAGCAGACTGAAGGTATGTAGGCCACCTACCTGTGTGCCCTTCACTACATTGTAATTGTATTATTCTAATATTAATATAACCAAATAACACAAGACATTAGAATCCTATACAATGTAATGCTAGATAATGTCACATTATAGGCTTACATAACTCAGCAGGAAATACTAGATAATAATAATAATAATAATAATAATAATAATAATAATAATAATATTTATATTTATATAGTGCCAGCATATTCCATGCTTTACAAAGTCAGAATGATTTAAAAGTTGTATATATAAAAAAAAACAATAGCACAATATAAAGGTACATGTCCTGGATGTATAGACACCACCTCGACACAATGTATCATGCACATCATATCTGTAGATTATAATATCTTACCTATAATATAACAGCTCATTATCCTACAGTGGAAAATAAAAGCATAATAGATTAGCAGAGCATAATACCAAACGTATACATAATAGGTATGATGGTTTACAATTATTATTAGGGCACTGTAAATGAATGAATTGTAACAATATGTATCAGACCATCATAACAGGACATAGCCCACTGACCGCATTATATAAAAATATAGTACAGTATAATACAGTACAGCAGAATATAATAATATATATTACACCATCGTGATATAATATAAGAGGGCATTACACTACCTATTAGAGCCCAATGACTTCATATAAAAACATACAGTAGAATATAACAATATATTACACCATCATGATATTATATAAGAGGGTATTACACTACCTTTTTATAGCCCAATGACTTTATATAAAATACAGTACAGTATAATACATACAGTAGAATATAACAATATATATTAGACCATTATGGAATCATATATGAGGACATGAAAATACTTTTTATAACTCAATGACTTTATATAACATATGGTATAGTACAATATTCACTGTAGGTCCCGCCAGACCCTTTATTTCTTTTAAATTTATCTCTTTGTAACTTTCATTAAGCTTCAATAAACATTTATTAAACATAAAGATATATTGGACCATCATGGCATCACATATGAGGACATTAGCATACCTGTTATATCCCAATGATTTTCTATCAAGCTATAGCACAGTATAGTACAGTAGAATAATCATAGCATACATCACTGCGCAGATAATAAGATACAATAATCGCACATAGTATAATCCTATAGTCCTAGCATTGCTGGCCTGTCTGTTCATAGAGTATGGGTGTAATCTGCCTGACAGGTAAAGGAGTTTTTCTTAAACGTACCGTAATCCTTACTAGTAAAGTCCAGTTGTCGGTAATTGTTATTGACATTAGCATATTCTGATGAGCAGGATTATCTGCCCAGTCATTAGCTGCTAAGGATTCAACCACTGGAAAGTACAACTCACATTAGGCTTTGATTTGTAATTTCACTGGTACATGAATGATTTCCCCTTATTGGAAATTAAAATGGTTAGTAATTCCCAGACCTATTACAGTAGGGGAACCCCTAGTACATGTTATCCACTCCAAGGGAACCCCAAAGACATTCCTGCCTCTGATAAGATCGCCGCATAGGGCCACACACCACCAGATCCCTATTGACTACAATGGGATCCGACAAGGATCTGGCCACTTTCTGGCATAAGTGTTGGCTTTTTGCCAGAACAGACTACAGAGTTTATGCCGCATTTGTGAACGTAACCTAAGCGTTCTCTAAGGCCGTGTTCACACTTGCGTTTTGGTTTCCGGTTTTGAGATCCGTCAGAGGATCTGAAAACCGGACCAAAATGGTTCAGCCGGATGTTAACACATTCGGATGCATCCGTTTCTTTAGGATGCGGTTGTGTTACATCAAAACGGAACAAACGGGATCCGGCACTTGAATCATTGTAAGTCAATGGGTGACGAATCAGTTTTTTTTCGACATCTGAAAAAAATGTATCGGCATCATTGAATTAGGCTTCCTGCACACAACCATTTTTTTTCCGTATACGGAACCATTCATTCAATGTACTCCGTATGCATTCAGTTTCCGTATTTCCGTTCCGTTTAAAGATAGAACATGTCCTATTTATTGCCCGCAAATCACGTTCCGTGGCTCCATTCAAGTCAATGGGTCCGCAAAAAAACGGAACACATACGGAAATGCATCCGTATGTCTTCCGTTTCCGTTCCGTTTTTTGCTGAACCATCTATTGAAAATGTTATGCCCAGCCCAATTTTATCTATGTAATTACTGTATACTAACAGAAACGGAAACACAACGGAAACAAAAAACGGAACAACGGATCCGTGAAAAATTAACCGCAAAACACTGAAAAAGCCATACGGTCGTGTGCAATAGGCCTCACATTGATTTAGCTGCCAGATCCGGTTTGTTCTGTTTAGCAGAGTTTTGCAGCAGTTTTGTGTCCGGTCAAAAAAACGCAACAAAACTGAATGCATCCCGATCAGTTTTGTACCCATTGACAATGAATGGGGAGAAAACTGAACCGTTTTGGCCCGGTTTTGAGATCCTCTGCCAGATCTGAAAACCGGAATGCCACAACGCAAGTGTGAAACAGCCCTAAGGCTGTGTTCACATTTCCGTATTGAAGAGCCGGCTGCCTGATGCAGGTGTCAGGTCCTGTTGCTGCTGTGTTGTGGGGAACCTCTAATCGGGGCTCACGAAACCCCTGGGAATGCTGGTTGAAAAATATTTGCGTGCGATGTGAGAGCAGCGTGTGATGGCTTATCAGGGATGTCATCCTGTATTTGTCTCTTACCCCTGCAGATTCCGGAGAGGGATTCAAGTGTGAGAGATGTGGTAAAGTGTTCGCCTATAAATATTACCGGGACAAGCACCTCAAGTACACCCGCTGTGTGGACCAGGGGGACAGGAAGTTTCCCTGCAACCTGTGTACGAGGTCCTTTGAGAAGAGGGACAGGCTGAGGATCCACATCTTACATGTTCATGAGAAGCACCGACCCCACAAGGTGAGTGCCGCCTGGATCCAATATTCTTCTTCTTTGATGATTATAACTGATCAGTTTTTGCCGACCTGTGGCATGGGGGCCACATGTGGCTCTCCAGCTCTTGGCTGTATGTTAAAGAGCTGACCCTAGTAGCGGCTATTGTGACAGCTAATGTGTCTCAGTTTAATTTTGCCTAAAGTTACACCATTTCTAAGTTCTCTCTCTGTATATTTGGTATCCTGTTGGATATAAATGTTCAGTATATGGTTGACAGCTAAGCAGCTGCTTCAGGTTGGGTGGAGGTTAATCCACTGATACATATTATGTATAGTATATTTATCAGTATAGCGCCATGCCATAGTGAAGCGTTTCTCAGCCCACAAGTAAACAGCCCATGTCGTATTCACCATAGCAAGATATTGGCCCTCATAAGAGATAGTCTGCATTCTGTCCATAGAAAGGATGCTTTGGACCTGGAAAAAGTACAAAGGAGAGAGACTAAACTGATAAGGCGCATGGAGGGTCTTAGTTATGAGGAAAGATGAAAAGAATTCAATTTATTTCGTCTTGAGAAGAGACTTCTAAGAAGATGTGTAGAAATCTGAGTTTCACTTCCTTCTGGGATTCACGTCCCCACCCATCACTTGGTTCAACTTGATGGACTTATGTCTTTTTTCAACCATATTAACTATGTAACTATGTAACTATATGCTGATGGTCTTTCGTGGTAATGGCAGAGAAGCTGATTTGCCCCACAGGTTGGATTGCACCTGCTCATTTCGTGAAGCTGTAGTTTAATGCTCTTTTTAGACAATGTACTTTCCTTTTCAGTTTCTGATCTGTGTTTGAGCTACATGTGTATTCCTCTGTGTCTACTGTGTTTGTATAGTGCTGAGGTATATGTTGTTGCTAGACAAAAAGAGAGTAATAATAATTACAGTATGATCAGCTAGGTTCGGCCGAGCATGCATGTGTTCTGAAACAGCATGGCAGCAATCTACTGCCAGGCACCTCTGGCAGCCACTTGTCTGCCCAACCGGTGGCCCTCCAGCTGTTGCAAAACAACTCCCAACGTGCCCGGACAGCCTACAGCTATCGGCCTAGTATAATCCCAAATGGTCACAGCACTCAGCAATAGTCTGGCCTATTTTAGGGTGTTCGTCACGGTTCTGTTCTGACTCCACCTCAGGATCCATCAGCCTAGAGGAGGGCATGGTGGGAGTTGTAGTTTTACAACAGCTGGAGGGTATGTTGAAATCCAACATGCATGCTCATTTTTGCCTCCAATATAGTCAAATAGCTCATAAACACTCCTCAAACCAGTTTGACAATAATTAGTTATAAATAATGTGCGTGTAAAGCACAAATCAATACTCTGCAGATACGCTGAAAGTGAAAGCTGTAGATCAAAAACTGTTGAAAAATGATTTTTAGCCCAAAATAAGTAAAATGCAATGATAAAAAACTTGTCCCCGAAGGTGTTTATAGGTCTTCAATGCAAGGGTTTCTGCTAGTTTTTGTAGAATTACAAGTCCCAGCCGGTAAGATTCTCCAGCCGATCAACTGCTCAGCATCTTCAGCGCTGCCATCCAGGGATTTATGGTCTTTGCTGTCCAGCAGAGGAAGAGTTAAATGGAGTCATGGGTGGCTGCCATTATCTCAGTAGGCTTTGGCTGGAGGCCCCTTATTTAGATCTGAAAGGCTTGTAAGCTGAAATAGATCCAGGTCTGGCACGCTGAGACACACTTCCATTTCACGGGCCAGCTTACATTATTTAACAGTTCAGTTGGCTGAGATGATTTTCTTGAGTGTTTTACACATATTTGGAACTAATGCATTGTGCGTAATATTAGAGATGTGTCTAGGATCAATACATGGTCATAGACATTGGAACCTGGGTGCACACCATAAACAGACCCTAAATTCCTAGTGCCCTCTGCATCCACTAATGATGCCACTAATGGTATTTCGGTTGGCATAACACTTATTTATTATACTGCAATGTTATCTGAAGCCTATTAGTCCAAAGGGGCTCTAAACCTAATGTACAAACCAGATACATGGAAGAATATAGCGGCGATCACTGAGGAAGACACTTCTTCAGGCTTCATATCTGTAATCCAGTAGAAGACACTGCAGTCAGGGGTGCACCTAGCCTTTCTACTGTCTGAGGCGAAAACTGAAATGGTGCCCAATTTCTTAACCTAACCCCTTCCCTTTAGCCCATGGCCCTTCGGCTGCCCCCTCTTGCCCCTACCTGGTGCTGCCTGAGCCTCGCCTGGCCTCATTAGTGGTGCACCCCTGACTGCAGTCCATCTCTCCACAGCCCTAAATTGGCTGCATTCAACTGCTCAACAGATTGAGTTATATTAGGGTTAGTGGCCCTTTAAAAATATCTGCAGTATTTCAAATTTGGTAGATAAACTTTGACTCAGGGATGAATATGTAATCTGCTGCATTGCTTGTGCATTAAGCCGGCGCACCAGTCCACCTGGTGTAAAGGCATAGAGAACACATATGACATGAGATGAGTTGTGCCAAGTAACAAACTCAGCTATGCTGCGTCTCAGTCTGCTTAAACTACCGTAAATTCTGCATACTGTAAATTTAGCATTTTTTCCCTTGATCGTTTGATTGACACATATATACATTTTATTACAGTGCACGGTATGCGGGAAGAGCTTTTCTCAGTCATCCAGTCTCAACAAGCACATGAGAGTTCACTCTGGTGAAAGACCCTACAAGTGCGTCTACTGCAACAAGGTAACCGCGTTCACACCGTCACAGCAGTGCTGAGATTGCAATACTAAATGCAACTATGGAAAGATCAAAATGATACGATTGGTATCTTTAAAGGGGTTATTTCAGGTCCTCCAAACACTTTTTGGTGCACAACTAAATGAATAGTATTGCTCCTGCTGAGTCCTGATGACTACACCCCTGTTCCTGCGCTGTTCCTGCGCTGTTCCTGCGCTGTGCCGGTGCAAATCGTCAGTGAAATAAACTGGTAGGACTTCTGAACAGCGCACATAAAATAGAGAGGACTCCTGAACACGAGCTGAGAAGTCCTCGCAATGTATTCCAGCGTGGGTTTGCCAGCGCACATCGGGGTCACTGGGGGGATTATGCACATATAACCTAGAGATCGGGACTCATATGGAGCAGCACTATTCCTGTAGTAAGTGACAGACTCCCTTTAATCTGATTAGATGTTGAAAGCATATTCTTGTGGAAAACGCTTAATTATTAAAGGGATTTTACGAGTGTTTTATACTGATGACCTATCCTTTGGATCGGTGGGGGTCTGACTCCTGGCACCGCTGCTGACCAGCTGTTTGAAGAGGCCTCGGTGCTTGGTAAGCTGCAAGGAGGTCATGGCACTCACCCGCGCCGAGGCCTCTTCAAACAGCTGATGAGCGTGGTGCCAGGAGTCGGGTCCCCACTGATCCTGAGGTTAGGTCATTAGTATAAAACACCCAGAAAGCCCCTTTAAACCAATAGTCTGGGTGGTATTTATCTGATATGTGTGAGCTATGAGCTGTACATGCTGACCAGTGTACTATGTAAAATCTAGTACTTTGATGGGCCACATTTCCCGTCTCCATATGTTGTAATGTATGGCGTTATATCTATAGGAATTCAGGGGGGCATTTATCAAAGTGGTGCAAAGGAGAACTGGCTTAGTTGCCCCTAGCAACCAATCAGATTCTTCCTTTCATTTTTCAACGGAGCTGTCCAAAATGAAAGGTGGAATCTGATTGGTTGCTAGGGGCAACTAAGCCAGTTCAACTTTACACCGGTTTGATAAATGACCCCCTGAGTTCTTACTTGGTCTATGATTAAGATGATCTTTACCTGCACAAATGGTGGCCATACACCTCAGATAGCAGACGGCAGCTATTCATCTTGACCCCCCCCATACCCCAACACATTGGCCAAGTGTACGTCTGTTCTTTATGGGAAATGGGAATAGGCCACTGCCAGACAACTCTGGTGCCAACTCATGTCCCTTGAGAATAAAAGGATCATGCATGTTGAAGTCCAACATGTGAGACCCTCCCCGCAGTGGTGTATCTTGGTTTTGTGCTGCCCTAGGCGAGACTAAACTCGGGCACCCCCCTAATATAAATTTGACCCACCCCTTCCTGTCACGGCCAAACCCCTTCCTCTGTAAACCCCACCCCTTCCTCTTTAGGCTCCACCCTTTCCTGTTTTGCATAACAATATTAATAAATTTATCGCGATAAATACCCGTTTAAAAGAAAATACCACAAGGAGACGTTATACTGTATGGGGCAGCCTCAATGAGATGTTATACTGTATGGGGGCAGCCTCAAGGAGACGATATACTGTATGGGGGGCGGGGGCAGCCACAAGGAGACATTATACATACTGTATGGGGGCAGACATAAGCAGACATTATACTGTATGGGGGGCGGGGGCCGGGGCAGCCACAAGGAGACACTAAACTGTATGGGGGCTGCCACAAGCAAATAGTGCACTCTGCACTGTGTCATAAATAAAGGTGGTATGTGTGTCAGACTGTCTATGGTGGCCCTGGCCTCTCCTTGAGGCTGCCCCATACAGTCTGTATTGGGCAGCCTCAAGGAGAGGCCAGGGCCACCATAGACAGTCTGACATACCACCTTTATTTATGACACAGTGCAGAGTGCACTATTTGCTTGTGGCAGCCCCCATACAATTTAGTGTCTCCTTGTGACTGCCCCCATAAATAAAGGTGGTATGTGTGTCAGACTATCTATGGTGGCCCTGGCCTCTCCTTGAGGCTGCCCCATACAGTCTGACATACCACCTTTATTTAGTCTCACTCTCGCTCTCACAGTGCACTATTTTCTTTTTAACTCTCGTCTCACTCACTCCTGTTCCTCTGCCTGGATTGGACCTGGACATTCCTCGCAGGGCAGGCCAGGAGTCAGGCGAAGTGGCCAACTCTGTTCTGTGAATGTGTGAGGAGGGAGGTATGTAGAGACTTTTCCCGTGGCTGCCGCTTGTGTTGTGAATATTCCGGCCCTCTGCGCAGTAGTAGACGGCTGGGCGCAGGCGCAGTAGTTGAAAATTCCGGAACACCTGAGGTCGGGAGGAAGTCAGGAGGACTCAGGAGGAGGGTCCCTGCTTCACTATGCGGCGCCGGCGATGCCGTTCGCAAGTTCGCATAGTGAAGGATCGGATTCGGATCGGCAAGCAGCGGACAAAGGGGAAAAAAAGTTTGGCACATTTTGCAAACAAGGCATTTTGCCGCCCCATTGGCAAGTGCCGCCCCATTGGCAAGTGCCGCCCTAGGCAAATGCCTTGTTTGCCTCGTGATAGATACGCCTCTGCCTCCCCGTGACGTCTGCTGTTGGGGGAGAGTCAGGTCACCCCCGTCCACATTAGGCTAGGTTCACATCTGCAGCAGAGGTTCCATTAGAAATCTCGGTTGCAGATTCCAGCCAAAATGCAAGCTAACCACAGCCTACCACGCTAGATTGTCTGACAGAATGATGGACACCATAACCGAAACCAGTGATCCCCATTATACGCAATCTGATGAATTTTTTAAAATGTCTTTCTGTTGCCAGGCGGGAACAGAAGAACAGAGATATGTCACAAATGCCAACGTTCACCTACTGTTCATGGTCATGGAGGATCTGTAACTTCTCCTGATATGTCTTTTTAGTAACTACTTGCATACCCATTTAAAATATCAATTTTGGAGCATCTATTCTTTTGTCTCTATGTTGTATCATTTCTTTTTTTATTCCTGCTAAAAGTGATGAATACATTGCTAGAGGTTTACAATGAAGGTCCAGATGGGTGTTACCAGTTGGGGATGTGTCCCTGCACAATCTACCACTAGAATGCCAGGGACACCCCCCAACTGGTAACACCCATCTGGACCTTCATTGCAAACTTCTAGTAATTCATTCCTAAATAGTAGCAGGAAATATAAAAGAATGGCTCAACATAGAGTCATAAGGTATAGATGTTCCAGAATTGTTATTACATGGGGAACGCGAGTAGTTACTAAACTGACATGTCAGGAGAGGTGACAGCTCAATGCTCGGTTCCAGTGTCCATTATCTATTTACCAGCACAGACATTGCGTTCAGTCCCTGTTATTGTCTTATGCCTCCAACGTCTGAAAATGTTTACAACTGCTGCTCTTGAAGTCTTCAGAAGTGGGGCAATTTTACTTATTTTCGGACCATCCCCTACTACTGTCCCACATTGAAAAGTTCTTTTTTCTCTCCATTAGGCATTTACGGCTTCCAGTATCCTCCGCACCCACATACGACAACATTCTGGAGAGAAGCCCTTTAAGTGCAAGCACTGTGGCAAGGCCTTTGCGTCACATGCCGCCCACGACAGCCACGTGCGCCGCACACACATTAAAGATAAAGGCTACAGCTGCACTATGTGTGGACAGAACTTCGTGGAGCTGGAGGAATTCCGATATCACATGCAGATCCACTCTGCTCTCTAAGCATCTGCCCTCGCTCCCCTCCTGTTAGGCCTCTTTCACACCAGCGTGACGGATTGGCTCCGGATGCGTTCAGGATGCGTTCAGTGAAACTCGCACCATTTTGCAAGCAAGTTCAGTCAGTTTTTTTCTGCGATTGCGTTCACTTTTTTCCACCCGGGTGCAATGCGTTTTGATGCGTTTTTCACACGCGTGATAAAAAACTGAAGGTTTACAAACAACATCTCTTAGCAAACATCAGTGAAAAACGCATTGCATCCGCACTTGCTTCCGGAGGCAATGAGTTTTTCACTGAAGTCCCATTGACTTCTATGGGGCCAGGGCTGCGTGAAAAACGCAGAATATAGAACATGCTGCGTTTTACACGCAACGCAGAACTGATGCCTGAAAAAAAAACGCTCATGTACACAGACACATTGAAATTAATGGGTCAAGATTCAGTGCGGGTGTTGTGCGTTCACGTCACGCATTTCACCTGCGTGGAAAACTCGCTCGTGTGAAAGGGGCCTTACCGTGCCAATTCTATTTCATTTCCTTATCGTACGTTATTATTTATTATCATTCAGAAGCTTGTAATATAAAAGACAATATAAGTAACTTAAATCATCCTGGAACATAACACTTAACGCCGACACAGTCTGGTCTGAGAACTAGATGCTTTAATTTATTTCTTTCTAATTTATGCATTTTGACGAGGACGATGTCTTGTACAGAATTACGTTTGTTAAATATATACAAATTACATTAAGTTTGCTGTGGCATGATGTTTTGATTTCAATAAGTAATTGGTAAGAAATTTACAATGTGCTGATATTTAAGATGCCTGTACATATTGCAATTAATACCTGGCAACTGGGCAGATATCACCTTGTGTAGGGGCAGTGGCGTGCCTAGGTTGTTTGACACCCGGGGCGGGTCCTTTCTCTGGCACCCCCCTCCCAAATACTTAAAAAAAATGGTACCCCTTCACAGTAGTATTGCCCTCATTGTACAACATTCATAGTAGTTTTGTACAGATGTGTCCCCCCTAACAGTAGTTCTGCCCACATTGTGCCCCCTAACAGTCGTTATGTCCTCATTGTGCCCCCTTGAAGTACTTATCCCTTCATTGTGCCCCCTTCACAGTAGTTATGCCCTCTCTGTGCCCCTTTCACAGTAGTAATGCCCTATCTTTGCCCCTTCACAGTTGTAATGCCCTCTTTGTGCCTCCTTCAAGGTAGTTTTGTACAGATGTGTGCCCCCTAACAGTAGTTATGCCCACATTGTGCCCCCTAACAGTCGACATGTCCACATTGTGCCCCCTTAAAGTACTTATCCCTTCATTGTGCCCCCTTCACAGTAGTGATGCCCTCATTGTACCCCTCTCACAGTAGCTATGCCCTCTCTGTGCCCCTTTCACAGTAGTAATGCCCTATCTGTGCCCCTTCACAGTTGTAATGCCCTCTTTGTGCCTCCTTCACAGTAATAATGCCCCTTAATAGTAGTAATGCCCATTGTCCCCCTTCACGGTAATAATGCCTATTGTGCCCCCTTAATAGTAATAATGCCGGTTGTGTCCCCTTAATAGTAATAATGCCCATTGTGCCCCTTTCACAGTAATATTGCCCATTGGGCCCATTCACAGTAATAATTCCCATTGTGCCCCTTTTCACAGTAATAATGCCCATTGTGCCCCCTTCACAGTAATAGTGCCCTCTATGTCCCCCCCATAGTAGAAATCCCCATTGTGTCCCCTTAATAGTAGTAATGTCCTCTGTGCTAGTAATGCCCATTGTGCCCCCTTCACAGTAATAATGCCCTCTGTGCCCCCTTCATAGTAGTAATGCCCTCTGTGCACACTTAAGAGTAGTAATGCCCTCTGTGTACTGTGCCCCCTCCATAGTAGAAATGCCCATTTTGTCCCCTTAACTTTAGCAATGCCCTCTGTGCCCCCTCCAGAGAAGAAATTCCCATTGTGCCCCGTCCAGAGTAGAAATGCCCATTGTGCCCCCTTCAGAGTAAAAATGTCCATTGTGCCCCCTTCATATTAGCAATGCCCATTGTGCCCCCTCCAGAGTAGAAATGCACATTGTGCCCCCTTCACATTAGCAATGCCCATTGTGTCCCCTTCACATTAGCAATGCCTTCTGTGCCCCCTCCAAAGTAGAAATGCCCATTGTGCCCCCTCCATAGTAGAATTGCCCATTGTGCCCCCTTCACATTAGCAATGTCCATTGTTCCCCCTCCAGAGAAGAAATGCCCATTGTGCCCCCTTCATATTAGCAATGCCCATTGTGCCCCCTCCAGAGTAGAAATGCACATTGTGCCCCCTTCACATTAGCAATGCCCATTGTGTCCCCTTCACATTAGCAATGCCCTCTGTGCCCACTCCAGAGTTGAAATGCTCATTGTGCCCCCTTCATAGAAGAATTTCCCATTGTGCCCCCTTCACATTAGCAATGCCCATTGTGCCCCCTCCAGAGAAGAAATGCCCATTGTGCACCCTTCACATTAGCAATGCCCATTGTGTCCCCTTCACATTAGCAATGCCCTCTGTGCCCCCTCCAAAGTAGAAATGCCCATTGTGCCCCCTCCATAGTAGAATTGCCCATTGTGCCCCCTTCACATTAGCAATATCCATTGTTCCCCCTCCAGAGAAGAAATGTCCATTGTGACCCCTTTACATTAGCAATGCCCATTGTGCCCTCTCCAGAGTAGAAATGCCCATTGTGCCCCTTCACATCAGCAATGACCATTGTGCCCATTCTGTGTAAAAAAAAAAAAAAAAGCAAAAATAAACCCCACAGTAACTACTGACCTTGTCCCGTTCCTGAAGCTCACAGTCCTCTCTCCCCTGCAGGCACAGATCGCTCTGCAGCACTGTGTGGGAGGAGCTTATGCAGATTCCCTGGCTGGCACCGGCTGGCAGCGCGATCCGTGTCCGCAGGCTGAATAGTGGACCGGGGAGAAATCTTCCTGCTCTACCATTCAGAGCACCGCCAGCCTGAAGGAGGGGAGGAGTGCGGAGCGGTGAGTGACAGGACCCATCTCCCTGCACTCTAGCAATAAGCGCTTCCATCTGTATTGATGGAAGCGCTCATTGCTTCTGGCACCCCCCTGAGAGCCAGCACCCCCCCCCCCCCCTAGTACGCCACTGTGTAGGGGCAATTATAATAAGAATTCCACCAAATGCAAGATGAGTGGGCCTGATGAACAATGAGGTTGTGAAATGGTTCCTAGCATCTCCCATCCACCGGAGAGTGCAGTAATGATTGACCATATTTAGAGACTGAGATGGAGCTTACCGTATTTTTGGCATAGAGTGGGTTTCAGGCCACCGTTTAGTATCTGTATTATAGCCACAACACTCAGACCTCCCATTGTTCACTTGAACCAAACTTAGGACCCTAAAAGGTGGCCCATCGGACATAGACGAACTATCCTGTTGCTCAAACTTTGTTAAAGTGGCTGGCATAAATAGCTAGGTCTCTTTCCTTGTATTGTACAGACGGCATACATGGAGAGGTGGTTCCCCCTATAAAGCATAAGGTTATATAGAACACGTATTAATTCATTCACATCACATGCTATGTAGAACGCAGGCACATGTTGGGAGGACATGGATCTATCAGTTGGCCTCAAATCAGTGGCATACATAGAGAAGCAAGGGCTCCATAGCAAGGATCAAACCAGGCCCCCCCCCATCCCCGCACAGGACAGAAGAATTTCTGCCTAAACCCCTTTCAATAACCCTTGGGTCATTTTTTTCCACTGCCTCATTTGCTCCTTTAGAGGGTAGAGTCCTGACCACGTTCTCACCCCCAGTAGAAGAGGGGATGATCCCAACTGGGCCCCCTCTTGCCCTGAGCCCCATAGCAGTCGCACGGTCTGCCGCTATGGTAGTTACACCCCTGCCTCGAACAGCCTACTACCCATTTTTTAGCAACAAAAATCACAAAGGTCAAATAGCATGAAAGGTAACAGGATCCAGAATGGAAATAAGGTGCTCTAGTGGTCTATGCAGTATGTGAGTCTCAAGATACCAGTAGGCACACTATAGGACCATTGGATGATAAAGTTGATTTTGGTCAGGTTCAGATGTCTGATTCTCTAGATGTGGTCAGATGGATCTTAGGGTACGGCCACAAGGCCAGGTTTCCTGATGCAGTTTTGTAACCCAAAACCAGGCGTGGATCATGCAAGCAAAGAAAGTATAGATAACAGATACAACTTTTCCTCTTTTATTTGATTCACTCTTGGTTTTGGCTTCCAAAGCTGCATCAGGAAACCTGAACATGTGGCCATACTCTTAGGAGAAAAATTTGCTGTGTTGGATCTTTTTGTTGACTGCTGTCTCTTCACTTAATACACCATAGCTGATCTTTTTAGCTATGTATAGATATAAATTGGATGTTGATACAATTAAAATTCTTTGGGGGTAAGATCTCTTGGTGGAGGACCCATCCCAATGTTATTTATGCTTCAAAAGTTAGTTATTAAATTTTGAAACAGTACAGTATATCATAAAATACATTAAAATATAAATATAAATGAAAAGAAAATTGAGTGGATAACATTCCAAAAAGTGTACAGATAATCCCAATGTTATTTAGTGTAGTGGCTGGGTTAGGCCTAACTTTATAACTTCACTTTACATTTTGACCTGATCCCAGAAGCAGAGAGTAGTCAGTCAGCTCATGGAGGATATATCTTAAGACATCTTCTCAGAGCGATCAGAGATATCTATTTTGTCTTTTTTATTAGCTTCAACGCTTTGACACTCATTGATCTTGTGTCATGGGCTATAATACTGCACGACCTTTCAGTTCATTGTAATAAAAAGCTTGGCCATTATCTTCAGATGGCAATATTAAGCTGATGTAAAACAATGGTTGTCATTCCAGTTCTTCTTCCAGTTCCAGCATTGCCTGAGCATGGGTTGTGGTAGCAGAGTAGGTGTGAAGAGGGTCCTATGTCTACATTGTAATTTTGAGCACTAGTTTATTCCCATATATTTTGCTCTATATGTTTATCATGAATAGAGTGCACATATGATTGGTCAATGCCTTGCATAGTCTTGTTACAGTCTGTAAATATTAGCTACTATTGCACTATAGATAATATCTAAAATGTATGGCTATATGGAGCAAAATAACAGATCTAAGTAAGCATTGGTGAGCCAAGAGCTATGGAAGGAAATATTCAGGACAACAAGAGGTGCAACATTAGGTCTGGACAACTATTTAAGCTTTAGGAGCCTTATATATAACATTGAGCTGTGCAGAGCACAATTTTACATTCCCTAAGGATTTTCTGGAGGTCCATCAGCAAATTACAAGATGCCACCAATGATCTATAGATACAGGATGTCATAAAATGTCCCCTTCTACTGACTGATCTGTACTACTGACCCAATTTCTACATGGAGTGATTCTGATAGTAACATTGTATCAGAGATATGCTATTTTTTGTATCTGCAGTATACTATTTAAAGGCTATGGACACCTTTAGAGGCATTTTTTATTATTGTATTTTGCTTATTTTGGGCTAAAAATCATTTTAGCAATTGGTCTTTATTAAAAATTTGAACAGCTTTTCTTCTACAGCTTTCAGTTTCAGTGCATTTGCAGACTAGCAGGCTCATTGCTTCACAATGAGTTTATCAGAGAACTGATCTATCAGCTGGATCTGTAGCCCTTATCTCTGAGCTCCTGACAGCACATAAACACTCATTTAAAGGGTTTCTGTCATGAGAAATAATGTGATGTAGCTGACTGACATTAGCGATGTGCTAATATCAGCAGTACATAACAGTATGCTTTATAACTCCCTGCCTTCCGCCGTTCTCTTAAAATAAAGACTTTTAAAATATGGTAATGAGCCTCTAGGAGCTATTAGGGCGTTGCTTCAGCACCTAGAGGCTCGGTCTACGCACCCTTTGGCACGCCCAGGTCCAGTTGATTGACTTTCGAGTTCTCCTCATCGTCCTGTTAATCCCGCTCCTGCGCCGTCCCCTTTAGTATTCGGCGCAGGCACAGTGAGTGAAGAACGTGCTCCTGCTGCCAGCTTCCTCACTGCGCCTGCGCTGAAGGAAGGAAGCCGGCAGCAGGAGCGCGTCCTTCACTCACTGCGCCTGCGCCGAATACTAAACGGGATGGCACAGGTGCGGGATTTATGGAACGATGATGAGAGCTCGAAAGTCAATCAACTGGACCTGGGTGTGCCAAAGGGTGTGTAGACCGAGCCTCTAGGTGCTGAAGCAACGCCCCACTAGCACCTAGAGGCTCATTAGCATATTTTTAAAGTATTTTAAGAGAACGGCGGCAGGCAGGGAGTTATAAAGCATACTGGTATGTACTGCTGACATTAGCACATCGCTGTCAGTCAGCTACATCACGTTATTTCTCAGGACAGAAACCCTTTAAGCTAAATTCTAGCAAAATGACCTGTTAAGAAAGGGCTACCGATCCAGCCAACAAAACAGTTTTCGGATAAATTCAGTGTGAAGCAAAGAGCCTGCTAGTCTGCAAATATTGGAATTGAATGCTGTAGAAAAAAATCTGTTGAAAATTAAAAAAAAAAGATCAATTGCTAAAATGATTTTTATCCCAAAATAAGTGGAATGCAATAATAAGATAAAATTGCCCCCAAAGGTGCCTATAGCTTTTAAAGCAACTCCAAACCAAAGGGATGAATCGTGGTTTACATATTTAAATGGACTGTCTCATCTAAAAAAAAAACTGTCTATGCCCTATTAGAAATATGGACATTATACGGGGGGTCTTCTGCTGGGTACCACCCTCTATGACTGACAAGGAGCTCCCAGATGTGGCCCATCCATGTTTTGGAGCTAATTATTGGGGTGGTTGTTATAGAGAAGGATTTGTCCTGAAGAGACAACCTCTTTAACCCTTACTAACCATAGAGAAAGCAGATGAAAGAGTTTATAGGAGCAATGCTGTATATAGCGGATGGTTTTATAGAAATGATACCTTTGCACAGGACAGGATGTAGATATTCTGGACAATCCATTCTCTACCACTGGGAGGACAAGTCACTGCAGTTTGCACAGGTTTTGGCTTTGATGCTGCTAAGCACTTTACTAAATGTAGATAACAATTCCTTTATAACACGTAGTAGAAGAGATGCAGTGACTTGCTCTGCATTTTTTGGTTGCCAGGTGAATGCATTTTGTGTGTGTGTAACTGATGGCCTTCTGCAATGAATGGTTGTAAGTGTAGACTTTACTGCTACAAAATAAATGCTAAATCTACAAATGTGTGTCATCAATTGAATTATTTTGAGATTATTATTATTTATTAATTTCTTATATCAAGCTTTGAATCTATAATCTATTTGTATCATTTTATTCTGTGATGGAAACATATTGTGCAGCTGTCTAGTAATACTTGTCTGCATTGTATGTTAAAATAAATCGAATCCATATTTAATGCATATTAAGTGAAGACTTCTTTACATTCATTTACTTATTTGAAACCCTACTCGGACTGAACGTGGTCCTATCAGTAACCCTGGCAGCACAAGTGACCCCATCCAGAAGTTTACAGGCAGGGACTTAAAGGGATCGTCTCACTTCAACAAATATCATTTATTATGTAGAGAAAGTTAATCACAAAGCACTTACTAATGTATTGTGATTGTCCATATTGTCTCCTTTGCTGGCTTGATTCATTTTTCCTTCACATTATACACTGCATATTTCCATGGTTACGACCACCCTGAAATCCAGCAGCAGTGGCCGTGCTTGCATACTACAGGGAAAAGTGCTGGCCTATGCGCCACTAGAGAGGCTGGCGCTTTTTCCTATAGTGTGTAAGCATGACCACCAGTGATGAATTGCAGGGTGGTCATAACCATGGAAATGAACAGTGTATAATGTGATGGAAAAAATAATCAAGTCAGCAATGGAGGCAATATGCAGAATCACAATACATTAGTAAATGTCTTCTATTAACTTTCTCTACATGATAAATGCAACTTGCTAGAGTGAGATAACTCCTTTAAGGAAGCTGGATCAAACCCTTGGCACTAGAATGGACTGGAGTGCAGTGGACTGAAGGAGACAGATACTAGTGGCAGGGAACAGGTAAGTATGTGTCCCTCCACAGGTCCAGTGGGAAAGGGGAGGCTTCCTAAACGTGTCCAACAATCCCTGTAAGGCCCTTTTAATTGGGCCAAGGATCGGGGTAATTATCAGGAATGTAAATTCCTATGAATACACTATCCCAAGAACTGCCATGTGTTAATGTTCCACCAATCACCAGATTGGTGATTGTATCTTTCTTGCTGCACATAAAATCATTGCAGGTCAACAGCCGATTGCCCTCTGTATACAGGAATCTGCTGCCAACAAACAATGAATCTGTATGGAGATAAGCGATCTCAGTAGAGAGGGAATACAAAGGGAATGATTGCTGCAAGCAAATTCAGCTGAATGAGTGGGCAATTATTGGTATTGAACAGTCCTGATTTTTGCCCTGTGTGTTGCCACGTGTAAAAAGGCTTGTACTCAAGTGATCATACTTACGGTCTTTGGTTTGGTGATCCTACACATCCCCTGATGGGCTATAACTTTAAAACCACTGGAAAGTGAAGTAAATAACATTGATTATATTGTGTCACACCTATCAAGGGGTGAGACGTATTAGATATGTTCACTAAATAAATGAACATGAGCAAATATATCTTGATCAATATAATTTGTGCCCATCCACCACGGAAAAGTGACCTCTCTTTTGTATGGAAACCTAATCTATATAATGTCTTTCCTTGTGCTAATGGGCCTCGGATTGATTCAGGAGAAAAAGGCTGTATCTGCTCTGTGTGATATTGTCATGGCGTGGTATGGGACAGGAACTTCACACCAAACACAAAAGGGAGGGAGAACTGGTACCAGGCCTGAAAACTAGGGAAAGGGGAAAGGTCACCACCTAATAAATCCCAACCAGAGCCCTGACTGTTAACAGAATGAACAGACCCCGATGGTAGGACTGTTCAACCTAAGCCTGGCTCACCCTAGAAAGCCCTGAAGATAGTGATTGGGCCACAGATGACCTGTTCCCTCCCAGCTGAAGGAACAAGAGTCTGCCTCAGGTATGGTACCAAGAGACAGGGAAATAAACACAATACCAAAAAGAAACTTAACTTCGGGTAAATGGAAAGCAGGAACTCAGCCGAGATCCAGACACCAAACGATCCACAACAAGAATGAGCTATCAACCACAAGGAGTGATGGGTAAAGCCAGACTAAGTAGGTAGTAGTAATGGTCATATGATCTACACCTGAAAAGAAGGTGTGGACATACCAGCAACACATAGACAAAGTGAAACCAAAAGAAGCTGTCAGATCACTCACGTGCAGCCAGTTTCAGATCTTCTACCACCTGTCACGGCTGTGACAGATATGCCTTCCTATGCCAGCAGGCCTCCCATGAAAGTAGGATACAGATATATACACTACTGATTAAAAACAGCAGTTATTCAAAGTGTATGGACAGCTTTAGGCTATGCCCTCCTTTCCCTCTATGCATTTGGGGCCTTAGTGACCAAGCAAAACTTTTTTTCATTGTTGATTTCAGGAGCTATAACTTTTTTCGTTTTCCACCCATGCAGTTGTATAAGGGCTTGGTTTTTGCAGGACATGTTTTAGTTTTAATGGCACCATGTTGGGGTACACAAAAGTCATTGATTAACTTTTATTAACTCTTTCTGTGGAGATGGGAAAAAAACAGCAAAACTATCATTGAGTTTTTTCAATGTAACTTAATTATCTGGGTAAGGGTATGGTGGTAGATGGAACACCACTGGACCAAGTGCACGGGTCTGACTTTGGGGCCAAACCCAAAGGGTGGAGTCTAAGTGAGCCACGTTCTTCACAATACACCTGATGGTGGCAATAGACTTTACCGAGGGATCATTAGGTTGTGCAATCACCAGTGGTCAAGGGAAACACAAACAAGGACTGGAATGGCACTAAAGAACTGGAACCTAAAGGTATTAGAACACAGGACACAGTTGTCACGGCTGTATCATGGTCTGGTAACGTGGACCATGACACTTTTGCTGTGCATGCTTGTTGCTGGTGGCAACATGTTGTTTTTGCATGTTTTGACACTTCCCCTTTAAGTTGTGTGTCCCTTCCCATCCTGGTGTGCACGGGGTTAAGGTGTGTTTGCTAGGTGTGGTGGGTGTGACCTCAGGCCTCCTTATATGTTGGGGTGTTGGAACCTGAGGTCAGTTTGATTTTGCTTGTCAGTCTGTGTAGGAGCTCTGCTCCCTGGCTGTATGTAGAAGTCTGTGTGAGCCACCCTTATTTGTTATATTGTTTCCCTTGCTTTGTCTGTGTGTCCCCTCCGGCATGTTTCTGTTTTCCCTCTCCCACCTAGTGTATGTTGTTATGGTGTGGGCCTTGTTTGGAGGCTATTGTGTTTGTGGTGTGTTTCCTCCGAAAGGGGGTTGCTTTCCCGGAGGGGTTTAAGCAAACATCTAGACAGTGCGTTTCCGGTCCATCTCGTCGGTGGCAGGTAAGTTCTGGTAACCTAGGTTGTCTGCTACCTTTTGTTACTTACCTGTCGTTCGGTTGTGAACCCTGTCTAGTTGGTGGCCAGCTGCTGGGCTTCTGGAGACAACACGCATCCGTTGTGCTGGATGAATGGGTGGTCTCCTGCCCTGTCTTCAGGCTTAGGGCATAGCAGGGATACCTAGGGTTCTAGGTTGGAGAGCATGAGCCCCCTTACCTTCGGAGGCGGCTCATGCATTAGGAGTTTAGGGAGATCTTCAGGGTCGCGTTAGGAGGTGACCTGCTCCCTGTTCCCTGCTTTCCGGCGTAGCAGAGAATGATATTGTACGGTGGGGGGTTTCCCCCACTCCCCGCCGTGACATTATAACAAATAAAGTCTCCGCAGTCTTGTTTCCTTCGAAAGAGGGTGCAGCATGTATTGCCTGCCGTTTTCGGCATACATGCGCGCTCTCCGGAGGGAGAGCGTCATGGGGTTCACCGTTAACGGTGCGGTTGGTGGGTTTTCCCCCGCCACCTTGCTAACCGTTGTCCGTGTTGGTGTGTCCCCTCGTTCCGTTCTCAGTAGTTCCTTGCTCTTGGGCTGGTTGCTGCCAGCATTCCTTTGGTGTACTGGCTGTGTGCTGGTTGGAAATGCTTGCTGATTGCTGCCCAGAGTGTGAACTGTGTCTGAGATGGACGCTGTGTTCAGTATCCTTTCTCCTTACTGCTTGTTGGCTGGCTACCAGGGACCTAGTTGGTGGTCCTGGCATGCTGGCGGCAGTTTTGAGGGATGTGCTGACACAGTATTTGCACCTTTTTTTTTATTCCCCGTTTTTTTTTTTGGGGAGAGGGCTTTCAGGGGAGGGAGTGTCACAGCTGTGTCATGGTCTGGTATCGTGGACCATGACACTTTTGCTGTGCATGCTTGTTGCTGGTGGCAACATGTTGTTTTTGCATGTTTTGACACTTCCCCTTTAAGTTGTGTGTTCCTTCCATCCTGGTTTGCACGGGGTTAAGGTGTGTTTGCTAGGTGTGGTGGGTGTGACATCAGGCCTCCTTATATGTTGGGGTGTTGGAACCTGAGGTCAGTTTGATTTTGCTTGTCAGTCTGTGTAGGAGCTCTGCTCCCTGGCTGTATGTAAAAGTCTGTGTGAGCCACCCTTATTTGTTATATTGTTTCCCTTGCTTTGTCTGTGTGTCCCCTCCGGCGTGTTTCTGTTTTCCCTCTCCCACCTGGTGTATGTTGTTATGGTGTTGGCCTTGTTTGGAGGTTATTGTGTTTGTGGTGTGTTTCCTCCGAAGGGGGTTGCTTTCCCGGAGGGGTTTAAGCAAACATCTAGACAGTGCGTTTCCGGTCCATCTGGTCGGTGACAGGTAAGTTCTGGTAACCTAGGTTGTCTGTTACCTTTTGTTACTTACCTGTCGTTCGGTTGTGAACCCTGTCTAGTTGGTGGCCAGCTGCTGGGCTTCTGGAGACACCATGCATCCGTTGTGTAGGATGAATGGGTGGTCTCTGCCCTATCTTCAGGCTTAGGGCATAGCAGGGATACCTAGGGTTCTAGGTTGGTGAGCATGAGCCCCCTTACCTTCGGAGGCGGCTCATGCATTAGGAGTTTAGGGAGATCTTCAGGGTCGCGTTAGGAGGTGACCTGCTTTCCGGCATAGCAGCGACTGATATTGTACGGTGGGGGGTTTCCCCCACTCCCCGCCGTGACAACAGTTCAGACCAGACATAACCAAGAACACAGGAAGCACTCACATGGAACAAGCAGATACCTGGGCCCCATGTGAACACTGCTAAATGGTGGTCACAGACAGCTGCTCAGACAGGAGACAGGCATATGCCTGGACCCCATGCGGAATGGGTGCATAGAGATCACAGACTAAACTGCTCAGACAGGAGACAAGCAGATGCCTGGACCCCATGCGGAATAGATGTATGGTGGTCACAGACAGAGCTGCTCAGACATGAGGTAGGCAGATGCATGAACCCCATGCAGAACGGATGCATGGCAGTCACAGACAGAGCTGCTCAGACATGAGACAGGCAGATGCCTGGACCCCATGCGGAATGGATACATGCCAGTCACAGACAGAGCTGCTCAGACATGAGACAGGCAGATGCCTGGACCCCATGCGGAACGGATACATGGCAGTCACAGACAGAGCTGTTCAGACATGAGACAGGCAGATGCCTGGACCCCATGCGGAACGGATGCATGGCAGTCACAGACAGAGCTGCTCAAACATGAGACAGGCAGAGGCCTGGACACCATCTGGAACAGATGCATGGCAGTCACAGACAGAGCTGCTCAGACATGAGACAGGCAGATGCCTGGACCCCATAACAAACGGATGCATTGTGGTCACAGACAGAGCTGCTCAGACATGAGACAGGCAGATGCCCACACAGCATCAGTGGTCTTTAACCTTACGCTGTGCGACAACAGGTCACAGCACAGTGGGGCAGGAAGAGTGATGGATCTCAGGAGCTGCTGCAGCAGCATCCAGAACAGGAAAGGTGAGTAGATTTTTTTTATTTGTCTGAGCTGAGGTTTGATTAACATGAGGGTCTGATCTAAAGTCTGAATGGAGGTCTTTTTAACATTGGAGGTCTAATCTGACAACTGAATGGGGGTCTTAACATTGTAGGTCTGATCTAAGGTCTGAATGGGGTTCTTCTTAACATTGGAGGTCTGATCTGAGGTCTGAATGGGGATCTTATTAACATTAGAGTCTGATCTGAGGTTTGATTGGGGGTCTTATTAACATTGCGGGTCAGACCTGAGGTCTGATTGGGGGTCTTATTAACAGTTGGGGGTCAGACCTAAGGTCTGATTGGGGGTCTTATTAACATTTGAGGTCTGATCTGATCTGAGGTCTGATTAACATTGGGGGTCTGACTGGGGGTCTGATCTAAAGTATGATGAACAAATTTGTTTTCTTATTTTTCTCCACAGAAGGCCGCAGCCAGCACGCAGCAACAGGCAACCAGCCTACATGGGAAACAACTCACAGCCAGAACGTGAGAGCACCTGCAGCCAGCCTGCACAGCAGTAAGTGTCACTGTGACGCATATACTGTATTTTTCACCCTATAGGACAAACTTTTTTCTCCCCCAAATTGGGGAAAAGATGTCAGTGCGTCTTATGGGGCGAAGGGCGAATAGTAATGGAGGCACTCATTTGTATAGCAGGACCGGAAAGCAGTAAATGCAGCGCTCTGTGTGTGGGCTCTGTACTCACCACTTCCTGGTCTTCGTCTGCCGGCTCCGCACGCTCTGATGTGGTCTGTAAAAAGTGTGATGACATAGACGCACTCTTTAACCTCACGTTGTGCGTCATCAGGTCACAGCACAGCGGGGCAGGAAGAGTGCTGGATCTCAGGAGCTGTGGCAGCAGTATCTGGAACAGGAGAGGTCTGATTTACATGGTGGTCTGATATGAGGTCTGAATGGGGATCTTTTAAACATTGGAGGTCTGCTCTGAGATCTGAATGGGGTCTTAACATTGGAGGTGTAGTCTGAGGTCTGAATGGGGATCTTATTAACTTTACAGTCTGATCTGAAGTCTGATTGGGGGTCTTATTTACATTGGGGGTCTGACCTGAGGTCTGATTAGGAGTGTTATTAACATTTGGGTTTGAGCTGAGGTCTTGTTAACATTGGGGGTCTTATCTGATTAACATTAAGGGTCTGATTGCGACTCTGAGCTGACATCTGATTAACATTGGGGGTCTGACCTGAGGTCTGATGAAAAATATATATTTTTCCTTATTTTCCTCCCCTAAAACCTAGGTGCATCTTATGTTCAGGTCCGTCTTATAGAGCGAAAAATACAGTAGTTTTTTAATTAAGTTTTACTACTTTTGCAGGAAAGTAAATGCGTTGCCGCATTCCTAGACCCATAACTTTAAATTTTTCATTCTACAGAGAAGAGTTAGTGCTTAGTTTTTGTAGGACAACTTGTAGTTTTCATTGGTACCATTTTGGGGTACATAATGCTTTTGATTGCTTTTAATTCTATTTTTTGGTGGTGAATGCACAAAAAACTGCATTTCTGGCACAGTTTTTTTTATAGCATTCACGCAGGTTAATTTACATAATTGTATAGTGCAGGTTGTTACGGATGTGGCAATACCAAATATGTGGAGGTTTTTGCAATTTTTTCCATTTAAAAGCATTTTTTTCAATAGGAAAAGGTGTATTTTTTTACTTAATAAAACTTTATTTAACTCTTTTCTTAATCACTTATTAGTCCCACAAAGGAGTCTTTGACATGCAATATTTGATCTCTCATATAGTACGCTCCACTACTTATATAGTGCAGTGTACTACATACTGTCAGTGGGATACCAACAGGCAGGCAGACCTGGAGGGCTTCTTAGGCCCCTGACTGAAGTATACAGACACTGGTATCCTGCAATCTCATTTGTGAAATGCTAATGCTTGACAGAGGGAACCTCATCCCTCGAAACTACTTAAAAGCCACTGTTACTATTGTCTGAGGCATCTAAGAGGATAAAAGATATAAAGTCACTGGACCATCACAGCAGGAGCCTGGCTGTCATATGAGAGCCGAGCTCCCATTGTAAAAAAGGGTGACCCAGAATAAAGGCCATTAATGAACACGTATCGGCAATCATTAAGGGGTTAAAGGAGCCAGTGTCACGGCGGGGAGTGGGGGAAACCCCCCACCACGCCTCAGCGTTCGCTGCAACGCAGGAAAGCAGGGAACAGGGAGCAGGACACCTCCTAACACAACCCTGCAGATCTCCCTAAACTCCTAATGCATGAGCCGCCTCAGAAGGTAAGGGGGCTCATGCTCTCCAACCTAGTACCCTAGGTATCCCTGCTATGCCCTAAGCCTGATGACTGGGCAGAGACCACCCATTCATTCAGCACAACGGATGCATGGTGTCTCCAAAAGCCCAGCAGCTGGCCACCAACTAGACAGGGTTCACAGCCGAACGACAGGTAAGTAACAAAAGGCAACAGACAACCTAGGTTACCAGAAGTTACCTGCCACCGACGAGATGGACCGGAAACGCACTGTCTAGATGTTTGCTTAAACCCCTCCGGGAAAGCAGCCCCCATTCGGAGGAAACACACAACAACACAATAACCTCCAAACAAGGCCCACACCACAACTACATACACCAGGTGGGAGAGGGAAAACAGAAACACGCCGGAGGGGACACACAGACAGAGCAAGGGAAACAATATAATAAATTAGGGTGGCTCACACAGACTAAGACATTCAGCCAGGGAGCAGAGCTCCTACACAGACTGACAAAATCAAACTGACCACAGGCTCCAACACACCAACATATAAGGAGGCCTGAGGTTACACCCACCACACCTAGCAAACACACCTTAACCCCGTGCACACCAAACGGAGAAAGTGCACACATACAAACACACGTTGCCAGAGGCAACCGCATGCATTGACAGCGAGCTGCCCAGCAACAAGCTCAGGCTGCTGCACTGCCAACAACACCATGTTGCCAGTGGCAACCGCACGTGAGGCTACCAACTAACAGCCCTCACCTGTGGTAAACAACCAAACCTGGCTGCTGGCAACTGCATGCGGCTCTAAGAGTCATGACCATGACCATAGTCGTGACACTCCCACCCCTCAAAGCCCCCCCAACAAAAAAAGGGGAAGTTGGTGGGGCACAACAAACAATGGGAGGGGGGGTGGGGAATGAAAGGTCAGTGTCAGCATATCCCTCCAAGACTGCCGCCAGCAAGCCAAGACCATCACCTAGGTCCCTGGCCGCCAGCCAGCTAAGCAGTCTGAAGGGCATACTGGACACCGCGTCTGACTCAGTAAACGCTCCCACTCCAGGTCGCTGCCAGCAGCCACTCCCCAACAAGCACACCGCCGGAACACCAAAGGAATGCTGCCAGCAGACGACCAGAGGTAGGAACATAGAGAGGGACGAGGGGGCACCAACACAGACAACGGTATAACCGAATGGCGGGGAAAAAGCCACTCACCGCGCCGTTAACGGTGAACCCCCATAACGCTCTCCCTCCGGAGAACGCGCATGCACACCAAACAGATGGCGATACATGCTGCACCCTCTTTCGAAGGCACCGCGACTACGGAGCCGGAATTTATTATAATGTCACGGCGCGGAGTGGGGGAAACCCCCCACCGTGCCTCAGCGTTCGCTGCAACGCAGGAAAGCAGGGAACAGGGAGCAGGACACCTCCTAACACGACCCTGCAGATTCTGTGTCAGCACATCCCTCAAAACTGCCGCCAGCATGCCAGGACCACCAACTAGGTCCCTGGCAGCCAGCCAACAAGCAGTAAAGAGAAACCATACTGAACACAGCGTCCATCTCAGACACAGTTCACACTCTGGGCGGCTATCAGCAAGCACTCTCAACCAGCACACAGCCAGTACACCAAAGGAATGCTGCCAGCAACCAGCCCAAGAGCAAGGAACAACTGAGAACGGAACGCACTGTCTAGATGTTTGCTTAAACCCCTCCGGGAAAGCAGCCCCCATTCGGAGGAAACACACAACACAATAACCTCCAAACAAGGCCCACACCACAACTACATACACCAGGTGGGAGAGGGAAAGCAGAAACACGCCGGAGGGGACACACAGACAGAGCAAGGGAAACAATATAATAAATTAGGGTGGCTCACACAGACTAAGACATTCAGCCAGGGAGCAGAGCTGGTGCCACCTAAAATATTTCAGTTAAAGCAGTTGTAGAGACATTAAATATTGTTTTAATATAATTCATTCTGAAAAATTAGTTACCTTTGTAATTTACTTTCTGTTAATATCTCCAGTAGTGAGATATTCTCTTTATTTCAATAGGTGGTGTCTAACACACCACATATTGATTTGCCTACTTTGCACCAAATTTGCGACAATATTTTGGCACACTTGTTTGATTATAAGTCATGGCCCTCTTTTCCTTTAAGCCACGTTCCACTGTCTGCTGAGGCACAAAAAGTATCTAAAACACATAATAAAAAGGCATGTACACTATTTTTTTGGGCGTAAATTGAGCCAGAATTCTGGTACATGTATCTTAGTTAATCTCCCGATTGTGCCCTGCCCAGGCTGCCCTCAATAACATTGAAAGCAAAAGGGAGATGAATGAGGAATCACTTTTTATATGGTGATGGGAAAAAGTTTCCCCTTATAAAAGATCTATGCTTTGATTGTATCATAATTTGTCAAGGGCAATATAAATAAAAATAATATCTGATTTTGTAAATAACTATGATAATTTGTTTATTTTTTAATGTACTCCATAATTATCACTATTCTCTATGACATCCCCATGACAATGGCATCTAATTGGCATAGTAGCATATTAGAAAAAGTGTTTTTATGAAAATAATTTCTGTATTTTTATGTGTATTACTGGTTTGCTTGCTAATTTATTCATACTGGTTAGCTAAAGCAAATATTGGGCTATGGAAAGTATTTGCTGGACAAAAGGGGCACTCTCCATGATATGCATTGTAAAGTATACAGGAGCAGCCTTCACAGTTTCCTATTGTTAGATGTTGTGATTGCATTCTGTTCAGGTTCTGGTAGGGATATGAGTAGGGGCAATTGAAGGCAGGGGGTTGCCCTGTTTGTTTTTTCAGTCAATAGGACTTTGTGTATTTTGGGCAGCAGTGAGGGTCCTTAGAACGGTAATCTGGCACACTCCCAGAAGGTTTCCTGTAAATTTGTATGGTCACTTACATTAAAGCAAGGGCTTCCTCTGCTCAATAGAGCTGGAATATTCATGTACATTACTGTAAAATATTGATTACTTTGTTCCTTAGGGAATTTTGTCCAGCTGTTGGCTCAGCTTTAACTAACAAGCTTTGCTCAGCTGTTATTCAGTGAGCAGTCTGGGGAAGAGTTGCTTATAAAATCTGTCCAACTTTTACAGACTTGTATATGCACAGGGATAAAACATCTCCAACCTTGGGTGGTCCTATCATGCCTAGTGGATAAAAAGATAAAAAATCTAAAGTCATTGGTTTGACTTCAATAATTTGCCTAAATTTCAGTTATTTTGTGTATACCATACATATAAATGGATATCTTAAAAAACACAACTTCCCCACTTTTGCCACTAGCTTTAAATGCAAATCCATATAGTCCAATTAAACAAATATGGCACAGTGGTGCTTGAAAGCTTGCAAACCCTTCAGAATTTGACCTAAAACGACATCAGATTTTCACACAAGTCCTAAAAGTAGATAAATATAATCAAACAAATGAGTCAAAAATGTCAGATTAGGTCATTTATTTAGTGGGAAAGTCTGTGAGTGGCAAAAGTGTGGGAACCTTTAGGATTAGCAGGTAATTTGAATGTGAAATTAGAGTCAGGTGTTTTCAGTCAATGAGATGATGATCAGGTGTGAATGGGCAACCTGTTTTATTTAAATAACAGGGATCTATCAAAGCCTGATCTTCAGAATACATGTTTAGTAACAAAGTAACATAGTTTATAAGGCCAAAAAAAGACATCTCTCCATCCAGTTCAGCCTGTTATCCTGCAAGTTGATACAGAGGAAGGCAAAAAAAAACTTGTGAGGTAGAAGCCAATTTTCACCACTTAAGGGGAAAAAATGTTTGTGGAAGTGTATCATGCCACGAACAAAGGAGGTGTATTAGGACCTCAGAAGAAGAGTTGTTGATGCTCATCTGGCTGGAAAAGGTTACAAAACCATCTCTAAAGAGTTTGAACTCCACCAATCCACATTCTGACAGATTGTGTACAAACTGAGGAAATTTTTGACCATATTTACTTTCTCCTTGAATGGACGACCAACAGAAATCATGCCTAGAGCAAGACATGTAATAGTCTGTGAGGATACAAGAAACCTACGATAACCTCTGAGAAACTAAAGACCTTCACAAACTTTCAAGCTCCACTGTATATGACAAATCCATTAAAACGAGTTCTCTTTGTTTTACCTTATTATGGTAATTCTACTATTACAGGACGTGTTTGATTATAGCTCTTTAGAGAAATGTATATGAAATATACTATATCCCCAGGGTTTCACTCTTCTTATACAATGTTGATGTGATTGAGAAGACCTGTTCAAGCTAACACCACCAGTGAAAGTAATTTTGAACAAAACTGAGCTGATGGACTGCAGGATGGTCATAACCATGGAAACACGCAGTGTATAATGTGATGGAAAAATAAATCAAGCCAGCAAAGGAAGCAATATGGATAATCACAATACATTAGTATATGCCCTGTATTAACCTTCTCTACATGATAAATGCCATTTGCTGACCATACTTACTTTCTCCTTAAATGGACAACCAACAGAAATCATGCCTATAGAAAGGCGTGTAATAGCCTGCGAGGTTACAAGGAACCCAATATAACCACTAAGAAACTAAAGGCCTTCACAAACTTTCAAGCTCCACTGAATATTACAAATCCATTAAAATATGTTCTCTTGGTTTTACCTTATTATGGTAATTCTCCTTTTTATGCAATGTTGAGGTGATGGATAAGACCTGTTCAAGCTAAGACCACCGGTAGTTATAACCATGGAAACGAGCAGTGTATAATGTGATGGAAAAAGGAGCCAAGCCGGCAAAGGAGGCAATATGGACTATCACAATACATTAGTAAGTGGCTTGTATTAACCTTCTCTACATGATAAATGCAATTTGCTGAAGTGAGACATCCCTTTAAGATCCTGTTGTAGGGTTGTATGAAGGTTACATCCCCTTCATTATGCTTTATACAATCAATACCTAGGACTGTGGCCTGTGGCCTGTGGTATACTATATAATCTTTAACTACCTCTAACAGTGTGCTTTACAGTAGAAACATGCATGACTCTATAGGCTAGAACTCTATGCACGTGTATTTAGAGAAGTCTGGTGACTGATCAGGTTGCGAGTTGGGGAGGAGAAACTGGAGGGACACATTATGAATGACAATAGGTGATATAATGAGATGGACCTAATTCCTAAACCTTAGACTGACAGGTCCTAAAAACAAAGGCTGCCTTGGTGACATCTGCTTCTCTTTGATTGATTCTGTCTTACCAAATGTTCTCATTTGTGGCGTCACTTCCAAAATTCTTGTTCTTCAAATATTTGATTGTGAGCCGTAGGTTTTTCAAGTGGTTGAAACGATTGTTTTGTGGTGCATGGAGCAGAATCCATGAGTGAAAATGTAGCTTCAACGCAAATCCTGATTTATAGCCAGGTTCGTTAAATACATGAATATTTTCTGCCAGAAAGGACAGCGAATGGCTATTCCCCTGCTGAGCTTGTGCTTTATGAAATGCTTATATTTTACAAGCTTTTATGGTTCTTTATTTTAAGATATTTTAAAATGATTAAGTACAGTAGAAACCAAACAAGTGAAAAACATGAAAGAAGTAGTTTGCAGTAATAGAGCTCAAGCTAACACTATCTTGATTGGCCTAAGGCCAACCATATTTGTTAGATAGCTGCTGCCCAATCCCCTCATACACAAGCCTGCTCGGCTGAGTAGAAAGAAGGGGAAGAAGCAGCTTCCAGGCTGCTCTGGTGGTGGCTTATCTTCACAAGAACAAAAGAATCGGGCAGTAAAAGTCCAACTGCCCCAACTTTAACTCCTCTGATATCTGCCATTGGGGAAGAGTTGGGAGGTTCCTATACACATTAGATAGTCTACTAGTCCAGCAAAATTTGTTGTGTTCAGTTTGAATACATCTAATGTGTATCCCCACTATAAACAAATTGTCCATGTTCTATTTTTATGTGGGTAAACTGCGTTTTAAGGGAAATTGTCACCACAATTCTGGACTATTATCTGTAGTAAACCATGAGTAGTAATTTTTTTTTATTTTAATACTACTCCCCCCTTCCCCATTCCCCCATTGTTATCACTCAAAACAGCTCTGAAAACCACAGTCTGGACTGCTGTTCTAACAATGGAAAGGACTCCTGTCCCCGGATAGTGGATGATGCCAGAAACAACTCAACTGGTAACAAAGCACAATCCTGCCTGGCCCTATGAAGAAAATGGGGTAAATATAGGTGTTTGTCTAGATACCTAATGGGGGTATAACAATTGAACACACCTAATGAACAGGCCCCAGAATTTTTCCACTGACTTTTATGCTTATCATTTGCACCCGGCAAAAGTAATAAAGGACCAGATAATTTAGGCCTTTCTTCCTATAACTGGACAATACCTTAAATTAAAATTTCTACTAAATTAAGACTACTAACAGACATGGGGGCCAATGGCAAATCATAATAGGGGAATTTGGGTTGGTAGCCCTGGGCTCAAAGTTTCCATGGGGCCCATGTCCTCCTCTAACACCCAAATTACAGAATGCACAGCCTCAGCAGCTTCTCTAGTGCCCCTCTCTCACCGCAGCAGGCCAGACTTCTAAACGGCTAGGGTCACAGTAGCAGCACGGCAAGAAGGAGGAGGCAGCCCTAGCCTTGAGCCCCACAAACAATATCCTCTTAACTACCTTACCCAGCACTGGGCCACAAGTTACAGGCCATACTGAGGTAACTTCTACACTATCTGTGCTCAGAAAGTTGTTACTGTGTTATCTGTGGTTTTCCATAGGACTGCAGGTGGCATCTACTACAACATCTGTACTCTGAGCGTTATCACTGTGTTATTGGTGGTGTTATAAAGGACTACACATGACATCTACTACATTATCTGCACTCAGAATTATCACTATGTTATCTGTGGTGCTACATAGGACTGCAGGTGACATCTACTACATTATCTGCACTCAGAGTTATCACTATGTTATCTGTGGTGCTACATAGGACTGCAGGTGACATCTACTACATTATCTGCACTCAGAGAGTTATCTCTGTGTTATCTGTGGTTTTACATAGGACTGCAGGGGACATCTACTACATTATCTGTATTCAGAGAGCTATCATTGTGTTATCGGTGGTGTTACATAGGACTGCAGGTGACATCTACTACATTATCTGTATTCAGAGAGCTATTATTGTGCTATCTGGGGTGTTACATAGGACTGCAGGTGACATCTACTAATTATTTGTACACACACACATATATATATATATATATATATATATATATATATATCACAGTGCTATCTGTGGTGTTACATAGGACTGCATGTGACATCTTCTACATTATCTGTACTTAGAGAGTTATCACAATGTGATCTGTGGTGTTACATAGGACTGCACGTGGCATCATTTACACCATCTGTACTCAGAGAGTTATCACTGTGTTATCTGCAGGTGTCATCTACTACACCATCTGTACTCAGAGAGTTATCTCTCTGTTATCTGTGGTGTTACATAGGACTGCAGGTGGCATCTACTACATGATCTGTATTCAGAGAGCTATCATTGTGTAATCTGTTGTGTTACATAGGACTGCAGGTGGCATCTACTACACTATCTGTACTCAGAGAGTTATCTCTCTGTTATCTGTGGTGTTACATAGGACTGCAGGTGGCATCTACTACATGATCTGTATTCAGAGAGCTATCATTGTGTAATCTGTGGTGTTACATAGGACTGCAGGTGGCATCTACTACACCATCTGTACTCAGAGAGTTATCTCTCTGTTATCTGTGGTGTTAAATAGGACTGCAGGTGGCATCTACTACATTATCTGTATTCAGAGAGCTATCATTGTGTAATCTGTGGTGCTACATAGGACTGCAGGTGGCATTAACTACATTATCTGTACTCAGAGAGTTATCACTGTGTTATCTGTGGTGTTACATTGGACTGCAGGTGGCATCTACTACATTATCTGTATTCAGAGAGCTATCATTGTGTAATCTGTGGTGCTACATAGGACTGCAGGTGGCATTAACTACACTATCTGTACTCAGAGAGTTATCACTTTGTTATCTGTGGTGTTACATAGGACTGCAAGTGGCATCTACTACACCATCTGTACTCAGAGTTATCACTGTGTTATCTGTGGTGTTACATTGGACTTCAGGTGGCATCTACTAATTATCTGTATTCAGAGAGCTATCATTGTGTTATCTGTGGTGTTACATAGGATACATTTAGGGTACGGTTGGGATGTGGCTGTATGAAAAAAAAAAATGATCTGGCAGAACACAGAAGGGGGGATGGTCAGGGGAAAAGTGAGGGGAGGGCCCAAGTTGGGAAAACAGGCCCGGGCCTACGATGCACTTAATCTGCCCCTGTTTAGGGGTTTATTCTGCACCTGTGCTTGTGCCAATTATTATTATTGACTATTATTGACTTGAGATTATCATGGAGATCTCCACATCTAGTTGTTTGCTCCTCAATACTAGCAGCTCCTGGAAATGTTCTGATGCTAGGGTGAAGACCATTGTCAGCCATCATGTTACCATGGCCTGGCTGTAGGCACACATAGAAGGGGATTTATCATGAGGTGAATCTTTGAAGTCAGTTTCCCTTGAGTCGGCATTGTGGTAATTTCTGCTAAATTTATCAAACGATGCACACTGTATGATCATTTTGGTGCATCTTTAAATATAACACTTTTGTCTATGTCACCCCCAACACTAGGGGAGTAAGACTGCACCCTTTTAGATACTTGGGAAATTTACCAATTGCAACCTTTTGGTAAATCTGTCAAGCACTTAACACAGCTAACCACGTCTTTTCCACTAATTTTTCAGAGGTTAAAGAGGTTATCCCATGATTAATGTAAACAAATGAAAATCAGACATCATATAGTACATGACAATCTCTTTCTAGCAAAGCTAGAACCAGCCCTGTACCACACATGGATCCAGAGATCTCCTCATTCATTGTTCTAATTGCTCGGGTAGAGTTATTACAAGATGGTAGCTCAGGATGTGTCCGTTCTGCTGCAGCTTCCTTACTATCACAGCTCAGGGAACATGTCCATTCTCTAGGGGTGTATCCTGTCACAGCTTCAAATAGTAGCTACGGCTAGTGGCAGTTGAAGGATGGAACTAAGCATGTGCGACCGCATCAGCAATGTTACTGAGGTGGACAGAGAAATAAGAAAAAGAACAAACAGCGCTGCACAGATACATTGTATTCAATAACTCAGTGGATACACAATTTTTTTTATTACATCTAATCAGGGCCGGCGCCACCAGTAAGGCGACTTAGGCAGTCGCCTAGGGCGCCATTTAGCAGGGGGCGCCCGCTACGGTGTAAAAAATCAATAAATAATACGTTGGTTATATAAGTTCGGCCGGCCGGCGGCGCCCCTCATGCTGCGCCTCCTGAGCGGCTGAGCGCTTGCCGCTCTAAAGAATCTCCGGCCGCCGGCTCAGTGCTGCGCAGCCTGCCTGCGCCTGCTGTCATGCTGTGTCTGCTCTGTGCTGTTGTTAATGTAGCGTGGCCGAGCTCTGTTCGGTCCGCGGTACAGGAGCTTTTGTTTCCTGTACACGGCCGGTCTGACAAGAAGTGCTCACTTCCTTGGAATGAGAGTGACAAGGGGGGAGGGGGCTGGAATGAGAGTGACAAGGGAGGGGGGTATAATGAGAGTGACAAGGGAGGGGGGGTAAAATGAGAGTGACAAGGGAGGGGGGGCTGGAATGAGAGTGACAAGGGAGGGGGGGTAAAATGAGAGTGACAAGGGGGGGTAAAATGAGAGTGACAAGGGAGGGGGGGGCTGGAATGAGAGTGACAAGGGGGGGCTGGAGGGCTGGAATGAGAGTGACAAGGGGGGGGCTGGTATGAGAGTGACAAGGGGGGGCTGGAATGAGAGTGACAAGGGAGGGGGGGCTGGAATGAGAGTGACAAGGGGGGGGGGCTGGAATGAAAGTGACAAGGGAGGGGGGGTGGAATGAGAGTGACAAGGGAGGGGGGAGCTAGAATGAGAGTGACAAGGGAGTGGGGAGGTAGAATGAGAGTGACAAGGGAGGGGGAGGTAGAATGAGAGTGACAAGGGAGGGGGGGCTGGAATGAGAGTGACAAGGGAGGGGGGGTAGAATGAGAGTGACAAGGGAGGGGGAGGTAGAATCAGAGTGACAAGGGAGGGGCGGGAAATGAGAGTGACAAGGGAGGGGGGGAGAGAGTGACGTGGGAGAGAGTGACAAGGGAGGGAGGGGGGGGAGAAGAGAGTGACAAGGGAGGGAGGGGGGGGGGGGGAGAGAGTGACAAGGGAGTCCTCAGAGCCAGACCAAGATCCAGACTGCAGCCGAATTGCGGATCCGGGTCCGCAATTCCGGATCGGGGCCACACGTCGTGCGGCCCCATAGAAATGTATGGGTCTGCAATTCCGTTCCGCAAAAAGAGACAGCTACAAGAAGCTGGATTAACCCTAAGGGAAACATAGCAGTTCTTTTAATTTAAAAGCTGAGAAAGGGGTGGAACATATGTGATATCATGATAAGGGCAGATCATCTGATAAGAGGGCGGGGGGCCACAATTTTTATCTTGTCTAGGGCGGCAAAAATCCTTGCACCGGCCCTGCATCCAATTACAAATATATTCAGATTTAGGTGCAGGTTTAAAATGTAGAGTATTCTTCATGGGACAACCCCTTTAAGGGCTGAGCTTTTTTTGTAATTGGTAAATGCTAAAAGACTCTTTTACCACTTTGTGAACCTGACATGGTATAATATCCAAGTTTTCCCTTTATAAAGACAGAATTCTCCTTTCTTTTTCAAGAACCAGAAGCCTGTGTTCACAGATTCTTGTGGTTTTAGGGCACCTTTTTAGCATTTCTCAAGGGCATTAACAAGTGACTTCTCTTTTTCATACCATCTTCCTAAAGGCTGTCTCTGAGTGACTGCCTGACAGTTTGTATTTCAGCCAAATGGTACCTTACAGTAGTAGCAGTAGTGCTGACCACTGACTGACATATTACCTGCATTGATTATCTCACAGCTGCCAAGGTGGAAAGGAGAAGAGTCTAAAGCAGCCTCCGACATCTTAGCTGATCATAAACACGCTGCTAAAAGGCTTTGCTCAATAGCATCCATCTCTAAAGTAAGGAGACTCTTGTCCTCGAGGCTCCTCGTGAACATCTTATTTAATGCGACAGTAAAACCCTTTGTTTGTGTAGAATTTGGGTCATTTCATTTATATGTATTTCAGGGGTGCACCTAGTCTTTCTGCTGCCTGAGATGAAAATTTAAATGACACCCCCCCTCCAGCTTTAATATTAAAGGCATACTACGATACAGTTGAATATAGAGAGATGAGCGCTTCCACAATGGAAGCGCCCATTTCTAACAGTCCTGCCACTGCCCCCACTTGTTTCTAGGTCTCGCCGCCTGAGGCAGTTGCCTCACCAGGCCTCATTGGAGGTGCACCCCTGATGTATGTATATGTCAGAAATATAAACAGACTAGTTTTTTGCATTGTTTTTCAATCTTCAGATTTTACTTTATTAAAGGGGTTTTCCAGGACTTAGATATTGATGGCCTATCTATGGGATAGGTCATTAATATCAGATCAGTCAGGGTCCATCACCCCCACGATCAGCTGTTTCAGACAGACAAGTGGCAGAAACTATACTGCGGACAGAAGATGTTCACTGAATGGTAGCTGAGCTTCAGTACCCAGGCAAAGCCAGGCAAAGAAAGGAAAGTGCATCATGAGTTTGGTTAGATACAGGAACAGGAAGTGCTACATACATGATGGAAGCCAACCAGAGGGATTGGTTTACATGGTGAAAATGGGTCAGGAGAGTCCAAAAAAAGCGGAAAGGGAAAAGGGGAAGATGTACATAAGGTAAGCAACTATATGAGCATATCTGTTAAAAACCATAGTAATCCTGAGGACGGCGGAGGACGGCGATACAGATGAACAGTGGGGGGTAGGGGAGAGGCGTCTCCCTTGCCCGTTTCTCTGATAGGCTACAGCCAATCAGAGGCCAGTGCAGGCGGCGCGATGATGTCATCCTGAGCCATACAGAGCAGGACACAGGCTGGAGGAGGCCTGCATCGCATCACTGAGAGTGTCATGGAGTTAAGTATAAGTGTTTATTGTTTTAATAATTTTTTGTATAGTATGGCAAGAAGGGGGGTGGAGGCCCTATGGAGAAGGGGGGGGCTCTATGGCGGCATCTATTGGGGGGACCTATATACTGGCACATTATGGGGGGGCACTATGGGGCATCTATTGGGGGCCCCTATATACTGGCACATTATGTGGGGCACTATTGAAAAAGGGAGGAGCACTTTGGGGGATATATTGGGGGCCCCTATATACTGGCACATTATGGGGGCATCTATTGGGGGCCCCTATATACTGGCACATTATGGGGGGGAACTATGGAGAAGGGGGGGAAGGAGCACTATGGGGGGATCTATTGGGGGCCCCTATATACTGGCACATTATGGAGGGCACTATGGAAAAGGGGGGAAGGAGCACTATGGGGGCATCTATTGGGGGCCCCTATATACTGGCACATTATGGTGGGCACTATGGAGAAGGGGGGGAGGAGCACTATGGGGGGATCTATTGGGGGCCCCTATATACTGGCACATTATGGTGGGGCATTATGGAGAAGGGGGGAGGAGCACTATGGGGGCATCTATTGGGGGCCTCTATATACTGGCATATTATTGGGGGGCACTATGGAGAAGGGGGGGAAGGAGTACTATGGGGGCATCTATTGGGGCCCCTATATACTGGCACATTATGGGGGGCACTATGGGGGGACCCTATATACTGGCACATTATGGGGGACACTATGGAGAAGGGGGTAGCACTATGGGGGCATCTATTGGGGGCCCCTATATACTGGCACATTATGGGGGCACTATGGAGAAGGGGGGAGGAGCACTATGGGGCATCTATTGGGGGCCCCTATATACTGGCACATTATGGGGGGGCACTATGGGGCATCTATTGGGGGCCCCTATATACTGGCACATTATGTGGGGCACTATTTAAAAAGGGGGGAGCACTATGGGGGATATATTGGGGGCCCCTATATACTGGCACATTATGGGGGCATCTATTGGGGGCCCCTATATACTGGCACATTATGGGGGGGAACTATGGAGAAGGGGGGGGAAGGAGCACTATGGGGGATCTATTGGGGGCCCCTATATACTGGCACATTATGGAGGGCACTATGGAAAAGGGGGGAAGGAGCACTATGGGGGCATCTATTGGGGGCCCCTATATAATGGCACATTATGGTGGGCACTATGGAGAAGGGGGGGAAGGAGCACTATGGGGGGATCTATTGGGGGCCCCTATATACTGGCACATTATGGTGGGGCATTATGGAGAAGGGGGGAGGAGCACTATGGGGGCATCTATTGGGGGCCTCTATATACTGGCATATTATTGGGGGGCACTATGGAGAAGGGGGGGAAGGAGTACTATGGGGGCATCTATTGGGGCCCCTATATACTGGCACATTATGGGGGGCACTATGGGGGGACCCTATATACTGGCACATTATGGGGGACACCATGGAGAAGGGGTAGCACTATGGGGGCATCTATTGGGGGCCCCTATATACTGGCACATTATGGGGGTACTATGGAGAAGGGGGGAGGAGCACTATGGGGCATCTATTGGGGGCCCCTATATACTGGCACATTATGGGGGCACTATGGAGAAGGGGGGAAGGAGCACTATGGGGGCATCTATTGGGGGCACTATATAGGAGTATTTTATACTGGCACAAATTATAGGGGCACTATGGGCACCTTAGCTCAACTGTGGGCACTAAGTGTTTTTTGTAGTGGCACACAGTACGGTTCATTTGATCACATGAGGGCACTCTGGGGACATTGGCTCTACTGGGGGCACTAAGAGGAGGTTTGTTTTTTTACTGCCACACAACAGGGCATTTTTTTTGTACTGTCGCACATTATAAGAGGGCTTTATTACAACTGGGGGACTATGGGAGCATTATTACTTCTGGGACACAATTACTGTTGGGGGCACTGTAGGAGCACTATTACTACTAAGTGCACTCTGGCACTGAATTATTACTATTGCTGGGATTTTGAGGAGCACTATTACTGTGGGGGCACCCTGGCACAGTATCAGCTTAGCACAGTTATTTTTGGGGGATATTATGGTTAAACTATTAGTGTCAGGGGCACTATTTGCTGGGTGCAGCTATTTAGAGTTATTTAGAGCACTGTGTTCCAATAATTATTGAAGGGGTGCTATCTGTGTGTAACTAGTATTTTCAGGGGGTTTATCTGTTTCTACAGTATAGTTTTGGGGGGCACAGCGTCTCAGTATTGGGGGTGCATGATGGGATGTTGAGAAGGTGGGAGGAAAAGTAGGAAACTAAGATGTCTATCTGTCAAACTCTGCAGAGATGAGAGATGGCTGAAAGAAATCATCATGGCGGTCTGGTCTGAATGGAGAAGATGAAGAAAGAGAACATCTACATCAAAGGAGACGTCACTGGATGTAAGAGGTATGTGGCGCTGTATTAGGCTGCCTTCACATATGCGTTAGTGATTCTGGCAGGCTGTTCCAGCTGAGAACAGCCTGCCGGAATTTACTGCATCCGGCACTGCTCGATGCAGACTGAATGCCCGTCGGCCCCATTAACTATAATTAACTTTTATTTTGAACATAGTGAAGAGAAATTCTGTACCAAGTGTAGGTGATGTGGGCGGCGCGATATGTGGGTGGGGCTGTGTGTGAGTGTGGCTTGAGGGTGGGCGGCAACACAGGGGCCCCATAATCTCCTATTGCCAAGGGCCCCATGAGTTGTCAGTCCGCCCCTGGATGTTCCATGTTCTATATAGATACAGGAGATAAAAGAAGAAAGGGACGTGACTCATGTGTAAGCTCCGACTGGCAAGAAGTTAACCCAGGCTTAGGATGTAGAGGATTTTGTGCTGTACAGGCACAATACTGTTGTAGACACGTAGGAAGATCCGACTGATGGAAATCACACCATTTCCCTCTTGCAACGAGGGTTCAGTTTGGATCCTGCATATGTAATGGATAAAGACAGGTAAAAAATGCAGGTTGACGGGCCCCATTTCCAAAATGTATTGATTAAACTTATGAATAAATGAATAAAATTGGACATAAAAGCAACATAGGTCTTGTGCAGTGCGTTTCGCCGGAGTGCTGCTGACTTCAGTCACATCTCAGGAATATACTCTTTCGGCATTATATAACAAGGACCCAGAAGAGGTACAGAGGTCAATACCGAATGCAACATTCATAGACCTGCTGTGGGGAGTGGTGTGAACAAGTGACAAGAACAATTAACTAAAGTGCATGGTCGAGTCTCATAAATAGCAGAAAGGAAATAGTAAGATAAAAAAAGATTTTTTGTTTTCAATAGGTTGAAGAAATGGAAAAGAAATGAAAAACCAAAAGAGAAAAAAGATTTGAAAGACAACTGACTGGATTAGGATAATAATGCCATAAATGTGCATATGTGAAAATAAATAAATAAAATAAAACCCAAAAAATTGATATTGTGTAAGGATAAAGTAATGTAATAAGGGTTATTGGAGGTTGCAAATGGTTTACATACAAACTTTCTTAAAAGATGTACAATGATCCTTCAAGATACAATGGCCTCAGGACACAATATTTTCAACATACAATGGTCTTTTCTGATGGATTGTAAGTTGAAACCAGACTCAACATACAATGTCTCAGACTCAGATCCAACCAATCAAGGACACTTCTCTGGTACAACAGCTGTATTAGTTGCTAGTTAGCAGCTATTCCTGACTGTTATATGTAAGGACTTATATTACCTGTCTTAGTTATCTGCTTATTTTTCTAAAATCTTCATTTTCTCTTATCTTGGATGACATTTTGGGGCTTTGGAACCGATTACTCAAGTTACAATGGCTTCAACATACAATGGTCCTCCTGGAACCAATTAATATTGTAACTTGAGGGACCACTGTATATCTCTCTCTCTATATAATTTATATATATATAATCTTATATATATATACTATGTATATATATATATATATATATATATATATATACAGTATATATAAAATAAAGGTAGCACTCCTTCATTAAATATAATATATATATATATATATATATATATATATATATATATAAAATCATATATATATATATATATATATATTATGAAGGTAGCACTCCGGTCTTCAGTGAAAAAAAGTGGATCTTTATTACACCCAATGCCAATGTGACCGTTTTTTCGTCCAAAACTTTAGATAGAGAGAATTTATTATCTAATAAAAAGCTAATAACAATGTATATTTCATATTATTTGGTATTCTCACTTGTTTCATTTACACCTTCAGGAGTTAATGTTTGTAGTCAAAAAATCCAATAGGATTCCTTATTGATGAGTAGGTGGAATTGATTTTCGATCTTATAAGGTATCCAGTCTATAATGGGTAGACGTAGAAGGGAAGGGTCACTGAACTTGTGAGAAATGTCTCGATATACTGTGGCACTGCTGCGAGTCTATAATATTACATCTGTGATTACTGGATCACATACTCTGAGCTGTATTGCAAATTACACAGACACTTCAACAAATAAATGGAAAAAGTTCGGTGGTATTTTATATAAAAGCTTTTATTAGACACTCCAGAGGAAAAGGACTTTTTCCCTTCAGAAATAGTGTTGCAAAATAGCCATTACTTACTTATATTAGAAATAGTAGTGGTCGATGGAGAGTCTCATGTTTAAGATATAGCATTGGTGTGCTTTAGGAGGTCAGCAGCATGACTCCAAAACGCGTTGTACGACTCCTATATTGTTTTTATGTCCAATTTTATACATAGTTTCAATTACATTTTGGAAATAGTGCCTCTCCACCTGCATTTGTTACCTCTCTTCATCCATCCCTATAATGATACAGATGTCTGCATGGGATGGAGGGTCGATCAGCCTCATTCTCGTGCCTGTAAAGCTTTAGTCATACAAGCATTTTTTTAAATATATTTTGCTTTTTGAAATTTTGTACAATTAAGTCATTTGGCTCCTGTAAGAAATTGATTTAGACTGAATTGAAGTTGATTAGCTTAAAGGGGTTGTCTCGCTTTAGCAAATGGCATTTATCATGTAGGGAAAGTTAATACAAGCCACTTACTAATGTATTGTGATTGTCCATATTGCTTCCTTTGCTGGTTAGACTCATTCTTCCATCACATTATACACTTCTTGTTTCCATGGTTACTACTACCCTGTAATCCCGCTTTGGTGGCCGTGCTTATAGAAAAAAGCACAGGCCTATGTGCGCTTCTATGGTCCTGGCCACCAGAGAGGTCTGTGCTTTTTTCTATATTGTGCAAGCATGGCCACTGCTGCTGGATTACAGGGTGGTCGTAACCATGGAAACAAGAAGTATATAATGTGATTGAAAAATGGATCAAACCAGCAAAGGAAGCAATATGGACAATAACAATACATTAGTAAGTGGCTTGTATTAACTTTCTCTACATAATAAATGCCAGTTGCTGAAGTGAGACAACCCCTTTAAGAGATCTTATTATGTAAATGCAGTGCAATCTACAGGCAGCATGTTATAGAGCAGGAGGAGGTAAGCAGATTGTGACATAGTTTTTGAAAAGCTTCAGTATGACTTGTAATTAATTCATTAAAATCTCTGCTCTTTCTGTTCATAGTAGTCATGTGTAGAGATGGCCTCGCGGTTCGCCTGGCGGTCGGTTCACGGCGAACTTTGCACGTTCGCGATTCGCCAAACATATGGAGATATTCACCGGTGCCATATTCTTTTACATTGTGAAGAACTTTGACTCATGACACATCCATCAGGTGGTACAGGACAGCCAATTGAGACGTTTCAGCACATGGACACACCCCCCACCTTATAAATAAACCCGATCTGGCCGCCATTTTACATTCAGTCTTTTGCCAGTGTAGGGAGAGGTTGCTGTGTGGAGCAGGGACAGACTGTTAGAGACACCAAACGCTAGCTAATAGGGCCACAAAAGTCCTTTTAAGGACTGGTATAGGTGTGCTATCGATAGGTGTGACTTACTGAGGGGTGTAATATACTTATAATATACTTTCTAACATAGAAAGTATATTATAATGCAATTGTATTGTGCAGCAGTTGTGTGCGGTTCTGCAGCGTCACCGCATCTACACAGAGTGCCAAACACTATTTGAAGAAATAATTTCTACTGGTGTGATTTACCAGTTTCCCCCCAGAAAAACTGATTGAGGCAGGGGTGTGATATACCTTCTTCCACAAATACTGCTCTTCTATAGGGACTTTTGTCACAGAGTCATTTTAAAAATGACAGGCAGAAGAAGAGGCAGGCCATTCCGCAGGGGTGGTAGGGGTCGGGCAGGTGCACCAGGTCGGAGCCTAAGTGGGAAGTTGCAGAAGGTGCGTGCGATTACGTCAAAGAACGCACCAGACTTGGTTGAGTGGTTCACTCAGCCTTCCGCTTCTGCACCCTCCTCATCCTCTCTATCTGCACCCTCTTCACTCTCTGTTGTGTCCACCCCCAAAGACACTACCACCACCACCATATCCCCTCCACTCGAGTCAGAGGAATTATTTTCCCATACATTCCAATACCTTACCGATGCGCAGCTATTCTTGGCATCGGATCAGGAAGAGGAGGTATCAACAGTCGCCACCCAGCAGTCTGACGACAGTATCCAGATCAGCCCAAGGAGGGTGGTCCTCACTGTTGCTGCCTACTCCGAGATCTCTAATGTTAGTGGTGGGGAAGGTGACGTCGATGATGACCTGTCTATGGACGTCACGTGGGTGCCCACAAGAGAGGAAGAGGAGGGGAGTTCAGAGGGAGAGATGGAGCAGCAGATAGGGAGGAGAAGCAGGCAGAACTTACAGTGCACAGGAGGCAAAAAGCAGACTGCTAATGTATCTGGAACGAAACACATAAGTCGCGGTAAGCCCAACACTCCCCAAGGGACGACCGCCTTAAGAAGGCACCTGGCCTCCCATCACCGAGCCCAGTGGTGGCAACACCGTCAGAACCCACAAAGCCACACTCCCGGCGCTCACCGTCCTGCCTCTACTCCTTCTCTTCTCTCCTCCCAGTTATCCTCCACTCAACCTTCCACCGTGCCGTTGTCGCGTTCATCTGGCAAAAGGCAGGCTTCCTTGCCCCAAATGTTCGAGTGAAAAAAAAGATGATGATGCCGGATAACCCTCTTGCCCAACGGCTGACCACTGGCTTGTCAGAACTGCTAGCCCGCCAACTACTGCCATATAAACTGGTGGACTCTGAGGCCTTTAGAAAATTTGTGGCCATTGGAACACCACAATGGAAGGTCCCCGGAAGGAAATATTTGTCCCAGGCCACTCCACCGCTTCCAGTTTAGTGCAAATGGGGGCCTTCATGCTCCAGTGTTTGAAGAGGGACCCCCGTATAAAAAGCATAGGACCAGTACTGGGTGGCAACGTACTTAGACTCCCGATACAAACACAAAATGGCGGAAATGTTACCAGCATCACAGAGGGCTGTCAGAATTCAGCACTTCCAGGCCTTGCTTCGAGAAATGCTGCATTCTGCTTTTGCGGGCGCTGGCAGAGGAATTTCCACTCACAGAGAAACAGTTGCGGGTACCAATTTAACAGCGCATGGAAGAAGAGGGCGGTTTGAAGATGTGTTGGTCACTTCGGATATGAGATCATTCTTGCAACCAACCCATCGACAGCCGTCCTCCGGATCCAGCCTCAGGGAATGCGTAGACCGACAGGTGTCTGACTACATCGGGTTAACGGCCGATGTGGACGCTCTGAGAAGCGATGAACCCCTGGACTACTGGGTGTGCAGGCTTGACCTGTGGCCAGAGCTGGCCCAATTTGCCATGGAACTGTTGGCTTGCCCCTCATCCAGTGTCCTGTCCGAAAGGACGTTCAGCGCAGCAGGGGGGATCATGACTGATAAGCGCACTCGCCTAGATCACGACAGTGTGGACTGCCTCACATTTCTAAAAATGAATGAGACCAGAACAAATCATGGCCCCTGTCTTAGGTAAATACAGCGGCATAAAAGGCCTTTTATGTCTGTTGAATGCCTAATTTTTGAGGCCTGTACTGGCCTACCGTTACATTTTTATCCTGTGAACGCCTAATGTACCTCCAGCCACAGAATCCAAAGTTCTTTGCTGTCAACTGAATGCCTATTGGCTAATTTTTGGGGCCTGCACTGGCCGACAGTTACATTTTTATCCAGTGACCGCCTAATGTACCTCCAGCCACAGAATCCTACAAAGTTATATGCTGTCAGGTGAATGCCTATTGGCTAATTTTTGGGGCCTGTACTGGAGTGGCAAGTTCTCACAACAATACTTAGTGCACCAATCACTAACCCTCAGTTCACACCTGAGCGTTTTACAGCGCGTTCCTACGCGCTGTAAAACGCTCAACAAGGAGAAACCAATGCCTCCCTATGGGAATGGTTCTCACCTGGGCGTTTTACAGCGCGTACGATCGCGCTGTAAAGCGCCCGACGCTCAAACAAGTACATGAGCGTTTTTTTGGGCGTTTGTCGCGCGTTCCCGTACATAGACTTTCGGGAACGCGCGACAATGTGTGTTCGCTTGTCTCTGTATGCGCGATTGTAAACGCCCGTACAATCGCGCATACAGATCGCTCCTTTCAGAACGCTCAGGTGTGAACCCAGCGTTATATCTCATGAGACCTTATAAAATGTGAAGTTGTGTGTACCGCGAAAAAATAAATCACATCATTAGGGATTTTCGCAATGGCACTTTTTTTAAACACTCTATCTGCATATACAGCGATTGTTATAACATGCATGTGAAATGTAATCAAATACACTGCTTTAATGTCAAATTACTTACAGTAATCAGAAATTCTTCCTCAACGTCGCGGAAATAGTTGCCAACCATCTTTTCTGATCGCATCCAACTTCGGTCTGGTGGAAACCCAGTTGCTGTAGTAGGCCACTCATATTTTGTGCATGCGCAAAAATTACATTGCCGATATTTTGCATTGAAATTTTTTTTTTATGGAGATCGCAAATTCGAATAATACATATGGTATGTCACTGTCCATGTTGTGGGACGATTTCTGCACTTCTTGTAATTATTTGGTGGCTGCAAATATGAGCTGAAGGTTTTTCAGGTTCGCCTGCCATTAAAGTGAATGGAGCCGGCCGCAAACTTGTGGTTCGCGAAACATTTGATCGCGTTCGCTTTTTTGCGAACCGTCCCGGCCGATGTTCGTCCATCACTAGTCATGTGGACAGTTCTATGAGTGATTGACAGCCCTCCCTGTATGACTGTGCATCAATCACTGAGTAGGAACTCACTGAGCCCATTATAAGTAGGGATTTAAATAACTAAAATCGTTTTCCCTATGTATCCATCTGCTCAGCTCTTTCTGCTCTGTACTATGCAGATTTCCCAACATTTTCATGGTGACCGGTTCCCTTTAAAGAAAACCTGTAACCTCTCCAGACATGTCTGTTTTAGTAACAATTTGCATTCCCCATGTAATAACAATTCGGGAACATCTATTGTTGTGACTTTATATTGTGTCCTTCCTTTGTTTTTCCTTCTGGAAGCAGGGCCGGCGCCACCAGTAAGGCGACTTAGGCAGTCGCCTAGGGCGCCATTTAGCAGGGGGCGCCCTTTTGCGGTTGCCATTTAGCAGGGGGCGCCCTGAGCGCTTGCCGCTCTTAAGAATCTCTGGCCGCCGGCTCAGTGCTGCGCAGCCTGCCTGCGCCTGCTGTGTCTGCTCTGTGCTACTGCTGTTGTTAATGTAGCGTGGCCGAACTGACAGGAAGTGCTCACTCAATTAGAGTGACAAGGGGGGTGGTAGAATGAGAGTGACAAGGGGGGGGTAAAATGAGAGTGACAAGGGGGGGTAAAATGAGAGTGACAAGGGGGGGGGGGAAATGAGAGTGACAAGGGGGGGTAAAATGAGAGTGACAAGGGGGGGGTAGAATGAGAGTGACAAGGGGGGTGGTAGAATGAGAGTGACAAGGGGGGTGGTAGAATGAGAGTGACAAGGGGGGGGGGGTAGAATGAGAGTGACAAGAGAGGGGGGGAGAATAAGAGTGACAAGAGAGGGGGGGGTAGAATGAGAGTGACAAGGGGGGGGTAGAATGAGAGTGACAAGGGAGGGGGGGGAAATGAGAGTGACAAGGGAGGGAGGGGGGGGAGAGAGTGACAAGGGAGGGAGGGGGGGGGGGGAAGAAGAGAGTGACAAGGGAGGGGGGAGAAGAGAGTGACAAGGGAGTCCCCAGAGCCAGACCAAGATCCAGACTGCAGCCAGAGACCAGATCATCTTATTGTCCTGGTGGTAAGTAGACAATGCAATATGTTTATTATTTAATTGTTTAGTTATTAATACTACATTGGAAACTAATTTACCTCACATTTAGGGTCCATTCACACATCCGTGTGTTTTTTGCGGATCCACAAAGCACGGACAGCGGCAATGTGCGTTCCGCATTTTGCGGACCGCACATTGCCGGCACTAAGAGAATATGCCTATTAAGAATAGGACATGTTCTATTTTTTTCAGGATCGGAATTGCGGATCCGGGTCCGCAATTCCGGATCAGGGCCGCACCTCGTGCGGCCCCATAGAAATATATGGGTCCGCAATTCCGTTCCGCAAAAAGAGACAGCTACAAGAAGCTGGATTAACCGTAAGGGAAACATAGCAGTTCTTTTAATTTAAAAGCTGAGAAAGGGGTGGAACATATGTGATGTCATGATATGGGCAGATCATCTGATAAGGGGGGGGGGGGGGGGGAATTTTTATCTTGCCTAGGGCGGCAAAAATCCTTGCACCGGCCCTGTCTGGAAGTTATGAATGAATTGCTAGCAGTTTGCAGTGAAGTTACAGATGGGTGTTACCAGATGGGGGAGGTGTCCCTGCACAGTCTGACACTGGCAACACTGATTGGATACAGCCAAGGCATTACTGAATATAATCACTTATGAAGGTGTCCACATCCGACTTCAGCACAGGCATCAGGGTGACATGCTGGCAGGGGCGGATTGGCCATAGTCCCTACAGGGAGATTTCCCGGTGGGCGGATGTCCAGGGGGCCACTCAAGCCCTCTTGATGGCCGCAGGCTAGATACATAATTATTTGATGCTCAATGGCTACACGTGCCCTCCTGAACTCAACTGTGATACAGATGAATACTGTGCTTGGGGTGGCAGTATTTTGTGCTGCCCTGTGGTATTTGGTTCTGCTGGGGAAGTATTCTGTGCTGCACTACAGTATTGCAGGCCCTGCCTACTTCTGTTGTCCCTGCCTACTTGTTTTGTCCCGTCTTCTGTCAATTTGGACCCACCTACAACATGGGGGCACTTTTAGTTTTTTTACCAGAGCCACTTTAAGTTCCCAATCCGCCCCGCCATGCTGGCGGTATATCAGTCTAGGGATGGTCTTAGTGTACACTGTACTCCTCCTACTCAACATCACCAACTCTCATATGTCGCTATTCCCTACCACTTTTCAAAGAAGAATGGAGGAAAAATGTATTAAGTATGGTCACTCATCTTCCCAAATGAGAAAGATGCCTGTGCTGTTAGGGTGCCACCCCACAGTCCGGTTGGCCGTATGCAGCCAGGCTATACATAATGGCCGCACGAGAACTTGCGCAGCCATTAATTGCCACAGGTGGGCATGTCTTGGCCATAGAACTGCTTGAGGATCTTCAAAAATATGGCATTTCCAATAGAGTTGTGTAATCTGATTATCATAATGATACACAGGTGGTCTGACCCGCACCTTCTTATCATCATTTACGGTAATCCACATACTAGATTATAGATGTAATAATGCCTAGAGGACAATGGGTAGAGCAATGAGGTTCATGACAGGATTACATACACAGCAGTTATACAGGGGTGGAAAAAAATGTACCTTATTCTTTCTAATATTTTATAAACTTTCTAATATTCAATAAACTCAGTTATCTCTTTTGAAACACATTTCAACATTTTTGGAATCCTCTCAACCCAAATCTATGTCTTCCCTTTTCCAACATTTATCATCTTTTCCTTTATTCCATTGCACAGATTTTCATTTGTGAACCAGAAGAGACACTTTCTTTTAATTAAGGCTCTTGAATGAGTGCGTCCACGTGTCTGTTCAGAGGATTCACAGCAGATGACTTCTTTTGGTTGGCAGATGTTGTTCTCTTCTTCTTCTCCTCCTCTTGATTAAATTCTGTCTTCCTGAACGTCCCAGTGGAGTCAATCTCAGTAGCTACTTATTCACTTCTGTCCTGTAAGATGGCTAAACATTTTCTAAGCTTCTTTGTAATTAGCCTGGGCGACCACCATGAATTGCACCTAAGGAGGCCTCTGCAATTTACATTTCTTTAATATAATAGTCAATCTTACACAAGGCCGTCTTTAATATTGATTGCACCATGGGCAAGAATTTACTTGGGCCCCTTGGATTCCGCCTTTCCACACCCTAGCATGCAATCACGCCCTCCACCACAACACACACAAAAAATGTGCAGTGTGTGAGTATCACATAGTTAAACCACTGCTTTCCCATAGGTAAGCTTTGGGAGGCTATTGCGCATGCGTGGCTTCATAGAGATGCTTTGAATCAATGCATTTCTATGAGGAGTGTTTAGCATGAATGCCAGTGTTGTACGTTGTGCAACACTGGACTAGTAAGCACCTCTAGTGGTCGTCTGATGAGTGGCCAGTAGAGATGTTCCTTGGCAGTAATGTAAGTGTCACGGCCTATGGTGTGCGCTGTGACACTGTTGCTACACTTGCGGTTGCCCGCGGCAATGTGTTGCTGTGTGAGCATGCAGTGGCAGTGTCTCGGCCTTCTGGGTGATTGCTGTGACATGGTTGCCACGCATGTTGTTGCCTGCGGCAACGTGTAGCTTTCTATGCTTGTGTGTGTACTTCCCCTTTAAGTGGCTTTCTTCCCTTGTCTGGTGTTGGAAGGGTTAACTCCCTTCCTAGTGTTTTGTTAACACTGGGTTTATGTGTGTGTGGGTGTGGCGCTTTGGGCTATTCAGCCTCTGCTGGATGCCTGAAGCTGAGGAGTACTCCAGCCATGGTGTGTGCTGGAGCTATCCTCCTGGTCTTCATATTCCATCTGTCCAGTGGGGCCACCCTTGTGGTCATAGATGTTTTTATGGTGTCTCACGTTTATTGCAGCTATGGGTATCCTGGGTCCCTGTGTGGTTTGTGGTGTGTGCTGTGTCCTTAATGTTGGTGTGGACACCAGCACTTGTGCACGGGTTCCAGTCAGTGTGTCTGTGGCAGGTAATTGTGTTACTGGTCTCGCTTACCTGCCATCTCTATAGCTGTATGTGTTCCCCTCTCCTTGCAGCCTGGCCTCAGATAGAGACTCCTGTTCCTCCATGACTGGGATGAACAGGTCGTCTCTTCCCTGCTCCTAAGTGAGGGTTTACCAGGGCGACTTAGGGTTTCTAGGAATCCTGAGTATGAGTCGTCCTACCATCGGGGTCCGCTCATACAGTGAGGAGTCAGGGAGAGGATTAGGGACACGGTAGGAGGTGACCTGCTCCCTTATTACTCCTTTTGGCCAGGCTGCTCCCCTTTACCCTCTGACACCGCAAGGTGGGGGGTTTCCCCCACTCCCCGTCGTGACAGTAAGTACTGCCTTTTTTCGAAAAGGCAGTGTTTACATTAAAAAGCTTGCAGAGACATGCTATAGACACCAGAACTACTACGTTTAGCTGTTGTGGTTCTGGTGACTATAATGTCCCTTAATATAGAGGGGAAAAAAGAATCAGCACAAAAGTATCAAATAAAATTGCTGTATCATTATTCAAAAAATTAAAAAAGCACAACTTCTGACTAAAATATATAGTATTTTGTAGATTACTTTTTTTTTTTTTTTTTACAATGTGCAGATAGTACTGTACTACTAACCCCTCCATCCCCCTTCTCCATCCCCCCTTCTCCAACCACCCAGCACTCTTACTTAAATAAATTACATAAAACAAGTAATATATAAAATAGCTTACAGTGAATTACTGTAAATACTTACAGTTCCTGAAGACTCCAGCAGGCTCAGGATCAGTGCTCTGGGCAGCTGGGCTTAGGGCTGGAAGTGGGCACCGCTCTGCAGTTCAGGAAGGAGACCGGGGCTCGGCTCACCCTAGTGTTGCAGTGCCTCCACGTGACGTCAGGGCGCACGGCGTACACAAAGGGCAGGGGAGGTCGGGAGGAGGAGCAAGCAAGTACTGTTTTTTTCTCCCTATAAGACGCACTGGCCCATAAGACGCACCTAGGTTTTAGAGGTGGACAATAAGAATTTTTTTTTTTTCATGACACCTCAGGTGAGTCCACCAATCAGACCCCCATTGTTAACCCTTTCATGACCAAGGGTCATTGATGCCCCAGTGTCCAGGTCAAAATTTACAAATCTGACATGCGTCACTTTATGTAGTAATTGCTTTGGAACACTTTTATTTATCCAGGCCATTCTGAGATTGTTTTCTCGTGACATATTGTACTTCATGATAGTCATAAATTTGAGTCAATATATTTCACCTTTATTTATGAAAAAATCCCAAATTTACCCAAAATTTTTAAAATTTAAATTTCTCTGCTTCTAAAACAGAAAGTCATACCTAATAAAATATTTATTACTTAACATTTCCCATATGTCTACTTTATGTTGGCATCATTTTGGAAATGTCATTTTATTTTTTTAGGACATTAGAAGGCTTAGAAGTTTAGAAGCAATTCTTAAAATTTCCAAAACCCACTTTTTAAGAACCAGTTCAGATCTAAAGTCACTTTGTGGGGCTTACAAAGGGGAAACCCCCCATAAATGACCCCATTGTAAAAACTACACCCCTCAAGTTACTAAAAACTGATTTTACAAACTTTGTTTACCCTTTAGGTGTTCCACAAGAATGAAAGGAAAATGGAGATGAAATTTCTAAATTTCACATTTTTGGCATATTTTCCATTTTCTTTATTTTTTTTCTTTAACACATTGAGGGTTAACAGCCAAACAAAACTCAATATTTATTACCCTGATTCTGCGGTTTACAGAAACACCCCACATGTGGTCGTAAACTGATGTAAGGGAGCACGGCAGGGCGCAGAAGGAAAGGAACGCCATATTGTTTTTAGAAGGCAGATTTTGCTGGACTGGTTTTAGATGCCATGTCCCATTTAAAGCCCCCCTGATGCACCCATACAGTAGAAACTCCCAAAAAGTGACCCTATTTTGGAAACTAGGGGATAAGGTGCCAGTTTTATTGGTACTATTTTGGGGTACATATGATTTTTAATTGCTCTATATTAAGTTTTTTGTGAGGCAAGGTAACCTTGGCTGTTTTGGCACAGTTTTTTTTTTTTTACAAGAATCATCTGACAGGGTAGATCATGTGTTATTTTTATAGAGCTGGTTGTTACGGATGCAATGATATAAAATATGTCTACTTTCTTTGTTTGTTTGTTTGTTTCAGTTTTACATAATAAAGCATTTTTGAAAAAGAAATTATGTTTTTGTGTGTCCATTTTCTGAACGCCATATGTTTTTTATTTTTCTGACGATCTTCTTGTGCAGGGGCTCGTTTTTTGCAGAAAGAGTTGAGGTTTTTATTGGTACCATTTTTGGGTACATAGGATTTTTTGATCATTCATTATTACACTTTATGGGGCAAGGTGACCCAAAAATTGGCTGTTTTGGAACAGTTTTTATTTATTTATTTTTACAGCGTTTATCTAAGGGGTTAGGTCATGTGACAGTTTTATAGAGCAGATCATTACGGATGTGGCAATACCTAATATACTGTATACTTTTTCTTATTTATTTAAGTTTTACACAATAATAGCATTTCTGAAACCAAAAAAATGATGTTTTAGTGTCTCCATAGTCTGAGAGCCATAGCTTTTTTATTTTTTGAGCGATTGTCTTAAATAGGATATCATTTTTTGCGGGATGAGGTGACTGTTTGATTGGTACTATTTTGGGGGTCATAAGCCTTTTTGATTGCTTGCTGTTGCACTTTTTGTGATGTAAGGTGACAAAAATAGCTTTTTTTTTTTTTTTTTTTTTTTTTTTACGGTGTTCACCTGAGGGATTAGGTCATGTGATATTTTTATCGAGCAGGTTATTACAGATGCGGCGATACCTAATATGTACACTTATCAGACGGGGTCTATCATGTGATATATTTATAGAGACAGTCGTTACGGACGCGGTGATACCTAATATGTGTATTTATTTTTATTTTTTCAGTTTTTATAGGAAAAGGCAATTTATTTTTTTAATTTTACATTTTTATTTATTTATTTATTTATTTTTACTTTTATTATTTTCACATTTTTTTTATCAAGTCCCTCTTGGATCTTGAAGATCCAGTGGGGCTTATGGCTGTACTATACTTTGCAATGCTCTTGCATTGCAAAGTATAATACTATCAGATGCCCTGTAGGTGGCAACACTGGACGCTTTTGCAAAGCGTCCGGTTGCCATGGCAACCATTGGGCGCTGCCATCGCAGCGCGGCAGCCCCGATGGTGGAGAGAGGGAGCCCCCTCCCTCTATTAACCCCATGGATACCGCTGCCACGGCATCTATGGGGTTACAGCAGAGTGTCACCATAGAGCTGACACTCTCTGCTGATGGCGGCGGCTTAGGAATGGAGCCGCCACCATCAAACACAGCAGGGGGACCGCATCGGAAGCAGAGGTCAGCGCTGGAAAGGGGGGGGGGGGTACGGCCATCATTGAGGGAGGCAGCACAAATGGGGGCAGGCTGCATGAATATGGAGATGAGCGGGGGAAACTGCTTCAGGGGCAGGCGGACACAAGGGGGGGCTTGGAGGCGCACAGGAAGGAGGCACAGATTGGGGGGCATAGATCGGGGGGGCACGAGAACACTACCTGATTTCAGGCTCTGATCTGCAGAGCGCAGATCAGAGCCTGAAACTGGCATTTTTTCACTGCCGCGATCCGATTGGTTAGTCTGCATAGACTAACCAATCGGATCGATTGCCTGCAAGGGGCCACTCTGATTGGTCCCTTGCAGGCATTACTGAACTGTAGGCTGTCCGTGACAGCAGCAGGATAGGGGCAGAAGCTTTAATCCAAGCGGTTTGCAGCGCTTGGATTAAAGAGCTGGCTTGACGTTTATACACGTGGTAGCTGCACGTGGCATGTGCAAATATCACGTATATAAACGGATTGCAGTCGGGAAGGGGTTAATAAGACCCCAATAATACCTCAGATCAGACCCCCAATCAGACCTCAGCTCAAACCCCAATGTGAATGACCCCCAATCAGACCTCAGATAAAAGACCCATGCCTCTCATCAGCCTCCATATGCCTCATATCAGCATCAGCCCCTATATGCTTCATATCAAACTCCATATGCCTCATATCAGCCCCATATGCCTCATATCAGCCCCATATGCCTATCAGCCCCCATATGCCTCATATCAGCCCCCATATGCCTTATATCAGCCCCCATATGCCTCTCTTCAGCCCCCAGCCCCATATGACTCTCTTCAGCCCCCATATGCCTCTCTTTAACCCCCTATATGCCTCTCTTCAACCCCCAGCCCTCCATCAGCCTCATATAAAGTAAAAAAAAAAAAAAAACACTTACCTTTCCTGCTTCGGATGCCGCCGCTCCTCACTGCCCGTGCTTGGTCTTCCTCCTCTTCAGTCTGCTGTGCTGTGAACTGGCACCCACAGCGTAAGGTCACAGCACGACCTCATATTTGTGCAGCCTTCACAGCGGAGAGCCGAGGACCAGGAAGAGGTGAGTATAGAGCTTTCACCGCTTCCCGGTCCTCCGGGTAAGTCCTTCACAATGCGAGCCATGCCGCTCGCATAGTGAAGGATATGATCGGGACAAGGAGTCGGCGATTGTGGGCAGTGGCCAGTGGGGCTCAAGAGGCAGCTGCCTTGTGCCCCCCAGGAGCAACTGGGCCGGGGGCACCTGCCCCTTTTTTCCTGTGTTAAAGACGGCCTGATCTTACAACCAGGTCAACAAGTGTCTGTACTTTGAATGGACGCCCATGTTCTAAGAGATTTTGTTTGTTTAATTGGCTGACTATAAAGAACATGTCCGGGTAGTGGTCCACAGCATAGGATGTATGTACAGGCAGCAGAAGATTATTTCCCTGAAACTAACACAATGGTTCTCAAGTATAAAATGTGCAGATTTTGAGGGGGTAGTGACCTTTCTGCTAGAGTTATATATGTGAGAAGAGTGATGCATGTGATTAAAGGGGTTATCCTATGATTGATGTAAAAAAAATAAAAATCAGACTTCATATAGTACATGTCAATCTTAATAACAAAGCTAAAACCAGCCCTGTACCTCACATGGAACCACAGATCTCCCCATTCATTGCTCCAATTGTTTTGCTAGATTTATCTCAAGATGGCAGATCAAGGGGCATGTCCTTTCTAAGGGCTTGTGTCCTTTCTGCTGATTTTTCCCTGTAACTGCCACAGCTTTAGCATGGCTGGTACCAGTTGAAGAATTAAACTGAGTGTGACCACCTCAGTGAGGAGGACGGAGAAATAAGGAAAAGAACAAACAGCAGGTCTTCCATCTTGTGCATATGTGGAAAATTAATGAGCCAGCAGGCAGGATATAGGGAGTCTTTGTGTATATAGATCAAATGTTCCTAGCTGCAAGGCCAAGGTAGCCGTCCCCTCGCTCCCTTATTAGAGTTTGACATACAAGAGAGATTTATGTTCCTTCTGTCACGAGGGTATCAAGAGCCACGTCTGACTCCGTTATACTCGGGGTCAGGAAGTCGCAGCGGGTGGCTGCGCGCTCTATATCTAAAGATCACGTTGTTTCTTAGTGATTGTTTTCTGTGTTTGCCTTCCTGACCTTTTTAATCAGATTGCGGGTGCTAAGTGGTTCTCCAAACTTGATCTTAGGGGGGCCTACAATCTGATTCGTATCAAGGAAGGGGATGAGTGGAAGACAGCTTTTAACACCCCTGAGGGGCATTATGAAAATCTAGTTATGCCTTTCGGTCTGACCAATGCCCCTGCTGTCTTCCAACATTTCGTTAATGATATTTTTAGTCATCTCATCGGCAGGTTTGTAGTCATATACCTAGATGATATCTTAATTTATTCGGCTGATCTGAAAACACATGAGGTGCATGTCAGGCAAGTACTGCAGGTCCTACGGACGAATAAATTATATGCGAAAATTGAAAAATGTGTCTTCGCCGTTCAGGAATTACAGTTCCTGGGATATCTATTATCTGCTTCAGGTTTTCGCATGGATCCTGGGAAGGTCCAGGCAATTTTAGATTGGGATCTTCCTGAGAACCTTAAAGCCCTACAACGTTTTTTGGGTTTCGCTAATTTCTATAGAAAGTTCATTAAAAATTATTCTGTGATCGTTAAACCCCTTACCGACATGACTAGGAAGGGGACGGATTTTTCCAAATGGTCTGACGCCGCTAAAGATGCATTTTCCTCTCTAAAGGAGAGGTTTACCTCGGCACCTGTTCTAATTCAACCTGATGTCTCTCAGCCTTTTATTGTCGAGGTAGATGCGTCAGAGGTGGGAGTGGGGGCTGTATTGTCTCAGGGTCCGTCTCCTGGCAAATGGCGTCCTTGCGCTTTCTTTTCCAAAAAATTATCTTCTGCAGAGAAGAATTATGATATTGGAAATAGGGAACTGTTGGCGATTAAACTGGCGCTTGAAGAGTGGCGTCACTTCTTAGAGGGAGCAATCCACCCCGTCACGGTGATTACGGATCACAAAAACCTTCTGTACCTAGAATCGGCTAAGCGTCTCACCCCTAGACAAGCTAGGTGGTCGCTATTCTTTACCAGATTTAACTTTGTAATCACCTATCGTCCTGGGGCAAAGAATACCAAGGCAGACGCATTATCTCGTAGTTTCCCTGGAGGGGGTAATGTTTGTGATCCGGTACCTATTTTACAAAGAGGAGTGGTTGTCTCTGCTGTACACTCTGTTCTAGAGGGAAAGGTGTTAGAGGCTCAGGGGGACGCCCCGGCCTCTTGCCCCTCAGAGAAATTGTTTGTACCGTTAAACCTGCGTCTTGAATTATTAAAAGAACATCATAATTCGGCACTTGCTGGACACCCGGGTAGTAAAGCAACCTTGGAGCTATTATCTCGTCGTTTTTGGTGGCCAAGGTTGCGTCAGGATGTTATGGATTTCGTGTTTACTTGTTCTACTTGTGCACGCGCGAAAGTCTCTCATACACGTCCAGCAGGGTCTTTATTGCCACTTTTCATCCCCAATAGGCCATGGACACATCTGTCAATGGATTTCATCACTGACTTACCGTTGTCGGCGGGTAAAACAGTTATCTTGGTAGTAGTAGACAGGTTTAGCAAAATGGTACACTTTATTGCGCTACCCGCACTTCCTAATGCTAAAACTCTTGCTCAGGTGTTTATCAGTGAAATCGTGAAGCTTCACGGGGTCCCTTCCGATGTGGTTTCGGATCGGGGAACCCAGTTTATTTCTAAGTTTTGGAAAGCTTTTTGTTCCCGTTTGGAGGTTCACTTGTCCTTTTCCTCAGCTTTCCATCCTCAGTCGAATGGACAGACTGAGCGTACCAACCAAAACCTAGAAACATATTTAAGGTGTTTTGTGTCTGAAAACCAAGAGTTGTGGTCATCATATTTACCGTTAGCTGAGTTTGCCATAAATAATCATTATCAGGAGTCCACTGGCAAGTCACCATTCCTTGGTGCATACGGTTTTCATCCCCAATTTTGTACTTTCAAAGAAGGGGGGTCTTCTGGGGTTCCCGAAGAGGAAAGGTTTTCTTCATCTCTTTCATCGGTATGGCAGAAGGTGCAAGTTAACTTGAAAAAGATGAGTGGTAAATATAAATGCATGGCCGATAAGAAACGGTCGCCAGGTCCGGACCTAGGAGTGAATGACTATGTGTGGTTGTCGACTAGGAATATTAAGTTGAAGGTTCCTTCTTGGAAACTGGGTCCTAGGTTCATTGGTCCCTATAAAATAGTAGCCGTCATTAACCCTGTGGCTTTTCGCCTGGAGCTACCTCAGACTTTTAAGATCCATAACGTCTTCCATAAATCGTTACTCAAGAAGTATGTTCCACCTCTAGAACCATCGCCGCTGCCACCTCCTCCTGTTATTGTGGCTGGTAATCTGGAGTTTCAAATAGCCAGAATTGTTGATTCTCGTCGGGTCCGCCGCTCTCTTCAGTATCTGGTGCATTGGAGGGGTTACGGTCCCGAGGAAAGAATGTGGGTTCCAGCGTCAGAGGTAAACGCCAACAGGTTAATTCAGACTTTCCATGCCTCTCATCCGGAGAGACCTGGTCCTGAGTGTCCGGAGGCCCCTCGTGAAAGGGGGGGTACTGTCACGAGGGTATCAAGAGCCACGTCTGACTCCGTTATACCCGGGGTCAGGAAGTCGCAGCGGGTGGCTGCGCGCTCTAGATCTAAAGATCACGTTGTTTCTTAGTGATTGTTTTCTGTGTTTGCCTTGCTATCCTTTTTGTCTCACTCAGGGATCCGTAGCTTCTCCTCCTCAGCTGTTTCTTGTCTGCCACTCCCAACCTCCTTATATTCTCCCCTCACACTTCTCTAGTTGCCAGTTATAGAGCTTCCTGCCTGGACATCTATACTGACCCACTGGAGTTGTGAATCCTGGTTGTCGTTCCAGAGTGCTACCCTCCGGATCCCTGTTGGGCTTATTGTTGTCTCCTGTTGTCGCCCACCTGGGATTATATGTTGAGTCTGTGTTGTCTGTCCTCCCCTTGGTGTTTTCCCTTAGAGCTAGTGGTGCGGACTAGTGTTCCCACCGCCCTGTTCACTATCTAGGGCTCAGCTCAGGGAAAGCCAGGGCTTTAGGCACGTGATCGGCGTACGGGTGAGGAACCCGTCTAGGGACGTCAGGGCAGCCAGGTGCCAGCCGCAAGGTGAGTCAGGGGTCACCACCTTCCCTCTTACTTGGGCAGGGCCTTCCTCGTTCCCTCCCTCTGTGTCACGTATGTGATAGCCACGCCGACCGTGATACCTTCTGAGTTTAGGGATGTACTGCAGGAGAAAATTAACTTTGAGATAAGATGCTGCAGAAACTTTTTAATTATTAGAATTTTGTTAGTATAGTGCGGAAGTATTGCCTTTTATTAATAACGAATCAAATCACCAGTTTCAATTTCCACCCCCTTGGCAGTGTGCCAGATTTGTCTATGATTATCTGTAGTGTTATAAAGATGTTCACCTGTGTGGAATAAAATAGAGAGAATCTGATTCAGCGGTGTGTCTGTGTCAGCTCTCTGAGTGCTCATAAGGACACTCTCAATTGGGACCCTGACAATTATAGAAGAAGGGGGTTTTGCCCCAACACAGGTGCTGGTTTGAAATTTTTTTAATATTTTTCATGGCACAACCATTTTAAAGTCTCAGGATTTGAGAATCTTCCACCACTTAAGGTCCTTTTACATGAGCAGATTTCCTGCCCATTGCATGTGCTAATTGATGATCTACCAGCATTGGACTGAAATCCCGTGGGTCACCCCCAGAGGAAATAATACTGAAAGCCCACCCTCTGTGTATATAGAACCTTAAGGGACCTGTTTTATTAGGGGTCCATTATTGTCAGAGTTTGGGCCCACTGGAGGATCCTCTGGTGCTCTGGTAGGCCAGTCTGACCCTGATTATCTCCACTTACGTGTGCAGTCATCATAACTGTATGTAATTGTATGTAATCGTTCACATACCGTTTCATCATTGTCAGCAGCACATCCCCATTCTGTGTGGATCCATTTGCTGCCGAAACCTGATTTTTTTAATGCTCACATAAAAGATGCCTCAAAACAAGCTGATTGGCGGACATCTTTACAATAGCCGATCATACATCCCATGTAGAAAGACCTTTATAAAACATTGAAGATTTGTAATGTGTAATTGCTGATAATAATGGTTGTTAACTTTGGAAATCCAGCAGTTAAAGGGGTTGTTTGACCATAAAAAAATAAATAAAAAAAAGGGTCGGGAAACTGTTTCACATAAGGAATAAAACATTCACCTGTTGAATGCTGCTCTGCTCTAGTACCAAGGCTCCCATCCCCACTCCTTCCAGTCCCCAGAGAACCAGAAGTGCGATGTTATGTCCATGGTCACGGCCAGGACATGGACCACCAGTTGTCACGTGGACCATTGCGACCATTCACCGGTTGCAGTGGTGATGTGGCCCTGAGTTCCACCTTACTGCAGAGGCCCTGCGGTCACATGTCAGTGATGGACATGTCACTGCTGAGGCCGGGGAATGGGTGCAGTGGTCCATGTGACAACTGATGGGATGTGATAATTCTGGTCCATGGGAGCACAAAGGATGTAGGATACACCCATTGCCACCTATCTACTTATTCTACATTCTCAAGTATTAGTGTAAAAAAGCTGATGGATGGGGGCTGAGTTTTATAGGTGAAAATAAAAAGTTAGAGCACGTCTAGTTCTTAGCTATTTAAAGGCTATTCATAAACTCCTGGAGAAACACTTTAACTCTCCTCACCAAGCAGAGTCATTAGATATCTGGTAAAAGTGGATGCGCTCAAGGGACAGTATTACTCATTAGCCTCCACTCCAAAGTCCTGCTCGCAAGTAAGAGGGGCTTTATGCAACACTCTCCGGGTCATTTAACATATGTACAGAGGAAAATGTCTGCAAGTGTCTAACCCGACATACCAGATTAGATGGTAGAAGGCTGTTTTATAGGCCTTGAAGACCATTGTAGAAGTCACTTGACGTGCCTCACAGCTATGTTTTCTGGCTGTTGTGGGCTATTAACAGTGAATGTAGGATGGAATTTTTGCCTGAAGCTGCTGAAATGCATAATAATACAACCCACGTACATTCTTATCAAAGCCATTATACTGGTAATTACAGTTCTGCACATTTAAATATCAATCTACCCCATGTGTCTGTCTTTTTGATGGCTGTATTGGTCTTCTTAAAAAGTCATAAGGACACAAAGCAAGAGTCCCAGTCCAAAATGAAATACTCAATTATTCTTATGGTAACATATTGGACAATGTATTATTTGGCTGTTCTGTCATTATAGGATTCCTAAATAATATAACTAGTTATATCACAATGTATTATTAACATAAATATTAAAATATTGCCAATGTATTCTTACTATACTAAGAAATAAAATGAATAATAGAGATGTATATAAGATGCATATACAGTCCTGATCAAAAGTTTAAGACCACTTGAAAAATGGCAAAAAATCATATTTAGCATGGCTGGATCTTAACAAGGTTCCAAGTAGAGCTTCAACATGCAACAAGAAGAAATGAGAGTGAGACAAAACTATTTTGAGCATTCAATTTAATGAAAACAACGAATAAACTGAAACAGGCTGTTTTTCAGCTGATCAATAGTTTAGGACCACATGCCTTTAAAAGGCCAAATCTGTGCAAAGATGTGGATTCGTTGTCATTTTCTGTCAGGTAGTCACACGTTGTGATGGCAAAGGCAAAAAAACTCTCCCTTTTTGATCGTGGTCGGGTTGTTGAACTGCATAAGCAGGGTCTCTCACAGCGCGCCATCGCTGCTGAGGTGGGACGCAGTAAGACAGTCATTTGGAATTTCTTAAATTCTTAAATGATCCTGAGGGTTATGGAACAAAAAAGTCAAGTGGAAGACCCAAAAAAATTTCATCAGCACTGAGCCGGAGGATCCAATTGGCTGTCCGTCAAGACACTGGATGATCCTTGACCCAAATTAAGGCCCTTACTGGTGCTTACTGCAGCCCCATAACCATCAGACGGCATCTGAGACTGAAGGGCTTCAAAAACAAAAAACTTCTTCAAAGATCTCGTCTCCTTGAACTCCACAGAACTGCTCGTTTGGACTTTGCAAGAGAGCACCAAACATTAGACATTCAAAGGTAGAAGAAAGTTTTATTCTCTGGTGAGAAAAAATGTAACCTTGATGGTCCTGATGGTTTCCAACGTTACTGGCATGACAAGCAGATCCCACCTGAGATGTTTTCTACGCGCCACAGTGGTCTGGGGTGCTTTTTCCTTCAGTGGAATAATGGAGCTTCAGGAAGGGCAGGGGCGTCAAAACGGCCACTGGCTATGTCCAGATGTTGCAGAGAGCATTCCTCATGACTGAGGGCCCTCGTCTGTGTGGTAACGACTGGGTTTTTCAACAGGACAACGCTACAATGCCCGCAGGACAAGGGACTTCTTCCAGGAGAATAACATCACTCTCTTGGCCCTTCCTGCATGTTCCCCTGATATAAATCCAATTGAGAACCTTTGGGGATGGATGGCAAGGGAAGTTTACAAAAATGAACAACAGTTCCAGACAGTAGATGGCCTTCGTGCGGCCGTCTTCACCACTTGGAGAAATGTTCCCACTCACCTCATGGAAACGCTTGCATCAAGCATGCCGAAACGAATTTTTGAAGTGATCAACAATAACGGTGGAGCTGCTCATTATTGTGTTCATGTTTGGAAGTTGGGTTTCTGTTTTGGGGGGGTTTAGTTTTTTTTTTGGAGGTGTGGTCCTAAACTTTTGATCAGCTGAAAAACAGCCTGTTTTCAGTTTATTCGTTGTTTTCATTAAATTAAATGCTCAAATTTTTTTTTGTCTCACTCCCATTTCTTCTAGTTGCACGTTGAAGCTCTACTTGGAACCTTGTTAAGATCCAGCCATGCTAAATATGATTTTTTGCCATTTTTCAAGTGGTCTTAAACTTTTGATCAGGACTGTAAACCGTGCATACACTTATATACTAATTATACATAACTAGATTGCCATAGTTAAACCAGTTGTCCAGCCTTGAAAGCGACAACCCCTGAGGTCCTCCCTTGTCCCCCTGAACATAAAGAAACCTACTCACCTGTCCATGGTCCCCACAGAACCAGGAAGCAGCTGTGTCCCATGAATCACAGGCCTCAGCAGTCACACCAGCTTGAACAGTACATCACTGTTGTGAAGTAACATTCAAGTCATTGTGATCACTGAGACTGAGCTGCTTTCTGATCCTGCATGGACTAGAAGTGACTAGGAAAAGAGCAGCGATGGGATCGTGGACAGTTAAGTGGGTATTTTTATGTTCAGGGGGACAAGGGAGGACCCCAGGGATTGTCAGTTCCAAGGCCGTACAACCCCTTTAAATAAAAATTCTCTCCCAGTATTGGTTTATAAGCACACTCACCATTTGTGGGAGTGGTGGGCTTGTTGCTTGGCCTAGTCTAAGCTGGAGAAGGGTGCAGTGCTACTGCGAGCGTCGGTGCCTTCTCAAACAGCTGATTGGTGGGGGTCCTGGGTGTCAGACCCCCACAATCAGTATTTAAGTCTTGGAAAACCCTGTTGGGTATCAAACTATGTCCTTAGTTGGTTAACCTGCCACATCCTTAGGTTAAGGCTAGGTTAACATCTGCAGTTTCAGCAGGAGCCCCCATAGCAGATTCCAGCAAAAAAACTGAACAATGTCGCTGCATGCAGTAGAATCACAAAAACTGTAATGGAAACGTGAGCAACCTTGTTATTAAGAACAACGAAAAAGTATTAATAATGTGAAGCTGACCGAAGATGACCATAAGTCTTACAGCAACAGCAAGGAGTAGCTAATGGTTACTTTTACAAAGGGTTATGCGGGTGACTCCTACAATAACTTTTTTAAATGCATCACCCACTGAAGACAACCAGTGACACAAAGATAGATGAATATACAGTTGTGTTCAAAATGATAGCAGTGTGTTTAAAAAAGTGAATAAAGCTCAAAATCCTTCTAATAGCTTTTATTTCCATACACACAAATGCATTGAGAACACTACACATTCTATTCCAAATCAAAACATGAAGAAATATATATCAAATGTGTGTTGTTCCTCTAAAAAAAATTAAGAAAAGTGTGGATTAGGCAGTGGCTGAGGGACAGACAACACCATAACTCCAGAAGGATATTGATACTTTGGAGAGAGTTCAGAGAAGAGCTACTAAACTAGTACATGGATTGCAGGATAAAACTTACCAGGAAAGGTTAAAGGACCTTAACATGTATAGCTTGGAAGAAAGACGAGACAGAGGGGATAGGATAGAAACTGCTAAATACATAAAGGGAATCAACTCGGTAAAGGAGGAGAGCATATTTAAAAGAAAAAAAACTGCTACAAGAGGACATAGTTTTAAATTAGAGGGCCAAAGGTTTAAAAGTAATATCAGGAAGTATTACTTTACTGAGAGAGTAGTGGATGCATGGAATAGCCTTCCTGCAGAAGTGGTAGCTGCAAATACAGTGAAGGAGTTTAAGCATGCATGGGATAGGCATAAGGCCATCCTTCATATAAGATAGGGCCAAGGGCTATTCATAGTATTCAGTATATTGGGCAGACTAGATAGGCCAAATAGTTCTTATCTGCCGACACATTCTATGTTCTATGTTTCCATGTTTAATATTAGACTGTTCAAAAAAATAGCAGTGTTTGTATTCTTCTTTACAAACTCAAACATTCACTATATAAACTGAACATACAACATATACAACATGCTGCAGAGTCTCCCAGCAGGCAGACATGTCACTCAGGGCAGCTCTTGTATTTACTCCCTTAGCAGAGCAGGGGGAGGGGCAGAGATTGTTTTTATTGCATGTAAACAAAGGGCCAGAAAAGAACCAGGGAAATGAGGAAATATATATATTTGTTTTGCATAAAACTTGCTTAGCTCAGTTATATATCAGATTTTCAGTGCTATATAATTTTTTTTCATAACTCGGACAACCCCTTTAAATAAGGGCAATAATTGCCACCTATTTTTCAAAGAATGAATGACCTCACTAATTAAACTCCACACTGCTATTATTTTGAACATGCCCCTTTCAATTAGTGATTCAATTACAGAGAATCAGCAGCATGCATGTCATGACTGTTGGGTCTGTTGGATTTCTATTACTCTTCTACACCTGCTAGTAAATTATTTGCCATGTAGAAATATAATTTTTTACCAAAAACTGTGATTGATCAGGTTAGTGATGTCTGACTGCTATTATTTTGAACACAACTGTACATGAAGCATTCGTGTATGTTAAAGATGTTGAAAATTATCTGTTCCTTTAGAATTGTACATTTTATTGCTCCAATGAGTGATCCTCATAATTCGAAATTTGAAGTAATCATTGGCGAAATTTTTTGAAATCGCTTTGTCCATCACCAGATTTAGACAGGATGATTTTTGGGCTATATAATTGTTGTCAGATACGTTTTATATTATATAATTTTCACTTGGTGGTGCTCTCCTATTCTAGTAACAACTGGGTCAACAAGCAGAACCAAAAAGAGCATGAAATCAAGAGAAAGTGTCACCTGCATAAGTATGATTATAGCCAGCAAATAATAAGCCACGTTGGAAGGAACACCTGGATGTTATATAGGTAAGATGGTAACAAATTGTGTCCCTATCAGTGCTGTGCTGTTTATGGATCCTGGATCTGTCAATAGAAAGGATATCGGTGGCCATCGGCACATCATGACATTTCAATCTCCGCTCTCTTTTCTGAGAATATAAGGACCATGAATGGGAGGTATCTGATATTCTACTGCCTACTCCATGTATCACTTAAAGGGAGCAATAAAAAAAACTGCTGCATATTAAGGGATTGCTGCATATACAGTTTCCTTATGTTATAAAGTGTCATATTAGGGTATAATAGGTTGGAAACAATTGAGGAATTACAAAAATGAGTAAAATATATACATACAGTATATATATATTTATTTTATGCACTTATATAACGCTACTACATTCTGCAGTGCTTTACAGACATAAGCATCAAACTGTCCCTAATGGGACAATCTAAGGGGAGAACATACAAACTCCATGCAGATGTTGTCCTTGGTCGGATTCAAACCTAGGATCTGCAGTTGCTGAAGATTTACACACTATACTGTATTATTGGGCATTGTAAAGCACTTTTATTTAAAGGGGTTGTCCCTATTCAGCGTTTTTTTTTTTTCAATAAACTGAACAATAGCACAAGCTGTCAGTTTTTTTTTTTAACTTAGACTACTTTCACACCTGCGTTAGGTGCGGATCCGTTTGGTATCTGCACAGACGGATCCGCACCTATAAATGCAAACGCTGGTATCCGTTCAGTACGGATCTGTCTGCATAACTAAAAAAAAAAAAAAGTCTAAGTCTAAGTGTAAGTCAAATGGATCTGTCCTGACTTACATTGAAAGTCAATGGGGGACGGATCCGTTTACAATTGCACCAATATTGTGTCAATGTAAACGGATTCGTCCCCATTGACTGGAGGCGGAACGGAGCCAAATTGATGCATTCTAAACGGATCCTTATCCATTCAGAATGCATTCGGGCTAAACTGATCTGTTTTGGGCCGCTTGTGAGAGCCCAGGCGGACCCAGAAACGCAGTGTGAAAGTAGCCTTATTTCTCAATGCACATACTCCGTTCCATCCTTGATATAAATCTAGCAGAGCACCTGGAGCAATAATTGTGTGTGTGGTGGTGGTGGTGGGTCAGGGGCTCTGGATCCATGTGAAGTACAGGGCTGGTTCTATCTACATGGAAAGAGATTGTCATGTACTACAGTTGCAAGAAAAAGTATGTGAACCCTTTGGAATGATATGGATTTCTGCACAAATTGGTCATAAAATGTGATCTGATCTTCATCTAAGTCACAACAATAGACAATCACAGTCTGCTTAAAGTAATAACACACAAAGAATTAAATGTTACCATGTTTTTATTGAACACACCATGTAAACATTCACAGTGCAGGTGGAAAAAGTATGTGAACCCTTGGATTTAATAACTGGTTAAACCTCCTTTGGCAGCAATAACTTCAACCAAACGTTTCCTGTAGTTGCGGATCAGATGTGCACAACGGTCAGGAGTAATTCTTGACCATTCCTCTTTACAGAACTGTTTCAGCTCAGCAATATTCTTGGGATGTCTGGTGTGAATCGCTTTCTTGAGGCCATGCCACAGCATCTCAATCGGGTTGAGGTCAGGACTCTGACTGGGCCACTCCAGAAGGCGTATGTTCTTCTGTTTAAGCCATTCTGTTGTTGATTTACTTCTATGCTTTGGGTCGTTGTCCTGTTGCAACACCCATCGTCTGTTGAGCTTCAGCTAGTGGACAGATGGCCTTAAGTTCTCGTGCAAAATGTCTTGATAAACTTGGGAATTCATTTTTCCTTCGATGATAGCAATCCGTCCAGTCCCTGACACAGCAAAGCAGCCCCAAACCATGGTCCCCCCACCACCATACTTCACAGTTGGGATGAGGTTTTGATGTTGGTGTGCTGTGCCTCTTTTTCTCCACACATAGTGTTGTGTGTTTCTTCCAAGCAACTCAACTTTGGTTTCATCTGTCCACAGAATATTTTGCCAGTACTGCTGTGAAACATCCAGGTGCTTTTGTGCAAACTGTAAACGTGCAGCAATGTTTTTTTTGGACAGCAATGGCTTCCTCTGTGGTATCCTCCCATGAAATCCATTCTTGTTTAGTGTTTTACGTATCGTAGATTCGCTAACAGGGATGTTAGCATATGCCAGAGACTTTTGTAAGTCTTTAGCTGACACTCTAGGATTCTTCTTCAACTTATTGCGCAGTCTGCGCTGTGCTCTTGCAGTCATCTTTACAGGATGGCCACTCCTAGGGAGAGTAGCAGCAGTGCGGCACTTTCTCCATTTATAGACAATTTGTCTTACCGTGGACTGATGAACAGCAAGGCTTTTGGAGATACTTTTATAACCCTTTCCAGCTTTATGCAAGTCAACAATTCTTAATCGTAGGTATTCTGAGAGCTCTTTTGTGCGAGGCATCATTCACATCAGGCAATGCTTCTTGTGAAAAGCAAAACCAGAACTGGTGTACGTTTTTTATGGGGCAGGGCAGCTGTAACCAACACCTCCAATCTCATCTCATTGATTGGACTCCAGTTGGCTGACACCTCACTCCAATTAGCTCTTGGAGATGTCATTAGTCTAGGGGTTCACATACTTTTTCCACCTGCACTGTGAATGTTTACATGGTGTGTTCAATAAAAACATGGTAACATTTAATTATTTGTGTGTTATTAGTTTAAGCAGACTGTGATTGTCTATTGTTGTGACTTAGATGAAGATCAGATCACATTTTATGACCAATTTGTGCAGAAATCCATATAATTCCAAAGGGTTCACATACTTTTTCTTGCAACTGTATATGATGTCTGATTGATCCAGCTTTGACTAAAGGAGCACATACACATTAGAACAAAGATGACCAAGTCTGCCTATTTCTGACAGTCATATTGCTTAGGGTCCATTCACACGTCCGTAACGTGTTTTGCGGATACACGGATCCGCGAAACACGGACAGCGGCAATGTGCGTTCTGCATTTTGCCGACCGCACATTGCCGGCACTAATAGAATATGCCTATTCTTGTCCGCAATTGCGGACAAGAATAGGACATGTTCTATTTTTTTCGGGAACGGAAATGCGGACCCGGACCGCACATTGTGCGGCCCCATAGAAATAAATGGGTCTGCAATTCCGTTCTGCAAAATGCGGAACGAAATTGCAGACGTGTGAATGGACCCTTAATCTGTTTGCTTTATCTGTGTTACTAATCTACAGGGTGGGCCATTTATATGGATACACCTTAATAAAATGGGAATGGTTGGTGATATTAACTTCCTGTTTGTGGCACATCAGTATATGTGAGGGGGGAAACTTTTCAAGATGGGTAGTGACCATGGCGGCCATTTTGAAGTCGGCCATTTTGAATCCAACTTTTGTTTTTTCAATAGGAAGAGAGTCATGTGACACATTAAACTTATTGGGAATTTCACACGAAAAACAATGGTGTGCTTGGTTTTAACGTAACTTTATTCTTTCATGAGTTATTTACAAGTTCCTGACCACTTATAAAATGTGTTCAATGTGCTGCCCATTGTGTTGGATTGTCAATGCAACCCTCTTCTCCCACTCTTCACAACACCGCAGGAGAAATTCTAGCACAGGCTTCCAGTATCAGTGGTTTCAGGTGCTGCACATCTCGTATCTTCACAGCATAGACAATTGCCTTCAGATGACCCCAAAGATAAAAGTCTAAGGGGGTCAGATTGGGAGACCTTGGGGGCCATTCAACTGGCCCACGATGACCAATCCACTTTCCAGGAAACTGTTCATCTAGGAATGCTCGGACCTGACACCCATAATGTGGTGGTGCGCCATCTTGCTGGAAAAACTCAGGGAACGTGCCAGCTTCAGTGCATAAAGAGGGAAACACATCATCATGTAGCAATTTCGCATATCCAGTGGCCTTGAGGTTTCCATTGATGAAGAATGGCCCTACTATCTTTGTACCCCCTATACCACACCATACAATCAATGGTGCAGCACCTGAAACTACGGATACTGGAAGCCTGTGCTAGCATTTCTCCTGCGGTGTTGCTATCAGTGTTTGAAGTGTGGGAGAAGAGGGTTGCATTGACAATCCAACACAATGGGCAGCACATTGAACACATTTTATAAGTGGTCAGAAACTTGTTAATAACTCATGAAAGAATAAAGTTACGTTAAAACCAAGCACACCATTGTTTTTCGTGTGAAATTCCCAATAAGTTTGATGTGTGACATGACCCTCTTCCTATTGAAAAAACAAAAGTTGGATTCAAAATGGCCGACGTCAAAATGGCCGCCATGGTCACCACCCATCTTGAAAAGTTTCCCCCCTCACATATACTAATGTGCCACAAACAGGAAGTTGATATCACCAACCATTCCCATTTTATTAAGGTGTATCCATATAAATGGCCCACCCTGTACATCCTCCTTATAGCCCTTGATAAAATAAAACGCACAAGGTCCCGTTTTTATATGTAAATTCCTTACTTTGCATCTACAATCTTATAGGCATGCATACTTCTCATCATCTTAAGCACATGTTATTTTACAATGCAGTGAAACATTAATCAATAATCATTCATTATTGAACAAAATATCATATTTTCCTATACTAATTTCTTTTATTAATATATACACTGCTCAAAAAAATAAAGGGAACACAAAAATAACACATCCTAGATCTGAGTTAATTAAATATTCTTCTGAAATACTTTGTTCTTTACATAGTTGAATGTGCTGGCAACAAAATCACACAAAAATTAAAAAATGGAAATCAAATTTTTCAACCCATGGAGGTCTGGATTTGGAGTCACACTCAAAATTAAAGTGGAAAAACACACTACAGGCTGATCCAACTTTGATGTAATGCCGTTAAAACAAGTCAAAATGAGGCTCAGTAGTGTGTGTGGCCTCCACGTGCCTGTATGACCTCCCTACAACGCCTGTGCATGCTCCTGATGAGGTGGCGGACGGTCTCCTGAGGGATCTCCTCCCAGACCTGGACTAAAGCATCTGCCAACTCCTGGACAGTCTGTGGTGCAACGTGACATTGGTGGATAGAGCGAGACAGGATGTCCCAGATGTGCTCAATTGGATTCAGGTCTGGGGAAGAGGTGGGCCAGTCCATAGCATCAATGCCTTCGTCTTGCAGGAATTGCTGACACACTCCAGCCACATGAGGTCTAGCATTCTCTTGCATTAGGAGGAACCCAGGGCCAACCGCACCAGCATATGGTCTCACAAGGGGTCTGAGGATCTCATCTCGGTACCTAATGGCAGTCAGGCTACCTCTGGCGAGCACATGGAGGGCTGTGCGGCCCTCCAAAGAAATGCCACCCCACACCATTACTGACCCAATGCCAAACCGGTCATGCTGGAGGATGTTGCAGGCAGCAGAACGTTCTCCACGGTGTCTCCAGACTCTGTCACGTCTGTCACATGTGCTCAGTGTGAACCTGCTTTCATCTGTGAAGAGCACAGGGCGCCAGTGGCGAATTTGCCAATCTTGGTGTTCTCTGGCAAATGCCAAACGTCCTGCACGGTGTTGGGCTGTAAGCACAACCCCCACCTGTGGACGTCGGGCCCTCATATCACCCTCATGGAGTCTGTTTCTGACCGTTTGAGCAGACACATGCACATTTGTGGCCTGCTGGAGGTCATTTTGCAGGGCTCTGGCAGTGCTCCTCTTGTTCCTCCTTGCACAAAGGCGGAGGTAGCGGTCCTGCTGCTGGGTTGTTGCCCTCCTACGGCCTCCTCCACGTCTCCTGATGTACTGGCCTGTCTCCTGGTAGCGCCTCCATGCTCTGGACACTACGCTGACAGACACAGCAAACCTTCTTGACACAGCTCGCATTGATATGCCATCCTGGATAAGCTGCACTACCTGAGCCACTTGTGTAGGTTGTAGACTCCGTCTCATGCTACCACTAGAGTGAAAGCACCGCCAGCATTCAAAAGTGACCAAAACATCAGCCAGGAAGCATAGGAACTGAGAAGTGGCCTGTGGTCACCACCTGCAGAACCACTCCTTTATTGGGGGTGTCTTGCTAATTGCCTATAATTTCCACCTGTTGTCTATCCCATTTGCACAACAGCATGTGAAATTGATTGTCACTCAGTGTTGCTTCCTAAGTGGACAGTTTGATTTCACAGAAGTGTGATTGACTTGGAGTTACATTGCGTTGTTTAAGTGTTCCCTTTATTTTTTTGAGCAGTGTATATTAGTATTATGCAAGAAAATTTTATTTTAATAAAGAAATTGCTCAGGATTATTAAAACATGTCCACTTTCTTTCAAAAGGAGCGGCACACCTGTACACGGGTTATATGTGGTATTGCTGCAGCTCAGCCCCATACCACACACATCCAGAGGACAGGGGTGGCACTGTTTTTGGAAGAAAGCGACCATGTTTTTCCAATCCCAGATAACCCTATAAAAAGTAATTTACTTACACTATTATAAAAATGCACATTGATGTGCGTGCGGCAGCGAGTAGACCCGTTGTGGCCATTGACCTTACGGATGCTGATGCGCAAGAGCTGTTTAGTGGATTTAGAAGGATTAAGCAATACACAATGAGACATTAGGCCAATTTGCAGTGATGGCCTTCTTCAAGGGCTCCAGGCTAATAATTAAATCCCCTATGACCAATAATATGATAAGAGCTTGTACAAAGCAAACCACTACGAGGGCCAGAAGAGAGGAAGGACCTGAGAGGAGATGTTGTTCAACTGATTGATGGGAAAGGGTGGTAAGACCTTATCAATAAATGTCATTCAGAATTAACAAAGCTGATGGAAAATCTGCCCGACGGAAGGTTAATTTATCTAGGGGCCTGCCTTCTCCCCTCCCCCTCCTCCCCTTCTAGGCACCTTGTCTGCTCTAATCAGGCCTGAGGTCTTTTCCTGATAGATGCCTGGAATGTGAGGGAGTAGATTTTAAGTTAATCATGACAATGACTGTGATAATAGGCAGCTCTTTAGCCAGAAGACATTGAGTCCAATAGGCCTTGCTGTGCCATGCCATCTGACCCCTGCCTTGTTGAAATGCTTTATGTATGGGTTTTACTGTTGCGGAGGTCAGCCACCTTTGACCTTAACCAGTTTAGCTGACATGATTAAAACTCCATAGAAGAAATCTGTGGTTTGACTAGAGACATGTCCATATTATACATGCTAGTACACTGCACCAGTAGATTCAGTTCTAATGATAAAAGAGGTTTTCCAAGATTTTACTAAAATTAGATAAGGGCAGAAAATAAGAATGTATCGCTGCTTAGATGTCCACCAGTGACGTAGCGATGACATCACATACATCGAAGCAGCAGCGTGGGAGCTGCAGGACATTTAAGGGTTAATGTATATATATTTTTTTCATTATTGTATGCCTTTAGCTAATTAAAAGAATCCAGGAGGTTTTATGAGATCACTATTTTGTCATTCTAATTCTGTCCCCCACCGATCAAATAACGACGACCTATCCAGAGGATGGGTCATCAGTAGTAAAATCCTGGAAAACCCTTTTAACTCTTCATTTAGGGTGCATCTATTTTTGATACGTTCACGGCATGGTGTCTATGTAATGTTGTATAACATGAATTTTATCTCCTTTTCCTTGGCTATCCTCCAGTGACCACATTTAAGGATTTTCCTGCGTGAGTAAAATTGGACTAATTACTGGCTCAGCTAGATATTCTAAATCCCTAATTTACCTGTGCACCTGTCATGGATATCATTAAAGCAAGGCTTGTTATTTGTAGACATGTCTTGTAGGACCTAGTACTCAACATGAAACATTAAGAGAATTCTAGTGTTAAAGTAAATTCTTCTCTTCAGCACCTACAGCAGATCATTTATTTTCTACAGGTCACATTTTAGGGAACTGAGCAAGTATGCTTAAAGGGCTTCTACCACCAGAAATACTGTCATGTAGCTGACTGACATAAGTGATGCGCTAATGTCAGCACTACATAACAGTATGTTTTTTATCTTTCTCCCTGCAGCCGTTTTGGTAAAAAAGCACTTTTATAATATGCTAATGAGCCTATAGGTGCTATGTGGGCGTAAAATCAGCTCCGTCTACTCACCCTTTATCCCGCCCAGGTCCCCTGTTCTGCCCGCCCCGCTCCTCTTGATTGGTGTGACGGTTCGCAGCAGCGTTGACGAAATCCCGCGCCGTTCACTTCTGTTTTCGGCGCAGGCGCAGTGAGTGAAGGCCGCTCTCCTGGTGCCGGCTTCCTCACTGTGACCTAGAAGACAGAAGTGAACGGAGCAGGCGCAGGATTTCGTCAACGCTGCTGCGAACCGTCACACCAATCGAGAGGAGCGGGGCGGGCAGAACAGGGGACCTGGGTGGGATAAAGGGTGAGTAGACGGAGCCACTAGGTGCTGATTGTACGCCCACATAGCACCTAGAGGCTCATTAGCAAATTATAAGTGCTTTTTTTACCCTCATTCCTTCTGTATAATCTATTCCTGACTTTGGCTAGAAAAGCTGCACCAAAAAAGGGCATTTAACTGCATTGTTAGCTGGATAAGGAATCATTGCCTGGTTTATTAGAGCCACTTTCTTGACAAGAAAAGCAACCTCTCAGCATGTCTGATGTGGTTATTATTAGGTCCCCCTTATTCACGGCAGTATTTTTGCTGTGTATCACCGGAACATGGACCCATTTTCATCATATGCAGGCAAGGAAATGTTTGTTATGTTTTTTCTCCTCCTTTGTTCTGCCTGGTTCTTTCACATTCTATGGATCTTGTCTTCCTTCTGCAGAAGAATTCAAGAAAGTCTCAAACGGGATGGAAAGGATATTGGATGTAATTTGATCTGAATCTTACTGACATGGGGGTACTGTGTGTATGACACTTGACTTGGATTATTTATTGGAACATTTCACATTAAAATAATAACTGACATACAATTTTATATATTTGAATATATCAGATTTCAAAAAGCTATAACATTAAATAAATATAAGAAAAGATTATTATGGGACCTATTGATCGGTCTCTTTAAATATTATTTTTACACTTTTAATGAGCCATAACAGATGCAGGAGGGGCAGTAACCTCGTCAATTTATTTCCATAGCAAATTTTTTTTTTTTTTAATTATTAAATGACAAAATTTGTGTTTAAACATTGATGACTTTTTCTTGGTTGCCATTTCCTGTGCACTAACCTTTCTGCTGCTCCGACTAATGCACTATGGGAAGCATCTAAGTTTAAATAGCACATTTTAAGCACTTGCCCGACAATAAAGGGAGCAATAGAGGCGGTGTGGTTAAGACACCAGAGTCAGAACTGTCTGTCTGTGTGACCTTGTGTATGAGACATCTCTGTAAATCTGACCTCAGAACCTCATTTTTAGTGTTCCAGCCCATATGGATCTTCTGTAACAACTATCTATTTATTTGCATGTATATCGCTTGTGCTACTACTCCTCACACACAGTTATACGGATCAGACACAGATATGGAGGCATTAAAAGTGTTTCCTCATAAGTTGTTATCTATAAAACAGCCATATGCTGAAAACTAGAAGGCCTCTTTCAAGATACCTGATGATGTTGGTGGCTATGGAGGATGGGTCAAGCGAAGGGTAATCTCCACACCTCCTTATGGAACTGAATTGTACAGAATCTTAACATGACAGAATGTATTTATTTACATCAAACTTTTATTTATTTTTTAAACAAATATTTTATTCATATATAAAGCCACAAGATTTATTTATTTTCCCTTTTTTTTCCCAAAAGAATTTTAATTTTCTCTTTGTGATCAGATGGAACATAATATTTAATACTCTCCAATGTTATACATGTAAGGAAGTATTTGTACTTAATAAGAATGATGGTAATAATAGAAATGATTCCAAATGACTAGCAAGACCCAAATCCAATAAAGAATCCATTCCTAATACATATATTTTTTTAAATAAATAATTATAGTAATTACTTATCTAAACTCAATTATATTTTTAATAAAAAGATACTAAAAGGACCTGCAACCTCTCCTGACATGTCTCTTTCAGTAACTACTTGCATTCCCCATGTAATAACAATTCTGGATAATCTATTCTTATGACTCCACGTTGTACCATTCCTTTATTACTTCCGCTAGACGAATGAATTGTAAGCAGTTTGCAATGAAGATCCAGATGGGTGATACCAGTTGAAGGGGGGGGGGGGGGGTGTCCATGCACTCAAGACCTTATTCAATCAGTGCTGCTAGTGTCACCCCCCAACTGGTAACACCCATGTGTACCCTCTTTGAAAACATAGTAATTCATTTATAACTTTTAGCGGGAGTGATAAAGGAATGCCACATCATAGAGAATATGTGTTCCTGATGAATAGATCTTCCAGAATTGTTATTAGATGGGGCATGCAAGTAGCTGCTAAAACAGACATGTCAGGTGAAGTTAAAGGTCCTCTTAAAGGGCTTTATAGATTATTTGGATGTGGACGTCTGACTTCCTTGACCCAAGCCAATCAGCTGTTTGAAGCGGCCTCCATGAGTGCTTAGAACTTTTTCTAGGTCAGTGATGTTACCGTACATCGGGCACGTGGCCTAGGATCAGCTCAGTTCCATTAAAGTAATGGGGCTGAGCTGCAATACCCAGCATAGCTGCTATACATTGTACAGGGCTGTGCTTAGTAAGATATGAAGAGACCACATCGCTCACCAGTGCAAACAGCTGATTGTCAAGGTCTGCTGTCTGTGGTGGTGACGGGGGGCATAGTATCATTGGCTACTTTCTTCTGCATAGAAGAAGAGGGATAGCAAGATGTCTTTAGCAATCAATGAATGGCTATGTTGTCCATTATATCTTTTGAAAGTGGCTACCTGAGTAAAAGTCCAACTAGTTAACAAGCCTTGGGACTTGACTAAGGAAAATAGCCAAGATAAATGTTCATTCACAGGCAACTGTTTTAGGGTGCGTGCCCTTCATCAGCACGGAGTAGGATTCTGGGTGGCTGAGTGAGATGCCTTGGATGCAACTGGGGGGGGGGGGGGGGTACTGGATTTCCTTAAAAAAGACCAGCTGTGTATAAGGACTTCGTGCCAATGCACCATGGGAAAATAATATACCTGGGAGATAACTCTTTGCATGTTATTTTCCCATGGAGCATTGCCACGAAGTCTCAATAAACAACTGGTCTCCTTAAGGAGACCCGGTTCCCTCCCTGGTTCTATGCAAGTCCTGGTAATGTTGGGTATTTACTACAACTTATAGGCAGCCAAAGACTCTGGGGAGCTCTATCACTAAATGAAACTACAAAAATACACTTTAACCTCCTCAGGAACGCCGTACGCAGGATTGCGTCTTTGCGGCGGCCCTGCTCTTCTGGGTGGACGCGCCGGTGCGTCCTCTCGCGAGATTTCCTGTGAACGCGCGCACACAGGCGCGCGCGTTCACAGGATCGGAAGGTAAGCGAGTGGATCTCCAGCCTGCCAGCGGCGATCGTTCGCTGGCAGGCTGGAGATGTGATTTTTTTAACCCCTAACAGGTATATTAGATGCTGTTTTGATAACAGCGTCTAATACAGGGAGTGCAGAATTATTAGGCAAGTTGTATTTTTGAGGATTAATTTTATTATTGAACAACAACCATGTTCTCAATGAACCCAAAAAACTCATTAATATCAAAGCTGAATATTTTTGGAAGTAGTTTTTAGTTTGTTTTTAGTTTTAGCTATTTTAGGGGGATATCTGTGTGTGCAGGTGACTATTACTGTGCATAATTATTAGGCAACTTAACAAAAAACAAATATATACCCATTTCAATTATTTATTTTTACCAGTGAAACCAATATAACATCTCAACATTCACAAATATACATTTCTGACATTCAAAAACAAAACAAAAACAAATCAGTGACCAATATAGCCACCTTTCTTTGCAAGGACACTCAAAAGCCTGCCATCCATGGATTCTGTCAGTGTTTTGATCTGTTCACCATCAACATTGCGTGCAGCAGCAACCACAGCCTCCAGACACTGTTCAGAGAGGTGTACTGTTTTCCCTCCTTGTAAATCTCACATTTGATGATGGACCACAGGTTCTCAATGGGGTTCAGATCAGGTGAACACGGAGGCCATGTCATTAGATTTTCTTCTTTTATACCCTTTCTTGCCAGCCACGCTGTGGAGTACTTGGACGCGTGTGATGGAGCATTGTCCTGCATGAAAATCATGTTTTTCTTGAAGGATGCAGACTTCTTCCTGTACCACTGCTTGAAGAAGGTGTCTTCCAGAAACTGGCAGTAGGACTGGGAGTTGAGCTTGACTCCATCCTCAACCTGAAAAGGCCCCACAAGCTCATCTTTGATGATACCAGCCCAAACCAGTACTCCACCTCCACCTTGCTGGCGTCTGAGTCGGACTGGAGCTCTCTGCCCTTTACCAATCCAGCCACGGGCCCATCCATCTGGCCCATCAAGACTCACTCTCATTTCATCAGTCCATAAAACCTTAGAAAAATCAGTCTTGAGATATTTCTTGGCCCAGTCTTGACGTTTCAGCTTGTGTGTCTTGTTCAGTGGTGGTCGTCTTTCAGCCTTTCTTACCTTGGCCATGTCTCTGAGTATTGCACACCTTGTGCTTTTGGGCACTCCAGTGATGTTGCAGCTCTGAAATATGGCCAAACTGGTGGCAAGTGGCATCTTGGCAGCTGCACGCTTGACTTTTCTCAGTTCATGGGCAGTTATTTTGCGCCTTGGTTTTTCCACAAGCTTCTTGCGACCCTGTTGACTATTTTGAATGAAACGCTTGATTGTTCGATGATCACGCTTCAGAAGCTTTGCAATCCCTCTGCAGTGCTGCATCCCTCTGCAAGATATCTCACTATTTTTGACTTTTCTGAGCCTGTCAAGTCCTTCTTTTGACCCATTTTGCCAAAGGAAAGGAAGTTGCCTAATAATTATGCACACCTGATATAGGGTGTTGATGTCATTAGACCACATCCCTTCTCATTACAGAGATGCACATCACCTAATATGCTTAATTGGTAGTAGGCTTTCGAGCCTATACAGCTTGGAGTAAGACAACATGCATAAAGAGGATGATGTGGTCAAAATACTCATTTGCCTAATAATTCTGCACGCAGTGTATACCTGCTACCTGATCCTCTGGTGGTCCCCTTTGTTTGGATCGACCACCAGAGGACACAGGTAGCTCAGTAATATGTTGCACCAAGCACCACTACACTACACCCCCCCCCTGTCACTTATTAACCCCTTATTCACCCTTGATCACCCCTGATCACCCCATATAGACTCCCTGATCACCCCCCTGTCATTGATTACCCCCCTGTCATTGATCACCCCCCTGTAAAGCTCCATTCAGATGTCCGCATGATTTTTACGGATCCACTGATAGATGGATCGGATCCGCAAAACGCATACGGACGTCTGAATGGAGCCTTACAGGGGCGTGATCAATGACTGTGGTGATCACCCCATATAGACTCCCTGATCACCCCCCTGTCATTGATTACCCCCCTGTCATTGATCACCCCCCTGTCATTGATCACCCCCCTGTAAAGCTCCATTCAGATGTCTGCATGATTTTTACGGATCCACTGATAGATGGATCGGATCCGCAAAACGCATACGGACGTCTGAATGGAGCCTTACAGGGGCGTGATCAATGACTGTGGTGATCACCCCATATAGACTCCCTGATCACCCCCCTGTCATTGATTACCCCCCTGTCATTGATCACCCCCCTGTAAAGCTCCATTCAGACGTCCGCATGATTTTTACGGATCCACTGATAGATGGTTCGGATCCGCAAAACGCATACGGACGTCTGAATGGAGCCTTACAGGGGCGTGATCAATGACTGTGGTGATCACCCCATATAGACTCCCTGATCACCCCCCTGTCATTGATCACCCCCCTGTAAAGCTCCATTCAGACGTCCGCATGATTTTTACGGATCCACTGATAGATGGATCGGATCCGCAAAACACATACGGACGTCTGAATGGAGCCTTACAGGGGCGTGATCAATGACTGTGGTGATCACCCCATATAGACTCCCTCATCACCCCCTGTCATTGATTACCCCCCTGTCATTGATCACCCCCCTGTAAAGCTCCATTCAGATGTCCGCATGATTTTTACGGATCCACTGATAGATGGATCGGATCCGCAAAACGCATACGGACGTCTGAATGGAGCCTTACAGGGGCGTGATCAATGACTGTGGTGATCACCCCATATAGACTCCCTGATCACCCCCCTGTCATTGATTACCCCCCTGTCATTGATCACCCCCCTGTAAAGCTCCATTCAGATGTCCGCATGATTTTTACGGATCCACTGATAGATGGATCGGATCCGCAAAACGCATACGGACGTCTGAATGGAGCCTTACAGGGGCGTGATCAATGACTGTGGTGATCACCCCATATAGACTTCCTGATCACCCCCCTGTCATTGATTACCCCCCTGTCATTGATCACCCCCCTGTAAAGCTCCATTCAGATGTCTGCATGATTTTTACGGATCCACTGATAGATGGATCGGATCCGCAAAACGCATACTGACGTCTGAATGGAGCCTTACAGGGGCGTGATCAATGACTGTGGTGATCACCCCATATAGACTCCCTGATCACCCCCCTGTCATTGATTACCCCCCCTGTCATTGATCACCCCCCTGTCAGTCTGCATTCAGATGTCCGTATGATTTTTACGGATCCACGGATACATGGATCGGATCCGCAAAACACATACGGACATCTGAATGGAGCCTTACAGGGGGGTGATCAATGACAGGGGGGTGATCACCCCATATAGACTCTCTGATCACCCCCCTGTCATTGATCACCCCCCTGTCATTGATCACCCCCCTGTAAGGCTCCATTCAGACATTTTTTTGGCCCAAGTTAGCGGAAATTATTTTTTTTTTCTTACAAAGTCTCATATTCCACTAACTTGTGTCAAAAAATAAAATCTCACATGAACTCACCATACCCCTCACGGAATCCAAATGCGTAAAATTTTTTAGACATTTATATTCCAGACTTCTTCTCACGCTTTAGGGCCCCTAGAATGCCAGGGCAGTATAAATACCCCACATGTGACCCCATTTCGGAAAGAAGACAACCCAAGGTATTCCGTGAGGGGCATATTGAGTCCATGAAAGATTGAAATTTTTGTCCCAAGTTAGCGGAAAGGGAGACTTTGTGAGAAAAAAAAAAAAAAATATATCAATTTCTGCTAACTTGTGCCAAAAAAAAAAAAATTCTATGAACTCGCCATGCCCCTCATTGAATACCTTGGGGTGTCTTCTTTCCAAAATGGGGTCACATGTGGGGTATTTATACTGCCCTGGCATTCTAGGGGTCCTAAAGCATGAGAAGAAGTCTGGGATCCAAATATCTAAAAATGCCCTCATAAAATGAATGTGGGCCCCTTTGCGCATCTAGGCTGCAAAAAAGTGTCACACATGTGGTATCGCCGTACTCAGGAGAAGTTGGGCAATGTGTTTTGGGGTGTCATTTTACATATACCCATGCTGGGTGAGATAAATATCTTGGTCAAATGCCAACTTTGTATAAAAAAATGGGAAAAGTTGTCTTTTGCCGAGATATTTCTCTCACCCAGCATGAGAATATGTAAAAAGACACCCCAAAACACATTGCCCAACTTCTCCTGAATACGGCGATACCACATTTGTGACACTTTTTTGCAGCCTAGGTGGGCAAAGGGGCCCACATTCCAAAGAGCACCTTTAGGATTTCACAGGTCATTTACCTACTTACCACACATTAGGGCCCCTGGAAAATGCCAGGGCAGTATAACTACCCCACAAGTGACCCCATTTTGGAAAGAAGACACCCCAAGGTATTCCGTGAGGGGCATGGCGAGTTCCTAGAATTTTAAATTTTTTTCCCTTACAAAGTCTCATATTCCACTAACTTGTGACAAAAAATAAAAACTTCCATGAACTCACTATGCCCATCAGCGAATACCTTGGGGTGTCTTCTTTCCAAAATGGGGTCACTTGTGGGGTAGTTATACTGCCCTGGCATTCTAGGGGCCCAAATGTGTGGTAAGGAGTTTGAAATCAAATTCTGTAAAAAATGAAAAGTGAAATCCGAAAGGTGCTCTTTGGAATATGGGCCCCTTTGCCCACCTAGGCTGCAAAAAAGTGTCACACATGTGGTATCTCCGTATTCAGGAGAAGTTGGGGAATGTGTTTTGGGGTGTAATTTTACATATACCCATGCTGGGTGAGAAATATCTTGGCAAAAGACAACTTTTCCCATTTTTTTATACAAAGTTTGCATTTGACCAAGATATTTATCTCACCCAGCATGGGTATATGTAAAATGACACCCCAAAACACATTCCCCAACTTCTCCTGAATACGGAGATACCACATGTGTGACACTTTTTTGCAGCCTAGGTGGGCAAAGGGGCCCACATTCCAAAGAGCACCTTTCGGAGTTCACCAGCCATTTTTTACAGAATTTGATTTCAAACTCCTTACCACACATTTGGGCCCCTAGAATGCCAGGGCAGTATAACTACCCCACAAGTGACCCCATTTTGGAAAGAAGACACCCCAAGGTATTCCGTGAGGGGCATGGCGAGTTCCTAGAATTTTTTATTTTTTGTCACAAGTTAGTGGAAAATTATGATTTTTTTTTTTTTCTTACAAAGTCTCATATTCCACTAACTTGTGACAAAAAATAAAAACTTCCATGAACTCACTATGCCCATCAGCGAATACCTTGGGGTTTCTTCTTTCCAAAATGGGGTCACTTGTGGGGTAGTTATAATGCCCTGGCATTCTAGGGGCCCAAATGTGTGGTAAGGAGTTTGAAATCAAATTCTGTAAAAAATGACCAGTGAAATCCGAAAGGTGCTCTTTTGAATATGGGCCCCTTTGCCCACCTAGGCTGCAAAAAAGTGTCACACATGTGGTATCTCCGTATTCAGGAGAAGTTGGGGAATGTGTTTTGGGGTGTCATTTTACATATACCCATGCTGGGTGAGAGAAATATCTTGGCAAAAGACAACTTTTCCCATTTTTTTATACAAAGTTGGCATTTGACCAAGATATTTATCTCACCCAGCATGGGTATATGTAAAATGACACCCCAAAACACATTCCCCAACTTCTCCTGAATACGGAGATACCACATGTGTGACACTTTTTTGCAGCCTAGGTGGGCAAAGGGGCCCAAATTCCAAAGAGCACCTTTCGGATTTCACCGGCCATTTATTACAGAATTTGATTTCAAACTCCTTACCACACATTTGGGCCCCTAGAATGCCAGGGCAGTATAACTACCCCACAAGTGACCCCATTTTGGAAAGAAGACACCCCAAGGTATTCGCTGATGGGCATAGTGAGTTCATGGAAGTTTTTATTTTTTGTCACAAGTTAGTGGAATATGAGATTTTGTAAGAAAAAAAAATAAAAAATCATCATTTTCCGCTAACTTGTGACAAAAAATAAAAAGTTCTATGAACTCACTATGCCCATCAGCGAATACCTTAGGGTGTCTACTTTCCGAAATGGGGTCATTTGTGGGGTGTTTGTACTGTCTGGCCATTGTAGAACCTCAGGAAACATGACAGGTGCTCAGAAAGTCAGAGCTGCTTCAAAAAGCGGAAATTCACATTTTTGTACCATAGTTTGTAAACACTATAACTTTTACCCAAACCATTTTTTTTTACCCAAACATTTTTTTTTTATCAAAGACATGTAGAACAATAAATTTAGAGCAAAATTTATATATGGATCTCGTTTTTTTTGCAAAATTTTACAACTGAAAGTGAAAAATGTCATTTTTTTGCAAAAAAATCGTTAAATTTCGATTAATAACAAGAAAAGTAAAAATGTCAGCAGCAATAAAATACCACCAAATGAAAGCTCTATTAGTGAGAAGAAAAGGAGGTAAAATTCATTTGGGTGGTAAGTTGCATGACCGAGCAATAAACGGTGAAAGTAGTGTAGGTCAGAAGTGTAAAAAGTGGCCTGGTCTTTCAGGGTGTTTAAGCTATGGGGGCTGAGGTGGTTAAACCATGCATTAGATTTAAAAATACATATTTCTCATGGCCACTTACATGAAACAGTAGGCTTATGGTTTTCCCAATACTATCACAACTAGTAGTCTATCTGCTGCAAATTTTTCTTGCAAGGAAATGACCAATTTCCCCACACTCTTTATTGCATACAAATACCTTTCTTTTTCCTGCTCGTCATTGACTTTACTGTTCAGCAGCATCGTAGATTTAACTGAGGAATACTCTCTAGAGTTCTTTCTGGCGATATTCACATCTCTCTTTGCGACCGGTTTACTCATCTGTCAATATGCAATCATTTTTCATTTGCAATTTCCAGAATTATATGTAAGCAAAATATATCATGTAAACACTTACCTTCTCATGTTTGTTTATTCCTATGTGACATTGATTTCTTGATTTTTTTAATGCTTTTTAGCATAAATGTTCCTATACCTTTACTGTATCGGTGATGTGAAAGTGCACCTTAAGTGACTGACAATCAGCAGAGGCTCAGAAATGGCATACATGACTCTCCTAGGTCATTATATTGAATATGTCTTACTTTAAGGATGGTGACCTCGACTTGTCATTGGTTTGGTAAACCAGGCCTCTGTTAGGAAGCATCCATTAAATGTTGTAGGATATGTGCTACAGAGCAACCCTGCCCCCAGAGAGACGCAAGATAAAGGGGTATTTGCTATCCCCTAGGTACCAGGATCCATTTGTTGGAAACCCTGCAAGCTGGAGGTGATGGATTGTGAATTTCAGTAGTTTTATTTTTGGAAAAGTATGTACAATGGCTAATTATTTGACTTGGTTGTTAAGGATAACATTAACCTAATACATATTTAATAGCACGGCTAAGCTCACATGACCGTTTAGCTTTCTGCTCTTCTGATCCGTTAGAAGAACAGAACCCCTCCCCCTTAAAAAAATGGATACATTATTTTAAGCATTAGTTATGATCATTTTATGTCACTTCCGTCAGAGATCCTGACCGTCAGGCTGCACCCTAAGGTTTGAACCATATAACACAATCGTCCTGGTCTCTCCTTTATAGTGGGATCATACATTTAAGAGATATGTGGTTTGGTACCTGCTAGGATTCCATAGAAGCAATGAATCTGGTAGATCCTCCTGCTGTATGTTCACACCATCACATCAAGAGACAGTGCTTTTTTGCCCCATCCTTCCTCTACTCCAGGGATGGCCAACCTGCGGCTCTCCAGCTGTTGCAAAACTACAACCACCAGCATGCCCAGACTGCCTACAGCTATCAGCCTACAGCAGGGCATGGTGGGAATTGTAGTTTTACAACAGCTGGAGAGCCGGGGGTTGAGCATCCCTGCTCTACTCTAAAGAACAAAGTCACAGTTGGGTCTTTCCCCTCTCCCTTGTCGGCTACTATTGCCCTGAGGACCCCCTTTACCTTGGACACCTTAGCAGATGCCTATATTGTCTGCACAGGCTTGTACTGTTTACTACACGCGTGCACTTACGTTTAGTACATAACATGCCTTGCATACAGTCTAATGCTTACAATCCATTATTGTTGCCTAAAATGTCCCATCTATTCTCTTGAGATCCTCGTGTTTGCATTTCAAAATTAAAACCTTCAAGCTATAATGCAGATTTGGATGAATAATTAGCAAGAACCATTCAAGTAATCGTTTCCCTTTAAGTTAATAGAGTCCTAAGTGATTTATTACCTACTCTACTACACAAAATAACCTAACTCGAGATACTTAGCTAGTACCTTGTGAGGGATTTAATGACGTTATTTAATATAGTTAGTAATAATAGCAGACTTACCAGAACTTACTGGGATCCAATCCCTGACCATAAAACACATGTTTCTGGTGGAATCATGACATATAACATGGCACATGGTTTAATGACTGGCTTAAAAATATATTTCTGAGAATTTCTCAATTAAGCTTCCACTGCAAATAATTTCTCACCCTGCATACAGTTATTTTCCCCCTCAAACCAATGGACAACTTAAAGGGTTTTTTCCAAGATTCTGATATTGATGATCTATCCTCAGGATATGCCAATACCCCCACCATTTAGCTGTCTGAGGAAGCTGCAGTGCTCTGGTGAGCACCATGGCCTCTTTGTAGCTTACCAAGCACAGCGCTGTACATTGCATAGTGGCTGTATAATGGGCGTGAACTGCACCCAGGCCATGTGACCAATGAACGTGACGTCCCAGGAGGAGACCATGGTGGCCTCTTCAAACACATGATGTCGGACCCCCACTGATCAGATATTGATGACCTATAGGTCATTAATATCAGAATCTCGGAAAACACCTTTATGTTTGTTGGAAACCATGACACAGAGCCTGACAACTATAAGACAAAGAATTGGGGTTCAGTTTTATCATTTTTCACAGTAGCAACTCACTAATATTACAAATCATTGTCGTTTTATTTGATAGCTGTAATACTATGCTGCCTAAAACAGTCCAAGTACACCTGCACAAGATCAATCGAGAATCTGAACCAAGCAAATACGCTTAAGTGCAGGAAGACAGAAGGTAATGATGGTGTATAATATATGGCGTTTTATTCTGAGCGCTTACGTATTGCTGACCTCTATCTCCACATAAGTATGTTCTGCTTTAGCTTTTACCAGAAAGAAGTGCAGCTAAATAGCCGCATCTGCCTACTGTTTCTCCACTTTTTAAGCTAATGGTTCTTAATACATATGCAGTCTACTGTATTATACGGAACCATTAAAAAATCCTTTATCTACCTAAGTGAGCACGGGTGTGAGATGTAATGTTTAGTCTGCTCTTCTGCCTGATATTAAATCATTGCATCATATATGACCAAATCTAGTTCTGTTCATTAATATATTACACAAAGTATTAAAAGTGAAAAAAACAAAAACTTGTAAGGTCCATTCAGGGGCAGACTGGAAACTTAGAATGGCTCTGGAAAAAAATACTAAAAGTGTCCCTGTTTTCTAGTTGGGTCCAAATTGATGGAAGGCAGAGCCAGCAATACAATATTGTGGCACATTATACCACCCCAACAGAGCCAAACACCACAGTCCGTGACAAAATACTGCCAGCAGCACAGTGCAGTTTCTAGGTAAAATTTCTCTCAGGGCGAGTGTCAAAAAAACTCCCCCCCCCCCAAAACTGCTCGATAAAATCATATCAGAAGAGTACTTGCAACCGTCTCACCATATATACAGTACAGACCAAAAGTTTGGACACACCTTCTCATTCAAAGAGTTTTCTTTATTTTCAGGACTATGAAGGCATCAAAACTATGAATTAACACATGTGGAATTATATACATAACAAACAAGTGTGAAACAACTGAAAATATGTCATATTCTAGGTTCTTCAAAGTAGCCACCTTTTACTTTGATTACTGCTTTGCACACTCTTGGCATTCTCTTGATGAGCTTCAAGAGGTAGTCCCCTGAAATGGTCTTCCAACAGTCTTGAAGGAGTTTCCAGAGATGCTTAGCACTTGTTGGCCCTTTTGCCTTCACTCTGCGGTCCAGCTCACCCCAAACCATCTCGATTGGGTTCAGGTTCGGTGACTGTGGAGGCCAGGTCATCTGGCGCAGCACCCCATCACTCTCCTTCATGGTCAAATAGCCCTTACTTTCAAAGTTTTCCCAATTTTTCGGCTGACTGACTGACCTTCATTTCTTAAAGTAATGATGGCCACTCGTTTTTCTTTACTTAGCTGCTTTTTTCTTGCCATAATACAAATTCTAACAGTCTATTCAGTAGGACTATCAGCTGTGTATCCACCTGACTTCTCCTCAACGCAACTGATGGTCCCAACCCCATTTATAAGGCAAGAAATCCCACTTATTAAACCTGGCAGGGCACATCTGTGAAGTGAAAACCATTTCAGGGGACTACCTCTTGAAGCTCATCAAGAGAATGCCAAGAGTGTGCAAAGCAGTAATCAAAGCAAAAGGTGGCTACTTTGAAGAACCTAGAATATGACATATGTTCAGTTGTTTCACACTTGTTTGTTATGTATATAATTCCACATGTGTTAATTCATAGTTTTGATGCCTTCAGTGTGAATCTACAATTTTCATAGTCATGAAAATAAAGAAAACTCTTTGAATGAGAAGGTGTGTCCAAACTTTTGGTCTGTACTGTATATATATATATATATATATATTTTTATGCAAAGTGCGGGTCCACAACACACCCGCCCGGCACCCCTATAGAAATGACTATTCTTGTCCGCAGCTGCGGACAAGAATAGGACATGTTCTATATTTTGCGGAGCTGCGGACCCGCACTCCGCAATTGCGGATGCAGACAGCACACTGTGTGCTGTCCGCATCCATTTAGTCCCTATAGAGAATGAATGGGTCCGCACCCGTTCCGCAAAATTGCGGAACGGATGCGGACCCATTTTGCAGACGTGTGAATGGAGCCTAACCCCTACACAGTGTAGAGGTATACTGTATATTGTGTGGCACAGTGTAGCGGTATACTGTATATTGTGTGGCACAGTGTAGGCTATGTGTGTATAACATAAACATATTTCACATGAAAACTTACTGTTACTTGGCTTGGCCCTTGTGGATCTCGGACGCCACTTCAACACTTTGGCCGGGGGCTCGGCGGAGCTGATGTTGTGTTTTATCCTAATGAGAAAGATTTCATAATAAGGACTAAGGGGCAGAGGGATAGCAGAGCAGAGAGAGGCTGGTGCTGCTACTAGAGGGCTCATACCATGGGGGAGTAATAAAGCCCACCATAATGCCCCCCCCCAGTAGTAATAATTCTCCTTATAATCTGCAAAACATACCCCCTTGTAATGCCCCCAGTTGAGCTAATGTTCCCATAATGTGACAATATTAAATACCCCTTCTCAGTGCCCCCGTAGATGACCCCATAGTGCTCCTCCCCCCTTCCCCATAGTACCCACCATAATGTGTCCCAGTATAAAATGCCCCTATACAGAGCCCCCATATAAAAAAAACCTTCTTTTTAGCCTCTGTAGATGTCCCTATAGTGCCACCCAATAATGTGCCAGTAATAAGTGCCCCAATAGATGCCCCCCAATCATGTACCAGTAAGATGTGCCCCCATATCATGTGCCAGTAAGATGTGCCCCCATAGATGCCCCAATCATGTGCCAGTAATAGGAGCCCCCCACCATCATGTGCCAGTAGCCTGAGTGCCCCCCTATCAAGTGCCAGTAGCCCCCCTATCAAGTGCCAGTAGCCCCCCTATCAAGTGCCTGTAGCCCCCCCTTATGTGCCAGTAGCCTCCTATCATGTGCCAGTAGCCCCCTTATGTGCCAGTAGCCCCCCTTATGTGCCAGTAGCCCCCCTTATGTGCCAGAAGCCCCCCTTATGTGCCAGTAGCCCCCCTTATGTGCCAGTAGCCAATAGCCCCCCTTATGTGCCAGCAGCCCTCCTTATGTCTGTGCCAGCAGCCCCCCTGTCTGCTGGGGGACTGCTGGGCTGGAACAGACATAAGGGGGGCTGCTGGCACATAAGGGGGGTTACTGGCTACTAGCACATAAGGGGGGCTGCTGGCACATAACCCCCTTATGTGCCAGTAGCCAGTAGCCCCCCTTATGTGCCAGCAGCCCCCCTTATGTGCCAGTAGCCAGTAGCCCCCCTTATGTGCCAGCAGCCCCCCTTATGTCTGTGCCAGCCCAGCAGTCCCCCTTATGTCTGTGCCAGCAGCCCCCCTTATGTCTGTGCCAGAAGCCCCCCTTATGTGCCAGCAGCCCCCTTATGTGCCAGTAGCCAGTAGCCCCCCTTATGTGCCAGCAGCCCCTCTTATGTGCCAGTAGCCAGTATCCCCCCTTATGTGCCAGCAGCCCCCCTTATGTCTGTGTCAGCCCAGCAGCCCCCTTATGTCTGTGCCAGCCCAGCAGCCCCCTTTATGTGCCAGGATTGTCATTTTTACATATAAAAAAATAAAAATAAACTTATACTTACCTCCTCCAGGATGCAATGCAGGCCTCTTCCGGCCTGTGTCCCTCGCTGGCTCAGGCCCCCTTCTTTAGTGCCTAAGTATATATAATGTTGCCTCTGTAGTGCTGTAAGTCTATATAATGCCCCCTCTGGAGTGGATTCACAGCTACACTTCTCAGTACTCAGTACTCCACTACTGCTTCTGAGAGGGTGCTACAAAGAGAGAATTTACTCTTCTCTGTGTGTGCTGTGTATGGGAGATTTCATAGCAGCTAGTCTCCACCAACTAGCTCAGGGAAAACTGATATTTATAGATGGAGCCTGCAGAGGGAAACTTGGTGAGAAACACAGAATAAAAGTCATATAGATGGTCAGATATAGTTTTAGTCCTCGTACATACATATAGCTATCCCCTAAAACAACAGGGACACTTTAATAGTCACTCTAATATTACAGACTGCTCATTACATACAATATAGGCATATTTAGACCTCTACATTTTGAAAGGAACAGCGTGTGCTACTTCTCATTGCTTAACTGGTAATGGTAATTTATGGACCGGATAAATCTGCTGACTACCAGTGCTCCCTCTGAACACAAGGCTGTGTTAGACAATGTACTAAAAAATCTTCATGAAATCTATCATAACATGACATATCCTCCTCTTCCTGGGTTTAAAGATGGGAAGAAAAAGTAATTCTTATCCACAAACTTGGAAAAGAAAAGTGTATTCTGTAGAGTGATATGTTGCTAAAGGTTAATGTTAACCCTGTAATAAGGCAACCCAAGTTGAAATGTTGAACTGCATGTGACTGTTGCTGAGGACATGGCAGCACTACATTATTGTTATGTTAAGCATGCTAATAGAGGTGTAACTGTAATTCATATGGTCCTACAGCAAAATAAAAAAAGTTAAAAAAATTCAGAAAATTTAAACACCTGCCTAAGTAACAAAAACTATAGGTATGTATAAGGCCTCTTGCACACAAACGTGTGCGCACCGTGGTTGTTCTGCGGCCCACAAATTGCAGGCCGCAATGCACGAACACCTACCGTGGGGCAGAAGCAGCGGATCGCGGACCTATTCACTTTAATGGGTCCGAGATCTGGCCGTTCCGCAAAAAGATAGGACATGTTCTATCTTTTTGTGGAACGGAAGTACGGGACGAAACCCCACGGAAGCACTCCGTAGTGCTTCCGTGGGGTTCCGTTCCGTGCTTCTGTTCCGCACCATTCTGCATCTCCGGATTTGCGGACCCATTGAAGTGAATGGGTCCGCATCCGTGATGCGGAATGCACACAGAACGGTGCCCGTGTATTGTGGATCCGCAAATGCGGTCCGCAATACAGCCACGGAGCGCACACGTTTGTGTGAAAGAGGCCTAAAAGCACAATTTATCAGAAAACCCACATTACAGTAAAAAGCCGCCATAATGTTATTTCTCACAAAATGGTACAATCTTCTTACACCTGATTGGGTCCCCTCCACCTCTGGGCTCCATAGCAAGTGCTATGGATGCTATGGCTTTAGTTATGCCCATGCACTAAGGCACTGAACCTCCAGCAAGGTAACTAGATAAAATGTGCTTTACTGTGGGTGAAAGTCCTTGCAGGAATATATTTGTATGGTATCACAGACATCCTGTGACTGCATTCTGGTACCTCAGAAATATCATATATCTTGAGCAATGGTTCCAGTAAGAAATCCATTGTGAATAAGGTCTATTGCTCTACGTTTTGTAAACCACTGGTAGCAGTAAAAGGCTAGGAGTTTTTATAAAGCCTGACTGCCATGACAATCCATCTGTATAATTTGGAGACATTGATGGATGGATGAACCAGTTAGATGCCGTGGTTGCTATTGGCTATGGCATCTAATGGGTTAAATGTCCAGGATTAGAGTTATCAGTGGGATATATACTATTAAGGTGCAAGAAGAAAAGGAGTTAAAGAGAACCAGTCACTACGTTTGGGATCACTAAACCGCCAGCATGCCGATATGCAGCTGGTGTTTAGGGTCCCAAAATCTGCCCATAGCAGAACTATCTGTCCCCACAGAGATAAGCAAATTGCAATCAAACATGCCAGGAGAAGAGTCCAGGACTCATATCCTGTAGCACTGGGCATATGTGTACTTCACTGATGAAGCAGGGATGACACTCCTAGCGTCACTGCCCTTGTGCCCGATGTACAGTGCATATGCAGTGATGTCAGGTATACCATCTTCACACACATTGTTATGGACTATTGATACAAAATGGATACTTGCTTGTTGAGGACTATGTTTAGCTAAGATGGCGGCCAGGCATTCAGCCAACACCTATAAACTAGAATCTTACTTTGTGTTTTATCATGTGTTTCTTTGTGGTTTCCGTTCAGCTCAAGCAAGCAGTTACAAAGAGGTTTCTGTTCAGCTCAAGCAAGCAGTTACAAAGAAAAAAGAAGTAACGGTTTCACCCACGAGCAAGGGAGGAGGGGGGAGGAATTCCTCTGAGCCATCAAGGTTACAGAAAAGTATAGTGTTCGTAGCCAATAGAAAAAATATACTCTATCTTTCACCCCCCCTCCCACTTCTTCCTGTCGTAAAACCTATGTATTGTGTGTTGTTTTCAGAAAATAAACCAGAGATTCTGTTTTAACCCCGTGCTGTAGGTTGTCTCAGATTTGATCTCTCCGTGCACGTACATTAATTAATTTGGAGCAGTACATCAACCGAACTGGCAGCTTGGCCAGAACTTGAACAATTTTGGCACCCAATCGTGGGGCTCGAGGATTGGACCCTCTGTTCCCGTACCCCCAGAGACCAGACGAGGAGAGGCGCACTAACGGACACCGGGATCGCAACCCGTGATATGAGGTAAGAAAATTGAGTCATCTTGCCCTTAAAGTGTCCCCTGGTGTAGCCTCTTGGTGTTCGTCTGAGGGAGGGGTGCGGAAGCAGTCTGGGACGTCCTCGAGGGCATGAAAGTAAGAACCCCATATGTTTTTTTAAAGTCTTGATGTACTGTGTTGTGCCTATAAGTTGTGAAGACCCTGTTGACAAGTATCACTGACTGAGACACGGAGTTCTCCTGTGTGCCTGTATCGGGGTTCAGCCCGGTGTCTGACTTGAATCTCCATAAAGGGGACGATCACAGATGGGGGGAGAGCGGTTCGCGGTAGCCCAGACTGTGATGACCGGGACTCAAAGGTCTTCACGTCCAGTGATTACTCTATACAGAGGTCTTTAGGCGGCTCCAGTAGGTACGAGAGATAATGGGAAATGAGGAAAGTGTCCCGAAGGGCTACTGTTTACCTGAACAGTACGTGGCGGACAGGAGAGGCAAACGTTTCATAAAAGGATTAACTAAGTTGGAGAAGAGTTATAGTGTCTGTAGAGGAGGCATCCTTTGTAGTGCCACCTGGCAAGTGTTGTTAAACGAGAAGAGGGGGAAGTTAGAAGATGATAAATTGACAGACATGGTCCGTGTGTGGTTGGACTGTAGTAAAGAATTTGAACAGACCGGGGGGGAACTAAATTTTGATGAGAAAAGACAGAGATATTTCTGTAAGCCTGGTGTTGCATTGATACATGACTTGCCACCACCTTATAATGGCGCCGGGAAGAAAGCAGGTGGGTGGACATGCAAAACATGTGGTCAATAGAATCCCTCCTCTCGTGATACGTGCCTTCCCTGTGGGGTTCCCCACCCACAAAACCACACCTTGGTAACTACTCCCCGGCACGTCCCATCACTTCCCGTGTTAGCTACAGCGCCATCTTGTCCCCAGGCAACGCCCATGAACGGACCTTTAATATCATTCGGTCCGGACCCCCCGGGTCACTCCTATGTCACCCTTGCCCCTTCCTACTACCTTGTACCCCATGGTTAACCCGGACGGTACATTCATGCTACCACACTCACCTGCCACCCTTACTCCTATAATGGTAGGAGGGCAACCTGATGAAGCAGAACAGGGGGATGCAGATGGTGCTGCAGAATCCACAATGGGCATACAAAATGCACCGGGTAATATGCAGACTCCTTCGCGGGGTACCCCGACAGACTACGGTGATCCGCCAACTTTATCCCTGGCACCACAGTGGACTGTGCCCATGGTCGTGCGCCCATCACGACGTTCACAAGATCAAATACTGCAGGGTCAGATTACAGAGTTACAAAAGAACTTACAGAAAATTGAGCAGGGAAACCTTGAGACACTGAAAGAAGCCCTAGCACTTAACCGGCCACAGGGACCACCAAAATATGTGTCTTTCACCCCACAACAGTTATTCACCATAGTGAATTTACTGCCTGACCCTAAGACCCATCCCATGCCCTTTTTAAGGAAACTGTCCCAAGTGCATCAAACCTATGGGTGCACATGGTCGGACCTGCAAAGTATAGTGGAAAACAAGACAGGTGAATACTCCACACTGATAATGGATCAAATCCACATCCCTGAACTTAAAGGTGCTAACTTTGACCCCCGGGATCATGAGTCTGGAGAATTCTTTATAGAACAACTACAGAAATGGGCGAAAGCAAGATTAGCAGACCAATCCACGACATTACAGGATATGACACAGGAAAAAGTTGAAACTGTCGAGAAATTTGCTCAGAGGATTAAACAAAATTACAAAGACATGGGTTTTAGTCAGAATGAGCCTGTTCATCTCAGACTCTTGGCAGCTCGTTTGTCGATGGTCTACGACCAGAGATAAACAAAGCCCTTGTGACCTGTCGCCCCAAGTGGAAATCCTTGACACTAGATATGTTGGAGCAGATTGCAAAGGGTCTAGAGAGTAACACAAAGAAAACCTGTGCTGCTGTGATAGCCGTAATGTCAGGAGAAGATGGTGGAGAACACCCACCCCCTTATGTCTGTTATGGGTGCGGCAAGCCCGGTCACATAAAACGACACTGCCGTAGCAAACATCTCGTGGCCAACCAATCAACGGCGACAGGGGGGCACTCAGCCCCCTTCATCGCAATAGGACGCTGGCAAACCAGTGCAGGGAGGGGACATTCCATATATGACAGTCTCTACCCCTCCTACCGGTCCCACCCCTCGAGTGACTCTCGAGGTTGCAGGGAAGGAACTTTCATTTCTTGTGGACACTGGTGCAGCCCGCAGTGTATTATGTGAGACTGCCGTACCTCATTCTTGGCTCACTGACATTCAATTACCTTGTTCTGGACTAGAGGGGGTTGTGCAACATAACTCCGTGACCAAGCCACTCACAGTCACTTCTCCTAGATTCTCCCGGACTAAAACCCCCTAACTCCACCTCCCTGCAGGAGTCATGTCGCAGTTTGTTGTCAGCCAAACATGCCCCTTCAATCTGTTAGGCTCTGATTTTCTTCAGAAAATCCAGGCTAACATACAGTTCAAAGAGGATGGAACAGTCACCCTCGGTACAGCCCTACACCCGGAAGATACTTGCCTCCTTATGGCATTAACCACACTTCAGGACGCTGACTCATATGAACAAGGGGATTCGCTGCAAACCATTTTGCACCTCATCCCCGATACTCTCTGGACCAAAGGTCCCCATGATATCGGACGCCTCAATGTCCCACCGGTCACTATGACCCTGAAGGATCCCAAGGTTCTGCCACACACAGCACAATATCCGCTTTCTATCTCACAACAGGATGCTATTACCCTCCAGGTGCAGGCCCTCCTGCAGAATGGGGCAATCAAGATCGCTACTTCTCCCTGTAACTCACCCCTTTACCCAGTACGGAAGAAAAGGGAGAAAGGACAGCCTCCAACGTACCGCATGGTGCAGGACCTCCGAGCTGTCAATGAGGCTACTGTTCTTGAGACACCTATTGTCCCCAATCCGCACACACTCCTTGCTGGCATTCCACCCACTGCCACTACTTTCACTGTCATTGATCTGGCCAATGCATTCTTTTCTGTTCCCTTACATGAGAAATGTCAGTTTCTTTTTGCTTTCACACATGCAGGCAAACAGTACACCTGGACTGTTATGCCTCAAGGGGCTCAAAACAGCCCTTCCTGCTTCAGCAAGGCTATGTCCTCTGTTCTGCAACCCTGGCAAGCAGATCACCCGGATGTGGAACTCCTCCAGTATGTGGATGACCTTCTCCTCTGTGCGGTCTCTCCCCAAATCTGCATGACAAAATCTGTCTCACTTCTCCAGTTTTTAGCCTCTGCTGGATGTCGAGTCTCACAAGCCAAACTACAACTGTGTCTCCCCAAAGTTGTCTTCCTAGGTCATTGCATCTCTCAAGATCACAAGCACCTAACTGAGGCGAGGAAGAAGGCTATCTCTGACATCCAACTCCCGGACACTCCTCATCAGCTGCAAACCTTTCTGGGACTCATCTCCTACTGCAGGCCTTGGATATCTGATGCTTCTGTCCTCATGCAGCCCTTATATGACTGTATACCTCGTAATGCTGCTACTCCTTTCCAGATGACAATGGAGGCCGGAGAAGCTTTTCAGTCATTGAAGGCCGCCATTGCATCTGCCCCTGCTCTTGGCATCCCCAACTACAACCTTCCTTTCCGGCTGTATGTCATGGAACGCCAAGGTCACGCTACTGGAGTCCTCACTTAAACTCATTGTGGCCGCAATCGGCCCTTGGGTTACTATTCTAAGCGTCTTGACCCGGTAGCCAGAGCTGCCCCTTCCTGTGTCAGAGCTATCCATGCTGCCAGCTCTCTTCTAAACATCACATCTGACGTTGTGCTGGGTCATCCCCTCACTATTCTGGCTCCCCATGGCATTTCTGCCATCCTCCAGCAGACTCAACCTAAACACCTCACTGCACAGCGCCACCTCCGGCTTCAGTGTAGTTTGCTTCTGCCAGATAATGTCACCATTCAGAGGTGCCACATCCTCAATCCTGCTGCACTCCTTCCTCTTCCAAGGGGGGAGTATAATGGAGATTCTGAAGATTTTATTGATCTACATGCTGAAGAGGATCTTCAGGAAGAAGAACTATGGGCCTCAACCGACTCTCTTTACAAGGAACAAGAACATGATTGCATCACAATGATGGAAGCTGAAGTAGGGACTTCACCATCAGTCCAAGACACTCCTCTGACAAACCCTCATTGGATTCTCTTTGTGGACGGCTCAAGGTATGCCGATGACAAGGGGAAATTCCATACAGGCATGGCAGTCACTAGTGAGCATGAAGTGCTGTGTGCAAGACAATTGCGCCCAGACCAGTCAGCACAAGAAGCTGAACTCATTGCCCTCACTGAAGCCTGCCTCATGGCAAAAGACTCTACCGCCAATATCTACACAGATTCTAGATATGCCTTTGGAGTGGTTCATGACTTTGGACTAATATGGAAGGCCCGGGATTACATCACAGCTGCAGGAACCCCGATTAAGAATGCTGCAGCAGTAGCAGCCCTAATGGCAGCAGTACTCCTGCCCAACCAAGTGGCAGTGATCAAAGTAAAGGCCCATACTCGAGCTGACACCCCTGAGGCCAGAGGAAACGCCCTAGCTGACCAAGCGGCCAAGGAAGCAGCAGTGAAAGAGGAAAGAGTCCAGTCAGACCAGATTATGATAACACAGGAGGACCTGGAACAAGAAGAAATCACATGGGACCTACTGAAACAAATGCAGAAACAGGCCACTCCCAGGGAAAAGGAAATCTGGCTGAAAGAATCATCCCTCGAAGAAGAATCTGGACTCTGGACACAAGGAAAGAGAGTCTGCCTACCCAGAGCTCTTTATCCCCTAATAGCCTCAGTGGCCCATGGGCCCACCCACCAATCCAAAACCATCATGAAAGAACTAATTGACAAAATATGGGTGGCCCCAGGGATAACCCCTGTCCTGGTGAGACATACTCAAACGTGTCTCATCTGTGCAGAGTGTAACCCCGGCAGAACCGAGCCCACTCCCAGAAAATGTCTCCCGAAAGCCTTATATCCCTTTCAGAGGATACAAATCGATCATATCCAGATGCCAATGTGCCAAGGGTTTCAATATGTACTAGTAGTGATAGACTTGTTCTCTGGGTGGCCAGAAGCCTACCCCGTCCGAAACCAGACAGCAACCACTACTGAAAACAAACTGATGCAGGAGCTTGTCTGTAGGTTCGGAGTACCTGAGGTCATTGAGAGTGATCAGGGCCCAGCATTCACTGCTAGTCTAACCCAAGAGGTCTGGAAGATGGTAGGGTCACACCTGGCGTATCATACCCCATACAGGCCCCAAAGCAGCGGCAAAGTCGAAAGATTGAACGGGGTGTTAAAATCTAAAATACTGAAGATGACCAGGGAGACAGGGCTTAATTGGGTTCAGTGTTTGCCTATAACCCTCTTTTCAGTTAGGCATACACCAAGGCCCCCACACAAACTAACCCCATATGAGATCTTATTTGGAACAGGGCCAAGAATGGGACAGTATTTCCCACAACAGTTACAAATGCATTATGAATCTGTTGCAAAATATGTGATAGCCTTGAGCAAGCAATTGTCTAATATACATGCACAAGTTTTCTCTTCCATTCCAGATCCCAACTCCCTGGAGGGAAGCCACACTCTCAAACCTGGAGAGTGGGTGGTGGTCAAGAAACACGTCAGAAGCACCCTCGAACCACGATACGAGGGACCTTACCAGGTGTTGCTGACCACCCCAACCTCTGTGAAACTCGAAGGGAGACCCACCTGGATCCACGCTTCACATTGTAAAAGAGTGAAGGCTGTCTCATCGTCCCAGGAACCATAAGCCATGAGGATTCACATACTGATCATGACTTTGACAGTGGGCATATCTGCAGTATTCACGCCACTGGGTGATGAATGGGACAATTCACTGATACGGCACCATCAAATTTTAGTCCAGGGGTTGAAGGAGACAAACTCTGAGAGATTGTTGTATCTGTACCCACAGTCCCGTGAGTTCAACCAGTATGCCTTATTTTGCAATACCCCTGGACCTTTCTGAACTGATTGACCTGTCTAATTCTACCATCTTTCTCACTAGTATACACCAAGTTAAATCCAGTACAAACAAGGACAGGGAAGTAGCCTTACCTGTTGCAGGGTGGGCAGATGCCCCATGGCTCATGATAAACAGATCAGGACCCTCGGTAGATTATAGCTCTACTCCTTGGCAAGAGGGACACTGGGCTAATGTCACATGTTTTCCTAGCTGGACACACTGTTATTGTCTCCAAGTACAAACCAAAGGTATGACATTTAGTCCACACATACACTCAGGTTGCAATGATTCAAAAACAGACAGCCACGTGCAGTGTATTGGTGTAGATGCTGAGAACGGAAAGGATCTGCCCTGTAACAACCGTACTGTACAGGATCTCCGGACAGGTATATTAGCTAACGACACCGAAAGTCAGTCAAAAGGATATGAGTTGGCGAAAGGGACACAATTAGCCAAACTAATTCCCCGATTATTCAATAGCACAGCAGTAGCAGTTCCAGACGACAAATACTTAGTTTGTGGACACAAAGCATACAAATGGTTATCCGAGAATGTCACAGGACTGTGCACCATCGCCAGGCTTACTCCTGCTACCTTTATAGTACCACACTCTGAAATTGACATAAATGCAGTACCTAAACACACCTTGTATCGTAGGGCCAAAGATAACACACCCAGACCAAATGGCAAGCCACATGTAGTAGAGATGAGCATTACCAACAAAATTGTTAGTTCCATCTTCATATATCCCATGATAATGCAGATGTGGGATCATCTGGTAGTAGCAACAGACTACCTGGATGACCAAATATGGGAGGTGATGAGACTTATGAATACCCCAAACATTGTGCAAAACCAGTTAATCATCGTCACCAACCAACACACATTAGTTCTAGATTATGTTACAGCTAAAGATGGAGGTATGTGCCAGGTTGTGGGACCCTCTTGTTGCCATTACATAGACCCGCAGGGTAATTTGCAAGTTAAGGTGGATATAGAGAAGATGGCGGATTTAAGAGATAAATGGCTGGATGCACATAAAGCTGATAAAGATACATGGTGGTCTGATACCTTCTCTTCCCTTAACCCCAATAACTGGTTCAAAGGTATTGGGGGTTGGCTCATGGGAATTGTCCAAGTAATATTGCTGGTAGCCCTAATAATATTGGTGATATATGTAGTGATTAAGCTCGTTCTTATTTGTGTGACCCGCTTTTCAAAAAGAATGAAGAAAACTGATGAACGACCTATTATGCTCCTCTACGATGAGGAAGGACAGAAGGAAACGTCGTTCAACACAGCTCCCCCTCCTCACAATGATGCCTGGCTGAGATAGGGTGAGATGATTCCCAGGGTATTACCACAAGTCCGAGCAACCGGGAGCCTACCTATAAGGGGTAGGTTGTCGCCACTGCGGGTGAAGAGGATACGAATGGTATGCCCAGGGGATTCGCTAGGCGAAGGGAAAGTCTACAATCAAGTTTCCAAGGGGGGACTGTTATGGACTATTGATACAAAATGGATACTTGCTTGTTGAGGACTATGTTTAGCTAAGATGGCGGCCAGGCATTCAGCCAACACCTATAAACTAGAATCTTACTTTGTGTTTTATCATGTGTTTCTTTGTGGTTTCCGTTCAGCTCAAGCAAGCAGTTACAAAGAGGTTTCCGTTCAGCTCAAGCAAGCAGTTACAAAGAAAAAAGAAGTAACGGTTTCACCCACGAGCAAGGGAGGAGGGGGGAGGAATTCCTCTGAGCCGTCAAGGTTACAGAAAAGTATAGTGTTCGTAGCCAATAGAAAAGATATACTCTATCTTTCACCCCCCCCCTCCCACTTCTTCCTGTCGTAAAACCTATGTATTGTGTGTTGTTTTCAGAAAATAAACCAGAGATTCTGTTTTAACCCCGTGCTGTGGGTTGTCTCAGATTTGATCTCTCCGTGCACGTACATTAATTAATTTGGAGCAGTACATCAACCGAACTGGCAGCTTGGCCAGAACCAGAACAACATGAGCACAATGCTCATGCGCCCAATGACATTGGAGAAGAGTCCAAGACTCTTCTTTCTGTTAAATTTAATTTGCTATTCTTTGCAGGGACGAATAGTCTTGCACAAGCAGCTTTAGGACAATAAACAACAGCTTCATAAAGAAATGTTGTTGCCTTAGTAGCCCTAAACCAAGTTACTGGTTCCCTTTAAGCTGCAACATTAAACCCCATCTAACATATTAAAATACTGCTTTGTAAGCAATCCCCAAAATAAATCTATTATCCTAATAGTAATAGTTGGACTGATGAACTCACCATGGTACCAATGAACCATTCAGTGTGCCAAGGCTTTGACATAATAATCAGCCCTAAAGGAACATCAGAAGACAACCCCATTTGTAGCTGACTTCGGAGCGCACCCTTTCCCACTAGCATCGATGCCTTGTGAGTTGATTCACAATTACCCTATGAGACCTAATTGTTAACATGTCCTGTGCCTGTGTGTGCAATAATAACAATTATACATGCACATGTGATCATGGACATGTACAGTCATGGCCAAAAGTTTAGAGAATGATACAAATATTAGTTTTCACAAAGTTTGCTGCTAAACTGCTTTTAGATCTTTGTTTCAGTTGTTTCTGTGATGTAGTGAAATATAATTACACGCACTTCATACGTTTCAAAGGCTTTTATCAACAATTACATGACATTTATGCAAAGAGTCAGTATTTGCAGTGTTGGCCCTTCTTTTTTAGGACCTTTGCAATTCGACCAGGCATGCTCTCAATCAACTTCTGGGCCAATTCCTGACTGATAGCAACCCATTCTTTCATAATCACTTCTTGGAGTTTGTCAGAGTTATTGGGTTTTTGTTTGTCCACCCGCCTCTTGAGGATTGACCACAAATTCTCAATAGGATTAAGATCTGGGGAGTTTCCAGGCCATGGACCCAAAATGTCAACGTTTTGGTCCCCAAGCCACTTAGTTATCACTTTGCCTTATGGCACGGTGCTCCATCGTGCTGGAAAATGCATTGTTCTTCACCAAACTGTTGTTGGATTGTTGGAAGAAGTTGCTGTTGGAGGGTGTTTTGGTACAATTCTTTATTCATAGCTGTGTTTTTGGGCAAAATTGTGAGTGAGCCCACTCCCTTGGATGAGAAGCAACCCCACACATGAATGGTCTCAGGATGCTTTATTGTTGGCATGACACAGGACTGATGGTAGCGCTCACCTTTTCTTCTACGGACAAGTCTTTTTCCAGATGCCCCAAACAATCGGAAAGAGGCTTCATCAGAGAATATGACTTTGCCCCAGTCCTCAGCAGTCCATTCACCATACTTTCTGCAGAAGATCAATCTGTCCCTGATGTTTTTTTTGGAGAGAAGTGGCTTCTTTGCTGCCCTTCTTGACACCAGGCCATCTTCCAAAAGTCTTTGCCTCACTGTGCGTGCAGATGCGCTCACACCTGCCTGCTGCCATTCCTGAGCAAGCTCTGCACTGGTGGCACTCCGATCCCGCAGCTGAATCCTCTTTAGGAGATGATCCTGGCGCTTGTTGGACTTTCTTGGACGCCCTGAAGCCTTCTTAACAAGAATTGAACCTCTTTCCTTGAAGTTCTTGATGATCCTATAAATTGTTGATTGAGGTGCAATCTTAGTAGCCACAATATCTTTGCCTGTGAAGCCATTTTTATGCAACGCAATGATGGCTGCACGCGTTTCTTTGCAGGTCACCATGGTTAACAATGGAAGAACAATGATTTCAAGCATCACCCTCCTTTTAACATGTCAAGTCTGCCATTTTAACCCAATCAGCCTGACATAATGATCTCCAGCCTTGTGCTCGTCAACATTCTCACCTGAGTTAACAAGACGATTACTGAAATCATCTCAGCAGGTCCTTTAACCACCTCCGGACCGCCTAACGCAGATTCGCGTTCCGGAGGTGGCAGCCCTGCGCAGAGTCACGCATATACGCGTCATCTCGCGATGGCCGAGATTTCCTGTGAACGCGCGCACACAGGCGCGCGCGCTCACAGGAACGGAAGGTAAGAGAGTTGATCTCCAGCCTGCCAGCGGCGATCGTTCGCTGGCAGGCTGGAGATGTGTTTTTTTTAACCCCTAACAGGTATATTAGACGCTGTTTTGATAACAGCGTCTAATATACCTGCTACCTGGTCCTCTGGTGGTCCCCTTTGTTTGGATCGACCACCAGAGGACACAGGTAGCTCAGTAAAGTAGCACCAAGCACCACTACACTACACTACACCCCCCCCGTCACTTATTAACCCCTTATTAGCCCCTGATCACCCCTGATCACCCCATATAGACTCCCTGATCACCCCCCTGTCATTGATTACCCCCCTGTCATTGATTACCCCCCTGTAAAGCTCCATTCAGATGTCCGCAAGATTTTTACGGATCCACTGATAGATGGATCGGATCCGCAAAACGCATCCGGACGTCTGAATGAAGCCTTACAGGGGCGTGATCAATGACTGTGGTGATCACCCCATATAGACTCCCTGATCACCCCCCTGTCATTGATTACCCCCCTGTCATTGATTACCCCCCTGTAAAGCTCCATTCAGACGTCCGCATGATTTTTACGGATGCACTGATAGATGGATCCGATCCGCAAAACGCATCCGGACGTCTGAATGAAGCCTTACAGGGGCATGATCAATGACTGTGGTGATCACCCCCCTGTCATTGATTACCCCCCTGTAAAGCTCCATTCAGACGTCCGCATGATTTTTACGGATGCACTGATAGATGGATCCGATCCGCAAAACGCATCCGGACGTCTGAATGAAGCCTTACAGGGGCATGATCAATGACTGTGGTGATCACCCCATATAGACTCCCTGATCACCCCCCTGTAAAGCTCCATTCAGATGTCCGCATGATTTTTACAAATGCACTGATAGATGGATCCGATCCGCAAAACGCATCCGGACGTCTGAATGAAGCCTTACAGGGGCATGATCAATGACTGTGGTGATCACCCCATATAGACTCCCTGATCACCCCCCTGTAAAGCTCCATTCAGATGTCCGCATGATTTTTACAGATGCACTGATAGATGGATCCGATCCGCAAAACGCATCCGGACGTCTGAATGAAGCCTTACAGGGGCATGATCAATGACTGTGGTGATCACCCCCCTGTCATTGATTACCCCCCTGTAAAGCTCCATTCAGACGTCCGCATGATTTTTACGGATGCACTGATAGATGGATCCGATCCGCAAAACGCATCCGGACGTCTGAATGAAGCCTTACAGGGGCATGATCAATGACTGTGGTGATCACCCCATATAGACTCCCTGATCACCCCCCTGTAAAGCTCCATTCAGATGTCCGCATGATTTTTACAAATGCACTGATAGATGGATCCGATCCGCAAAACGCATCCGGACGTCTGAATGAAGCCTTACAGGGGCATGATCAATGACTGTGGTGATCACCCCATATAGACTCCCTGATCACCCCCCTGTAAAGCTCCATTCAGATGTCCGCATGATTTTTACAGATGCACTGATAGATGGATCCGATCCGCAAAACGCATCCGGACGTCTGAATGAAGCCTTACAGGGGCATGATCAATGACTGTGGTGATCACCCCCCTGTCATTGATTACCCCCCTGTAAAGCTCCATTCAGACGTCCGCATGATTTTTACGGATGCACTGATAGATGGATCCGATCCGCAAAACGCATCCGGACGTCTGAATGAAGCCTTACAGGGGCATGATCAATGACTGTGGTGATCACCCCATATAGACTCCCTGATCACCCCCCTGTAAAGCTCCATTCAGATGTCCGCATGATTTTTACGGATGCACTGATAGATGGATCCGATCCGCAAAACGCATCCGGACGTCTGAATGAAGCCTTACAGGGGCATGATCAATGACTGTGGTGATCACCCCATATAGACTCCCTGATCACCCCCCTGTCATTGATCAACCCCCTGTCATTGATCACCCCTCTGTCATTGATCACCCCTCTGTAAGGCTCCATTCAGACATTTTTTTGGCCCAAGTTAGCGGAATTTTTATTTTATTTTTTCTTACAAAGTCTCATATTCCACTAACTTGTGTCAAAAAATTAAATCTCACATGAACTCCCCATACCCCTCACGGAAACCAAATGCGAAAAATTTTTTAGACATTTAGATTCCAGACTTCTTCTCACGCTTTAGGGCCCCTAGAATGCCAGGGCAGTATAAATACCCCACATGTGACCCCATTTCGGAAAGAAGACACCCCCAGGTATTCCGTGAGGGGCATATTGAGTCCATGAAAGATTGACATTTTTGTCCCAAGTTAGCGGAAAGGGAGACTTTGTGAGAAAAAAATTAAAAATATCAATTTCCGCTAACTTGTGCCAAAAAAAAATTTTTTCTATGAACTCGCCATGCCCCTCATTGAATACCTTGGGGTGTCTTCTTTCCAAAATGGGGTCACATGTGGGGTATTTATACTGCCCTGGCATTCTAGGGGCCCCAAAGCGTGAGAAGAAGTCTGGTATCCAAATGTCTAAAAATGCCCTCCTAAAAGGAATTTGGGCACCTTTGCGCATCTAGGCTGCAAAAAAGTGTCACACATCTGGTATCGCCGTACTCAGGAGAAGTTGGGGAATGTGTTTTGGGGTGTCATTTTACATATACCCATGCTGGGTGAGAGAAATATCTTGGTCAAATGCCAACTTTGTATAAAAAAATGGGAAAAGTTGTCTTTTGCCAAGATATTTCTCTCACCCAGCATGGGTATATGTAAAATGACACCCCAAAACACATTCCCCAACTTCTGCTGAATACGGCGATACCACATGTGTGACACTTTTTTGCAGCCTAGGTGGGCAAAGGGGCCCATATTCCAAAGAGCACCTTTAGGATTTCACAGGTCATTTACCTACTTACCACACATTAGGGCCCCTGGAAAATGCCAGGGCAGTATAACTACCCCACAAGTGACCCCATTTTGGAAAGAAGACACCCCAAGGTATTCCGTGAGGGGCATGGCAAGTTCCTAGAATTTTTTATTTTTTGTCACAAGTTAGTGAAAAATGATGATTTTTTTTTTTTTTTTTTTTTCATACAAAGTCTCATATTCCACTAACTTGTGACAAAAAATAAAAATTTCCATGAACTCACTATGCCCATCAGCGAATACCTTGGGGTGTCTTCTTTCCAAAATGGGGTCACTTGTGGGGTAGTTATACTGCCCTGGCATTCTAGGGGCCCAAATGTGTGGTAAGGAGTTTGAAATCAAATTCTGAAAAAAATGACCTGTCAAATCCGAAAGGTGCTCTTTGGAATATGGGCCCCTTTGCCCACCTAGGCTGCAAAAAAGTGTCACACATCTGGTATCTCCGTACTCAGGAGAAGGTGGGGAATGTGTTTTGGGGTGTCATTTTACATATACCCATGCTGGGTGAGAGAAATATCTTGGCAAAAGACAACTTTTCCCATTTTTTTATACAAAGTTGGCATTTGACCAAGATATTTATCTCACCCAGCATGGGTATATGTAAAAAGACACCCCAAAACACATTCCCCACCTTCTCCTGAGTACGGAGATACCAGATGTGTGACACTTTTTTGCAGCCTAGGTGGGCAAAGGGGCCCATATTCCAAAGAGCACCTTTCGGATTTGACAGGTCATTTTTTACTGAATTTGATTTCAAACTCCTTACCACACATTTGGGCCCCTAGAATGCCAGGGCAGTATAACTACCCCACAAGTGACCCCATTTTGGAAAGAAGAGACCCCAAGGTATTCGCTGATGGGCATAGTGAGTTCATGGAAGTTTTTATTTTTTGTCACAAGTTAGTGGAATATGAGACTTTGTATGAAAAAAATAAATAAATAAAAAATCATCATTTTCCACTAACTTGTGACAAAAAATAAAAAATTCTAGGAACTCGCCATGCCCCTCACGGAATACCTTGGGGTGTCTTCTTTCCAAAATGGGGTCACTTGTGGGGTAGTTATACTGCCCTGGCATTCTAGGGGCCCAAATGTGTGGTAAGGAGTTTGAAATCAAATTCTGAAAAAAATGACCTGTCAAATCCGAAAGGTGCTCTTTGGAATATGGGCCCCTTTGCCCACCTAGGCTGCAAAAAAGTGTCACACATCTGGTATCTCCGTACTCAGGAGAAGGTGGGGAATGTGTTTTGGGGTGTCATTTTATATATACCCATGCTGGGTGAGAGAAATATCTTGGTCAAATGCCAACTTTGTATAAAAAAATGGGAAAAGTTGTCTTTTGCCAAGATATTTATCTCACCCAGCATGGGTATATATAAAATGACACCCCAAAACACATTCCCCACCTTCTCCTGAGTACGGAGATACCAGATGTGTGACACTTTTTTGCAGCCTAGGTGGGCAAAGGGGCCCATATTCCAAAGAGCACCTTTCGGATTTGACAGGTCATTTTTTTCAGAATTTGATTTCAAACTCCTTACCACACATTTGGGCCCCTAGAATGCCAGGGCAGTATAACTACCCCACAAGTGACCCCATTTTGGAAAGAAGAGACCCCAAGGTATTTCGTGATGGGCATAGTGAGTTCATAGAAGTTTTTATTTTTTGTCACAAGTTAGTGGAATATGAGACTTTGTAAGAAAAAAAAAAAAAAAAAAAAAAATCATCATTTTCCGCTAACTTGTGACAAAAAATAAAAAGTTCTATGAACTCACTATGCCCATCAGCGAATACCTTAGGGTGTGTACTTTCCGAAATGGGGTCATTTGTGGGGTGTTTGTACTGTCTGGGCATTGTAGAACCTCAGGAAACATGACAGGTGCTCAGAAAGTCAGAGCTGCTTCAAAAAGCGGAAATTCACATTTTTGTACCATAGTTTGTAAACGCTATAACTTTTACCCAAACCATTTTTTTTTTACCCAAACATTTTTTTTTTATCAAAGACATGTAGAACTATAAATTTAGAGCAAAATTTCTATATGGATGTCGTTTTTTTTTGCAAAATTTTACAACTGAAAGTGAAAAATGTCATTTTTTTGCAAAAAAATCGTTAAATTTCGATTAATAACAAAAAAAGTAAAAATGTCAGCAGCAATGAAATACCACCAAATGAAAGCTCTATTAGTGAGAAGAAAAGGAGGTAAAATTCATTTGGGTGGTAAGTTGCATGACCGAGCAATAAACGGTGAAAGTAGTGTAGGTCAGAAGTGTAAAAAGTGGCCTGGTCTTTCAGGGTGTTTAAGCACTGGGGGCTGAAGTGGTTAATGACAGCAATGAAATGCAGTGGAAAGGTTTTTTTGGGATTAAGGTAATTTTCATGGCAAAGAAGGACTATGCAATTCATCTGATCACTCTTCATAACATTCTGGAGTATATGCAAATTGCTATTATAAAAACTTAAGCAGCAACTTTTCCAATTTCCAATATTTATGTGATTCTTAAAACTTTTGGCCACGACTGTACATGCGTGATCTGCATAGATGAAGGTTAGCCCCTTACAATAATTTACCCTGGTGTCTCCAAGGAACTCCAGTCTGACAGTGATTATAGTCGCCACTCTCATACCTTCTTTCACATAACAATTTCCAAATTTATTTAAGTGGCTATAATTTTTTTAAGGACTGCCTAGTGGCCTGCTCTTCATAAACATGGACAGTATCCTACTTCCTTGCCTCTGGACTTAACACACTAGGCACATGTAAGAGGTCAGGCCTTACAGAAAGGATATCTTTGGCCCTTGAGAGCTCTCCACTCTAGGATGGTGGAAAGAAAGCAGTCGGACACAGATAAAACTTGCCACAAGGATATTTACTGGTTTGAAGAGGGACAACAAGATTGAAGGTTACAGCAGTCTTAGTGGTTACAGTCTCGCATGGGGCAACAAGCATATGGTTATAGTCTCTCAAAGAAGGCACAGTTCCTATCAGTGAACACAGACTTAACAGTTGTACTGTCCCTTTAAGTGCAACAGCTTTATTCTCTCCATTGGCTTACAATGTACCTGACATTTTTGGGAATTTCTATTCTAGATAGAGTCTTCTCAAGGTGGCAGCAGTGAGGATGGCTGCAGTTGGAAAAATGATATCTCCTTCCATGTGGTGTGGTTCCGCACATTAAGGACAGTCTCTTCCAGACACTCCAAGTTTGCGGTATCTCTATCCTTACAACCAATGTGTACACTTTATGTTGTCCCTTCACAGTCATAGTATCCAAGACACATAATAAATCATACAGTTCTGCGCACAGTATTGCTCACAGTCAGACACCTGTACATGGAGTTCTTGGCAGAAGGCTGAGTGGTCTTAGTCACAAACCTTTCTTCTCTCTACATGTTTAAGTTACCTGCAGGATGTGAGGGCTAGGTGGCTTCTCTCTACTCTTAGGCCAAGTCTCTACTCCTTTGAAGTGCTCATCTGCAATTTTTCCCTATCTAGGCCCTGAGGTCGCACACCTTTAAGGCTAGTAACCTCTACTGCTAGCTAGATATATGCAGGAATCTGCAAGACCTTTTAACTTAAACCAGTGTTGTATCACTTTGCGGCTCTCCTTCATTTCACTATGACCACAATGTCTGCTATATATCCCCTATTGGGAATATGCCAGCTTGCGTGGTGATGCTGGTGGCATGACTCTCATGCTAACTTCTGACTCTGCCACATTACCAGACAATTAGGTTTGTCTCTGTGCCTTTTAAGCCCAGGAATAGAATGTTATCATTTTAGATTGCAGGTTTAAGTCCCAAAGGTGGACTGTATATGTATAAATAATAATAAATAAAAATTAAGTTTACAAAAAAATATTCAAAGCAAAAAAAAATTAACATAGTTTATTTACATATTTGGTATTTCCATAATCCCAACCACTAGTTAACAAAAGCAATGGTGGGATAACTGTTTTTGGCCCATCTCCTAATAATTTATAAAAGTTAATTAATAAGTTATCTGTATGTGTTATCTGTCTGTCTTAAAGGGGGTTCTCTGGAAATCAAGATATTTTATGTAATGCCCGCAGCTTGCCTTTGTAGAAGATTCATAATTACCTGCTCCCATGGACATGTGGTTTGGACATATGGTTCCCACATGTCCATGTTCTGGTCCCCAGACTGTTTACATCTAGTGGAGCATGGGCATGGTCACATGCTCTGCTGCAGCCAATAACGGGCTTCAGCGATGACGTGGCCACAAGCGGCACATCACTACATGAAGCTGGTTATTGGCTGCAGTGGAGCATGGGACCTTGCCCTTGCTCCACCAGATGCAAACAATCCAGGGACCAGAACATGGACACATGGGAACCAATGAAGAGGACCAGAGTGGTGGAGAGCAGGTAGGTGTTAATCTTCCATTTCTGGAGGAAAGCTGCAGGCATTAGATACTCTTTATTCCCTGAGAACCCCTTTAAGGCCCTTTTGCACAAGCTTGTTACCAGTCATTCCCCCAGGTAAACAGGGCAGTGATCAGCCTGCTAACCAGTGTTGATTAATCGCGATTAGTCGTTAATCGCGAATATTCTACTTTTTTTCATCAGTAACCTCCCTTCTTGCTTGTGGGCCAATGAGAAGGCTGCAATGTCTTTATCAGAGCTTAGCAACATCCCTAGCAACCAATAGGAAAGTTGCCTTCCCCTTTACTATATAAGAACCTCCCCAGCAGCCATTTTCTGCAGTTTTTTTGCAGTTCTGAGAGAGAGAGCAGTGACATTGCTGTGCTCTGTGCTTTGCAGACTCATCTGCATCCTTATTTAATTACATTAGATAGTTAGTTAGCTCATATATATATTACAGATAGTTAGTTGGAGATAGTTAGTGTAGGTTAGATAGTGATATAGTGTAGCTGATAGGTTCCAGTGCAGGGTGTTAGGTAGTGTGATAGGAATTACTGTTTCTCTGCTGTCCATACATACATGCTACAGACAGTAATTAGTGCACCAATCAGTAATATCTACTTAGACCTGATAAAGTGTGAAGCTGCATGTATTGCGCAAAAAATATGCGCATCATTAGTGCCGATTTGCGCAATCACGAAAATAGTGAGTGGTGATCACGAATCCTAGAATTTGCTAATTTATTGCGAATATTATGCGAACAATTCACGAAATATTGCGAAAAAAATATTGCCTATGCCGCTCATCACTATTGCTAACTAACAAACGCTCATTTGTCAGCTCATTGCATCTCCTTGTGTAACCAGAGAATGTGTTGCCAAGGTAATGTACAGTGCATGGATGGAGGGGTTTGAGCTATTGACTTAATGATCACTTATTCACCCCTCCAATCATTTTAAATTTAAAGTAATTAATTGTAAAATAATAATGAGTACTGATTGAGTTGTATATTATTGCTGCTACCTCCTGTTCTGGGCCGTGGTCACATGACCATGTCCATGCAGCTTTTTCTTATTTCCTGTGATGTTATGTCCATGGGCTGGGCAGTGATAGGGAAGTGTTTATGTAACAATCTGGGTGGGAGGAGCTATAAACTAGTAGGGCGTTGTTAGGGGCAGTGATAGGGGAATGTCTATGTAACTAGCTAGGTGGGAGGAGCTATAAACTAGTAGGGCATTTTTAGGGGCAGTGCTGGAGCTAAGGCAGGGAAAGGGGAAGTGCATCATGGTTCTGGTTGGATACAGCAAGAGGAAGTGCTACATACAGGATGGAAACAAACCAGAGTGATTTATAGACATGGTGAAAACAGTCAGTGAAGTCCAAATTGAACAAAATAAAAAAACACGAGGTAAGCAACAACATGAGCATATCTGTTAAAAACCATGGTAGTCATTTTCAAACTTGATTTTGAGCTTGATCTACCTCCCTCCTCACATGTTTTTAATTGTTTTTAACTTTAAATAGAGGAGTATAAATTACTAAAATTTATATTACCTCCAGAACTTTGTCTGCATATTAGTTCATTGTTATAGGTGTTATATAGGAAGGATAATTGGGCTTACTCCCTTGGTTTGTAGATATTAAAGGGAACCTGTCACCAGTTTTATGGTGTCCTAACTAAGGGCAACATAAATAAGTGACTGATTCTCTTAGTAAAATGCTGGGTCACTTTCGTTAATTGACCCAGTCAATCTTCCAACATCTTGTATTTAAAAGCTCCAGCTTATAATGATGAGTCATGAATATTCATGAGCTCCTGACTCTCCCCACCCACCTGCTTCTGATTGACAGTTTTTTTCCATATGAATCAGCAGCAGGTGGGCAGGGGAGAGGCTATAGCTCTGAATTAAATAAACTCTGGACTCACTGACATCACGCTGGACTCCAATCAGCTCATTAGCATGCGGCATGCGCCATCTTTGTGTGTATATTATGAGGTAACCATCTGTCACACCAGTAAGTAAATACATCTAAGGTACTTTTTAGTAGTTAAGGATTGTATATAATTAGTAAGATTATAATTAAATATCCACATGACAGGTTCCCTTTAAGGCAGCAATGCAAAAAAAAATAATAATATATAGTTGCATCCTTAACGAGAATAGAAAATCATTGCTGTTCTCTTAAAGAAACAGCCTCATTCCTGTCCAAGGGCTATGTCCGATACTGCAGCTCCCTTCAAACCTCTTTCTGTAAACTTTGTGTTTGTACACTTCTATGACAAGGAGACTTAAGTAATGAAAACTGATGATTTATATTTCGCTCTCCGATCTGTCAGCCAGGTAAGTAAACGGAGGCTCCCACAGCATGTAATTATGCTTTAAATGATGGGAAGACTTCATTAGTTATTTCATTATGATATAATTAAGGATAAATTTATTGTATCCTCAGTGAAAAAAAAAACACTTTACAACAAGGCATTCAGTAGGTGATGAATGGGATAAAGGTGCAGATGTTCGTTGGTTAGAAATAATGTAGTCTGGCTGTCCTTGCATGGCTTTCAGGACCAGTGCACCATTGATCTAGGTTGTGAAGTTAATAAGGGTTACAGTAATTAATCCAATGGGTAGGGACTGGAACTGCACTGCATGGTTTAATCAAGTCATCAGAACACTCTGGCCATGAAAAAGGTAATTAAAGGCTGAGAATGGAATACAGTAACAGGGTTAGGAGAACATGCATAAGTCTTAGAGAGCTCCCATTTGTTATCTGCACTCAATGTCTGGTGTTGCTGGGCTGAAGACACTTGGGTTAAGGAACTATATACTTTTATAAGCTGTCTGGAAATGCAGAGTGTGATTGGTCAACACATTGCACTACGAGAGGTCCATTATAAAGACTCAAAAGACAATTTTTATGATGTTAATGTGTATGATTTAGGTATTTAAAAAGGTTTTCCGAGATTTAAATACCGATGACCTATCCACATGCACATTTGGCCAAACCAAGCTTCCATATGCGTTTGTCAGGATAAATAAGCTGCCCATACACACTACATTAAAAAGGCTATCGAACCAAAAAAGAAAAATTAAGTAGAAAAAAGGCCTTTTAAACACCAGAGGATTTTTATTTTATTTTTGTCCTTCCATTTTTACTCCTGGCCTTTCCTAAGAACTTGATTTTTGCATGACAAGTTGTACTTTCTAATGGCACTTTAATATTGCATGCAATGTAGCTGGAAGCTGGAAAAAAAATTCCAAATAAGGTAAAACTGTAAAAAAAAACACAATTCTGCCATAGTTTTACAGGTTTTGTTTTTACTGTGTTCCTTATATGTTAGAACTGACCAGTTACCTTCATTCTCTGAATCATTACGATTACAGTGATACCACTGGAAAAATAAAATAATTTTTTTTTTCTTTTCTTTTCATCACCATATTCTAACCTCCATAATTTTTTTTTTTATAGTTATGTTTGTTCACTTTTTATTTGCCATATGGCATAAATATTTCTATAATGTGGGCTTTTTTGGACACAGTTGCCTATGATGGTAATTTTTTATTTGTTTATTTTTACTTTAATTTTGGAGAAAGGGGAAGTGATTTAAAATTTTTATGTATTTATTTTTTTGATATTTTAAAAAACATTTTTTTCACACTTTAAAGTTCTCTTAGGGAACTTGCATATACAATCATGAGATTGCTTCTGTCGTAGACTCCTTAACATTGGAGTCTATAAGAATTTCACTATGTTCCTATGGAGTCCTGCCACAGGAAAATATCTGCGGCAGCCACGGATCATTCAGGAGGACAAGAGCTGCTGTAGGGAATGAACAGCTCCTTCGATCGCTGCTAGGGGGAGCCGTTCCAGGCCCATATACACAGCTCTTCCAGGTCGCAATTGACCACGATATCTGAAGGGTTAAATGTCTGTGATTGGGGTTATTGATGATCACAGACATTAGCTCTTGGCTTCTTCACTGCACTCGTGAGTGGGCACCATATTTAAACAGATGACTTCCGTTGTACATGTACTGCAGCGGTTGTCTACCGGTTAAATGAAGTTCCACCATTTCAGTGCAGTGGTTCCCCTCCCAGCTGGATTAGAAGTAATTACGTACAGCTCACATTCATGTGACCACTAAAGATAATTACTGGCCTCATGGATAAAATGTGCAAGAACGACACGTGACTGCTGAACCGCTACAATGACGTGCTGCTCTTGCACATGTAACTGCTGAGGCCACTTGTTGGCTGCAGTGATCATGTAAATGGCACATCATCAATTCCAGTCTAGCAGTAATGTCTGCCATGGCACTGGAAGGGAGGGACTTTTAAAAGGTAAGTGAGTGTTATTTTTTTTTTACAGCCTACTTCTTCTACTTAAAGGGGTTGTCCCACTATACATATACTACAGTTTGCAAACCAGCACCTAGCTCTGAATACTTTTGTAATTCCATGTAATAAAACATTTAGCATAACCACCGAGTTATTAAATAAAATGTATCTGTATAGCGCCACCTGCTGTTTGTTCTTTTTCTTATTTCTTTGTCCTGCTCACTGAGATGGCCGCACATGCTCAGTTTGCCTGATAGGGAGAGCATGGACACACCCCCTAAGCTGTGATAGGGAGAGCATGGACACGCCCCCTGAGCTGCAGCAGAAAAGACACTCCCCTTGAGCTTTTAGCTTGATATAAATTAATGAGGAGATCTGTGGATCCATGTGAGGTACAGGGCTGGTTCCAGCTTTGTTGGAAAGAGACTGGCATGTACTATATGATGTCTGATTTTAATTTTTTACATTAGTCATGGGATAACCCCTTCAAAGGATTTTTATGCTTTTACTATATTGATGAACTATCGTCAGGATAGGACATCAATATCAGATGGGTAAGGCCCAACTGTTGGCATCCCGCCGATCAGCTGTATGAAGAGAACGCGATGCTCTTATGACCGCTGTGTTCTCTTCACTGTTTTACCTGCCCACTGCCCACATCACAGCAGTGAGCAGGTGTAATTACAACTCCTCTGACCCATTGACTTTAATGGGATGGCTCCGGGACGATTGCGACTAGTTTCTATGAGACTGGGAATAGTGAAACAACAAAAACTGCCCCATTATAAAAAATAAAAAAAACAAGGAGAAAGAATATACAACATATATTGTGAGTCCTCTAGGGAGATAAAGTAGAAAAAAAATTGCTTAATTGCCTCACAAAGACTGTTGGTTTTCACGGCTTGAAAAACCGGTAATGGCCTTTTTTAAGCTTTATAACTGTTGTTATTACAGTGCTGTTATCCCCATTAATTTAAGTATGTCTATAATGGAAAAGGGAAAGGAAACTCAAACTGGTCAGGTTCTAATTGTTGGACATGGCTTGAGGGAATTACAACAATTTAGGTTTTAGAAAGCTGCCCTTTTTGCCCTACTCATGGGTGGAATATACAAGTCCAGAGCACTTTCTTCTGATTTGTTAGGGCCAAGGGAAAGGATGTGAGGTTTAGGGAAAAATGTAATGGGTAGGTGTGGAGAGGAAAATACTCATGTTATGATAAATAAATGTTAAAGAAGCGGAAGAGCGCAGAAACATTTTATGGTACAGAAATGGAGATATAAGTAAAGTGCAATAAAGAGAGTAGAATATTTGAAAATTACAATAACCACAACAAATGGCCAATAAATGGAAACACATTAAATATATGCTAAAATGTAAAGGGAAAATTCTCTTTTAGTTCTAAGACATTATTTTCAATCGTACAACACAGACTTCAATGCAAGGCTGGTATGAGAGACTGGCAAGGGTAGGCATCTGCCTTGGGCATCACCTCACTTTAGAGCTTGGGAGCACTTGTGTTTTAGGGTTGTAATGCACACCACATTGGTTCAGATTTACTGATGTGTCTAAAAAGAATTTTTACACTTTTTAAAGGCATGGGGCCAGATTTATCATTACACTTACATCTTACTCCACTTTTACATATGTCCAAAGTCACTTTTGGCTAAGTCAGATTTATTAATAGTCCTTTAATACTGTGATAAATGTGGTTTGACGGTAGCAGTTTATCCTTCAGTAAGCGGCTTTACAAAAGTTGCATGTCTTTACGAAAAAGTTGCATGTTCTATTAAAAAGTCGCATAAGCATGGTCCTCACTGGAGTGAAATTTGTGCAATTTTTTGCGCCTTTTTTAAATTGTTGCAATAGTAAATCTGTTTAGAGACTTACATAAGAAAACACGCCCACTTTCAGAAAACTGGCGAGCATAGCCCAGAGCCTATAAAAGTCGCACATTTTTGCGCAGTTTTAGCGATTGCGCAAAAATTTGCGACTTTTTCACTCCATTATTATGACTTGAACTAATGATTAATCTGGCCCATGGTCTACAAGTAGCCCGAGCTTAATTCAGAAATGGGAGGAGACTAAGATGTGCAATTTTTCGCCAAAATTGGGCCACAAATCTGGCGTAACAAATCTTTTAAGCTAACCAATAAAGAGTTAGAGAAACATGCCCATACCTGCACCAGATTTATCATCCAGCCTGAGCCCCTGTGATAAACCTGGTGCAGGTCTAGACTAAACTTATGCCATCTTTGGGATTGGTAAATCTGGGTCATTGTAATTTTGTCACGTCAAATTGTGGAGAAAAGCTACAATTCCAAAAACACAAATATGTACAAGACCTTTATGACTGTCGAAGGGCAGGTGGTGTCCAGATCTATGTAGGTTCTCAAGCCAGTGAGTAGAGGCCTGTGGTGACCAGGTCTATGCAAATAAGTGGGGTCTGGTCTGAGGTCTTTATTTGTTTAGGGAGGCTGTATTTAAGTTGAGTAATGGGGGGTCTGTAATTGGTATAAAACGTCTGGGGTGTACAGACATTTCATTATTTTAGAGGTTTGTTTTTATTTAGACGTTCGGTGGCCTGTAGTTACTTTGTGATCCATTTATTTTAGGCTGTGCTTTGAGTTCTGAATTCATTCAGGGGCCTGAATTCTGGAATGTGATCTGAAGTATGCATTTATGATTGGGTCTGTATTTAGTTAGGAGTTTTGGTCTGGGGTCCGTATTTCCACCCATATAAGTTTTTGCAAAACCATGTAGAATGTTATAAAATCATATGCTGCTCCCCCTCTGCCGCTTTCCAGGTCCCCTGCAAATCTCTGCATTCTGACCTCCAGTGATGGAAACCTGACATGGACATGTAAATACTAAAGCCACTCACTGAAGCCAGTGATTGGCTGCAGCAGTCACAGGGCGTGTCATCACTGGAGCTGGATGAACAGACACCGGTGGGGGACCGGGAAGCATTGGAATAGGAGCATCATTGTATCAGTAAGGTGAGTATTACTTATTTCATAACATTTTAAGAGGTTTCGAAATAAAATAAAAAAACATGGCTGGAGAACCACTTTAAGGTGGCTGAAGATTACAAAAACAACTTCCTGATGTATTTACTAGTAATTAATGTGGAAGGGCATACGTACAAAGCAATTGCTCAACAGTATTAAGAGAATATTAGTTTAGTATCTGAAACTGGTACAGATCAGCTTACATTATGGTTGTTCTGATATGTGTTATTGTAGTGACTAAGGGTACTTTCACACTAACGTTAGGTTTGCCCAGCTTTTCCGCAGGCATGGGATTTAGCCAGTTCCCTCAGGTTCTCCAGATCCGATTGCTAAAATTAAAGTGGCAACTGGAGATGAGCGTTTCTATTGCATAGTTTAGCTCATTAGGCTTTTTAAAAGATGGGTGATATGTGTGTAGTGTATTTATGTGTATGTGTGTGCATATACACTGCCTGTCCCAAAAAAAAGTTGCCAACAAAAAAAAAAAGATTCTCAATGGGGTTAGGGTCTGGGCTCTGTGGTGGCCAATCCATGTGTGAAAATGATGTCTCATGCTCCCTGAACCACTCTTTCACAATTTGAGCCCAATGAATCCTGGCATTGTCATCTTGGAATATGCCCATGCCATCAGGAAAAAAAAAAAATCCATTGATGGAATAACCTGGTCATTCAGTATGTTCAGGTAGTCAGCTGACCTCATTCTTGGAGCACATACTGTTGCTGAACCTAGACCTGACCAACTGCAGCAACCCCAGATCATAGCACTGCCCCCACTGGCTTGTACAGTAGGCACTAGGCATGATGGGTGCATCACTTCATCTGCCTCTCTTCTTACCCTGATGCGCCCATCACTCTGGAACAGGGTAAATCTGGACTCATCAGACCACATGACCTTCTTCCATTGCTCCAGAGTCCAATCTTTATGCTCGCTAGCAAACTGAAGCCTTTTTTTCTGGTTTGCCTCACTGATTAGTGGTTTTCTTACGGCTACACAACTGTTCAGTCCCAATCCCTTGAGTTACCTTCGCATTGAGCGTGTGGAAATGCTCTTACTTTCACTATTAAACATAGCCCTGAGTTCTACTGTTGTTGTTTTTTTCGTTTTGATTTCACCAAACGTTTAAGTGATCGCCGATCACGATCATTCAGAATTTTTTTTTATCTCCAGATTTCTTCCTCGAATACGATGGGTCCCCAAAATCCTTCCAGTTTTTAATAATGCATTTGACAGTTCTTAACCTAATGTTAGTAGTTTTAGCAATCTCCTTAGATGTTTTCTCTGCTTGATGCATGCCAATGATTTGACCCTTCTCAAACAGACTAACATCTTTTCCACGACCACGAGATGTGTCTTTCGACATGGTTGTTTAAGAAATGAGAAGAAACTCATTGCACCAGTTGGGGTTAACTAACTTTTTGCCAGCTGAAAGATAATTGCCCATGCAGTAATTATCCAATAGGAGGCTCAAAACTATTTGCTTAGTTAAATCCAGGTGGCGACTTTTTTTGGACAGGCAGTGTATATGGTGTATGTAAATGTAAACATGTGTCGTGACACCGCATGTCTGCCGTTGAGTAGGGAAGCTGTGGTTAAAATTTTTAATCCCACCCCTGCTTTTCCTGCAGGGGAACAGCCTGCCGGATCTGCACTAACGCTTGCACATGTGTGCTGCCGAAAGTCCGGACTGGCTCCATTCACTATAACGGGGATGGGCGGGAGATGCGGTTGCAGCACGGCAAACATGCTGAGAGGAGGCCGGACAAATACAGCAGCATGCTGGAACAGCCTGCCGGACAAACCTAACGTTAGTGTGAAAGTAGCCTTACTATGAGATTGATAATCTATGTGTTTATTTCAACCACTATACTTTCTGCTAGACTAATCTCATTAGATGATTGTTATATCTGCTAGATAGTTATTTATGACACCATATTTGCTCTGATCTTGGTTTTCTTACTTTTCCCCTATTTTACCTTTCTACCTATTTTTATATATTTTATAATCCAAAAATCTGAAGTATATTGCTTTTAAAGGGGTTGTTCCATGAAAAATATTCTGCAGATTTCAAACCAGCACCTGGATCTGAATCCTTTTGTAGTTGCATGTAATAAAAAATTTGACACAGTCACTGAGTTATTCAATAAAATGTATCTGTATAGCGCCACCTGCTTTTTTTTTTTTTGTCCTACTCACTGAGATGCCCATTGCACATGGTCAATTTCATCCTTCAACTGCCTCCTGAGCTGTGATAGGGAGAGCAGAGACACGCCCCCTGAGCTGTTATAGGGAGAGCATGGACACGCCCCCTGAGCTGTGATAGGGAGAGCAGAGACACGCCCCCTTAGCTGCAGCAGAAAAGACACTCCCCTTGAGCTGTCAGCTTGATATGAATCTTTTTTTTAAATAGTTTTTATTAGTGTTTTATTTAAAACATAGCATATATAGACAAAAACAAAAACAGCAAAACAGTGTTTAGGCTTCCAGGTGATGGACTGGTTTTGCCCCCTATTAGTAATTTAGTGTACTGTAGTCTGAGGAGAAGCTACGGGAGAGACATGTGTGTTGAAAGCTCCTGCATGGACTAGGCCCAAGTTCAGAGAGACTCTCTTTCTGAGACTACACCTACCAAGAAAACAACACGGCTACCAAATTACCCTTGAAGGAAAGAGACCAGACATCTTAGAAGGTCTAGAACCCACTGTGCACTGGACTTAGATAGCAAAGTACTGTGCACTTTTTTGACAGAAAAGTTTTGCTGCTGTGGAGAGGGAATACTGCTAAAGCATCCCCAATACGTTGAGATGGATTGACCACTTGTATCTAAGGTTCTCCATCCCTCAGTCCGGGATCTGCAGACAAAGTAAGGGCGGGTTCGCATTGGCATTATTGAATTCCGTTATAGGTTCTGTTATAACAGAGTTATAATGGAATATAACAAAATTCTAGGATGGAATGCAAAACGGAAGCCTTTAAGAGGCATTCCATTTTGCTCTGTCCTAATTCATGTCTATGGGGACACATAACGATTCTGTTTGGTTCCATTATACATGAGGGAAAAAATAGTCCTGTCGTCATGTATAACGGAACACCATTACAAACCCGCCCTAAATAAGAACTTCATTGCCTGTCTGTGTTTCTACTAAGAGACACTATAGCATTCTTTAGAGAGAGAGAGCCACGGAGTACTACAACTAACATCATTGTTGCTTCTACACTGCTAGTGAGAGAGGATTGCACTATTTACAAAAAAACTGAGCAATTAACGCCCGACTGGGGCAGTATTTTGTAATTCTACCAGCATAATCATTTACTTGCTTATTATTGCAAATGTTGCTGGCACCTTCTTCACAGTTTGGACTGCATGATTCACAATAAATTCACCTGGCATATCTAAACTCTCAAGAGTGTGCATGGTTTTCTCTACAAATACCTCCAGGCAGGAACCTCAAGTCCAGTGTGTGTTCCAAGGGAAGAAAAGTCATGTCCTCCATTCGCTGCAAGGCCCCAAGGATCACCAGAGGAAGGACTGCCACTGTGAACTGTGAGTACTACTACTACCATCAGGGCTACAACCACCACTCCCATCCTCTCTGCCCTGTGCCTTCCTTCCTGGTTGCTGCACTGACATACCTGTTTTAGTAACCATTTGTATTCCCCATGCAATAACAATTCTGAATAATTTTTCACATAACTCTATATTGTTTTATTTATCAGTTATTGCCACTAGAAGTGAATGAATGTGCAATAAATGTTACCAGTGAGTGAGTTTGGGGAAGTGGGGGATGTTCCTGCACAGTCTCACACAGGCAACAAAAATAGGACAATTTTATTAGATCTCTCCTCAGCCTGCAGTTCACTGATTCCTTATTGTACCTTAGTTGCCTGCCTTTGAATCCCCCAAGCCAATGCCAAGGGAGCTGTTAGGGTGCTAAGGCAGCCTCAGGATTTCTGAAAGCTACAAGGCCTACCATAGCAAGCCCTGATAGGAAGTGCACTGGATCTCCTATAAGACAATTGCATGTTAATGTCCCCTAGGGGGACTTTTAATAAGTTTAAAAAAGGTAAAAAATAGATTTCAAATATATAGAAAAGAAATAAAAAGATATACAGATTCAAATGACCTCCCTTAGTTGCCTGCCTTTGAATCCACCAAGCCAAGGCCAAAGGAGCTGTTCGGGTGTTATGGCAGCCTTAGGATTTCTGAAAGCTGCGAGGCCTGCCATAGCAAAGTTCCTATCAAGCCCTGCCACAAAATGCACTGGATCTCCGATGAGACAATTGCATGTTCAAGTTCCCTAGGGGGAGTTTAAATAAGTTTAAGAAAGGTGAAAAATTGATTTCAAATATATATAAAAGAAATAAGAAGATATAAAAATTTTAATCACTCTCCTTTCTCCATTTTAAAAATATAAATAAACGATTTAAAAATATATATATATTTATCCCACATTATGAACGGTGTGAAGGAAAAAAATCAAAATGGCTGATTCACAGTTTTTTGGTCACTTCACCTCCCCCATAAAATAGAAAGTAATCAAACAGTCATACACACTCCAGAATAGTATGAATACAACTATAGATTGGCCCGCAAACAATAAACCCTCACACAGCTTTGTAGACATAAATCTAAAAAAGTTATATTGTTCAGAATATCGCAACGCAAATAAAAATATAGTATTCATTTTCTTTACGTATTAAAAAATGTATCAAGAGTATTTAAAAATGTATTTGCCAGTTAAAACCAGAAGTGACACATATCCTTTTTTTCTAAACTGTTTTTATTTTCTGATTGCAGATTTATTTATTCTATTAACTGAACATGCTTATACAGGCGGTCATCTTGCCTAAGCTATTCTTAACAGCATCTCGAAAGCATTAAGAAAATTACTTTATGGCAGCCCCATGGGCCATAGACACAATGGACGGGGGGGGGGGGGGGGGGGGGGAAGGGGGGGCCTCATTGACTTTACTAGCTATAGCTTGTAATATTATTACACTCCAGAAATACATCCAGGCCCCTCTTGAATTCCTTTATTATACTCACCATCACCACCTCCTCAGGCAGAGAGTTCCATAGTCTCACTGCTCTTACTGTAAAGAATACTTTTCTATGTTTGTGTACAAACCTTCTTTCCTCCAGACGCAGAGGATGTCCCCTCGTCACAGTCACAGTCCTGGGGATAAATAGATGATGGGATAGATCTCTGTACTGACCCCTGATATATTTATACATAGTTATTAGATCTCCCCTCAGTCATCTTTTTTCTAAAGCGAATAACCCTAATGTTGATAATCTTTCTGGGTACTGTAGTCCACCCATTCCAGTTATTACTTTAGTTGCCCTTCTCTGAACCCTCTCCAGCTCTGCTATGTCTGCCTTGTTCACAGGAGCCCAGAACTGTACACAGTACTCCATGTGTGGTCTGACTAGTGATTTGTAAATTGGCAGGACTATGTTCTCATCACGGGCATCTATGCCCCTTTTGAAGCAACCCATTATCTTATTGGCCTTGGCAGCAGCTGCCTGACACTGTTTTTTACTCCTAAGTTTGCTGTTCACTAAAATTCCTAGGTCCTTTTCCATGTCAGTGTTACCCATTATTCCTTGCCGTGTGCATAACCTTACATTTGTCAGTGTTAAACCTCATCTGCCACTTATCTGCCCAAGCCTCCAATCTATCCAGATCCATCTGTAGCAGTATACTGTCCTCTTCAGTGTTAATTACTTTACACAGTTTAGTGTCATCTTCAAAAATTGATATTTTACTGTACAAGCCTTCTATAAGATCATTAATAAATATATTTTGTGTGATAGACCAACACAAAGCAGCAAGTATATGTGAAGTGAAAAGAAAATGATACAAGGTTTTCAAAAATTTTAATAAATAAAAGTCTGAAAAGTCTTGGTGTGCATTTGTATTCAGTCAATACTTTGTAGGACCACCTTTTGCTGTGATTACAGCTGCAATCTTTTGGGGGTATGTCTCTACCAGCTTTGTACATCTAGAGGCTGCAATTTTTGCCCAATCTTCTTTACAAAATAGCACAAGCTCAATCAGATTGGATGGAAAGTGTCTGTGAACAGCAATTTTCAAGTCTTGCCACAGATTCTCAATGGGATTTAGGTCTGGAGTCTAACACATGATTATGGTTAAGGCCTCATGCACACGGCCGTTGTGCGGCCGTTCCGTGCATTGGGGACCGCAATGTCATATTTTTTTGCGGTGTGGAACCACGGAAAGAAACACCACGGAAGCACTCTGTAGTGCTTCCGATGTTGCGTTTCGTGACTCCGTTCCGCATCTCCAGAATTGCGGACCCATTCAAGTTAATGGGTCCGCATCCGTGATGCGGGGTGCACATGGCCGGCGGCCGTGGATTGCCGACCCGCCGTTTGCCGCCCAACGGCCGTGTGCATGAGGCCTAAGACCGAAACCATTCCATTGTAGCTCTGGCTGTATGTTTAGGGTCATTGTCCTTCTGGAAGGTGAACCTCCTCCCCAGTCTCAAGTCTTTTGCAGCCTCTACCAGGTTTTCCTTCAGGATTACTCCATCCATTTTTCTGTAAACTATGACCAGTTTCCCTGTCCCTGCTGAAGAAAAGCACCCCCACAGCATGATGGTGCCACCACCATGTTTAATGATGGGGATGGTGTGTTCAGAGTGATGTGCAGTGTTAGACTTCCGCCACACATAGCATTTTGCATTTAGACCAAAAAGTTCAACTTTGGTCTCATCTTACCAGGGCAACTTCTTCCACATGTTTGCTGTGTCCCCTACATGGCTTGCGGTAAACTGCAAACAGGACTTCTTATAGCTTGCTTTCAAAAATGGCTTTCTTCTTGCCACTCTTCCATAAAGGCCAGATTTGTGGAGTAAAATGACTAATAGTTGTCCTGCGGACAGATTCTCCCACCTGAGCTGTAGATCTCCGCAGCTCCTCCAGAGTGACCATGGGCCTCTTGCCTGCTTCTCTAATTAGTGCTCTCCTTGCCTGGGCTGTCAGTTTAGGTGGACAGCTATGTCTTGGTAGGTTTGCAGTTGTGCCATACTCCTTCTATTTTCGGATGATAGATTGAACATTGCTCCGTGAGATGTTTAGAGCTTGGGATATTTTTTTATAACCTAACCCTGCTTTACACTTCTCCACATCTTTATCCCTGACCTGTCTGGTGTGTTCCTTGGTTTTCATGATGCTGTTTGTTTACTAACAAACCTCTGAGGCCTTCACAGAACAGCTGTAGCGGTAAATGTTAGTGAACCTGCTGGGCATGGCACAGCAGTCTGGACTGTGTATTTCAATACTGCTTTGATAGCTGACAGTGGGTGGGGCAGTAGGGAAAATATGGCGATCTGGCGTCCTTATTATTGCACATAATAGTCCAGAATTGTGGTGAAAAATTCCCTTTAATCTCAAATGACACACTTTAGATCAAAACACACTTACCAGCTTCCACACTAGCTTTTTCAGTTTTCTTATAACGCTGCTTTTTCTCAATCAGCTGCAAAACAGTCTCCAGACTTTTTCCCTTGGATTCACTATTGCAAAGGGAATAAAATAATTTAGTAAAACAGACATAAAAAAAAAACATGCATGCTGGTATTTATAGTCCCTGGATTCCATGTAGGCCATTTTGGCTCCACACAGATATGGATCAACAGGGGCCCAGCATGCATGTGGGACCTGCATTTCCTGGATTTCATGGTCGCTGTTATGGCACCCAACAGGTGAGCGTTAGTGTTAGGACCCGTCTTATTAGAGATCGCCTTGGCGTGCGGCAGACGGGCTCAAATGATTTTGTACAAAATGTATTTGCTAAGCATCTCTAAGTTATTAGCATAGCATTTACTATGTAATATACTTTTGTACTCTACCTTTGGTTTGTAGAGTGCTGTTGCCCTATGTGTTTGTCAAATGTATATTTGCAGCCACACTGCGACGTGCACCTACGCATTGGGATGTGCTGACCCCCCTTTTTTGTGTTTGTAGTATTATATATGGGAGTAGTGGCTGACTCCCATATGCAGGGTCGTGCACTCCCTAGCCTTTTCTGCCTCACAGGCTGATTTTAATTAGCATGAGTATATAGTTTGCTCAGCATGCATGCTGGTATTTATAGTCCCTGGATTCCATGTAGGCCATTTTGGCTCCACACAGATATGGATCAACAGGGGCCCAGCATGCATGTGGGACCTGCATTTCCTGGATTTCATGGTCGCTGTTATGGCACCCAACAGGTGAGCTTTAGTGTTAGGACCCGTCTTATTAAAGATCGCCTTGGCGTGCGGCAGACGGGCTCAAATGATTTTGTACAAAATGTATTTGCTAAGCATCTCTAAGTTATTAGCATAGCATTTACTATGTAATATACTTTTGTACTCTACCTTTGGTTTGTAGAGTGCTGTTGCCCTATGTGTTTGTCATTAGTAAAACAGACATGTCAGGAGTGGTGACAGGTCTTCTTTCCTGGGGTCTGTACGAATATTAGTATGATCACATATAGTATATTATGAAGTTTATCCCATGTCAAAATATTGGCATTGGCAATGACTTTGAGATACTGGGGGTAGAGTAGAAGGCAGAGATCTAGATTAAAGGGATTATCCGGGAAATGATAATGATGACCTATTTAATTTTTCTCAAGATTGCGGGAGAATAAGATAAACAATATGCCATTATTATGGCTTATGTTGAAAAGAGATCAGTGTTGAACGAATCGATCTTCGGATCCAAGATCCAAAGTCGATTCGCTCAAAATTTAATTTGAATGCTGTACGGAGATACATTCAAATGTATGGGCTCTGACGAGGGAAATTAGTTATCACTGAAGTCTGGGATTGGGACTTCAGTGAATAACTTTGAGGTTTGATTTTTCAACTTTAAAACCATTTTAAAACAGGGATCTGAAGTCAGTTTCGTTACCGGGTTACCAGCTGGTACTGAAGCCAACTTCGGATCCCCGTTTTAAAATGATTTTAAAGTTGAAAAATTAAATGCCGAAGTTATTGACCGAAGTCTCGAGAGACTTTGATGATAACTAATTTCAACTCGACGGAGCCCATACATTTTAATGCTGTACGGACACGAGTCTCGGTACAGCATTAAAACAAAGTTTTGGGCGAATCGACTTCGAATCTTAGATCCGAAGGTCGATTCGCTCATCCCTAAAAGCGATATTTTAATTGGCATATACTTTTATTCAAAGCCCAATTAATTTCCAGGTATGCATTTACCTTTATTGTCTCTGATAGGCTTGTTAAATTATTTGCACCATTAGATTTATAGAGAATGTCAGGATCCAGTATGTACAGTATGTGCAGTCTAAGGCTTCTTTCACACTCGCGTTAGGCTTGTCCAACAGGCTGTCCCTGGCAGGGGAACAGCCTGTCGGATCTGTACTAACGTTTGCACACGTGTGCTGCCGGAAGTCCGCTCTTGCCCCATTCACTATAATGCGGCTGCAACACGGCAAGCATGCCAAGAGCTGGCTGGATAAAAACTGCAGCATGCATGACTTTCATGCTGCAGCCGCATCTCCGGCCCGTCCACATTATAGTTAATGGGTGGACTTCCGGCAGCACACGTGTGCAAACGTTGGTACGGATCCGGCAGGCTGTTCCCCTTCCGGAACAGCCTGCCGGACAAGCCTTACGTCAGTGTGAAATAAGCCTAAGCTGTCAATTCCTGGTTTATTGTATGGAAATGAAAAAAAAAAAGATATTACAGATTTTTTTAAAATTTAAAACCAAAGATTAATGGCTGCTCCAAATATGTTCTTTGAGAAAGACATGGTGCAACAGTGAGAGCTGGGGGAGGGTGGGGTGGTCAGGGGTAACAGACATTATGTAACTAATATATAATTCAGCATATTGGTTTAAGAAAAAAGTCAAGAAATGATATACTGTTAATTGCTACATTTGCTACAGTAGAATGACTACAAAGTCATAATATGCAGAAAAAAGGACTGAGGTTGAACGTAAATGTACAAATATGTCTTACACCAATAAGTAGGGGAAGTGGTCAGATTCAATAAATGTCATTATGGTCCTTGGGAGACATCCAGGGTGCTAGTCTTCAGCTGAAATGTGTGGTAATTAGGCAGTCATCGTGTGATAATGGCCAGTGCTTCACACACTTCTGAGCCTGCCCACATAAGAGCCCACATATCAGAAAGGTCAGATACGGTGTGCGGTGTAATACAAGATAACATTATGTATTGTGCACATTTCTTTAGACTTTTTGCAGGAATCGTAATCTACAATTGCTTGTATAGAATCTCTCAGGGTTTCAGCACCTTGCTCCTTGGAAATCATTTCTTGAAAGATTTCTTCTCAGTTCAGCCGAATACCGTAATACAAAATAATTCAGAATATCAATGAATGAGGGGTGATAGGGTGTTGGTTTTGGATTAATATTTGTTGGTTTGCCAAATATCTTCTTTTTTGACAGCATATATAGCATTTATTGAGAAAATAAAAAATGAAGCTAAAACATATAATAATACTGAACAGATGAAATGTGCCATTGCACACCAGTGTTTCAATAAACTGTATATTTCTCTAGATGACATGTAATTGTGGTTGTTTTTTTCACATTTCAGTACATCCTTTTTCAGTTTGGTACATTTATACATCTATAGAAAATGCATGAGTATTGTATCTACGCAAAACTATCTGCTTCCTCATAAAGGCTTATTTAGTTTAAAAGGGTTTTCCAAGACTTTAGAACTGATGACCTATCCTCTGGATAGGTCATCAGTATCTGATTGGTGGGGGTCCGACACCCGGGACCCACTGCCCATCAGCTGTTTGAGAAGGTACTAGCACTCCTGTGAGTGCCACAGCCTTCTCCCGTGCTTACCAAGCACAGTGCCGAACATAGTATAGTGGCTGTGTTTGGTATCGCACCCAGCCCTATTCACTAGTCTTCAGTGAATTACAGACAAGAAAAGGTATTTTATATTATAGTGCCAGCGATGTGCGTTCCGCGAAGCAGTTCAAGCAGGAAGACAAAAAAGATCAGGTCATGTGGAAGATCAGTGCTTCTCCAAAAAAGGTGAATGAAGAAAAGAAAAAAAGTCCCAGTTATACATCCAGGATATGCTGGCAGTTGATTTCTAATTGGGAATCTACTCAGAAAGGGATTACAGATTAGGGTACAGCCACCGATAAGTGGGGCCGCCCCTCAGGGGCGATAATTCCACTTTTAGGCAGGATGAGCGATGGTTAAGGACAGCTCCCCAACTGCCTAAAAGCGGAATCACTGGGTCCTCCTGGATTTAAGGCAATATAATTCTTCATTGATTTACCACCAAGGAGAGATCCTGATATCGCTTTGGTCCCACCTTCTAAGATCAACTGCTTCATGGTCAACAGCATCGTGAGTAGCCACTTAGTGGCAACAACTAAATATCTGTACTTTCATGTCTAATAAGTCCCAAGGTTATTTATATTTTTGCCTTTTTGATATTTGAATTTGTGGGATTTTTTATAGAATCAGTAAAAGTAAAGTTTTAAGGGGAATAATTATATTTCAGTGATTTTTGTTGAGACATCCCCAGGGATGTATTGTTTTTTTCAGTTCAGATTCAGTATAACCTGCTATGTGCTGCGCCCTTAAACCGGCGTCTGGGGTATCTCTTGCCTTTTAGGAGGTTTTTACGATATATGTCCCTCTTACAGAGCAAGTAGTCGTGACGCCAGTTGCAGTTAAGCAACGAGGACATGGAGTCCCCTTTGTAGATGGTGTTGGTACCCAGAAGTAGGATTGCCAGAGTGGTGTAGAGTGAACTACAATCTCTCTGAAGATGTTGTATGCACATGTCACGGTGCTCCTGCCTGGATATCCTTGGATCCCAGACGTGGTTGGACAAAGCAGTGAATACAAGGGGTGATTAACTTGGATGATGAAGGAAGTAAAATAAATGGAGTCCAGACTTGTAGTAACATTGAACACAGCTTTTCTTGGCATAAACTTGCATCAAGGAACAATCTTCTTTATCTTGGTCATCAGAAGGTTTTGGCATTAGTTTTGGCAGGCCAACACTCTCAGCCCTAGTACATATGTACTCTCTCAGCACTAGTGTGTCAGCTGGGTTAAATAGGAACTTTTCTTCTTCTTCTGGAACTTAGCTTAGCTGTCTGTAGTCTGTCTCTGACTGTAATCCTATAAACTTCTTCCAGGCTTCAAGCTTACTTAGCTTGGCTTTATGCAATGCAAGCCCAGGAGGGGACATGAAACCATGTAGAACTCACAGGCAGGGCCCGTCTGGCAGGGATTAGGCCTGCTGCTTCCCCAAACAGGGGGAACGCTACTCACACAACCTCTCCCCAGGAGGGGTAGGCTGGAACTGACCTTCACTAACACTAAACTCCTCCCTCTCTGGAGAGGGGAATAGAATGGAAAAAGGGTTACATTCTATCTAACACAGCTCTGCCAGAAATGCCGCCATCTGCTGGTGAACCAGGCACATTACATGTTAACAGTTGTTTATAAGGAAATCTACATACACACTTTGTAGGACATGGCAATACATATGATGACACATGATGCACCAATAAAGATAGTGGGGGGCCCAAAAGAGGTGGTAATGCCACTCTGGGGTATTACACATGCTTGGGTCATGTGGGTAGTCTTATCAGTGATTGACAGCCATTCCTTTATGCTTAATCATGTAGAGTTAGCTGTCAATCACTAAATAGGGCCACCCACATGACTCCCAAGCTCAGAGGGAGCAGAAGTTAAAAGGGGTCCTGTCACCTCCAAAATTAGTTTCAGAGTAAGCATACTGTCATGTAAAGTAGGTGCTCAAAGGCATAATTATAGCTTTTTTGTGAAAATCTGTCCCTCTAATATATATATATATATATATATATACAGTACAGACCAAAAGTTTGGACACACCTTCTCATTCAAAGAGTTTTCTTTTTTTTTTTATGATTATGAAGGCATCAAAACTATGAATTAACACATGTGGAATTATATACATAACAAACAAGTGTGAAACAACTGAAAATATGTCATATTCTAGGTTCTTCAAAGTAGCCACCTTTTGCTTTGATTACTGCTTTGCACACTCTTGGCATTCTCTTGATGAGCTTCAAGAGGTAGTCACCTGAAATGGTCTTCCAACAGTCTTGAAGGAGTTCCCAGAGATGCTTAGCACTTGTTGGCCCTTTTGCCTTCACTCTGCGGTCCAGCTCACCCCAAACCATCTCGATTGGGTTCAGATCCGGTGACTGTGGAGGCCAGGTCATCTGGCGCAGCACCCCATCACTCTCCTTCATGGTCAAATAGCCCTTACTTTCAAAGTTTTCCCAATTTTTCAGCTGACTGACTGACCTTCATTTCTTAAAGTAATGATGGCCACTTGTTTTTCTTTACTTAGCTGCTTTTTTCTTGCCATAATACAAATTCTAACAGTCTATTCAGTAGGACTATCAGCTGTGTATCCACCTGACTTCTCCTCAACGCAACTGATGGTCCCAACCCCATTTATAAGGCAAGAAATCCCACTTATTAAACCTGACAGGGCACACCTGTGAAGTGAAAACCATTTCAGGGGACTACCTCTTGAGGCTCGTCAAGAGTGTGCAAAGCAGTAATCAAAGCAAAAGTTGGCTACACTGAAGAACCTAGAATATGACATATTTTCAGTTGTTTCACACTTGTTTGTTATGTATATAATTCCACATGTGTTAATTCATAGTTTTGATGCCTTCAGTGTGAATCTACAATTTTCATAGTCATGAAAATAAATAAAACTCTTTGAATGAGAAGGTGTGTCCAAACTTTTGGTCTGTACTGTATATATATACAGGGAGTGCAGAATTATTAGGCAAGTTGTATTTTTGAGGATTAATTTTATTATTGAACAACAACCATGTTCTCAATGAACCCAAAAAACTCATTAATATCAAAGCTGAATATTTTTGGAAGTAGTTTTTAGTTTGTTTTTAGTTTTAGCTATTTTAGGGGGATATCTGTGTGTGCATGTGACTATTACTGTGCATAATTATTAGGCAACTTAACAAAAAACAAATATATACCCATTTCAATTATTTATTTTTACCAGTGAAACCAATATAACATCTCAACATTCACAAATATACATTTCTGACATTCAAAAACAAAACAAAAACAAATCAGTGACCAATATAGCCACCTTTCTTTGCAAGGACACTCAAAAGCCTGCCATCCATGGATTCTGTCAGTGTTTTGATCTGTTCACCATCAACATTGCGTGCAGCAGCAACCACAGCCTCCAGACACTGTTCAGAGAGGTGTACTGTTTTCCCTCCTTGTAAATCTCACATTTGATGATGGACCACAGGTTCTCAATGGGGTTCAGATCAGGTGAACACGGAGGCCATGTCATTAGATTTTCTTCTTTTATACCCTTTCTTGCCAGCCACGCTGTGGAGTACTTGGACGCGTGTGATGGAGCATTGTCCTGCATGAAAATCATGTTTTTCTTGAAGGATGCAGACTTCTTCCTGTACCACTGCTTGAAGAAGGTGTCTTCCAGAAACTGGCAGTAGGACTGGGAGTTGAGCTTGACTCCATCCTCAACCCGAAAAGGCCCCACAAGCTCATCTTTGATGATACCAGCCCAAACCAGTACTCCACCTCCACCTTGCTGGCGTCTGAGTCGGACTGGAGCTCTCTGCCCTTTACCAATCCAGCCACGGGCCCATCCATCTGGCCCATCAAGACTCACTCTCATTTCATCAGTCCATAAAACCTTAGAAAAATCAGTCTTGAGATATTTCTTGGCCCAGTCTTGACGTTTCAGCTTGTGTGTCTTGTTCAGTGGTGGTCGTCTTTCAGCCTTTCTTACCTTGGCCATGTCTCTGAGTATTGCACACCTTGTGCTTTTGGGCACTCCAGTGATGTTGCAGCTCTGAAATATGGCCAAACTGGTGGCAAGTGGCATCTTGGCAGCTGCACGCTTGACTTTTCTCAGTTCATGGGCAGTTATTTTGCGCCTTGGTTTTTCCACACGCTTCTTGCGACCCTGTTGACTATTTTGAATGAAACGCTTGATTGTTCGATGATCACGCTTCAGAAGCTTTGCAATTTTAAGAGTGCTGCATCCCTCTGCAAGATATCTCACTATTTTTGACTTTTCTGAGCCTGTCAAGTCCTTCTTTTGACCCATTTTGCCAAAGGAAAGGAAGTTGCCTAATAATTATGCACACCTAATATAGGGTGTTGATGTCATTAGACCACACCCCTTCTCATTACAGAGATGCACATCATCTAATATGCTTAATTGGTAGTAGGCTTTCGAGCCTATACAGCTTGGAGTAAGACAACATGCATAAAGAGGATGATGTGGTCAAAATACTCATTTGCCTAATAATTCTGCACGCAGTGTATATATATATATATATATATATATATATATATATAGTCACTTATCAAACTGGTGTAAAGTAGAACTGGAGCTGTGAAAAATGAAAGGTGGAATCTGATTGGTTGTTATGGGCAACTAAACCATTTATACTTTACACCAGTTTGATAAAATGACCCAAAAAGTTTCTAGTGTACTGTGGCAGGTCTATTCAGTGCACTTGACTTCTCCTGTATCATTGCTCCTATCTCTCACTGACATTCAAACAAGAGGAGGAGGCCCAGGGTGGCGTTACTGCTTAAGCAGTGGTGCACCAAATGGACTCGCACTGCCCATGGTGCACCTTATTTGCATAATAAAAGTAGAACTTCTCAGGATTAGAGGAACAGATTTTCTCAAGACCGGTATGGTTATGTTTCTAGATAACCACCCTACATGACGGCATGCTTACTCTGAAAATTATTTTGGAGGTCCAGAGTCCCTTTAAATGAATAAAATACACCCTATGCTGAAACTTTTTCCACAAAACTACAGTTGCAAGAAAATGTGAACCCTTTGGAATGATATGGATTTCTGCACAAATTGGTCATAAAATGTGATCTGATCTTCATCTAAGTCACAACAATAGACAATCACAGTCTGCTTAAACTAATAACACACAAAGAATTAAATGTTACCATGTTTTTATTGAACACACCATGTAAACATTCACAGTGCAGGTGGAAAAAGTATGTGAACCCTTGGATTTAATAACTGGTTGAACCTCCTTTGGCAGCAATAACTTCAACCAAACGTTTCCTGTAGTTGCAGATCAGACGTGCACAACGGTCAGGAGTAATTCTTGACCATTCCTCTTTACAGAACTGTTTCAGTTCAGCAATATTCTTGGGATGTCTGGTGTGAATCGCTTTCTTGAGGTCATGCCACAGCATCTCAATCGGGTTGAGGTCAGGACTCTGACTGTGCCACTCCAGAAGGTGTATTTTCTTCTGTTTAAGCCATTCTGTTGTTGATTTACTTCTATGCTTTGGGTCGTTGTCCTGTTGCAACACCCATCTTCTGTTGAGCTTCAGCTGGTGGACAGATGGCCTAAAGTTCTCCTGCAAAATGTCTTGATAAACTTGGGAATTAATTTTTCCTTTAATGATAGCAATCCGTCCAGGCCCTGACGCAGCAAAGCAGCCTCAAACCATGATACCCCCACCACCATACTTCACAGTTGGGATGAGGTTTTGATGTTGGTGTGCTGTGCCTCTTTTTCTCCACACATAGCGTTGTGTGTTTCTTCCAAACAACTCAACTTTGGTTTCATCTGTCCACAGAATATTTTGCCAGTACTGCTGTGGAACATTAAGGTGCTCTTGTGCAAACTGTAAACGTGCAGCAATGCTTTTTTTGGACAGTAGTGGCTTCCTCTGTGGTATACTCCCATGAAATCCATTCTTGTTTAGTGTTTTACATATCGTAGATTCGCTAACAGGGATGTTAGCATATGCCAGAGACTTTTGTAAGTCTTTAGCTGACACTCTAGGATTCTTCTTCACCTCATTGAGCAGTCTGCGCTGTGCTCTTGCAGTCATCTTTACAGGATGGCCACTCCTAGGGAGAGTAGCAGCAGTGCTGAAATTTCTCCATTTATAGACAATTTGTCTTACCGTGGACTGATGAACAGCAAGGCTTTTGGAGATACTTTTATAACCCTTTCCAACTTTATGCAAGCCAACAATTTTTAATCGTAGGTCTTCTGAGAGCTCTTTTGTGTGAGGCACTATTCACATCAGGCAATGCTTCTTGTAAAAAGCAAACCCAGAACTGGTGTGTGTTTTTTATAGGGCAGGGCGGCTGTAACCAACACCTCCAATCTCATCTCATTGATTGGACTCCACCTCACTCCAATTAGTTCTTGGAGATGTCATTAGTCTAGGGGTTCACATACTTTTTCCACCTGCACTGTGAATGTTTACATGGTGTGTTCAATAAAAACATAGTAACATTTAATTCTTTGTGTGTTATTAGTTTAAGCAGACTGTGATTGTCTATTGTTGTGACTTAGATAAGGATCAGATCACATTTTATGACCAATTTGTGCAGAAATCCATATAATTCCAAAGGGTTCACATACTTTTTCTTGCAACTGTATATCAGTATACTCAGCTCCTCCTGCTCTATAATATGCTGCCTGCAGATTGCACTGCATTTCTATAGTGACAGGTTCAATTGTGACAGGTTTCCTTTAAACAATAATATTTCATTTTCCATTTTTTTTGTTTACGTAATAAATAATAATTTCCCAGCTTTACAGTATAATGCATTATAAGTATAGGGGTCATTTATTATGGGAAGTACTCCACTTATTGGAGTACTTTTGTAGCATATTTGGACTTTTCCCCGCTCACCCCACTTTTCCAAGGTGGCGGAGAAGGGGGGGGGATTGGCATGGGCGAGGAAGGGGGCGGACCAGCAGGCCCATCTGATTCAATATTTTCGACGCCTTTTCTATGACTAAAATCTATGACTGCAAGGGAGCTAGTGTAGATTTAAGCAAGTTGCAGTAAAGCGTCTAAGGCTGGCTCCCCTACATAACTTAGAACAGACGTGGACTAAGACCAGCGTCTAAATCTTCGGTCTTAGTAAATGTCCCCCATAGTATTTAAATGGTCAAGGACATAAACCATACAGAACATGACAGTTGATCTATGATACTTGTGATTTCAATCTTGCCGTTTCATAACCCCTTTCCTCATATAAAACTTGAATATTTTTTTTTTTTGACAGCGGAAAACATTTTAGAGAAACACGAGAATGAAACAGCGCCTAGAGATTCAATTTGCTGCCTAATATCTCCCAGGAGACCCTTGTTGTAGATCATATTATAGATGAAGTGAGGATGTTGAAGGGACTGAGTAAAATTTTAGATAGCTGTTTAAAAGCTTTAACCCGTGAGTAAAGGCTGACCTCAACAAAGGAGAGTTTTCTGAAAAGGGCAGCTTTCTTTTATTCCTTTCCCCAACAGCAAGCAGTGAAGACAAAGAGAGCTGTTTTCCACCTCTCACTCTTGAGGTTTGTTTGATTAACCCAGTCTAACAACAAATGGGTTTAAATGAGACTGACGCGTTACTAGAGCCAGGGCCATGTTACCAGCACATCTGCCAGTCCTTCCACCTGTGCTAGATCCAGACTGGAAGAGACAGTTGGATGAAATGAAATCTCCTCATGTGCCGTAGAAAAGAGCGAGGTGCTGAAATGCCCCGTTTCTGGGCCAGTCTCAGTTTACACTGGCAGATGGAACATACTGTCCTGTGGACATCAGACCATGGAGTGATCTCCAGTCTCTTACGCACCTTGTACCTGCGGCTTTGTTCCTAATACACGTCACTGCCATGTCTTCCTTCCCTAACCGAGCTGTAAGAGTGTAATAAAGTATAAAACTGGAAACACAACTCAAGAACTTATAGCTCAGCATTTTAAAGTGTTAATTCATCCCATTAGTTCTATAGCATACATTTATGGTAATTAAGAGACTGCATACTTTAGAGGCAGCTTCTATGGGGTAAGTGTGTCTAGTTATTGAATAGGTGGCAGCTCATAATCGTTTTCAAGGCTCCAGACAAGCAGAGGAACATGAAAGCTGTCCATGCACATAAAATAAAAATTGGCTGAAATGGATGATTTTGACACTTTTTGCCAATCATCGTATGAAAATTATACGCGAACCATTGTTTTTAAAGGGTGATGACAGATTATCTACCAAAATCGAAATCTTCCAGGTTGTATTTTTTCAGCTGTTGTCAGCTGCAACTTACACATACAGTGGTCCCTCAGGATACAATGGCCTCAGGATACAATATTTTCAACATACAATGGTCTTTTCTGGGCCATCGTAAGTTGAAACCAGACTCAACATACAATGTCTCAGACCCAGATCCAACCAATCAAGGACACTTCTCTGGTAAAACAGCTGTATTAGTTGCTAGTTAGTAGATATTCCTGACTGTTATATGGAAGGACTTGCTTTATCTGTTTTAGTTATCTGCTTATTTTTTAAAATCTTAATTTTCTCTTATCTTGAATGACATTTTGGGGCTTTGGAACCGATTACTCAACTTAGGCTACTTTCACACTAGCGTTTTTGCTGGATCCGGCAAGCTTCAGCAAAAACGCTTCCGTTACTGATAATACAACCATCTGCATCCGTTACGAACGGATCCGGTTGTATTATCTTTAACATTGCCAAGACGGATCTGTCATGAACTCCACTAAAACTCAATGGAAGATGGATCCGTTTCCGATTGTGGCAAATTGTGGCAGATAAAACGGATCCGTCCCCATTGACTTGCATTGGGAGTCATGCCGAATCCGTCTTGCTCCGCATCCCAGGACGAAAAGCAAACAACAACATGTTGCGATTTGCTCTCCAGTATAGGAACGCAACTAAACGGGACGGAATGCATTTGCATTTCGTGCTTCATTGTAACGAATCAATTTTACCTGAAATGGCATAAAAAAAAAACAAGCATACTTGCCTCATCCATTTGGGGGTGAAGAGGCCACCGCAGCCATATTGATTGAAAATCCCAAGCAAATTCCCGTGAGCTGTGACGTATGACATTACCACGCCAGCCAGCATGATGACGCCAACACTCACCGCACCAGATTTCATGCGGGATCTTAAATCAAGATGGCTGCGGCGGTCTCTTCGCGCTCAAAGAGATAAGGTGAGTATTATTATTTTTTATTTTTTATCTCAGATGCCGTGATCAACGATGAATGCAGCATCTGAGGGGTTCAATGACGCAATCGCTACTTAGAAGGAAATGCACTTTGTGATGAACTTATTCGCCATAAAGCGAATTTTTTGTGAAATTCGGCAAAGCAGCCAAATCGAATTTTAGTAAACTTTGATCAACACTAATCCCTAGCTGAACAGTGGGAGTCCGACACCTTGTACCCCACCATTCAGCTGTTAAGTGTAGCTGTGCTGCTGGAACTACACTGCACCGTCAACATGTAGCGGGCAGTGACCGTCACTGCAGCACTGCCCCAATTGAAGTCATGTGATGTCATATCTCATGCTCTAATGGAGTCACAACAGCGGGGTTCTCTTTGGTCCGAGTGATGGCCTGACTGGAAAAGTTAAGTGACAATGATTGCTGTGTTTAAAGCTCAAACAAAGGGGGAAGTTAAAGAGCCAGGACAGGAAGTGTAAGCCATGGAGTCACTTCCTAAAAATACATCCAAATTTTTTTTTTTCAGACACTAAGATATATCCATAAGAGGAATTCCCTGGCACAACAATTAATTTCAAGCAAATTAAATCTGAGTGGTTTCTAAGGGGCTAAATTACTCTATGGCTAGGACAGAGAGTCACTGACTCCACCAATGTGATTTGTTGTTTGTTACATTAGAAGATCATTTTTGGCTGAATTTCAGCCTCAAAGAAAGCATTAGCAATCAATTCAAACAGGGGCTGGATGGTGAGTTGGAATCATAAAGATCTGCAGGAACTGTATAGTGGTTACTCTTGATGGCAACTAGGTTAACACTGTAGGTGCCTTTTGCCCCATGACAGACGCAATTATATTGGTACTCCTTAAATTAACAAGCCTCCAATCTTATGCTTTCCAATATAACATGGAAACATAAAAATACACGGAGAGATATGACCAAGAGACAGTTCAAGTCACTGCTTACCACACGCAAATATTAATGCTTCTTAAGTCTCTAATGAGAAATAATTATGCAAACCCCTGAGATGTAAATTAATATTTACCTCCCCATAGTTTTTGGAAGACATGTTATGACACATTGGATAAAACTGTCCTCAAGTATATTCCCCTGAATGCTGGAAGTGTGGAGAGTGATTAGAAAGTTGGCCTATTAAAAGTACTCAGATAACCGTTTTCTCATCAGTAGATGACATGTTTGTCACACCTTACTATAATAACACCTGTCCCGATATGGGCCACTTGTCTGATTTTATCAAACACCACCAGTCAGGTCATACACAAACAATGCCCAAGGTGGCTTATTAGTTGGCTCATTACCCTGGTCAGTGTTGTAACATATGAAGAAAATTGGTCTAATAACCTTTGATGTGTACCCAGGAGTGTTACCTCAATGATGTAATTACATTTGCTTTTGTAGAAAAACTAGCGAGAACTTCTGAGGACCAGCGCTATCACAGGTGATCAAATACCAGAAAATTAATGTGTAATAAATAATGACTATGATGCCATAGCATGCTCCAGATAACATTGCTATCAACCTTTAGCTATACAATTTTTTTTTAATGAAAATCATGTTTCAAACCTCATGAAACACCTAACAGCTAATTTACTTAGCACATAGAACTGGAATTCTGTGCCATGCATTCAATAATGTATTATCTTCTGTAATTTATGAGTGGTTTGGAGAGAATACACTGTTTTTGAGGAATAAGTGTCTATATATGGGTTATCTTGGTCTCCTGAATGGATAAAAAATACTAGATGACAACCACTAATGACCATAAAGTGCCCATAGGAGTGGACTCCATAGACATTAGATCAACAGCTACCCCCACCAGGGGCAAAACCAATGAGCCACTCTGCCTTGGCCATGATATTTAGACATAGGGCTTGGGAAGGAAATGGACACTATTGTCCCGGTGAAGGAAATCCTAGCTACAAATCTGGATTTCACCAATATCAGCAGAATAATCCATCTTCTCTACTGTGTTTATAATGTAAATTACATAATTTATAAATACAAATTTAGTTGGTTTAGTTCTATCCTAACAAATTATCTGTGTGTGTAAAAGGCTACCTAATCTTGCATAATTGGACATTGGCCTGACTGGTCAGAAAACTGTGTATGTAAACCAAGCTTAATATAACTGAAAAACCTATATTAACCAGGGTAAATCAGAAAACAGCCTTCAGACTCTTTCACTTTTTTTTAACATTTTGTTTTAGAAATCTTTGCAAATTTATGAAATTTTGCATGGACATACTGTAAGTAAAGATGAGCGAAGTATTGCAAAATTCGATTCAGCTGCTTCGCCAAATTTTACAAAAAAAATTGCTTTGTGTCGAAGTATTCTTTGTAAGTAGTAGGTGCAAAGACATTGTTATTGTGTCCCTCAGATGCCACGTTCATAGCTGATTGCGCCATCTGATAGCAATAACAGAGTGTAAAAGTAAAAAAAACAAAAAAAAATGATACTTACCACATCCATTTGCTCGCAACGTCGGCCAGTGTGGTGATGTCATACGTCACACGCACGGAATTCTGTGTGAGATCTTCAATCAAGATGGTGGTGGCCGGCCCATTGCAAGCATATAGATGAGATCAGTATGATTTTTTTTAGTTTTTTTTACACTATTCTAGGGAAAATTGATTCGCTACCATGAATCACAAGGAAATTCCGCTTTGTGTCAAATCAAATTTTTCCTGAAATTCTTTGTGGGCGATTTTCTCAACACCTGGCATAAGTATTACGACCCTTTGCTATGACACCTGAGTTTTAGCTCTCTCCAATTTCTATTGATCATCTTTGAGATGTTTCTACACCTTTGGTAAATTCAGTTGACTGGACAGGATTTGGAAAGACACAGCCCTGTGTATATGAGGTTTCACCACTGAAAATGCATAACAGGGCAAAATTCCAGACATGTGGAGTAAAGAACTGCCTGTAGAGCTCAGAGACAGGATTGTGTGGAGGCACAAATCTGGAAAAGGGTACAAAAAATTGCTTCTGCACTGAAAGTTCCCATGAACACAGTGACCTCCATAATTCTTAAATGGAAGAAGTTTGGAAGACTCACGACTCTTCCTAGAGCTGGCCGCCCCACTAAACTTAGTAATCAGGGAGAAGGGTCTTGGTAAGAGAGGTGAACAAGAACCTAATGGTCACTTTGGCTGAGCTCTAAAGATCCTGTGTGCAAATGGGAGAAACTTCCAGAAGGTCAACTATCACTGCAGTACTCCACCAATTTGAGCTTTATTGCAGTGCCCAGAAGAACCCTCTTCTCAGTAGAAAACATATGAAAGCCCACCTGGAGTTGCAAAACAGCACCTAAAGGACTCTCAGACTGTGAGAAACAAGCTTCACTGGTCTGATGAAACCAAGATTAAACCTTCTGGCCTTAGCTGTAAGCATCCTGTCTGGAGGAAACCAGGGACTGCTCATCACCTGCCCAACAACCCTACAGTGAAGCATGGTGGTGGCAGCATCATGCTGTGTGAGAGTTTTTTAACAGCTGGGACTGGGAGACTGGTCAGAGTTGAGGGAAAGCTGAAGGGATCAAAGTACAGAGATATTTTTAATGAAAGCCTCATCCAGTGTGTTCTGGAACTCAGGCTGGACAGAAGGCTCATCCTCCAACAAGATAATATACCTAAGCACACAGCCAAAACAATACAGGAGTGGCTTGGGGGCAACTATGTGAATGTCACTGAGTGGCCCAGCCAGAGCCCTGACTTGAACACAATCGAACATTGGAGAGGCCTGATAATGACTTAAGAGGCTCTGCAAAGAAGAATGACAGATAATCCCAAAATCGAGGTGTTCAAACCTTGTGGCATCACACCCAAGAAGACTGGAGGATGTTATCGCTGCCAAAGGTGTTTCACTGAGTAAAGGGTCTGAATACTTATGTCAATGCAAGATTTTAGTTTTTCCTTTTCAATAAATTAGCAAAGATTTCTAACACTCTGTTTTTACATTTTAATTATGGGGTAGTGAGTGCAAAATGATGGGGAAAACCTGACTTTTTTTTAATTTTAGGCAGCAACATAAAATGTGAAAAAGTGAAAGGGTCTTAAGACTTTCTGAGTGCATTGTAGGTCATCAGTATTAAACACTCAGAAATCCACTTTAAGAAATAGGTGTAATCTATGCTTACCATAAAACCCAAGGTGCAAAAACTACCTAATAAAATATATTTCACCAACTTAACTGCTGATCTAAGCAGCTGTCTCTATGTAAAAGAGCACTATGGCTGTAAAGACTGGGAGGTAGGGAAATGGGTAAGATTGACTACAGTACAACCCCCAATAAAAGCTTTTAGAGCACATTCCCATTTATGGGCCAGCGTATATCGCTGTTAGAAGCCCACATAATGATGAGGCCATAGAGACTAAAGACAAAGCCTGGGGCAGACACAATTACTAGTCCTTCGCACACTTTACATCTTAATAGGGATTTACTAAGCTCAGCACGTGTGGAGCACACTCCCTGTTCCCTCCCACTAATTTCACAGATAGGAATAGCTCATTGATAATAGCACAGGATGTAGTTGCAAATAAACAGAATTCCAAGCTGTGCATCAGGCCAGCCATTTACAGTCCAGATGTGCTTCCCTGAATGTTCAGTATGTTATTGCCTGTGCCACCAAAGAAACGAGTGCAAAATGACACAGCAGAAAAACACAAAGAATATCCATTGTGGTTGACAGTAGCACAAGACATTTTCAGTGTCAGACTGGTGTGCCTTAGGCCCACCAGTAAAATTCATTCTGGGGACCCACTGTGACACTACATGCAAATATTATCTAATCACACATTGGCAGACAGCAGCAAGTCTCTACAAGATCACTGATTATGGGGCCCCTGTAGCGACATTGAGAATGTGGGTTCTTAGGGAAAGATGAGGATAGGCCATCAATATGAAAATCCCGGAAAAATCCTTTAAGTGACTATAACACCATCTATTTTTGGAGGTTATGTGGTTTAAAAACCCCATTTCAAATAACCTATTAGGCAACGAGTTAACACAGAATGATCCTCATCCGTTTACCAGAATGGAGAATATCTAGGTGTGGAGGCCCTGATATGTCCATACATTAAATTGGCTGTCCATTGTAACCGTGTAATGTTTCATCTCTCCTGTGGTGGTGCTGCAGGGAAATCAAACACTTGCTGCCATGTTCCTCAGGATAGGTCATCAATATCTGGTCAGTGAGGGCCCGACATCCCACATTCTCTTGATCAGCCATTCCCTGCTGCCTCCTGTGCTGGAACTAGCACTTTGAATGGAATAGGAAGCACAGCTCCGTTCAAAGTGTAGTGGCTGTGTCAGGTTACTGCAGCTCAGCTCCCATTTACTTCAATGGTAACTGAGCTGCAGTAATCCAATACAGCCACAACTTTTTGAACGGAGCTTTAATTCCTGTTTCATTCACCAACTAGCTCCAGTGCTGGAGACTGCAAGGAACAGCTGGTCAAAGGGATTTGGGGCTTTAGGTTCTCACCGATCATATATAGATGACCTATCCTGAAGATAGGTCATCAATATCAGGAGCCTGGAAAAACACTTTAATAACGTTATTTTTTTCAAACTGCAGTAGCAATAAATTCCTGTCCCATAAATTAAAGTCAATATAGCTTCCCCATATATAGTGATTAACCTATTGATTTTCCAGGTATGCCTAGTGGGAACTCAAGACAAATACTGAAAACCCTCAGCACCTTGGGTGGACATATCACTAAGTGCAAACTCTGCAGCTGAACAGGGACCCAGGAGGTACAAGGGGCCCACTAAAATCATAAAAACAGAAGGTGGACGCTGTATGATGATCTGTTGGTAAGCAAAGGGTCCATATACTGTTCTTGCACAGGGGCTCTCTGTAGTCTCTGTCCTCCAGTGATCAATACCTATGCATACCAGCCAAGCTAGAGATTTCTCTAAATGGAGGAGACACCCATTTGCAGACACCTGTTTTGAGGTTCTTGACAATGGTCATTACAGAGCAGGGTTCCAGTTGGGTGGATGAGATTACTACAGTTGTCTACGGATGGGTGTCTCTTTCTTCTGCAGGAATCTCTTCCAGAGGAAAGCTAATTTACATACTTTTTCTCTATGGTGCATTGACTTTAAGGAAGCCTCCATAAACCAGCTGGATCACTTCAGACTAAATGTCCTTTCATAAGGACCGACGTTTCAGACAATTATCGGGAATGTACCAAATGTTCCCCATAATTGACTGATCGTTACATGCAGCTATCACTTCCGCTGTATGGGGATAAGGGATCTATACAGTGATCACTCTTCCCCCTAGCGAATTATTGCTCCTAGGCAACAGATCACAACAGCAGATCACTGTTTAGACAGCTTGATCTGCTGCACAGAATAAAAAAAAGTTTTAGGAAATATGTGTAGTTTTCATTTTAAACTCTCAACAGTATAACTCTACCTGCTTTCCCGTTGCTCACAGACATACATTTGAGTTGCAGCTTTGCTAGGATCATTTCATTGTGAATAACTGGATATTAGCCATCAGATGGGAGTCATATTGGCTTGTTGACTCTGCAAATCCATGTTTGTCCCTACTTTCTGGTGCCTTATTTCCCTGTAAAGCCAACACTTTCAGAAGTGCTGCCTATTGCCTGTGATTAGCCATGCACACAAGCTTCTGACCCTGCTAATCCTTCTCTGCCACTAAAGTCGAAGAAGCTGATCAGTGAAAATCTTTAAAGAGACTGTTTACTGAGTCAAAGTGATTAATGCACATCCATATGCCCTGTGCGTGTGGTATATCTGCCGCTTTTATGTTGGGTTTTGACTTTGTGGAACAAGTTATTTTATCTGGGATTGTGATGCTTGGGATATATATATATATATACATATACTCACCTAAAGAATTATTAGGAACACCATACTAATACGGTGTTGGACCCCCTTTTGCCTTCAGAACTGCCTTAATTCTACGTGGCATTGATTCAACAAGGTGCTGATAGCATTCTTTAGAAATGTTGGCCCATATTGATAGGATAGCATCTTGCAGTTGATGAAGATTTGAGGGATGCACATCCAGGGCACGAAGCTCCCGTTCCACCACATCCCAAAGATGCTCTATTGGGTTGAGATCTGGTGACTGTGGGGGCCATTTTAGTACAGTGAACTCATTGTCATGTTCAAGAAACCAATTTGAAATGATTCGAGCTTTGTGACATGGTGCATTATCCTGCTGGAAGTAGCCATCAGAGGATGGATACATGTTCTCATTCTGTTTACGCCAAATTCGGACTCTACCATTTGAATGTCTCAACAGAAATCGAGACTCATCAGACCAGGCAACATTTTTCCAGTCTTCAACAGTCCAATTTTGGTGAGCTCGTGCAAATTGTAGCCTCTTTTTTCTATTTGTAGTGGAGATGAGTGGTACCCGGTGGGGTCTTCTGCTGTTGTAGCCCATCCGCCTCAAGGTTGTGCGTGTTGTGGCTTCACAAATGCTTTGCTGCATACCTCGGTTGTAACGAGTGGTTATTTCAGTCAACGTTGTTCTTCTATCAGCTTGAATCAGTCGGCCCATTCTCCTCTGACCTCTAGCATCCACAAGGCATTTTCGCCCACAGGACTGCCGCATACTGGATGTTTTTCCCTTTTCACACCATTCTTTGTAAACCCTAGAAATGGTTGTGCGTGAAAATCCCAGTAACTGAGCAGATTGTGAAATACTCAGACCGGCCCGTCTGGCACCAACAACCATGCCACGCTCAAAATTGCCTAAATCACCTTTCTTTCTCATTCTGACATTCAGTTTGGAGTTCAGGAGATTGTCTTGACCAGGACCACCCCCCTAAATGCATTGAAGCAACTGCCATGTGATTGGTTGACTAGATAATTGCATTAATGAGAAATAGAACAGGTGTTCCTAATAATTCTTTAGGTGAGTGTGTATATATATATATATATATATATATATGTTTAAACTGTTTTTATTCAGTTCAGTTTATCAAGCAATTAACATGTCCACATTTCATCCATTGAAATACATATCATATATGTGTATTGACATGAATACATGACAGCCAAAGTATTTCTATATATATACACAGTATATTATGTTCACATAAAGGTTTCTAGAATTACTTTTTAAGTAGTCATTTTAAAGGTTCTACGAAAATTGTGCCTTACTGCGGCAATCAGGAAGGGGTGCAACTTTCTAACAGCCTAGTCTCAATGCTGCCCTTTCTGTATCAGTCGAAAAACTTTTAGGTATAGTGGGCAGCAGCTGATCTGAAGAAGAGCACAGCTGGGATGTATCGTTCTATGTGCAGAAGCTCCACTGTCCATAGGGGAACACTACTTAGATGAGCTATGTCCAGTGTATGCCACTCTACAAATTGCACCCCATTTCTATTGATATGGCTAGCATTGAAAAATCTTCTTTCTTTCCAAATAGTCCAAATATATTCTGGTCCTGTTAGCCCTATGATGGGCAAGAGAAGATATCCCAGCATCTAGTAATGCCACCTGGAAGCGCTATTATCATTGGCTGAGTACAACTTTTTTCATGGCTATATATGAGGGAAGATAAAGTATGACCAATACAGTCCCAGTGATTTCACACATGTGATACGTGTAGTGAATGCACAGCATCCAGACTGAATCTTGGCCCATTTATTTTAATGGGTCTGTGCACAACTGTAGTTTCTTACACATCATCTTTGCGTTCAGAAAAAAATTGCAGCATCTTCTATATTGTGCGTTTTTCACGCAGCTCTGGCTCCATAGAAGTGAATGGGTTTTGCATGAAAAATGGAAGTCTTCTGGGTGCAATGCATTTTTGGCTGATAGATGCTAGGAGATGCTGAGTGTTATTCTTCAGTTTTTCTTCATGCGTGTCAAAAACGCATGTAATCCGCATACAATCTGGATTGGAAAAAACGCACACTGAATGCAATCGCAGACAAAACTGATTAAGGTTGTGTGCAAAACCATCTGTTTTTCCCTGAAGAGATACTGACACAATCTGTATCTCTGGCGTGAAAGAGGCCGTAGGGTAACTGCACACGATGTGGATTACATGCCGTTTTTCATGAGGAAAAACCGCAGAGTAATACAGGACCAGCAAAGTGAATGAGCAATGCCCCAGTGCTTATTACACTGCCGCTCCCATTTGATTGACAGGGCAAGACATCTCGTCTTGCCCTGGCTTCTGATGCCAGTGTTGTGGCTCACAAACCTGGTGCCTGCACTCTAGATCTGCTGCTTTTCAAGCGCATAGGCATTAACAACATCATTTCACCTGGAAGTGGTAGCTCCAGCATATTGTGCACTGTGAATCTGAGGTGATTGACAAGCAGCAGCATATCAGGATATCCTGCCCTGCCACTCAAATGGGAAGGGAGAGTGTACTGAGCACAGGGGCATTGCTGTTATGGTGCTCCTAGAGCTACAGCCAGCCCCTCGGTGCTCCAACTAATTTGCATAAATATAACAGTAATGATATCTTTGCAGTGGTACAAGCTAAAAACGAAAGAAAGATATCGTCTTAATCAGAATGATCAACCTTACTAGGCAGCATGCCTGGTTATATGGGCTAAGCATCCTGACAGGTGCTCTTTAATGTCCTTTTTCATGAGCCGACGATCTGGACAATTATCTGCTCATTGCATCTTTTATGTGTCAGATAAAATTGTGTACTTTGTGTAAATCGGGACTCAAACTAGGATGTGTACGGTGTGCCACACATCATTATTTAGTAGTTGCTCCTGTTTAAGTCCATGATACTCATATTCCAGTAAAACATCTTGTATTAACATATTGTTTTTACGGGTATGATGTTAGATACTCAAATAATACAATATCTGGATCTTGCAAGGATAAATGAAGCATACAAGTGCATGAAATGACTCACCCCAGCTACCACACTTATAAGAAGAGCTGGTTTTTGTACAATCCATCCTTGACCTTGATCGCCTGTCAGAGCTTTTTTCTCACAACACAGCAGTTAAAGTATTTTTTTGTCAACGAGTTTGCCCTTTGGGAGAATGTTTATTAACCTTGACTCGAATGTGGTCTGGAGCTGCCAGCCATGTATTATTCATCGTTATTCCACCCTCTAACCTCCATCTCTATCTTTATTGATACAATTTACACAGTATAATATTATCTCAAACTTATTTGCCTCAAGAACTCCCTAGGTATTGTCCCAACCACTGACCTGACAGGTATTATACTGTACTCAGAGGCCTAAGTAACATTAAAAGGGTTTTCCAAGACATTAATACTCATGACCTATCCTCTGGATAGGTCATCAGCATCTAATCGATGGGGGTCCGACACCCGGGACCCACCAATCAGCTGTTTGTGAATGTACCGGCACTCCCATGAGCGCCGCGGCCTTCTCCATGCTTACCAAGCACAGCACCAAACATTGTATAGCGGCTGTGCTTGGTATCGCGCTCAGCCCCATTAACTTCTATGGGGCTGAGCTGCGCCTAGGCCACATGACCAATGAATGTGTTGTCACTGACCTAGGAATAGCAAAGGGAAGTCTGCGGTGCTACTGCAAGCGCCGCTGCCTTGTCAAACAGCTGATTGGTGGTGGTCCTGGGTGTTGGACCCCCATCAATCAGATAATAAGTATAGGTCATCAGTATGAGGGCTCATGCACATGAATGTGTTTGTTTTCCACGTCCATTCTGTCTTTTTGCGGCCCGTATGCAGAACCATTCACTTCAATGGGTCCGTAAAAAAACGGAATTTACTCTGTGTGCATTCCGTTTCTGCATGCCAATTGACAAAAAAGATATTACATATCCTATTCTTGTCCGTTTTGTGGACAAGGATAGGCATTGTTACAAAAACTGATGCAATATGGATGTCACACAGACGTCATCCGTATTTTTTGCGGATCTGTGTTTTTTTGGACCTCAAAATACATACGTTAGTGTGCATGAGCCCTAAAAAGTCTTGGAAAACCCCTTTAATTGTCACATTTTCACAAACCCTTTGTAGAACACACATTCTTTGTAGAGACATGTTGAACTTGCGTTTAGTAGAACAGCTGATTAGGTTAAAAAAAACACATAGGTCCTTCAAGTCCATCTTAAAGTTCTACCGTGTTGATCCAGAGAAGGGCAAAAAAAATCTCAAGGCAGAAGACAAATAATTAGGAGGAAAAAATTCCTTCCCGACTTCAAATCTAGCAATCAGATTAAATCCCTGGATCAACATCCCATCTCCAGATGGGATATTATTACGGTACTTTCAAGAAAGGCATATAGTCCCTACTTGAACTTGTTTAATGAATTAACCATCAGAAGCTCCTGTGGAGGAGTCCTTAGTCTCGCCATTCTTACAGTAGAGAATCCCCATCTATGTTGATGGTGAAACCTTCTTACCTGTAGATGTAGACAATGACCCTTGTAGACCTAGGTATAAAATAATCAATAGAAAGCTATTTGTACATTGAATTGGATCTCCCCTAAGTCATATTTGTGTCTAAATTGAACAAACTGAAGTAGTCCTCTAAATGAATTTATAAAACGGTCCTATGAAAGGTAATTCCCAATAATCTGCCTCTCTAAAGATCAAGCCGATCACCCGATGAACAAGCGAATTGGCATTGGGGGGGGGGGGCATCGTTTCGGTTTTCGCCTCAGGCAGCAGAAAGGCTAGGTGCACCCCTGAGGACGAGCGATAGCAATAGCGATCATTCCTACTCATGTAAATGCAGCGTTTCACCCCCACTGAACGAACAGCCAGTTGTCGGGTAGGAAAGTTTCCTTTCCCGATAATTGGCTGCTCCTCGGGCCGAGTAAACCCACCATAAGTGGTTTGAAACACCAATCATGTGCAGATTAACATTGGCTAGTAGTTTCAACATCACAGCCGACACAGCAAGGCTTCTTAATATTAAGGTGTTTTGCACTGGTTACATATTGATGACCTACCCTCCATGCCGACATGGCCATGACACAATGGAGGAAGCCTTTTGCTTCGATCTCCGTTACATAGTTACATAGTTAATATGGTTGAAAAAAGACAAACATCCATCAAGTTCAACCAAGGGATAGGTGGGGACGCGAATCCCAGAAGGAAGTGAGACTTAGATTTCTACACATTTTCATAAGCATTTACATTTACTTTTAAGAATTCGTCTAAACCCTTTTTGAAACTGTCCACTGTTCCGGTTGTGACCACGTCCTGAGGAAGTCTATTCCACAGATTCACCGTTCTTACAGTAAAGAAGGTTTGACGCTTCTGGAGACTGAACTATTTCTTCTTCAGTCGGAGGCAGTGCCCCCTTGTCTTTTGAGCACATTTTACATGGAACAGCTTTTCGACGTATTTTTTGTATGGCCCATTTATATATTTGTATAGGTTAATCATGTCTCCCCTTAGACGTCTCTTCTCAAGACTAAATAAATTCAATTCTTTTAATCTTTCTTCATAACTAAGACCCTCCATGCCCCTTATCATTTTAGTTGCTCTCCTCTGTACTTTTTCCAGCTGCAGTGCATCCTTTCTATGTACTGGTGTCCAGACTGCGTATTCCAGATGAGGCCGCACCAACGCTTTGTAAAGTGGTAGTATTACATCCCTGCCCCGCTAGTCCATGCCTCGTTTAATGCATGACAATATCCTGGTGGCCTTAGAAGCAGCTGATTGACATTGTATACTATAATTTAATCTACCATCCACAAGGACACCCAAATCCTTCTCTATAAGTGACTCTCCCAGTGTTACATCACCTAGGACATATGAAGCACAGAGATTATTACTACCAAGATCCATAACTTTACATTTGTCCACATTGAACCTCATTTGCCAAGTTGATGCCCAATCACTCAAAGTGTTCAAGTCAGCTTGTAGTTTGTGGACATCTTCCATAGACCATACAGTTCTACACAGTTTAGTGTCATCTGCAAAAATAGAAATGGTGATATTATTCCAGTCCTCGATATCATTAATAAATAAATTAAATAATAGAGGACCCAGCACTAAACCTTGAGGTACACCACTTATAACCCAGGACCATTCTGAATAGGAATCATTGACCACAACTCTTTGGACACGGTCCTTCAGCCAGTTTTCCATCCAATTACAAACTATACTTTCCACGTCAATAGACCTTTCTTTACTTATTAAGCGTCTATGAGGGACATAACCAAAAGCCTTTGAAAAATCCAGAAACGCTACATACACAACCGCCCCTCTGTCCAGGCTACTACTCACCTCCTCATAAAAACAAATCAGGTTAGTCTGACAACTTCTGTCCTTGGTAAACCCATGCTGGTTATCACTTATAATATTATTTACAGTCACATACTCCTGTATATACTTAATTGTTTTGCTTCTGGATCCGAAAACAGTTGATCACTGGGGGTGTCAGGTGTACCCACAAATCTGAAACTGATGACCTGTCCGGAGGATAATTATAAAAAAAAAAATGGTCACCGATTTTGCTCCACTTCTATTCATAGACAGTCCAAGTATCCTGTACCTGGAAGCTGTTTTCCAGCACTTGATAAAAACAATAGGTTTTATTAATTACTTCTTCATAAAATCCACAGAGCAATACAGTCCATTTTGCTTATGCATTTCGAGCTTCTCCTGAGCTCTTAATCACAGCTGTGACTTAATCAAGCTCTGGATAAGCTTTTCTTTGGATTTATCCAGATGATAGGTCATCAGTATCTAAATAGTAGAAAACCCCATTAACTTGTTGCGTGTCTAATTAGTGAACTTTACATTCTACTGACAGATGGCCTGTGATGGACACCTTCAAGCTAACCATCAGGTTAAAATGGATGCAAGATTACTACATAATGCATTCTTACAGTTCAGTAATAAAACACTACTAAGCTCCTTCTAGTGGTGTATGCAGGGAGTTTGAATTCCATCATTTGTCTAAGCGGAGCGTTTGGAATATTTTATCACAGAACAAGGCATCAACCACTGCAAATATACCGTACATTAACCAGAAATTACTTTTGGACAATTGGTCAGTTGACTGTCATATTATTATACTTCGCAAATATATTATATAAACTCAGTCATTATCTTTTTTTATATTCAGCAGTTAAAAAACTATAATAACCAGTTGTCGAGTATTATATAAAAAAGATTATAATAATGTCAGTCCTTAAAATCCGATGTCTTTTTAAAGAACAACGCAATGTATTTGCTTGGTATAAACCAAGATGACTTTACTTGGAGAACTTTACTATGCATATTAACTTTCTTTTTAATTGGGATGGATTCAGGGCAGCCAAGCCTCTTGTAGCCATTTTTCATGCCATTCAGCCAGTGAGTGGAAAATAGAACTTTACACTGATCAATTAGTCATTGACCAAATTGCTGCTGTAAGTGACTCTGGGGAATGACTAAATAAAGCTCCAAATACTTTATGTAATGATGCTTTGTAGAAGAGTTAATAAAAGTCCACCTGAGGCTATTTCCTTTCACATTTTGGAATTGTTTAATTTCTACAAAGACGTATAAAATAATCCTGCAATGTCATAGAGCTCAGGCATTTTATACATTACTATTGTGTGTTTTCTCCCCTTTTATTTGGGTTAATGATAACTAAAGAAAGTGCTGCTCACAGCTACCTCTGCTACACAAATGTCCTTTCCTAGGTATACCTTCATTTCTGTGTGCCATTATATGTTGCTTAAAGGGGCTTACTGATAGTGTGTTCTTTATTTCACACAGCCCCCTACTCTCTGACAATTTTTTTTAAATATAGAAAAATCTGTTCATAGGGGTTTCTAGGAGTAGAATATCCACAGGACAGATCATTAATATCTAGGGGTGGGGGTCTGACACCCCTGCCTATTAGCTGTTTGGCCTCCTCACAGCTCATCAAGCACAGTGCCGTACCTTGTATACCACCTGTGCTTGGTATTGCCACCCAGGCCCATGGACATGAATGGCACAGAGCTGCATATAGGCCATGTGACTGATGAACAAGACGTTATTGGCTTAGGAAGAGGCCGCAGCTCTCACAGGGGCGCCACGGCCTCTTCAAACAACTGATGGGTGGCTGTGCCCAGAGTCAAACCCCCTCCGATCAGATGTCGATGACCAGTGCTAAGGATAGGCCATCAATATTGTATTCCCAGAAAACCCCTTTAATACAGAACGGTGTTAGAGAAGTATTCTAGCATCGCCATTTAGCATCTTATGGAATAGACCATGATCGATGGATATAGTATGTATCTGACAGGAAACAAAAATCCTCTGTATGGAATTGACGTAATTCAGAAGTACAGTAGGGCCCTATACCTATCCATGGGTGCCATTTTCCAGTTCCATGCAACTTAGAAGCTGTATAAAGCTGCAATACGGCCATGTACTTGAGTACTAATATGGGTGAGAAACAGAGGCATACTGTAGTTATAGTGGAAGCAGCAGGGGAAACGTCTGCTACGGGGCCCAAACTCAGAAGGAGCCTGTCTGAGAGGAGGACTGAAAGATTTTATTGTCAGGGCCCCTCAATGGTATTATACAATGACATTATATACTGTGACATGACATACAATATATACATGTAGTAAATGGATGGAGCGGCTGCCGGGCCTGGTCTGAGAGAGTGATCCTTACTAGCTGCAGGAGTGAGGGTTGCACCTGAGGAGAGAGTTTCTGGGGGGGAGCGGTTCAAAAATTTGCTGTGGGGCCCAGTTAAGTGTAGTTACACCACTGGTGACAAACAACAGCCATCCTTACTTACAGTGAAAAATGTATAATCTCATCCTCTAAATCTTTCTCTTTAGCCACATGAACAATATATGCTATTCTCAGAGGCTGCATTGAGGACCAGTCAGCAGGCTATCACTGGACTCAAAACGTCATAAAAAGCCTGTGTTAAGAAATATAATGTAACCTTTCCAAATATTTGACCAGAACCAGTCAATATAATGAGGAATAATCTAATAAAAGGCAGCAGCCTGACGGGGAGGGCTCAGGAACCCAGCCACGTGCTAGCAATGCTTTGCTCTCTGGTGCGCGACAGTCAATGATGTGGAAAGTGATTTTGCCAAACAAGCTCTTGATTCACAGGCCATCTGTTTGTGTGGTGTTGGGGACTATCTGGTGACCTTATGGTTATAACAGTGATATCTTGCTTCTGGCGTGTGTCTAACTATTCAGTTACTTTTTTTTGGGTGAAAGGAATAGCATATATTTAAATTACAATTAGCTAGAAAATAGAATTGTCTAAGGTAGTGGAAGGAGCACAGTGATATAGCACATGCTACAGACAATATTACAGATACTTCTGGGCAGTCACACATGAAGACATGGAAGCTGGCTAATCGCCATGGGTTCTGATTCTGTAATCCCGGCAATACACTGTTATTATTGAGGTAATCCCTGTCTGGCCGGGCATTACACGGTGCCCACCCACTCTGGCTCATTGGAGGTAAAGGTGTTTCAATGGGGTCTTCATGAGACAACACCGTTTAACGTATCTGTCTAAAGGCAGAGTCTCTTTAACTACTGAACTAGATGACTATTTTTAATGCATTCATGGCTGACATTGGAAAACCTGTTCTATACAGTAGTCAGAAATGGGTGGCCTTACAGAAACAGCCAAGTGGGCTATGCTATGCCGTTTCTGCAACTCATAGAAGTGAATAGGGAATTATGGGATCAGCATAGCTCACTGTGCTATGTTGTTTCCATTGCTACCATTCACTTCTATGGGAGTTATGAAAACAGTGTAGCACAGCCCAATTGGTTGTTTTCATAACCCTGGACAGGCTCGGACTGACCCACCGGGGAGCTGGTCAATCCCCCAGTGGACCCCTGAGCCAGGTGAGCCCCCAATCCTCCACCCCCTGAACAAGTGGCTCAGTACAATGACTGCACTACATACAGATATTCAGCGTGTAGCATCTCAACCAGCTATGCGATCATATAAAAACCGGGTACACTATTTGCCAAACTACCACTTTTATTATTAAAGACGCATCAGGTAGCTGAGGTGACGTCTAGGCATAGAGACAGGGTCTACAGGACAGAGCAGTCTGAGGCACACACTTGGCAGTAGACTACTACTGAATAGTTGTGATAACAGCAACACTTCACACTTTAGTGATACTACCCTCAGTAAATACCAATTACTGATGAATGGGTCTTACCATCTGGACTGAGACACAACAGGATTCCTGCTCTTTGAATGTCTCTAGGTGACATTGTGAAGCTTTTGACATTCATTGAGAAGTGTTATTTTAATGCACTTACAACTGATAAGTCCTGCTGGGCTATGAGCTCGGCCTTACCTGGTAGGTACCTTTCTCAGAAGGAATGTGAATCGTGCATTTGAAGAGAATCCAGAAGCACGACAATCCCTCCTGTTATGGAAATGACAACCCTAACAAATGACCATGGAAGGAAAACCAAGGCTTTATCAGGGTCTTTGTTAGGGAATGAGTCTAAGCTTTTGTTTTCCTGTTGTGTCATCAGTACACAGAATACAGGTACCCTACCTGCCATTGTGTCCAGGAACCAGAAATGGGAGGAGAAGACAATAAACCTGCACAGTTTCCTTTTATAAGAAACACTTACCAACTCTCAACAACTTCTCTAACTACACCATGCAAATATTGGTCAAAATAACCCATTAATGACATCAGGACACTTGTACTCTGCACTTCTGCAGGTACATAGACAGTATAATGAGATATCTGAAGCACCATGGTAGAACTTAAAGTGGTCACACATTAGAAAAAATGTTGGCAGATCCTGAAGATTTCAACAGAAATGGCTGACCATCAAATGTGTAAGGGTGTGTCCCAACAAGGTACCACTTGAAAGCGAACCAAGTTCGGGAAATGTTTTTTTACAGTATAAATCAATTTCTGAAGTTATTATGCAAAGTCTCGCGAGACTTCACGGAGTAATAACTTCAGCTCATCGGAGCTAATACATTCTAAGGCTACTTTCACACTAGCGTTCAGAGCAGGTCCGTCTGGTGTCTGCCCAGACGGATCCGCTCATATAATGCAGACTTGGGATCCGTTCAGAACGGATCCGTCTGCATTATATTGTAGAAAAAATTCTAAGTGTGAAAGTTGTTCAGACGGATCCGTCCAGACTTTACATTGAAAGTCAATGGGGGACGGATCCGTTTGAAAATTGAGCCATATTGTGTCAACTTCAAACGGATCCGTCCCCATTGACTTACATTGTAAGTCTGGACGGATCCGTTTGCCTCCGCACGGCCAGGCGGACACCCGAACGCTGCAAGCAGCGTTCAGGTGTCCGCTTGCTGAGCGGAGGCTGAACGCTGGCAGACTGATGCATTCTGAGCGGATCCGCATCCACTCAGAATGCATTAGGGCCGTACGGATCCGTTCGGGGCCGCTTGTGAGAGCCTTCAAACGGAGCTCACAAGCGGACACCCGAACGCTAGTGTGAAAGTAGCCTAATACTGTACGGAGCGCTCGCTCCGTACAGTATTGAAACAAAGTTTTATGCGAATCGACTTCGGATGTTTAATCCGAAGTCGATTCGCTCATCCCTAATTCCAACCAATATTTAGGAGAAAGCAGTACATCAATTGATTTATTCACATTTATTTTACAGGTAGATATTATTTTCTCTTACAGATGGATTAATGGATTAAATCATGTAGGTCTGGAGGAGATCACAGCAAATCTGTCACACTGAATGGCTACACTACCATATGAAGCAGGGAAACACTGATCTTACAGCAAGACTGCCCCCTTCTGGTTGTCTAGCTAACTGGTAATGAGGTACTCTTACACTTACTGCCCACAACAGCAACCTCTGTACTCTCTACTGTAAGACAATGAACCACATACAAAGCAGCACTCAAAGGTATGGAATAAGAAAGGCAAAATGATAACTCGTTTTGAAAGACTATAAAATGAAACCTGTACTAGTGAACTACCAATATCATGCTGGAACAATATAATATTCACTTATGCCATCAGACAGCATTTTCTAGCCGGACTACTTCACTGAGTCATTCTAACACCATTAAAGTGGATCTGTCATCAGACTGTGCTGCCCTGTGTATGTATGGGGATAAGTCTGCTCCGATATTAGCCAACATGGCACAAAAATGTGCTCTTCCCGCTCTCCTCACAGTGATTGATCGGTTGCCGTGTATACAGAAACGCAGCACACAGTTGTCTGTAAAGGCTGCTCCTGTTCAAGAATCAATACAGAACAGTTTAATGACTTTACTTCTTTTACAACATTGGCACACTTAATGGTTATAAAATGTAAAGGGTGGCACAATAGGCTTGATGGTTGCAGGTCACTACTACAGGTACAAACCAATACCTCCAAACTTTAGAAAATACCAAAGAGGGACAATATATGCAACACATTTTTTCACACTAGGCCACACCTCTAACTCCACCCAAAGCATAGCTATACGCACCCAGTCCCCTTAACCCACATAGTAATTAATCCCACTTTGTGCCACCATACAAAAATGTCCACATTGTGCCCCTTCACAGTAGTTATGCCCATATTGTGCCCCCTCACAGTAGTTATGTCCACAAGTGCCCCCTTCACAGTAGTTATGGCTACGTCTGCCCCTTCACAGTAGTTATGGCTACCTCTGCTGCCTTCACAGTAGTTAGGCCCACATGTGACCCCTTCACAGTAGTCATGCCCACATGTGCCCCCTTCACAGTAGTCAGGCCCACATGTGCTCCCTTCACAGTAGTCATGCCCACATGTGCTCCCTTCACAGTAGTCATGCCCACATGTGCTCCCTTCACAGTAGTCATGCCATCATGTGACCCCTTCACAATAGTCATGCCATCATGTGACCCCTTAACAGTAGTTATGCCCACATGTGCTTCCTTCACAGTAGTCATGCACTCATGTGCCCCCTTCACAGTAGTTATGCCTGGATATGTCACCTTTACAATAGTTATGCCCAGATATGTGCCCCTTCACAGGAAGTTAAAAAAACAAAACAGTAAATACTCATCTACTTTCTCGATGGTCATCACAGCTCACCCTGCGCTCTCCCCAGCAGGCAGGATACAAATCTCACTGTTGTGTAGGAGGAACACAGGCTGATTCCTGGGCCTGCACTGCTCCTCCTACACAGCCCAACAGTGAGATGTCTGACCGCATCATGCTTGCTAGGGGGGGCACCTGCAGCTAAGCAGAATGGTAAAGCAGGGAGCAGATGGCTCCCTGCTTCATTCATCATTACAAGCAGATGTCTCTGCATCTTATGGACGCAGAGTCAGCTGAGAGAGGGGCACACCTCAGACGTTCCGGGACAGCCAGCAAAATCCAGGACTGTCCCACCAGATCCAGGTTAGTTAGGAGGTAAGGGTACAAAACAGGTGAACACTGCAGAACTTGGGGACCATGTAACGCTCCACAAGTTCACCAAGAATTAGGTTGCATGTTGCAGTCAGATTGACTGCCTACTTTTGCCCACCCTAAAGTGCACCTGTGGAACTCTGGCTGGCTACCTTCAGCCACTGCCTTCCCTGTATAAGCCTTTCTCTGGGAGTCGCACCAACCACTTTTTGCAGATCTGCCCAGCACCTCTGTGGGTCCTTGTCACCGCTAGACAACTTTCTCAGAAAGGGTATCATCTTTAGGACTACTCAATTTTAACTGCAACAGGTGAGAGTCGAGGAACCTTCCTGCACATAAGATGGTCAACTGGTCACGCCGGTTATCACTGCACATATATATACGGCATACATATTAGGACATCCACAGACATCATCCACAACTCCCTCCTTCGTCAGGCAAAACTCCATCAGTCCTCCTCCCTCAGACCAAACCTCCTCCTCCTCCGTCAGCCAAAACTCCCTCCTCCCTCATCCAAAACTCCCTCCTCCTTCAGACGTCAGCCAAAAATCCCTCCCCCCTAACTCAAAACTCCCTCATCCCCCAGACGTCAGTCAAAAAATACCTCCTCCATCAGCCCTCAGCCCAAACTCCATCAGCCGTTAGGTGTCAGCCCTCAGCCTTCAGGGGTCAGACATCAGGTGTCAGCCCTCAGCCAAAACTCCATCAGCCGTCTGCCAAAACTCCATCAGCAGTCAATCGTCAGGGGTCAGGTGTTAGACATCGGGTGTCAGACATTGGTTGTCTGTGGAGGGGGCGGCACAAAGCATAATGTCACAAGTACTACTGCCGGACCTTTTCTTTATGCAACCAAGCCTGGAGAGGAGGAGCCTATCATTAAGTCCCCAGGATTTCAGACAGATCTTTATGCCTGGGCAAAGCACTTAGATGCTCGGATCCACTACACAGCGATCACAGCAGCAGCAGCCTTAGGCCTCTTTCATGCAACCATTTTTTTTTTTTTTTCGTTTACGGGCTGTTTTTTGCGTTCTGTATACGGTCAAAATACAGAACCATTCATTTCAATGGTTCCGCAAAAAAAAAAACGGAATGTTCTCCGTATGCATTCCGTTTCCGTTTTTCCGTTCCGTTGAAAGATAGAACATGTCCTATTATTGTCCGCAAATCACGTTCCATGGCTCCATTCAAGTCAATAGGTCTGCAAAAAAATGGAACACATACGGAAATGCATCCTACTTGTCGGACTGATGGCGGACCCTGTTGTTACCACTTTCCCCTTATGTTTGTAGCATTCTCCAATTTTACTGGAGACTTTAAGCTCACTTTTGCAAAAAACAACAAAACACAGCAAAAAAAAAAAAAAAAAGCCACTAAACATGCTGCCAAACATTGTATGTGAATCCTTACCCTTCTACCAGCATTGATAACTATTTTTTGCATAAATGCTGCTCCAGTTATAAAACACGAATATTGAAGGAGACCTGTCACCTGTCACCCGTCCAGCATATGATAGTGACAGACCTGCTGATTTCAGTGGTCTATCACTTCTGTGATGGCAGTCAGCACTTCTAGAGTACTGACATGCTGAACGCCATAGCGTGTGCCAGTGCTGCCAGGAAGATGAGTCTCACTTTTTTTTTTGTAAAATGAAAATTACACAATTTTCCAAAATACTTTATGTATGTGTGAGGAACCTTTATTATTTACTTCTGATGAGCTGAGAACTGTATGTTCATCTCGATACTGCAGACATGAGTTTAGTTGCAGCTTTTTCTGTCTTGCACAGTTACTAATTGTGTTTCTCAACTGATGATTTAAAGGATTTAGAGTTTTCAGGGCAGCCATACAAGATGTTTCACCGGTAACTAGCTCTCCCGAATCCCTCCTAGCTCCCCATACACATTAAGCTCGACAGAAAGCTCTCCCGACTCCCTCCCCTCATACACATGCACGCTTAGCTTGGCTGAACATTTATATGTATTCAATGGGAAGAGGGGGTAAAGCTGCTGTCAGACACTTCTGGCGGCTGCTTATCTCCAGGGAGAACAAAAAGATTGGGTGAAAATATTCTTTTGATCCAAAACTTCTGCAGCATGCCCGGGATTCCGGAGCGGATAGGTGATGAAGGTGTCACTGATGGTAGTAATTACTCACAGTGGTACTCCTGGGTCTGTTCAGTGATGTGAGAGTTGCATCCTTTCCTCCTCTCGGGGCGCACTCTGGTTCTGGAGCCCTCTGCCTGGTGGTAGTGAAGGTGTCCTTGATGTAAATAGGTTTTGGGTGTGCAAGGCAGGGGTCCTGCGGATGGGCTATGTAATGCACACTATGGGGATGTGGACAGCTGTGCAGTAAGGTGACCGGCATAAGTGCAACAAGTCCACTGTACTTTACTAAGGTAGTTGGTAGGTGGTTCAAACAGACATTGAATACATTAAGTGCAATCTTTACAGTTGACATATGCAAGCTCCCACAGATGTGTATAGGATGCAGCAGGTCAAATAAAAGTTCTCTCTGGTTCTTTTCCAATATAACCAGCACAACCTTCTCAAATCCATCTCAATAATGCTGTTTTTCTCTTCTTATATATATGGCACTACAATGCCCAGCTCTATTTTAGTTTGTACAATGAGGATCTCTGCGGTTCTCACTCCAGGGCAGTTGTTTAGCAGGTATAGTAGGGTATCTGAAACTTATTGTCCCAACCAAGATACAGTGAGGTCCACAATAGGGATGAGCGAACACGAAATGTATAGTTCGGGTTCGTACCGAATTTTGGGGTGTCCGTGACACGGACCCGAACCCGAACATGTTCGTAAAAGTCCGGGTTCGGGTTCGGTGTTCGGCGCTTTCTTGGCGCTTTTTGAAAGGCTGCAAAGCAGCCAATCAACAAGCGTCATACTACTTGCCCCAAGAGGCCATCACAGCCTTGCCTACTATTGGCATGGCTGTGATTGGCCAGTGCACCATGTGACCCAGCCTCTATTTAAGCTGGAGTCACGTAGCGCCGCACGTCACTCTGCTATGATCAGTATAGGGAGAGGTTGCAGCTGCGACGTTAGGGCGAGATTAGGCAGATTGACTCCTCCAAAAGACTTCATTCTGTGATCGATCTGCAGCTGTGGATCATTGAAGTGATAATATCGACTTGCTCACTTTTTTGAGGCTGCCCAGAGCGTTTTTAGATCACTTTTTTTCTGGGGTGATCGGCGGCCATTTTGTGACTTGTGGAGCGCCAGCACGAGCTATCACCAAGTGTATTTAACCATCAATAGTGTGGTTATTTTGTGCTATATCCTACATCAGCTGCAGGCTGAGCCTGTGTCACCGAAGTGCATTTAACCATCAACAGTCTGGTTATTTTTTGGCCATATACTACATCAGCTGCAGGCTGAGCCTGTTTCACCCAAGTGCATTTAACCATCAACAGTCTGATTATTTTTTGGCTATATACTACATCAGCTGCAGGCTGAGCCTGTGTCACCGAAGTGCATTTAACCATCAACAGTCTGGTTATTTTTTGGCCATATATTACATCAGGGGCAAGTTGAGCCTGTCACCCAGCGCCTAAAAAATAGACCTGACATTTCTATTCAACCAAATCTGCACAGTTTTAGCTGGTCAAGTTATTTGTAGTGACCGTCAAAGCAGACTTTTTGTTCTGGGTTGAAAAAGCATTCCCAAATTTGCCATTCTGAAAATAACTAGTTTCTGGTATTTCAGGCCTACTTGAAATCTATCCCAAAAAGAAAATCTTCCATTGAAGTTATTGATAGTATCATTCAGAAAAACCTAAGACACACGCTAGCGTGCTGATAGAAGTGTCATTCTGTGATTAAACCTATAACTGTCACACAGCGCAAAAAAAAACAGGTCTCACATCTCTATTCAACCAAATCTGCACAGTTTTAGCTGGTCAAGTTATTTGTAGTGACCGTCAAAGCAGACTTTTTGTTCTGGGTTGAAAAAGCATTCCCAAATTTGCCATTCTGAAAATAACTAGTTTCTGGTATTTCAGGCCTACTTGAAATCTATCCCAAAAAGAAAATCTTACATTGAAGTTATTGATAGTATCATTCAGAAAAACCTAAGACACACGCTAGCGTGCTGATAGAAGTGTCATTCTGTGATTAAACCTATAACTGTCACACAGCGCAAAAAAAAACAGGTCTCACATCTCTATTCAACCAAATCTGCACAATTTTAGCTGGTCAAGTTATTTGTAGTGACCGTCAAAGCAGACTTTTTGTTCTGGGTTGAAAAAGCATTCCCAAATTTGCCATTCTCAAAATAACTAGTTTCTGGTATTTCAGGCCTACTTGAAATCTATCCCAAAAAGAAAATCTCACATTGAAGTTATTGATAGTATCATTCAGAAAAACCTAAGACACACGCTAGCGTGCTGATAGAAGTGTCATTCTGTGATTAAACCTATAACTGTCACACAGCGCAAAAAAAAACAGGTCTCACATCTCTATTCAACCAAATCTGCACAGTTTTAGCTGGTCAAGTTATTTGTAGTGACCGTCAAAGCAGACTTTTTGTTCTGGGTTGAAAAAGCATTCCCAAATTTGCCATTCTCAAAATAACTAGTTTCTGGTATTTCAGGCCTACTTGAAATCTATCCCAAAAAGAAAATCTTACATTGAAGTTATTGAAAGTATCATTCAGAAAAACCTAAGACACACGCTAGCGTGCTGATAGAAGTGTCATTCTGTGATTAAACCTATAACTGTCACACAGCGCAAAAAAAAACAGGTCTCACATCTCTATTCAACCAAATCTGCACAGTTTTAGCTAGTCAAGTTATTTGTAGTGACCGTCAAAGCAGACTTTTTGTTCTGGGTTGAAAAAGCATTCCCAAATTTGCCATTCTCAAAATAACTAGTTTCTGGTATTTCAGGCCTACTTGAAATCTATCCCAAAAAGAAAATCTTACATTGAAGTTATTGATAGTATCATTCAGAAAAACCTAAGACACACGCTAGCGTGCTGATAGAAGTGTCATTCTGTGATTAAACCTATAACTGTCACACAGCGCAAAAAAAAACAGGTCTCACATCTCTATTCAACCAAATCTGCACAGTTTTAGCTGGTCAAGTTATTTGTAGTGACCGTCAAAGCAGACTTTTTGTTCTGGGTTGAAAAAGCATTCCCAAATTTGCCATTCTCAAAATAACTAGTTTCTGGTATTTCAGGCCTACTTGAAATCTATCCCAAAAAGAAAATCTTACATTGAAGTTATTGATAGTATCATTCAGAAAAACCTAAGACACACGCTAGCGTGCTGATAGAAGTGTCATTCTGTGATTAAACCTATAACTGTCACACAGCGCAAAAAAAAACAGGTCTCACATCTCTATTCAACCAAATCTGCACAGTTTTAGCTGGTCAAGTTATTTGTAGTGACCGTCAAAGCAGACTTTTTGTTCTGGGTTGAAAAAGCATTCCCAAATTTGCCATTCTGAAAATAACTAGTTTCTGGTATTTCAGGCCTACTTGAAATCTATCCCAAAAAGAAAATCTTCCATTGAAGTTATTGATAGTATCATTCAGAAAAACCTAAGACACACGCTAGCGTGCTGATAGAAGTGTCATTCTGTGATTAAACCTATAACTGTCACACAGCGCAAAAAAAAACAGGTCTCACATCTCTATTCAACCAAATCTGCACAGTTTTAGCTGGTCAAGTTATTTGTAGTGACCGTCAAAGCAGACTTTTTGTTCTGGGTTGAAAAAGCATTCCCAAATTTGCCATTCTGAAAATAACTAGTTTCTGGTATTTCAGGCCTACTTGAAATCTATCCCAAAAAGAAAATCTTACATTGAAGTTATTGATAGTATCATTCAGAAAAACCTAAGACACACGCTAGCGTGCTGATAGAAGTGTCATTCTGTGATTAAACCTATAACTGTCACACAGCGCAAAAAAAAACAGGTCTCACATCTCTATTCAACCAAATCTGCACAGTTTTAGCTGGTCAAGTTATTTGTAGTGACCGTCAAAGCAGACTTTTTGTTCTGGGTTGAAAAAGCATTCCCAAATTTGCCATTCTGAAAATAACTAGTTTCTGGTATTTCAGGCCTACTTGAAATCTATCCCAAAAAGAAAATCTTACATTGAAGTTATTGATAGTATCATTCAGAAAAACCTAAGACACACGCTAGCGTGCTGATAGAAGTGTCATTCTGTGATTAAACCTATAACTGTCACACAGCGCAAAAAAAACCAGGTCTCACATCTCTATTCAACCAAATCTGCACAGTTTTAGCTGGTCAAGTTATTTGTAGTGACCGTCAAAGCAGACTTTTTGTTCTGGGTTGAAAAAGCATTCCCAAATTTGCCATTCTCAAAATAACTAGTTTCTGGTATTTCAGGCCTTCTTGAAATCTATCCCAAAAAGAAAATCTTCCATTGAAGTTATTGATAGTATCATTCAGAAAAACCTAAGACACACGCTAGCGTGCTGATAGAAGTGTCATTCTGTGATTAAACCTATAACTGTCACACAGCGCAAAAAAAAAAACAGGTCTCACAGCTCTATTCAACCAAATCTGCACAGTTTTAGCTGGTCAAGTTATTTGTAGTGACCGTCAAAGCAGACTTTTTGTTCTGGGTTGAAAAAGCATTCCCAAATTTGCCATTCTGAAAATAACTAGTTTGTGGTATTTCAGGCCTACTTGAAATCTATCCCAAAAAGTAAATCTTACATTAAAGTTATTGATAGTATCATTCAGAAAAACCTAAGACACACGCTAGCGTGCTGATAGAAGTGTCATTCTGTGATTAAACCTATAACTGTCACACAGCGCAAAAAAAAACAGGTCTCACATCTCTATTCAACCAAATCTGCACAGTTTTAGCTGGTCAAGTTATTTGTAGTGACCGTCAAAGCAGACTTTTTGTTCTGGGTTGAAAAAGCATTCCCAAATTTGCCATTCTGAAAATAACTAGTTTCTGGTATTTCAGGCCTACTTAAAATCTATCCCAAAAAGAAAATCTTCCATTGAAGTTATTGATAGTATCATTCAGAAAAACCTAAGACACACGCTAGCGTGCTGATAGAAGTGTCATTCTTTGATTAAACCTATAACTGTCACACAGCGTAAAAAAAAAACAGGTCTCACATCTCTATTCAACCAAATCTGCACAGTTTTAGCTGGTCAAGTTATTTGTAGTGACCGTCAAAGCAGACTTTTTGTTCTGGGTTGAAAAAGCATTCCCAAATTTGCCATTCTGAAAATAACTAGTTTGTGGTATTTCAGGCCTACTTGAAATCTATCCCAAAAAGTAAATCTTACATTAAAGTTATTGATAGTATCATTCAGAAAAACCTAAGACACACGCTAGCGTGCTGATAGAAGTGTCATTCTGTGATTAAACCTATAACTGTCACACAGCGCAAAAAAAAACAGGTCTCACATCTCTATTCAACCAAATCTGCACAGTTTTAGCTGGTCAAGTTATTTGTAGTGACCGTCAAAGCAGACTTTTTGTTCTGGGTTGAAAAAGCATTCCCAAATTTGCCATTCTGAAAATAACTAGTTTCTGGTATTTCAGGCCTACTTGAAATCTATCCCAAAAAGAAAATCTTACATTGAAGTTATTGATAGTATCATTCAGAAAAACCTAAGACACACGCTAGCGTGCTGATAGAAGTGTCATTCTGTGATTAAACCTATAACTGTCACACAGCGCAAAAAAAAACAGGTCTCACATCTCTATTCAACCAAATCTGCACAGTTTTAGCTGGTCAAGTTATTTGTAGTGACCGTCAAAGCAGACTTTTTGTTCTGGGTTGAAAAAGCATTCCCAAATTTGCCATTCTGAAAATAACTAGTTTCTGGTATTTCAGGCCTACTTGAAATCTATCCCAAAAAGAAAATCTTCCATTGAAGTTATTGATAGTATCATTCAGAAAAACCTAAGACACACGCTAGCGTGCTGATAGAAGTGTCATTCTGTGATTAAACCTATAACTGTCACACAGCGCAAAAAAAAACAGGTCTCACATCTCTATTCAACCAAATCTGCACAGTTTTAGCTGGTCAAGTTATTTGTAGTGACCGTCAAAGCAGACTTTTTGTTCTGGGTTGAAAAAGCATTCCCAAATTTGCCATTCTGAAAATAACTAGTTTCTGGTATTTCAGGCCTACTTGAAATCTATCCCAAAAAGAAAATCTTACATTGAAGTTATTGATAGTATCATTCAGAAAAACCTAAGACACACGCTAGCGTGCTGATAGAAGTGTCATTCTGTGATTAAACCTATAACTGTCACACAGCGCAAAAAAAAACAGGTCTCACATCTCTATTCAACCAAATCTGCACAGTTTTAGCTGGTCAAGTTATTTGTAGTGACCGTCAAAGCAGACTTTTTGTTCTGGGTTGAAAAAGCATTCCCAAATTTGCCATTCTGAAAATAACTAGTTTCTGGTATTTCAGGCCTACTTGAAATCTATCCCAAAAAGAAAATCTTACATTGAAGTTATTGATAGTATCATTCAGAAAAACCTAAGACACACGCTAGCGTGCTGATAGAAGTGTCATTCTGTGATTAAACCTATAACTGTCACACAGCGCAAAAAAAAACAGGTCTCACATCTCTATTCAACCAAATCTGCACAGTTTTAGCTGGTCAAGTTATTTGTAGTGACCGTCAAAGCAGACTTTTTGTTCTGGGTTGAAAAAGCATTCCCAAATTTGCCATTCTCAAAATAACTAGTTTCTGGTATTTCAGGCCTTCTTGAAATCTATCCCAAAAAGAAAATCTTCCATTGAAGTTATTGATAGTATCATTCAGAAAAACCTAAGACACACGCTAGCGTGCTGATAGAAGTGTCATTCTGTGATTAAACCTATAACTGTCACACAGCGCAAAAAAAAAAACAGGTCTCACATCTCTATTCAACCAAATCTGCACAGTTTTAGCTGGTCAAGTTATTTGTAGTGACCGTCAAAGCAGACTTTTTGTTCTGGGTTGAAAAAGCATTCCCAAATTTGCCATTCTGAAAATAACTAGTTTGTGGTATTTCAGGCCTACTTGAAATCTATCCCAAAAAGTAAATCTTACATTAAAGTTATTGATAGTATCATTCAGAAAAACCTAAGACACACGCTAGCGTGCTGATAGAAGTGTCATTCTGTGATTAAACCTATAACTGTCACACAGCGCAAAAAAAAACAGGTCTCACATCTCTATTCAACCAAATCTGCACAGTTTTAGCTGGTCAAGTTATTTGTAGTGACCGTCAAAGCAGACTTTTTGTTCTGGGTTGAAAAAGCATTCCCAAATTTGCCATTCTGAAAATAACTAGTTTCTGGTATTTCAGGCCTACTTAAAATCTATCCCAAAAAGAAAATCTTCCATTGAAGTTATTGATAGTATCATTCAGAAAAACCTAAGACACACGCTAGCGTGCTGATAGAAGTGTCATTCTTTGATTAAACCTATAACTGTCACACAGCGTAAAAAAAAAACAGGTCTCACATCTCTATTCAACCAAATCTGCACAGTTTTAGCTGGTCAAGTTATTTGTAGTGACCGTCAAAGCAGACTTTTTGTTCTGGGTTGAAAAAGCATTCCCAAATTTGCCATTCTGAAAATAACTAGTTTGTGGTATTTCAGGCCTACTTGAAATCTATCCCAAAAAGTAAATCTTACATTAAAGTTATTGATAGTATCATTCAGAAAAACCTAAGACACACGCTAGCGTGCTGATAGAAGTGTCATTCTGTGATTAAACCTATAACTGTCACACAGCGCAAAAAAAAACAGGTCTCACATCTCTATTCAACCAAATCTGCACAGTTTTAGCTGGTCAAGTTATTTGTAGTGACCGTCAAAGCAGACTTTTTGTTCTGGGTTGAAAAAGCATTCCCAAATTTGCCATTCTGAAAATAACTAGTTTCTGGTATTTCAGGCCTACTTGAAATCTATCCCAAAAAGAAAATCTTACATTGAAGTTATTGATAGTATCATTCAGAAAAACCTAAGACACACGCTAGCGTGCTGATAGAAGTGTCATTCTGTGATTAAACCTATAACTGTCACACAGCGCAAAAAAAAACAGGTCTCACATCTCTATTCAACCAAATCTGCACAGTTTTAGCTGGTCAAGTTATTTGTAGTGACCGTCAAAGCAGACTTTTTGTTCTGGGTTGAAAAAGCATTCCCAAATTTGCCATTCTCAAAATAACTAGTTTCTGGTATTTCAGGCCTACTTGAAATCTATCCCAAAAAGAAAATCTTCCATTGAAGTTATTGATAGTATCATTCAGAAAAACCTAAGACACACGCTAGCGTGCTGATAGAAGTGTCATTCTGTGATTAAACCTATAACTGTCACACAGCGCAAAAAAAAACAGGTCTCACATCTCTATTCAACCAAATCTGCACAGTTTTAGCTGGTCAAGTTATTTGTAGTGACCGTCAAAGCAGACTTTTTGTTCTGGGTTGAAAAAGCATTCCCAAATTTGCCATTCTCAAAATAACTAGTTTCTGGTATTTCAGGCCTACTTGAAATCTATCCCAAAAAGAAAATCTTCCATTGAAGTTATTGATAGTATCATTCAGAAAAACCTAAGACACACGCTAGCGTGCTGATAGAAGTGTCATTCTGTGATTAAACCTATAACTGTCACACAGCGCAAAAAAAACCAGGTCTCACATCTCTATTCAACCAAATCTGCACAGTTTTAGCTGGTCAAGTTATTTGTAGTGACTGTCAAAGCAGACTTTTTGTTCTGGGTTGAAAAAGCATTCCCAAATTTGCCATTCTGAAAATAACTAGTTTCTGGTATTTCAGGCCTACTTGAAATCTATCCCAAAAAGAAAATCTTCCATTGAAGTTATTGATAGTATCATTCAGAAAAACCTAAGACACACGCTAGCGTGCTGATAGAAGTGTCATTCTGTGATTAAACCTATAACTGTCACACAGCGCAAAAAAAAACAGGTCTCACATCTCTATTCAACCAAATCTGCACAGTTTTAGCTGGTCAAGTTATTTGTAGTGACCGTCAAAGCAGACTTTTTGTTCTGGGTTGAAAAAGCATTCCCAAATTTGCCATTCTCAAAATAACTAGTTTCTGGTATTTCAGGCCTACTTGAAATCTATCCCAAAAAGAAAATCTTCCATTGAAGTTATTGATAGTATCATTCAGAAAAACCTAAGACACACGCTAGCGTGCTGATAGAAGTGTCATTCTGTGATTAAACCTATAACTGTCACACAGCGCAAAAAAAAACAGGTCTCACATCTCTATTCAACCAAATCTGCACAGTTTTAGCTGGTCAAGTTATTTGTAGTGACCGTCAAAGCAGACTTTTTGTTCTGGGTTGAAAAAGCATTCCCAAATTTGCCATTCTGAAAATAACTAGTTTCTGGTATTTCAGGCCTACTTGAAATCTATCCCAAAAAGAAAATCTTACATTGAAGTTATTGATAGTATCATTCAGAAAAACCTAAGACACACGCTAGCGTGCTGATAGAAGTGTCATTCTGTGATTAAACCTATAACTGTCACACAGCGCAAAAAAAAACAGGTCTCACATCTCTATTCAACCAAATCTGCACAGTTTTAGCTGGTCAAGTTATTTGTAGTGACCGTCAAAGCAGACTTTTTGTTCTGGGTTGAAAAAGCATTCCCAAATTTGCCATTCTCAAAATAACTAGTTTCTGGTATTTCAGGCCTACTTGAAATCTATCCCAAAAAGAAAATCTTACATTGAAGTTATTGATAGTATCATTCAGAAAAACCTAAGACACACGCTAGCGTGCTGATAGAAGTGTCATTCTGTGATTAAACCTATAACTGTCACACAGCGCAAAAAAAAACAGGTCTCACATCTCTATTTAACCAAATCTGCACAGTTTTAGCTAGTCAAGTTATTTGTAGTGACCGTCAAAGCAGACTTTTTGATCTGGGTTGAAAAAGCATTCCCAAATTTGCCATTCTCAAAATAACTAGTTTCTGGTATTTCAGGCCTACTTGAAATCTATCCCAAAAAGAAAATCTTACATTGAAGTTATTGATAGTATCATTCAGAAAAACCTAAGACACACGCTAGCGTGATGATAGAAGTGTCATTCTGTGATTAAACCTATAACTGTCACACAGCGCAAAAAAAAACAGGTCTCACATCTCTATTCAACCAAATCTGCACAGTTTTAGCTGGTCAAGTTATTTGTAGTGACCGTCAAAGCAGACTTTTTGTTCTGGGTTGAAAAAGCATTCCCAAATTTGCCATTCTCAAAATAACTAGTTTCTGGTATTTCAGGCCTACTTGAAATCTATCCCAAAAAGAAAATCTTACATTGAAGTTATTGATAGTATCATTCAGAAAAACCTAAGACACACGCTAGCGTGCTGATAGAAGTGTCATTCTGTGATTAAACCTATAACTGTCACACAGCGCAAAAAAAAACAGGTCTCACATCTCTATTCAACCAAATCTGCACAGTTTTAGCTAGTCAAGTTATTTGTAGTGACCGTCAAAGCAGACTTTTTGTTCTGGGTTGAAAAAGCATTCCCAAATTTGCCATTCTCAAAATAACTAGTTTCTGGTATTTCAGGCCTACTTGAAATCTATCCCAAAAAGAAAATCTTACATTGAAGTTATTGATAGTATCATTCAGAAAAACCTAAGACACACGCTAGCGTGCTGATAGAAGTGTCATTCTGTGATTAAACCTATAACTGTCACACAGCGCAAAAAAAAACAGGTCTCACATCTCTATTCAACCAAATCTGCACAGTTTTAGCTGGTCAAGTTATTTGTAGTGACCGTCAAAGCAGACTTTTTGTTCTGGGTTGAAAAAGCATTCCCAAATTTGCCATTCTCAAAATAACTAGTTTCTGGTATTTCAGGCCTACTTGAAATCTATCCCAAAAAGAAAATCTTCCATTGAAGTTATTGATAGTATCATTCAGAAAAACCTAAGACACACGCTAGCGTGCTGATAGAAGTGTCATTCTGTGATTAAACCTATAACTGTCACACAGCGCAAAAAAAAACAGGTCTCACATCTCTATTCAACCAAATCTGCACAGTTTTAGCTGGTCAAGTTATTTGTAGTGACCGTCAAAGCAGACTTTTTGTTCTGGGTTGAAAAAGCATTCCCAAATTTGCCATTCTGAAAATAACTAGTTTCTGGTATTTCAGGCCTACTTGAAATCTATCCCAAAAAGAAAATCTTCCATTGAAGTTATTGATAGTATCATTCAGAAAAACCTAAGACACACGCTAGCGTGCTGATAGAAGTGTCATTCTGTGATTAAACCTATAACTGTCACACAGCGCAAAAAAAAACAGGTCTCACATCTCTATTCAACCAAATCTGCACAGTTTTAGCTGGTCAAGTTATTTGTAGTGACCGTCAAAGCAGACTTTTTGTTCTGGGTTGAAAAAGCATTCCCAAATTTGCCATTCTGAAAATAACTAGTTTCTGGTATTTCAGGCCTACTTGAAATCTATCCCAAAAAGAAAATCTTACATTGAAGTTATTGATAGTATCATTCAGAAAAACCTAAGACACACGCTAGCGTGCTGATAGAAGTGTCATTCTGTGATTAAACCTATAACTGTCACACAGCGCAAAAAAAAACAGGTCTCACATCTCTATTCAACCAAATCTGCACAGTTTTAGCTGGTCAAGTTATTTGTAGTGACCGTCAAAGCAGACTTTTTGTTCTGGGTTGAAAAAGCATTCCCAAATTTGCCATTCTGAAAATAACTAGTTTCTGGTATTTCAGGCCTACTTGAAATCTATCCCAAAAAGAAAATCTTACATTGAAGTTATTGATAGTATCATTCAGAAAAACCTAAGACACACGCTAGCGTGCTGATAGAAGTGTCATTCTGTGATTAAACCTATAACTGTCACACAGCGCAAAAAAAAACAGGTCTCACATCTCTATTCAACCAAATCTGCACAGTTTTAGCTGGTCAAGTTATTTGTAGTGACCGTCAAAGCAGACTTTTTGTTCTGGGTTGAAAAAGCATTCCCAAATTTGCCATTCTCAAAATAACTAGTTTCTGGTATTTCAGGCCTTCTTGAAATCTATCCCAAAAAGAAAATCTTCCATTGAAGTTATTGATAGTATCATTCAGAAAAACCTAAGACACACGCTAGCGTGCTGATAGAAGTGTCATTCTGTGATTAAACCTATAACTGTCACACAGCGCAAAAAAAAAACAGGTCTCACATCTCTATTCAACCAAATCTGCACAGTTTTAGCTGGTCAAGTTATTTGTAGTGACCGTCAAAGCAGACTTTTTGTTCTGGGTTGAAAAAGCATTCCCAAATTTGCCATTCTGAAAATAACTAGTTTCTGGTATTTCAGGCCTACTTGAAATCTATCCCAAAAAGTAAATCTTACATTAAAGTTATTGATAGTATCATTCAGAAAAACCTAAGACACACGCTAGCGTGCTGATAGAAGTGTCATTCTGTGATTAAACCTATAACTGTCACACAGCGCAAAAAAAAACAGGTCTCACATCTCTATTCAACCAAATCTGCACAGTTTTAGCTGGTCAAGTTATTTGTAGTGACCGTCAAAGCAGACTTTTTGTTCTGGGTTGAAAAAGCATTCCCAAATTTGCCATTCTGAAAATAACTAGTTTGTGGTATTTCAGGCCTACTTGAAATCTATCCCAAAAAGAAAATCTTCCATTGAAGTTATTGATAGTATCATTCAGAAAAACCTAAGACACACGCTAGCGTGCTGATAGAAGTGTCATTCTTTGATTAAACCTATAACTGTCACACAGCGCAAAAAAAAAACAGGTCTCACATCTCTATTCAACCAAATCTGCACAGTTTTAGCTGGTCAAGTTATTTGTAGTGACCGTCAAAGCAGACTTTTTGTTCTGGGTTGAAAAAGCATTCCCAAATTTGCCATTCTGAAAATAACTAGTTTGTGGTATTTCAGGCCTACTTGAAATCTATCCCAAAAAGTAAATCTTACATTAAAGTTATTGATAGTATAATTCAGAAAAACCTAAGACACACGCTAGCGTGCTGATAGAAGTGTCATTCTGTGATTAAACCTATAACTGTCACACAGCGCAAAAAAAAACAGGTCTCACATCTCTATTCAACCAAATCTGCACAGTTTTAGCTGGTCAAGTTATTTGTAGTGACCGTCAAAGCAGACTTTTTGTTCTGGGTTGAAAAAGCATTCCCAAATTTGCCATTCTGAAAATAACTAGTTTCTGGTATTTCAGGCCTACTTGAAATCTATCCCAAAAAGAAAATCTTACATTGAAGTTATTGATAGTATCATTCAGAAAAACCTAAGACACACGCTAGCGTGCTGATAGAAGTGTCATTCTGTGATTAAACCTATAACTGTCACACAGCGCAAAAAAAACCAGGTCTCACATCTCTATTCAACCAAATCTGCACAGTTTTAGCTGGTCAAGTTATTTGTAGTGACCGTCAAAGCAGACTTTTTGTTCTGGGTTGAAAAAGCATTCCCAAATTTGCCATTCTCAAAATAACTAGTTTCTGGTATTTCAGGCCTACTTGAAATCTATCCCAAAAAGAAAATCTTCCATTGAAGTTATTGATAGTATCATTCAGAAAAACCTAAGACACACGCTAGCGTGCTGATAGAAGTGTCATTCTGTGATTAAACCTATAACTGTCACACAGCGCAAAAAAAAACAGGTCTCACATCTCTATTCAACCAAATCTGCACAGTTTTAGCTGGTCAAGTTATTTGTAGTGACCGTCAAAGCAGACTTTTTGTTCTGGGTTGAAAAAGCATTCCCAAATTTGCCATTCTCAAAATAACTAGTTTCTGGTATTTCAGGCCTACTTGAAATCTATCCCAAAAAGAAAATCTTACATTGAAGTTATTGATAGTATCATTCAGAAAAACCTAAGACACACGCTAGCGTGCTGATAGAAGTGTCATTCTGTGATTAAACCTATAACTGTCACACAGCGCAAAAAAAAACAGGTCTCACATCTCTATTCAACCAAATCTGCACAGTTTTAGCTGGTCAAGTTATTTGTAGTGACCGTCAAAGCAGACTTTTTGTTCTGGGTTAAAAAGCATTCCCAAATTTGCCATTCTGAAAATAACTAGTTTGTGGTATTTCAGGCCTACTTGAAATCTATCCCAAAAAGAAAATCTTCCATTAAAGTTATTGATAGTATCATTCAGAAAAACCTAAGACACACGCTAGCGTGCTGATAGAAGTGTCATTCTGTGATTAAACCTATAACTGTCACACAGCGCAAAAAAAAAACAGGTCTCACATCTCTATTCAACCAAATCTGCACAGTTTTAGCTGGTCAAGTTATTTGTAGTGACCGTCAAAGCAGACTTTTTGTTCTGGGTTGAAAAAGCATTCCCAAATTTGCCATTCTGAAAATAACTAGTTTGTGGTATTTCAGGCCTACTTGAAATCTATCCCAAAAAGTAAATCTTACATTAAAGTTATTGATAGTATCATTCAGAAAAACCTAAGACACACGCTAGCGTGCTGATAGAAGTGTCATTCTGTGATTAAACCTATAACTGTCACACAGCGCAAAAAAAAACAGGTCTCACATCTCTATTCAACCAAATCTGCACAGTTTTAGCTGGTCAAGTTATTTGTAGTGACCGTCAAAGCAGACTTTTTGTTCTGGGTTGAAAAAGCATTCCCAAATTTGCCATTCTGAAAATAACTAGTTTCTGGTATTTCAGGCCTACTTGAAATCTATCCCAAAAAGAAAATCTTACATTGAAGTTATTGATAGTATCATTCAGAAAAACCTAAGACACACGCTAGCGTGCTGATAGAAGTGTCATTCTGTGATTAAACCTATAACTGTCACACAGCGCAAAAAAAAACAGGTCTCACATCTCTATTCAACCAAATCTGCACAGTTTTAGCTGGTCAAGTTATTTGTAGTGACCGTCAAAGCAGACTTTTTGTTCTGGGTTGAAAAAGCATTCCCAAATTTGCCATTCTCAAAATAACTAGTTTCTGGTATTTCAGGCCTACTTGAAATCTATCCCAAAAAGAAAATCTTACATTGAAGTTATTGATAGTATCATTCAGAAAAACCTAAGACACACGCTAGCGTGCTGATAGAAGTGTCATTCTGTGATTAAACCTATAACTGTCACACAGCGCAAAAAAAAACAGGTCTCACATCTCTATTCAACCAAATCTGCACAGTTTTAGCTGGTCAAGTTATTTGTAGTGACCGTCAAAGCAGACTTTTTGTTCTGGGTTGAAAAAGCATTCCCAAATTTGCCATTCTCAAAATAACTAGTTTCTGGTATTTCAGGCCTACTTGAAATCTATCCCAAAAAGAAAATCTTCCATTGAAGTTATTGATAGTATCATTCAGAAAAACCTAAGACACACGCTAGCGTGCTGATAGAAGTGTCATTCTGTGATTAAACCTATAACTGTCACACAGCGCAAAAAAAAAACAGGTCTCACATCTCTATTCAACCAAATCTGCACAGTTTTAGCTGGTCAAGTTATTTGTAGTGACCGTCAAAGCAGACTTTTTGTTCTGGGTTGAAAAAGCATTCCCAAATTTGCCATTCTGAAAATAACTAGTTTCTGGTATTTCAGGCCTACTTGAAATCTATCCCAAAAAGAAAATCTTACATTGAAGTTATTGATAGTATCATTCAGAAAAACCTAAGACACACGCTAGCGTGCTGATAGAAGTGTCATTCTGTGATTAAACCTATAACTGTCACACAGCGCAAAAAAAAAACAGGTCTCACATCTCTATTCAACCAAATCTGCACAGTTTTAGCTGGTCAAGTTATTTGTAGTGACCGTCAAAGCAGACTTTTTGTTCTGGGTTAAAAAAGCATTCCCAAATTTGCCATTCTGAAAATAACTAGTTTGTGGTATTTCAGGCCTACTTGAAATCTATCCCAAAAAGAAAATCTTCCATTAAAGTTATTGATAGTATCATTCAGAAAAACCTAAGACACACGCTAGCGTGCTGATAGAAGTGTCATTCTGTGATTAAACCTATAACTGTCACACAGCGCAAAAAAAAAACAGGTCTCACATCTCTATTCAACCAAATCTGCACAGTTTTAGCTGGTCAAGTTATTTGTAGTGACCGTCAAAGCAGACTTTTTGTTCTGGGTTGAAAAAGCATTCCCAAATTTGCCATTCTGAAAATAACTAGTTTGTGGTATTTCAGGCCTACTTGAAATCTATCCCAAAAAGTAAATCTTCCATTAAAGTTATTGATAGTATCATTCAGAAAAACCTAAGACACACGCTAGCGTGCTGATAGAAGTGTCATTCTGTGATTAAACCTATAACTGTCACACAGCGCAATAAAAAACAGGTCTCACATCTCTATTCAACCAAATCTGCACAGTTTTAGCTGGTCAAGTTATTTGTAGTGACCGTCAAAGCAGACTTTTTGTTCTGGGTTGAAAAAGCATTCCCAAATTTGCCATTCTGAAAATAACTAGTTTCTGGTATTTCAGGCCTACTTGAAATCTATCCCAAAAAGAAAATCTTACATTGAAGTTATTGATAGTATCATTCAGAAAAACCTAAGACACACGCTAGCGTGCTGATAGAAGTGTCATTCTGTGATTAAACCTATAACTGTCACACAGCGCAAAAAAAAACAGGTCTCACATCTCTATTCAACCAAATCTGCACAGTTTTAGCTGGTCAAGTTATTTGTAGTGACCGTCAAAGCAGACTTTTTGTTCTGGGTTAAAAAAGCATTCCCAAATTTGCCATTCTGAAAATAACTAGTTTCTGGTATTTCAGGCCTACTTGAAATCTATCCCAAAAAGAAAATCTTCCATTGAAGTTATTGATAGTATCATTCAGAAAAACCTAAGACACACGCTAGCGTGCTGATAGAAGTGTCATTCTGTGATTAAACCTATAACTGTCACACAGCGCAAAAAAAAACAGGTCTCACATCTCTATTCAACCAAATCTGCACAGTTTTAGCTGGTCAAGTTATTTGTAGTGACCGTCAAAGCAGACTTTTTGTTCTGGGTTAAAAAAGCATTCCCAAATTTGCCATTCTGAAAATAACTAGTTTGTGGTATTTCAGGCCTACTTGAAATCTATCCCAAAAAGAAAATCTTCCATTAAAGTTATTGATAGTATCATTCAGAAAAACCTAAGACACACGCTAGCGTGCTGATAGAAGTGTCATTCTGTGATTAAACCTATAACTGTCACACAGCGCAAAAAAAAAACAGGTCTCACATCTCTATTCAACCAAATCTGCACAGTTTTAGCTGGTCAAGTTATTTGTAGTGACCGTCAAAGCAGACTTTTTGTTCTGGGTTGAAAAAGCATTCCCAAATTTGCCATTCTGAAAATAACTAGTTTGTGGTATTTCAGGCCTACTTGAAATCTATCCCAAAAAGTAAATCTTACATTAAAGTTATTGATAGTATCATTCAGAAAAACCTAAGACACACGCTAGCGTGCTGATAGAAGTGTCATTCTGTGATTAAACCTATAACTGTCACACAGCGCAAAAAAAAACCAGGTCTCACATCTCTATTCAACCAAATCTGCACAGTTTTAGCTGGTCAAGTTATTTGTAGTGACCGTCAAAGCAGACTTTTTGTTCTGGGTTGAAAAAGCATTCCCAAATTTGCCATTCTGAAAATAACTAGTTTCTGGTATTTCAGGCCTACTTGAAATCTATCCCAAAAAGAAAATCTTACATTGAAGTTATTGATAGTATCATTCAGAAAAACCTAAGACACACGCTAGCGTGCTGATAGAAGTGTCATTCTGTGATTAAACCTATAACTGTCACACAGCGCAAAAAAAAACAGGTCTCACATCTCTATTCAACCAAATCTGCACAGTTTTAGCTGGTCAAGTTATTTGTAGTGACCGTCAAAGCAGACTTTTTGTTCTGGGTTGAAAAAGCATTCCCAAATTTGCCATTCTCAAAATAACTAGTTTCTGGTATTTCAGGCCTACTTGAAATCTATCCCAAAAAGAAAATCTTACATTGAAGTTATTGATAGTATCATTCAGAAAAACCTAAGACACACGCTAGCGTGCTGATAGAAGTGTCATTCTGTGATTAAACCTATAACTGTCACACAGCGCAAAAAAAAACAGGTCTCACATCTCTATTCAACCAAATCTGCACAGTTTTAGCTGGTCAAGTTATTTGTAGTGACCGTCATAGCAGACTTTTTGTTCTGGGTTGAAAAAGCATTCCCAAATTTGCCATTCTGAAAATAACTAGTTTCTGGTATTTCAGGCCTACTTGAAATCTATCCCAAAAAGAAAATCTTACATTGAAGTTATTGATAGTATCATTCAGAAAAACCTAAGACACACGCTAGCGTGCTGATAGAAGTGTCATTCTGTGATTAAACCTATAACTGTCACACAGCGCAAAAAAAAACAGGTCTCACATCTCTATTCAACCAAATCTGCACAGTTTTAGCTGGTCAAGTTATTTGTAGTGACCGTCAAAGCAGACTTTTTGTTCTGGGTTGAAAAAGCATTCCCAAATTTGCCATTCTCAAAATAACTAGTTTCTGATATTTCAGGCCTACTTGAAATCTATCCCAAAAAGAAAATCTTCCATTGAAGTTATTGATAGTATCATTCAGAAAAACCTAAGACACACGCTAGCGTGCTGATAGAAGTGTCATTCTGTGATTAAACCTATAACTGTCACACAGCGCAAAAAAAAAACAGGTCTCACATCTCTATTCAACCAAATCTGCACAGTTTTAGCTGGTCAAGTTATTTGTAGTGACCGTCAAAGCAGACTTTTTGTTCTGGGTTGAAAAAGCATTCCCAAATTTGCCATTCTGAAAATAACTAGTTTCTGGTATTTCAGGCCTACTTGAAATCTATCCCAAAAAGAAAATCTTACATTGAAGTTATTGATAGTATCATTCAGAAAAACCTAAGACACACGCTAGCGTGCTGATAGAAGTGTCATTCTGTGATTAAACCTATAACTGTCACACAGCGCAAAAAAAAACCAGGTCTCACATCTCTATTCAACCAAATCTGCACAGTTTTAGCTGGTCAAGTTATTTGTAGTGACCGTCAAAGCAGACTTTTTGTTCTGGGTTAAAAAGCATTCCCAAATTTGCCATTCTGAAAATAACTAGTTTGTGGTATTTCAGGCCTACTTGAAATCTATCCCAAAAAGAAAATCTTCCATTGAAGTTATTGATAGTATCATTCAGAAAAACCTAAGACACACGCTAGCGTGCTGATAGAAGTGTCATTCTGTGATTAAACCTATAACTGTCACACAGCGCAAAAAAAAAACAGGTCTCACATCTCTATTCAACCAAATCTGCACAGTTTTAGCTGGTCAAGTTATTTGTAGTGACCGTCAAAGCAGACTTTTTGTTCTGGGTTGAAAAAGCATTCCCAAATTTGCCATTCTGAAAATAACTAGTTTGTGGTATTTCAGGCCTACTTGAAATCTATCCCAAAAAGTAAATCTTACATTAAAGTTATTGATAGTATCATTCAGAAAAACCTAAGACACACGCTAGCGTGCTGATAGAAGTGTCATTCTGTGATTAAACCTATAACTGTCACACAGCGCAAAAAAAAACAGGTCTCACATCTCTATTCAACCAAATCTGCACAGTTTTAGCTGGTCAAGTTATTTGTAGTGACCGTCAAAGCAGACTTTTTGTTCTGGGTTGAAAAAGCATTCCCAAATTTGCCATTCTGAAAATAACTAGTTTCTGGTATTTCAGGCCTACTTGAAATCTATCCCAAAAAGAAAATCTTACATTGAAGTTATTGATAGTATCATTCAGAAAAACCTAAGACACACGCTAGCGTGCTGATAGAAGTGTCATTCTGTGATTAAACCTATAACTGTCACACAGCGCAAAAAAAAACAGGTCTCACATCTCTATTCAACCAAATCTGCACAGTTTTAGCTGGTCAAGTTATTTGTAGTGACCGTCAAAGCAGACTTTTTGTTCTGGGTTAAAAAAGCATTCCCAAATTTGCCATTCTGAAAATAACTAGTTTCTGGTATTTCAGGCCTACTTGAAATCTATCCCAAAAAGAAAATCTTCCATTAAAGTTATTGATAGTATCATTCAGAAAAACCTAAGACACACGCTAGCGTGCTGATAGAAGTGTCATTCTGTGATTAAACCTATAACTGTCACACAGCGCAAAAAAAAAACAGGTCTCACATCTCTATTCAACCAAATCTGCACAGTTTTAGCTGGTCAAGTTATTTGTAGTGACCGTCAAAGCAGACTTTTTGTTCTGGGTTGAAAAAGCATTTCCAAATTTGCCATTCTCAAAATAACTAGTTTCTGGTATTTCAGGCCTACTTGAAATCTATCCCAAAAAGGATATCTTACATTGAAGGTACTGATAGTGTCATTCAGAAAAACCTAAGACACACGCTACCGTGCAGATAGAAGTCTGATTCTGTGATTAAACCTTAACCTGTCACACAGTGCAAAAAAAAAACAGGTCTCACATTTCTATTCAATGGTCTGCCGGGTGTTCACTCCAAGGTCATGGAAGTCACGCCTGCGGCCACCCCGTTCTCCGAGGGATATGTCCTGAAATCCAGCTGAAAGCTGCAGAACATCAGTCGGAGGTCTCTCCACTACTGGCGGGCCTCTCTGGCGCCCTCTTCCCACAAGCAAAGGCTCGGCTGGTGGCTGCTGGGGTCTTTCAATGCGTCTAGGTTCTTGAGCCTCTTGCTCCTGTCCAGGCTGTCCTTGGCTGGGCTGCCCCCTGGCACGTGCTCTTCCGCGGGCTCTGGCTCGTCCACTCATCTTCTATTCCTGAGAGGATATAAACCGCTAATAAGGTCAATCTGCCGCCTAGCAGCTCCGCCGTGGCAAATCACCTCAGAACTCGCACACTGGTGACTTTAGGTATCTTCACTGGTCACTTTGAGCAGAATGATGACATCCGAGTCACGGCACCAAATGTAACCCTCTTTTCCTTGCACCATCTGCGACACCTCCAGCTTTCACACTCACTCGGTCACCAGCTCCTCCAGGCATAAACTCTAAGTGGACTCTAAGGGACGACACTCAGGTCTTCTGTGGTTTAAAGCTTTATTGAGGTGTAGTGCACTTGGCTGGAGCCTGTAATACAACAGGGAAACACTGCCACTATGTGGTATACAGCCAGGTCACCAGCCCACCTATATCATAACAGGCAGTCATTATATTACATTCCCACATACATGTTACAGGATATAACAAAGCATACAGAAAAATGAACAAGAGAAAATCATTTACAAAGATATTGCAGCAGGGTGACCTGGAATACAGCATGTCTTTCAGCCATTTTAGGAAGAACACATGTCTCTTTAACTGTACATCATCTACTCAGCCTAGCATGTGCTGCAGGGTTTAAAGGCTGCTAAAAAACATACAGTCACCTCTTTACATTCTACAGAACTATTATGGGTATATATTATAACTTTTTACAATAGATAAATGAACTTTAGCTTTAGAGAACTTAGACAGAGATCCTACCTCCTTCACAGTAAATGTCTGCACTGAGGAGACCAAACCAAGTAGCAGAATACACAGGGGGCTTTCTGGAAGAGTCCACTGTAAAGACTCTGTCTGTTAAAACTTTCCTCAGTTATCTAATAGCACATTTGAAGAGGTTTATTTAGCATGTCCTGACTCTCTGCTAACAGCTTATGAATATATGGAACTATATTTAACAAGTGATCATTGCTGCAGCTCCTGTATATTGGTATGACCCTATTGCAAAGCTGCAGACTGGATATTTGGTGAAACTTCATGTGGTTCATATCGACTGTACTACACCACTGACTTGGTGCCTGGGCCTAAATATGTGACAGTGGCCTGTTCCAGTGGTGGGTGACGTGATGCCTGATTCTCTGCTATGACATGAAGACAGATTCTGTGCTGACATAAGGCCAGATTCTCTGTTACGGGACCTCTCTCCTCTGCCTGGGCCTAAATGTGTGACAGTGGCCTGTTCCAGTGGTGGGTGACGTGATGCCTGATTCTCTGCTATGACATGAAGACAGATTCTGCGCTGACATAAGGCCAGATTCTCTGTTACGGGACCTCTCTCCTCTGCCTGGGTGCCTGGGCCTAAATGTGTGACAGTGGCCTGTTCCAGTGGTGGCTGACAAGAAGCCTAATTCTCTGCTATGACATGAAGACAGATTCTGTGCTGACATAAGGCCAGATTCTCTGTTACGGGACCTCTCTCCTCTGCCTGGGTGCCTGGGCCTAAATGTGTGACAGTGGCCTGTTCCAGTGGTGGGTGACGTGAAGCCTGATTCTCTGCTATGACATGAAGACAGATTCTGTGCTGACATAAGGCCAGATTCTCTGTTACGGGACCTCTCTCCTCTGCCTGGGTGCCTGGGCCTAAATGTGTGACAGTGGCCTGTTCCAGTGGTGGGTGACGTGAAGCCTGATTCTCTGCTATGACATGAAGACAGATTCTGTGCTGACATAAGGCCAGATTCTCTGTTACGGGACCTCTCTCCTCTGCCTGGGTGCCTGGGCCTAAATGTGTGACAGTGGCCTGTTCCAGTGGTGGGTGACGTGAAGCCTGATTCTCTGCTATGACATGAAGACAGATTCTGCGCTGACATAAGGCCAGATTCTCTGTTACGGGACCTCTCTCCTCTGCCTGGGTGCCTGGGCCTAAATGTGTGACAGTGGCCTGTTCCAGTGGTGGGTGACGTGAAGCCTGATTCTCTGCTATGACATGAAGACAGATTCTGCGCTGACATAAGGCCAGATTCTCTGTTACGGGACCTCTCTCCTCTGTCTGGGTGCCGGGGCCTAAATGTGTGACACTGGCCTGTTCCAGTGGTGGGTGACGTAAAGCCTGATTCTCTGCTATGACATGAATACAGATTCTGCGCTGACATAAGGCCAGATTCTCTGTTACGGGACCTCTCTCCTCTGCCTGGGTGCCGGGGCCTAAATGTGTGACAGTGGCCTGTTCCAGTGGTGGGTGACGTGAAGCCTGATTCTCTGCTATGACATGAATACAGATTCTGCGCTGACATAAGGCCAGATTCTCTGTTACGGGACCTCTCTCCTCTGCCTGGGTGCCTGGGCCTAAATGTGTGACAGTGGCCTGTTCCAGTGGTGGGTGACGTGATGCCTGATTCTCTGCTATGACATGAAGACAGATTCTGCGCTGACATAAGGCCAGATTCTCTGTTACGGGACCGCTCTCCTCTGTCTGGGTGCCGGGGCCTAAATGTGTGACAGTGGCCTGTTCCAGTGGTGGGTGACGTGAAGCCTGATTCTCTGCTATGACATGAATACAGATTCTGCGCTGACATAAGGCCAGATTCTCTGTTACGGGACCTCTCTCCTCTGCCTGGGTGCCTGGGCCTAAATGTGTGACAGTGGCCTGTTCCAGTGGTGGGTGACGTGAAGCCTGATTCTCTGCTATGACATGAAGACAGATTCTGCGCTGACATAAGGCCAGATTCTCTGTTACGGGACCTCTCTCCTCTGCCTGGGTGCCTGGGCCTAAATGTGTGACAGTGGCCTGTTCCAGTGGTGGGTGACGTGAAGCCTGATTCTCTGCTATGACATGAATACAGATTCTGCGCTGACATAAGGCCAGATTCTCTGTTACGGGACCGCTCTCCTCTGTCTGGGTGCCTGGGCCTAAATGTGTGACAGTGGCCTGTTCCAGTGGTGGGTGACGTGAAGCCTGATTCTCTGCTATGACATGAAGACAGATTCTGCGCTGACATAAGGCCAGATTCTCTGTTACGGGACCGCTCTCCTCTGTCTGGGTGCCGGGGCCTAAATGTGTGACAGTGGCCTGTTCCAGTGGTGGGTGACGTGAAGCCTGATTCTCTGCTATGACATGAATACAGATTCTGCGCTGACATAAGGCCAGATTCTCTGTTACGGGACCTCTCTCCTCTGCCTGGGTGCCTGGGCCTAAATGTGTGACAGTGGCCTGTTCCAGTGGTGGCTGACGTGAAGCCTGATTCTCTGCTATGACATGAAGACAGATTCTGCGCTGACATAAGGCCAGATTCTCTGTTACGGGACCGCTCTCCTCTGTCTGGGTGCCTGGGCCTAAATGTGTGACAGTGGCCTGTTCCAGTGGTGGGTGACGTGAAGCCTGATTCTCTGCTATGACATGAATACAAATTCTGCGCTGACATAAGGCCAGATTCTCTGTTACGGGACCTCTCTCCTCTGCCTGGGTGCCTGGGCCTAAATGTGTGACAGTGGCCTGTTCCAGTGGTGGGTGACGTGAAGCCTGATTCTCTGCTATGACATGAATACAGATTCTGCGCTGACATAAGGCCAGATTCTCTGTTACGGGACCTCTCTCCTCTGCCTGGGTGCCTGGGCCTAAATGTGTGACAGTGGCCTGTTCCAGTGGTGGCTGACGTGAAGCCTGATTCTCTGTTATGACATGAAGACAGATTCTGCGCTGACATAAGGCCAGATTCTCTGTTACGGGACCGCTCTCCTCTGTCTGGGTGCCTGGGCCTAAATGTGTGACAGTGGCCTGTTCCAGTGGTGGGTGACGTAAAGCCTGATTCTCTGCTATGACATGAATACAGATTCTGCGCTGACATAAGGCCAGATTCTCTGTTACGGGACCTCTCTCCTCTGCCTGGGTGCCTGGGCCTAAATGTGTGACAGTGGCCTGTTCCAGTGGTGGGTGACGTGAAGCCTGATTCTCTGCTATGACATGAATACAGATTCTGCGCTGACATAAGGCCAGATTCTCTGTTACGGGACCTCTCTCCTCTGCCTGGGTGCCGGGGCCTAAATGTGTGACAGTGGCCTGTTCCAGTGGTGGGTGACGTGAAGCCTGATTCTCTGCTATGACATGGAGACTGATTCTGCGCTGACATGAAGCCAGATTCTCTGCTATGGCATGAAGAGACTGATTCTCTGCTGACATGAAGCCAGATTCTTTGCTATGGCATGAAGAGACTGATTCTCTGCTGACGTGAAGCCAGATTCTCTGCTATGGGACCTCTGTCCAATTGATATTGGTTAATTTTTATTTTTTTTATTTTAATTTTAATTCATTTCCCTATCCACATTTGTTTACAGGGGATTTACCTACATGTTGCTGCCTTTTGCAGCCCTCTAGCTCTTTCCTGGGCTGTTTTACAGCCTTTTTAGTGCCCAAAAGTTCGGGTCCCCATTGACTTCAATGGGGTTCGGGTTCGGAACGAAGTTCGGGTCGGGTTCGGATCCCGAACCCGAACATTTCCGGGAAGTTCGGCCGAACTTCTCGAACCCGAACATCCAGGTGTTCGCTCAACTCTAGTCCACAACAGTCATATATGCGTGACCTTTCATTGCCTTGTATTTTCCTTCATTCTCCCTATGTCAGTGGCTGCAGTGCAGTCTCTATATTTAGTTTTCTTTCACCAATGTGTATGGGGGGCCTTTATGCACATTGTGCTTTTTGGGGATTAGATGTAATGTAAAGATTACACATTTTCTTTCTTTCATTGTATTGTTTTTTGATTCTGTTGCTAATGTTTATTATGGATTGTAGGAACTCAAATAATCTTTGTAAATGAACAAGGTCTAGAATGATACAATGCTACCACCTTGTGGTAGAAAATGAGGTGGCACTTCAAGTAAAACTAGAGATTTATCAAAACTGGTGTACAGTTAAACTGGCTTTGTTGCCTATGGCAAGTAATTGGATTCCACCTTTTAGTTTTCAGAGCTCCTTCGGAAAATGAAAGGTGGAATCTGACTGGTGGCTACAGGCAACTAAGACAGTTTTCATTTACATCAGCTTTGATAAATCTTTCCCTTAGGCTGCTTTCACACGAGTGCATTTGTAATCCATATATGGCCTAGATTTTATGTACAGTATCTCACAAAATTGAGTACACCCCTCACATTTTTGTAAATATTTTATTATATCTTTTCATAGGACAACACTGAAGATATGACACTTTGATACAATGTAAAGTACTCAGTGTACAGCTGTTATAACTGTGTAAATTTGGTTTCCCCTAAAAATAACTCAACACACCACCATTAATGTCTAAACCGCTGGCAACAAAAGTGAGTACACCCCTAAGTGAAAATGGCCAAATTGTGGTCAGTGCTCAGACCATACGCCTTACACTGCATCAAATTGGTCTGCATGGCTGTCGTCCCAGAAGTAAGCTTCTTCTGAAGATGATGCACAAGAAAGGCCGCAAACAATTCGCTGAAGACAAGCAGACTAAGGACATGAATTACTGGAACCAGGTCCTGTGGTATGTTGATATCAGGATAAACTTATTTGGTTCCGATGGTGTCAAGCATGTGTGAAGGCAACCAGGTGAGCAGTACAAAGACAAGTGTGTCTTGCCTAGAGTCAAGCATGGTGGTGGGAGTGTCATGCGTGCTGCTGGCTGTGGGGAGCTACAGTTCATTGAGGGAACCATGAATGCCAACATGTACTGTGACATACTGAAGCAGAGCTTGATCCCCTCCCTTCGTAAACTGGGCTGCAGGGCAGTATTCCAAGATGATAACACCAAACACTCCTCCAAGACGACCACTGCCTTGCTAAAGAAACTGAGGGTAAAGGTGCTGGACTGGCCAAGCATGTCTCCAGACCTAAACCTTATTGAGCATCTGTAGGGCATCCTCAAACAGAAGGTGGAAGAGCGCAAGGACTCTAACATCCACCAGCTCTGTGATGTCATCATGGAGGAGTAGAAAAGGATTCCAGTGGCAACCTGTAAAGCTCTAGTGACTCCATGCCCAAGAGAGTTAAGGCAGTGTTGGAAAATAATGGTGGGCACACAAAATATTGACACTTTGGGCACAATTTGGCCATTTTCACTTAGGGGTGTTCTCAATTTTGTTGCCAGCGGTTTAGACATCAATGGCTGTGTGTTGAGTTATTTTGAGGTCACACAAAATTTACACAGTTATAAAAGCTCTACACTGACGACTTTATATTGTATTAAAATGTCAGATCTTCAGTGTTGTCCCATGAAAATATATAATACAATATTTACAAAAAATGTGAGTGGTGTACTCACTTTTGTGAGATATTGTACCAGAATCCGCTGCTCCCCTCAATCAGTATTTGGCAGAAACAGGTATATAGCACCCCTCAATCAAGATTTTGTGGAAGAAGGTATATCGCAGCCCTCAAACTGTTTTTTGGGGGGCAACAGGTATATCACACCCGGTGCAATTAGTTACCCCAATAGCGTTTGTCCCTCTATCTAGCTGCGGTATCGCAGCAGAGCCACACACAACTGCTGCACAATACATATACACTATAACATAATTTCTATGTTAGAAAGTATATTATAAGTATATCACACCCCTCTATATCACACCTATCGATAGCACACCTATACCAGTCCTTAAAAGATAGCGTTTGGTGTCCCTAACTGTCCCTGCTCCAAAATGCAACCTCTCCCTACAATGGCAAAACACATAATGCAAAATGGCTGCCAGATCGGGTTCTGTTATAGGGTTGGGGGTGCGTCCATGTGCTGAAACGTCTCAATTGGCTGTTCTGTTCCACCTGATGGATGTGTCATGGGTCAAAAATTCGCCGCTATGCAAAAAAAATATGGCGTGTGCGAATATCGCATATGTTTGCATGTTCAGCGAATCGCAAACGAGCAAAGATGGCTGCGAAACGACCGCTGGGCGGACCACCAGGCCATCTCTACTGCTAAGTGCATAAAATAGTAAACCTGTTAGATCACATTTAAGAGTATCTGTCACCAACCCTCTATCAATCTCATATTGATGACCTATCCTACACATAGGTCATCAACATGGCAGTGTCAGAAAAGGTGTTTTCTGGGGCTGACATGTTGATGGCCTATCTATAGGAAAGGTCATCATAATGAGATTAAAAGAGATGTAAAAACCTGACACCCCCACTGATAACTTCCAGAGTATATATGAGGCAGGGTCATATTAATACTGGGTGGCATCTCCCCTTGCTGTGATAAAGACCAGGTGCGATATTTCAGGGTTTAGCATCCAAATAGTTAGGATGCCTGGCCCCGTCAATCAGTGGAGACAGACTCAATTTATTCACCATGATCAACCCTACAAGTGCTTTATTCACTCTTTAATACTTATTATTTCCTATATGTTGCTTTTGAGAGATTCTGAGTAAATGAGAGACAGGGAGGAGAATCTCCTGCTGTCTCCATGTGTAATCTACCATGCTTAGTTGCCAACTGTCCCGAATTTGCCGGTGACAGTCCCAGCAAATATGGCTGTCCCGTCTAAAAATGGGCATGGGTAAAATAAACCCCACCCACAAGTGGGTGTTTCCGGTGGGTTTGGGACATTCATGGGGTGGGGCTTATATGCCCTGATTTTACCAAATGAAATGTTGGTAAGTATGTACCATGAGCAGCTAGTCTCCACCCAATAGCTTGAGGGCAAGTGAGAATTAAGGTTGATTTAGACAAGGCAATAATTGGGAATACAGCTCCTTCTCAAAAAATTAGCATATTGTGATAAAGTTCATTATTTTCTGTAATGTACTGATAAACATTAGACTTTCATATATTTTAGATTCATTGCACACAACTGAAGTAGTTCAAGCCTTTTCTTGTTTTAATATTGATGATTTTGGCATACAGCTCATGAAAACCCAAAATTCCTATCTCCAAAAATTAGCATATTTCATCCGACCAATAAAAGAAAAGTGTTTTTAATACAAAAAAAGTCAACCTTCAAATAATTAAGTTCAGTTATGCACTCAATACTTGGTCGGGAATCCTTTTGCAGAAATGACTGCTTCAATGCGGCGTGGCATGGAGGCAATCAGCCTGTGGCACTGCTGAGGTGTTATGGAGGCCCAGGATGCTTCGATAGCGGCCTTAAGCTCATCCAGAGTGTTGGGTCTTGCGTCTCTCAACTTTCTCTTCCCAATATCCCACAGATTCTCTATGGGGTTCAGGTCAGGAGAGTTGGCAGGCCAATTGAGCACAGTAATACCATGGTCAGTAAACCATTTACCAGTGGTTTTGGCACTGTGAGCAGGTGCCAGGTCGTGCTGAACAATGAAATCTTCATCTCCATAAAGCTTTTCAGCAGATGGAAGCATGAAGTGCTCCAAAATCTCCTGATAGCTAGCTGCATTGTCCCTGCCCTTGATAAAACACAGTGGACCAACACCAGCAGCTGACATGGCACCCCAGACCATCACTGACTGTGGGTACTTGACACTGAACTTCAGGCATTTTGGCATTTCCCTCTCCCCAGTCTTCCTCCAGACTCAGTCCACTGCTTCCGCAGGTCCCCCAAGGTCTGGAATCGGTCCTTCTCCACAATCTTCCTCAGGGTCCGGTCACCTCTTCTCGTTGTGCAGCGTTTTCTGCCACACTTTTTCCTTCCCACAGACTTCCCACTGAGGTGCCTTGATACAGCACTCTGGGAACAGCCTATTTGTTCAGAAATTTCTTTCTGTGTCTTACCCTCTTGCTTGAGGGTGTCAATGATGCCCTTCTGGACAGCAGTCAGGTCGGCAGTCTTACCCATGATTGTGGTTTTGAGTAATGAACCAGGCTGGGAGTTTTTAAAAGCCTCAGGAATCTTTTGCAGGTGTTTAGAGTTAATTAGTTGATTCAGATGATTAGGTTAATAGCTCGTTTAGAGAACCTTTTCATGATATGCTAATTTTTGGAGATAGGAATTTTGGGTTTTCATGAGCTGTATGCCAAAATCATCAATATTAAAACAAGAAAAGGCTTGAACTACTTCAGTTGTGTGTAATGAATCTAAAATATATGAAAGTCTAATGTTTATCAGTACATTACAGAAAATAATGAACTTTATCACAATATGCTAATTTTTTGAGAAGGACCTGTATTATTGGGAATGAACAATCCTGCAAACACTCGTTCCAGACAATCTGTCTGTCTAAAGGTGCTGCCAATCACCCAATGAACGAGCAAAACACTCGTTCATTTGGTGGTCCTGTCGTTCGTGCAGGCACCTAAATTATCATTTCTTGGCAGCAGATTGTGCGGTCTAAACAGCGATCTGCTGCCCAGAAACAATGCAGCTGTATGAAGATGAGTGATCGCAGTAGCAACCACTTGTCCTCATAATGTGGAGGAGATCGCTGCATGTAAATGCAGCTCTTCACCTCCACTTGACAAGCAGTTCACTGTCGGGAAGGTGCGCTTCCTTCCCGACAATTTGCTACTTCTTGGCAGGTGTAAATGTTTTGTTACTGATTGAGCCTGTGGAGGGGAAAATTGCTAATACAATGCAAAATGCAAGTCATATAGTGGCCATATACACTCACCTAAAGAATTATTAGGAACACCATACTAATACGGTGTTGGACCCCCTTTTGCCTTCAGAACTGCCTTAATTCTACGTGGCATTGATTCAACAAGGTGCTGATAGCATTCTTTAGAAATGTTGGCCCATATTGATAGGATAGCATCTTGCAGTTGATGGAGATTTGAGGGATGCACATCCAGGGCACGAAGCTCCCGTTCCACCACATCCCAAAGATGCTCTATTGGGTTGAGATCTAGTGACTGTGGGGGCCATTTTAGTACAGTGAACTCATTGTCATGTTCAAGAAACCAATTTGAAATGATTCGAGCTTTGTGACATGGTGCATTATCCTGCTGGAAGTAGCCATCAGAGGATGGATACATGTTCTCATTCTGTTTACGCCAGATTCGGACTCTACCATTTGAATGTCTCAACAGAAATCGAGACTCATCAGACCAGGCAACATTTTTCCAGTCGTCAACAGTCCAATTTTGGTGAGCTCGTGCAAATTGTAGCCTCTTTTTCCTATTTGTAGTGGAGATGAGTGGTACCCGGTGGGGTCTTCTGCTGTTGTAGCCCATCCGCCTCAAGGTTGTGCGTGTTGTGGCTTCACAAATGCTTTGCTGCCTACCTCGGTTGTAACGTGTGGTTATTTCAGTCAACGTTGCTCTTCTATCAGCTTGAATCAGTCGGCCCATTCTCCTCTGACCTCTAGCATCCACAAGGCATTTTTGCCCACAGGACTGCCGCATACTGGATGTTTTTCCCTTTTCACACCATTCTTTGCAAACCCTAGAAATGGTTTTGCGTGAAAATCCCAGTAACTGAGCAGATTGTGAAATACTCAGACCGGCCCGTCTGGCACCAACAACCATGCCACGCTCAAAATTGCTTAAATCACCTTTCTTTCCCATTCTGACATTCAGTTTGGAGTTCAGGAGATTGTCTTGAGCAGGACCACAACCCTACATGCATTGAAGCAACTGCCATGTGATTGGTTGACTAGATAATTGCATTAATGAGAAATAGAACAGGTGTTCCTAATAATTCTTTGGTGAGTGTATAGTGCTATCACTAGTTTATACACACATGGCAGCTTACTCTGCAAGTGAAGGTATATTTTAAGTGTTTCATGTAAGATATGCCATGTAGGAAGGTGCCTATGCAATAGGTTCCTTGTCTGCTAGTATCCTGCAAAGGTGCTATCACAGAGTCATACTTGCTAACATTGAAAAAGGTAATATATAAATCACTGCAAAGGTGCCCCATAGTTCTGTTTCCTTTGTCTGTATACCGACTTCTGCCTGTTTCCTGGATATTGACCCTCCGCTGCTTGACCTGTGCCCAATCTCCGTATTGACCCTTCGCTGCCTGTCCTGACCTCGGACTGTTTTCTGGATTTTACCTAATCTGCCTGCCCTGACCTCAGCATGTCCATGACTTCGGTTTTGCCTGACCCCTCAGTGCCCTGCATCAGTGTCTCCTGACCCCCGTGGGTAAGCTGTCAACAAAACAGAGACTGATCTAAGAGGTAGCAGCCTTGTGGTTCCCCTGCAGCAATGCCCAGATCCCTGTATAGAGGTTAAAGAGTGAAAACTAGGGGACAACTAGGATAATGCCCTTAGGAGTAGCCCCAAGTCAAATCTGTTTGGTTACAGTGGTTTCATACCCACTTAATAACAGTTTGCTCGGGCCATGGATTCTGCTAGCCCACCCAAGATGGGTCTACCTGAGGTGTCTAAGGAACTGACTAGTCAACATGGTCACCAGGAGCAACTCCTGGAGTACTTAAATGCCATTTATGCCCGCCTGAATTCTTTGACCACTACCACTCCTGTAACACTACTTCCAGCCACAGTGTATGCACCATCACCTCTGCCAGTCACATTCTCTGGCGCCTCCAGTCTGCACCATCTGCTTTGTCAAAGCTATGGGACCACAAGTCATACCGTGGATTCCTGAATCAGTGCACCATATACTTTGGAAAAAGTAGAATCCAGCTTCCTATAACAGAAAAAGCTTTATTTCCTTGCATAAAAATATGCAGACATCATATACAAAAACTTTGTCTATGCGTTTCAGACCTTAGAAATAGCGGTCCTTCATCATGACATACAAAAGTTAAAATAAAGTCCCTCTCTTATAATGATGGGCCGGGTTTCATCTAATTAAATCCCCCACCCCACCTGTACACCTACAGAAAGGGGGGAAAAAAAACTCCTTCTCCAAAACAGAAAAAAAAAAACATAGGCTATCTGTATTGGAGAACTAAATCATGCTTCTTATTCACACCGCTTGGAAAACAGGTTTCTAACTTGAACATCCAATAAGTTTCTTTACTTAATAATCTCTGTCTGTGATCACCTCCTCTGATCGGGGCACACACCCTTTCTATGCCCTGTACCGCAAATGCCGACATGTTTCCTTTATGAGCAGTGGCAAAATGTAATGAAGCCACTGACACATTCCTAGTTGTATAGTGGGGGATATCAGATAGGTGTTTCCCGATTCTCACCTTAATCTGATTAGTCGTACAGCCCACATATTGTAGCTGGCACTCCCTGCAAGTTATGACAAAAAAACAGCAAAATACATATTGCAATTCAAATAGTGTTGTATTATATAGCTACCTCCATTGGCTGTAGAGGTGAATGATTGACATAAATTTATGAAATTGCAGCATATGCATCTATTGCTGCCACATTTATAACAGCCCTTATATGTTAACCACGTGGGTTTTTTACTCTTCATACAATGATCAAAAAATAAACTCGAGCTGACCCTCTGATCAATGGTAGGAGCTTTTCACGTTGCACATTTAGGGCCAGATTTATCATTACACATACATCTTACTCCACTTTTACATATGTCCAAAGTCACTTTTGGCCAAGTCAGATTTATTAATGGTCCTTTAATACTGTGATAAATGTGGTTTGACGGTAGCAGTTTATACTTCAGTAAGCGGTTTTACAAAAGTTTCACGTCTTTACGAAAAGTCACATTTTCTATTAAAAAGTCGCATAAGATAAGAATGGTCCTCACTTGAGTGAAATTGCGCAATTTTTTGCACAATTTCTTGTGACTTTTTTAAAATTATTGCAATAGTAAATCTGTCTAGAGATTCATTTACATAAGAAAACACGCCCACTTTCAGAAAACTGGCGAGCATAGCACAGAGCCAGTAAAGGTCTCAAATTTTTGCGCAGTTTAAGCAATTGCGCAAAAATTTGCAACTTTTTCACTCCATTATTTTGACTTGAGCTAATGATAAATCTGGCCCTTAATGCCTGCCGATACTACATTTTCCCACTCTCTGTCATAATTCAAAACCGGTAAGTGTATGATATTGCTGATCTCCCCAAATTCCTCACTAAATCTTGTAACAAAGGTAACAGGACGTGCTTTACGCTTCATAATGCTGTCCCTGACAGTATTATCAAAACGTGTTTTCATTCTTCTATTACTGATCTTATTTTTTTATTTTTGTTTGACTGTTAAGGGAAATACTAAAGAAACCCTATCTTGTGTCAGTACCCACTGCTTCGCTCTCTCGATATTCTGCTCAGTGTAGTATCTTGCCCGTAATCTTATTGTAATCTTCTCTGCTTCCTGTGAGAACAGGGGAACAATTGAGCAGTCGAGTCTAGCCATATACTATGGGTTACAGGTTCATCAGTTTCCTTCAGACCAATCCAAGGTTGCATCCTGATTTCCCTTCTCTCCAGTGAAGCACTCTCCTGGTCCACTCCCCTCTGGGAATGTATCAACTCTCTGACCAACAATCTTCAGATACCTTTTGCAAGGTCTTTTAAGAGCCTGACAACACCCCTTTTGCAGCCTTATCTCTTCTGAGCATCCACCCAGGGCAAGCTCATGGTCCGGGAGTATGGTATACAATTCCGCACTCTTATAACACCTATCAAAATGGAGCCATTCTTTATAACCAATATTGTGTGGTCTAAGTATCATGAATGCCCATAACCCCAATACAAACACAATACTAATGCCACACTATATTTATAAATACTTTAACCCGTAGAGGACCCGCGCCGTACATGTAAGGTGCAGCTGGACGGGACTTAAGGACCAGCTCCGTACATGTACGGCGTAAGATCAGCTGGGTTCTGGGGCAGGATCGCGGGGGAACCGGAGCGCGATGGCTGCTCTTACTGGCAGGCATCCATGCTGGGTAAGAGCAGCATTGCGTATTTCTGCCCCCCTGCAGCTCCAAGCGCTATGATTGGCCGGTCAATGAAGATCGGCACATCGCAGCGCCGGAAGCAGCATGGAGCTGTAAGGGTGGCGAGGGTGGGGTGGGGTCATGTGGAGGTGACCGGTGCTGAACTAGTCAGCACCTGTCTCCTCCGAGGTCAGGTAGGGGAATCCAGACACCAGACACGGATATAATATCCAAACTCATGCTTTTTTTTACACACTCCAACCAATACAGGTCATCATGAAGTTGCAGCTTCACCTCACCATGTGTTACATCAACACAAAATAACAAACTCTTGCCCGGCTAGGCTCTAACTTATACATTAACTTGACTTTCTGACTTACCTACAGAGCACCATTAACACCATGTCTCAGGTGCGGCTTTCCCAACCCAATGTCCATCAGCTTCCTGGCTGTACAGAGCACAGTTCACACACTGTCTCAAGTCCAATGTCTCTTGTGGGGGATTAAGGCTCAGTAGTCCGCCTGACTATGGCCCTGCGACCCTCCCAGGCGTCGCTTTGTCCCCCAACTCCAGGCTATCTCCTAGCCTCGTGGTCCCTCAGCCTAGCCCGGCTGAGAACACACTCACAAATCCATCCCAGGCTTCGGCTTCCAAGTCTCCCGCTCCTGATACACTGAGGGTTGTTTATAAGCCCTTCGGTACCTCCAGCTGGTCTCACGTGTGGTGGAATAAGGGTGTGGACCGTACTATCCACCCCTTTTAAATTTTTAACTAGTGTTATTTTTTATGTATCTGCAGTAAATTTTTATACTGCAGTGTCTGCACGGATGCACCAAACGTCAGCTTGCGTGCGTTCTGCAGCCCTGAGCACCAATAAGTACCATTCTTTTTAATGGTCACTTTTGTGCTCAGTTTTAATTTTTTTTTGTGAAAAAAATATATTTAGTGTTACATAGAAATCAATTTTAGGTAGTGTTAGTGTAGATTTTTGCACGCACGCAACATCTTTTTGCATGCTTGCATCCTGCAATTTTTTTACATTTTTATTTATACTCCTTTTCTCTATATTTCAAATTTATTACAAGCCCCTTCACGTGTGAAAGCACAACATACACACCCCTCGCAATAAATAAAGGTTTACACATTTCACACCTTTAAAATAAAAATGGCCCGTCCATCCCAACGAGCATACGCCATCCTTGCCTCCGATACTGAATCTGCTAGTGAGGGAGAAGAGGCTGCCACTTTCCTCTACTCCTCTACCCCCTCATCAACATCATCATCCGGTGATGAGGGACCCTCTAGAAGGTGACCCAGGGTAGCAGCGGAGGCAGCCCCCCATAGTGAACCCTTATGGACCCCACCCCCTGACGATTATCAGCCCCAAATTCCGGATTTTGTGGGCAGCTCCGGAATACAGATAGACTGTGCAGGCTACACTGAACTAGATTTTTTCAAAATCTTCTTCTCTGAAGTTTTTGTAAATGTAATGGTGCCCCAAACCAATTTATACGCCCAACAATTCATTGATGAGAACCCTACATCGCCATATGCTAGACCCCTAGGTTGGACCCCAGTAAATGCAGCAGCGATGATGAAGTTTTGGGGATTCGTGCTGCATATGGGTGTTTAAAAAAAAAAAAAACATAGAGTTCGGACATTTTCTACCAGACTCCAATTTACAGTAAGACCATGACCCGGAAACGATTTGAGTCAATTCAGAAATTCCTACACTACAACGACAATGCACAGTGCCCACCCCAAAACGACCTGACAATTGACCATCTGTTCAAGGTTATGCCTGTCATTGACCACTTTAACACCAGGTTTGCTGAGGTGTACAACCTAGATAAAAATGTCTGAGTAGATGCAGTGGCGTGCCTAGGGTGTTTGGCACCCGGGACGGGTCCTTTCTCTGGCACCCCACCCCCATACTTGACCACATACCTGACATGACAAATTCTTTCAGCCGCATCTCGTCTCTACAGAGTTTGTAACACAGACATGTTAGATTTCTCAGTTTTTCCATCAACCCCTTTCCATCCTGGTGTCCTCACAGTGTCATCCTGCTGCCACCACCAATACTGTGCCTGTTGTGCCCCCCAATGCCCCAGGTACTATACTGCTGAAAAAATTGTGACCCCAGTAGACATAATTGGAGTCATTTATCAAACTGGTGTAAAGTAGAACTGGATTTCCAAAAGAGCTGTCAAATATGAAAGGTGGAATCTGATTGGCTGCTATGGGCAACTAAGCCAGTTCTACTTTACACCAGTTTGATAAATTACCCCAAATGTCCCTATAGTGTCCACAGCAGCTATAATGTCCCCTAGAGTGCCCCCAGTAATAATAACACCCTATATTGTGCTCCAGGTAATAATCCCTGTATAGTGTCCCCAGAAAAAATAGAATTGCCCTACAGTGCAACCCCAATAACAACGTCCACAACATTGCCCTATATAGTAATTTCCCCCACACAGTAATCCCCCATAGTAATTTCCCCCCCACAGTAATCTCCCCCACACTGCCCCATATAGTAATTTTCACCACACAGTAATTTCCCCCACACTGCCCCATACAGTAATTTCCCCCACACTGCCCCCATACAGTAATTTCCCCCACAATGCCCCATACAGTAATTTCCCCCACACTGCCCCCACACAGTAATTTCTCCCACACTGCCCCCACACAGTAATTTCCCCCACACTGCCCCCACACAGTAATTTCCCCCACACTGCCCCATATAGTAATTTTCCCCACACAGTAATTTCCCCCACACTGCCCCCATACAGTAGTTTCCCCACACTACCCCCATATAATAATGTGCCCCCACAGTAATTTCCCCCCCACTGCCCCACAGTAATTTCCCCCCACACTGCCCCATACAGAAATTGACCCCATGCAGTAATTTACCCCACACAGCAGTGTCCCCCACACTGCCCCCAGACAGTAGTTTCCCCCACACAGTAGTTTCCCCCACACAGTAGTTTCCTCCACACTGCCCCACACAGTAATTTCCCCCACACAGTAATTTACCCCACAATGCCCCCACACAGTAATTTCCCCCATACAGTAATTTCCCTCACACAGTAGTGCCCCCACACAGCAATTTCCGCCACACTACCCCCACACAGTAGTTTCCGCCAGACTGCCCCCACACAGTAATTTCCCCCAAACTGCCCCCCACACAGTAGTTTCCCCCACACTGCCCCCCACACAGTAGCAGTTTCCCCCCACACAGTAATTTCCCCCACACTGCCCCCATATAGTAATTTGCCCTACACAGTAGTTTCCCCCACATTGCCCCATATAGTAATTTGCCCCCCACATAGTAATCCCTTCCATAATTATTGCCCCCACATAGTAATCCCTCCCATAATAATGTGCCCCCACACAGTATCCCACCATAATATTTTTCCCCCACATGTCCTCCTGTGTCCCGCCGGGTCCCCCAAAGTTGGCACATAAAAAACCAACAAAAAAAACCTAAAAGCTAAATACTCACCTATGTCCAGGCGCTTGCTCGCAGAGGAAGGCGCGCACACTTCACTGTGCTGCTGCGTCCCGGCACATGCACGCGCAATGATTTCAATACCGCATAGGCCTCAGGCCTACTAGGCCTGAAGCATATGGTGGTGAACGGCGGCGGGGCAGGGAACTATGCGCTCCCGTGCCCCACCGCAGTATGTGGGAGTCAGCGCTCCAGCAATGAATGCTTCCATCTGTATTGATCGAAGCGCTCATTGCTTCTGGAACCCCCCTGAGGGCCGGACCGCACCCCCTGCCCCCCCATCTTACAGAGATCGCCTTGACATGCGGCAGACGGGCTCAAATAATTTTGTACAAAATGATTTGCCAAGCATCTCTAATTTATAAGTATAGCACTAGCAATTATTATGCATTTTTGTACTTTATTTGGTTTGCAGAGAGCTGTTGCATTGCATGTTTTGTTTTACATGGGGCCCGTGTTGTATCAGGATAACATTTTCCAGGTTAAGTCCTCCAGACAGCAAGGAAGGGAAGGACCCAAAAAAGATGTGTGTTCCAAAAGGGGGATAAGGAAAGACACCATTTACCACTGCGAAACCTGCCCTGAAAAACCTGGCCTGTGCATGCAGGATTGTTTTAAAATCTACCACTCATCTATGGAGTATTACGTTAATTTCATCCTTTATGTACCCTGTAGTTTTACCATCTTATATCTCTGATTTAGTCTGCATAGCTTACATATACACTTTTCACCAACCACTACATATTCATAGAATTCATAGCCCCTGGCCCTATCTTATATGAAGGATGGCCTTATGCCTATCCCATGCATGCTTAAACTCCTTCACTGTATTTGCAGCTACCACTTATGCAGGAAGGCTATTCCATGCATCCACTACTCTCTCAGTAAAGTAATACTTCCTGATATTACTTTTAAACCTTTGCCCCTCTAATTTAAAACTATGTCCTCTTGTAGCAGTTTTTCTTCTTTTAAATATTCTCTCCTCTTTTACCTTGTTGATTCCCTTTATGTATTTAAAAGTTTCTATCATATCCCCTCTGTCTCGTCTTTCTTCCAAGCTATACATGTTAAGGTCCTTTAATCTTTCCTGGTAAGTTTTATCCTGCAATCCATGTACTAGTATCACGACTATGGTTATGGTCGTGACTCCTAGATCCGCATGCAGTTGCCAGGATTGTTGGTTTGCCGCAGGTGAGGGCTATGAGCTTGTTGCCTCACGTGTGGTTGGCGCTCGCAACATGATGTTGTTGGCAGTGTAGCAGCCTGAGCTGGTTGCTAGGCGGCTCGCTGTCAATGCATGCGGTTGCCTCAATTAACCTGTGTTTGTATGTGTGCACTTTCCCTGTTTGGTGTGCACGGGGTTTTAGTTGTGTGTGCATTTCCCTTTAAGTGGCTTCACTACTCTATTTGGTGTTGGAAGGGTTAACTCCCTTCCTAGTGTGTCTGCTTGGGCTATTTAGCTTCCTCTAGAGACCTGAAGCTGAGGGGTACCTCACTCCAGTGAGGGCCATCCTTGTGGTCATAAGTAATGTTTAGATGTTAAGATTATGTTCCTGTGATGTCTCACCTTATTGCAGCTATGGTGTCCTGGTTTCCTGTGTGATTCGTGGTGTGTGCTGTGTCCTTTTGTGTTTGTGTGGACATCAGCACTTGTGCACGTGTTCCAGTCTGTGTGTCTGTGGCATATTAGGAGGTGACCTGCTCCCTGATCCTGTCGTCCTGGCCTAGCAGCTTCCCATTATCCCTTTATCCTTTTAACATCGCAACGTGGGGGGTTTCCCCCACTCCTCACCGTGACAACTAGTTTAGTAGCTCTTCTCTGAACTCTCCCCAAAGTATCAATATTCTTCTGGAGATATGGTCTCCAGTACTGCGCACAATACTCCCAATGAGGTCTCACTAGTGCTCTGTAGAGCGGCATGAGCACCTCCCTCTTTCTACTGCCTCTCCCTATACACCCAAGCATTCTGCTAGCATTTCCTGCTGCTCTATGACATTGTCTGCCTACCTTTAAGTCTTCTGAAACAATGACCCCTAAATCCCTTTCCTCAGATACTGAGGTTAGGACTGTATCACTGATTTTATATTCTGCTCTTGGGTTTTTACGCCCCAGGTGCATTATCTTGCACTTATCAACATTAAATTTTAGTTGCCAGATTTTTGACCATTCCTCTAGTTTTCCTAAATCCTTTTCCATTTGGTGTATCCCTCCAGGAACATCAACCCTGCTACAAATGTGTAATCAGCAAAAAGACACACCTTACCATCGAGGCCTTCTGCAATTTCGCTGATAAAGATATTAAACAACATGAGTCCCAGAACAGATCCCTGAGGTACCCCACTGGTAACAAGACCATGGTCTGAATATACTCCATTGACTACAACCCTCTGTTATCTGTCCCTCAGCCACTGCCTAATCCATTCAACAATATGGGAGTCCAAGCTCAAAGACTGCAATTTATTGATAAGCCTTCTATGTGGGACAGTATCAAAAGCCTTATAAATGAGTCTAGATAAGAGATGTCTACTGCACCTCCGCCATCTATTATTTTAGTCACCCAATCAAAAAAATCAATAAGATTAGTTTGACATGATCTCCCTGAAGTAAACCCATGCTGTTTTTCATCTTTCAATCCATGGGATTTTAGATGTTCCACAATCCTCTCCTTAAGTATGGTTTCCATTAATTTCCCCACTATTGATGTCAGGCTTACTGGCCTATAGTTGCCCCATTCCTCCCTACTACCTTTCTTGCGAATGGGCACATTTTCTAATTTCCAATCTTCTGGGACGACTCCTGTTACCAGTGATTGGTTAAATAAATCTGTTAATGGTTTTGCTAGTTCACCGCTAAGCTCTTTTAATAGCTTTGCGTGTATCCCATCAGGCCCCTGTGACTTATTTGTATTCATTTTAGACAGCTGACTTAGAACCTCTTCCTCTTTAAAGACACATGCATCAAAAGATTCATTAGTCTTCTTTCCTAACTGAGGTCCTTTTCCTTCATTTTCCTTTGTAAAAACTGAACAGAAGTATTCATTGAGGCAGTCAGCTAGTTCTTTATCTTCTTCCATATACCTTCCTTCTTTTGTTTTTAATTTGATAATTCCTTGTTTTTACTTCCTTTTTTCATTTATGTATCTGAAGAATGTCTTATCACCTTTTTTCACTGACTGAGCTAATTTCTCTTCTGCCTGTGCTTTAGAAGCTCTTATAACTTGCTTGGCCTCTCTCTGCCTAATCTTATAAATTTCCCTGTCATCCTCGTTTTATTTTTATTTTTATAATTACTAAATGCTATCTTTTTGTTTTTAATGATTTTGGCCATTTCTGCTGAGTACCACAGTGGTCTCTTCCTTTTTTTTTTTGCTTTTTCTGACAACCCTAATGCAATTATCTGTTGCCTTCAATTGTGCCACTTTTAAGTAGTCCCATTTCTCCTGGACTCCATTGAAACTGTTCCAATCTGATAGGGACTCGTATACCACTAATCAAATTTTAGAAAAGTCAGTTTTTCTAAAATCTAAAACTTTTGTTTTTGTGTGGTGTGACTCAGTCACTGTACTTATAGTAAACCACACTGACTGGTGATCACTAGATCCCAAGCTTTCCCCTACAGTAACATCAGATACCAAATTCCCATTTGTGAATACTAAATCTAAAATGGCCTCCTTCCGGGTTGGCTCCTCAACTACTTGCTGTAGAGATAATCCCAGTAGGGAATTTAGAATATCTGTACTCCTGGCAGAACTAGCTATTTTGGTTTTCCAATTTACATCAGGAAGATTAAAGTCTCCCATAATGATAATTTCCCCTTTCAATGTCATTATAGCTATTTCCTCAACTAGTAGATCATCTAATTCTTTGACTTGGCCAGGTGGTCTATATATCACACCTACATGAGTTACCTTATGATTATCAAGCTGCAACGTAACCAAAACTGATTCTATCAATCATGTTTGCTTTATGGTGATTCTGAATGTTCTAGTCTAAATTTTCTTGTAGTATTAAATGAGGGTAGCGCCTCTTTTAGACTGAACAACGCCCATCTACCTGGGACTTCTGAGCAGAGTACTTATGTAGCTGGTTCCTACATTGCCCTGAAAACTGTAGGCTTAGGTAAGTCCAAGAGAGGCAGCATATTAGTGTTAGGGACCCATCTGCGGAAGCCACCTTGACGCCTGGTAGATGGGCCCGACTCACGTTTGATCAAATATGTGCGCTAAGAGCTTCCATTTATAGTAGGTATGATACCACTTTTATTTAGAATGATCCCCGTTTCTTAGCTCTATTGTTGGAATGTATAATGGTGTGCAGCCATTTTCTTTTTTATCAATACTGCATGGCACTTCTCACTTTTTCTTTGGTTTTTCTGCACTGCATGGTTTCTTATCACTTCGTCACTTTTTTATCACTTTACCACTTTGCTTACTCTTTTTATCCATGTTGCACAAATTTTATAGATGAACTTTATAGATGAATTTGGTTTATAGGATCTCGAATCATGTACTGCATTGTTTTTAACTAATATTAAATGTGTGGGCAATTTTTCCTCATTCAAGATGGCCGACAATAATGCATTCAGCCTGGTTATCCCTGATGATGCTGGCAACACGCCGCATCCTGTTATGGGACATGGAGTGCTGGCTGATGCCATTGAGACTTTCCGGCGCCGGAGGTGTGGGCGGTGGCCGCATGCAGTCTTGCGGGTCTTTTGGATTGCTCGATCATCCTCCGGCGTCTGGTGCCATTATACAGCAACACATAAGGTACAATGTGGTGATCAAAGTGTATAGTTAGATATCACATGTTGATCTAGCCCTCGATTGGGCGCTGGGGATATAAAATTATGTGGGAATCTGTTGAGAGGTACGCCCCTAGGAAGAAGCTTGGGTGAAATGTACACCGGGGTGCTGCTGCTGGTCTCTTGGTCCCTGGTTGAGTATTTTCATGCATCTACCTTGGATTACCTGATTACCCTGGCCACCTGGACTGACCTCTGCTTAAAGGCTAATTCAGGCGGCAATTTTGCGGAATGGGTGAGGACCCATTCATTTCTATGGGGCTGCAAAAGATGCAGACAGCACGCCGTGTGCTGTCTGCATCCATGATTCCGTTCCGCGGCTCCGTAGAAAAGATAGAGCATGTCCTATTCTTGTTCACAATCGCGGACAAGAATCGGCATTTCTATAATGGGCTGCCCGTTCTGCAAATTACGGAATCTGGCTTTTGCGGATCTGCAATTTGCGGACCACAAAACACGGCGCGGTCATGTGAATGTGCCCTTAGGCCTCATGCACACGGCCGTTGTTTTGGTCCGCATCCGAGCCGCGATGCAGACCCATTCACTTCAATGGGGCCGCAAAAGATGCGGACAGCACTCCATGTGCTGTCTGCATCTGTTGCTCCGTTCCGTGGCCCGCTAAAAAAATATAACATGTCCTATTCTTGTCCGCGCTTTACAGACAAGAATAGGCATTTATATTGAAGGCTGTCCGTGCCGTTCTGCAAATTGCGGAATGCGCACGGACGCCATCCGTGTTTTGCAGATCCGCGATTTGCGGACCGCAAAACACATCACGGTCGTGTGCATGAGGCCTTAGAGACAGCCTTAAGAAGTAAGCTAGTGAGAGGAGAATTGCCAGGCCCTTCCACCTTCCTTGAATCTGGGTGGTGTTTGATCAGTTTTCTAAGATGGTTTATTTTGTACCTCTGTCGGGCCTCACTTCTGCTAGTCTCCTGGCCAACTTGTTCATAAAACACATTTTCAAGCTACTCAGCTTGCCTTTACACATTGTATCTAACCAAAGTGTACAATCTACTTCTAGATTCTGGAAACATCTGAACGTCACATAGAAATTTTCCTCAGTTTACCATGCACATCCAATCGGCAAGTGGCATGCATTAATCAGACTCAAGGCTATTTGCGACATTTCATTTCTGCGTGCCATGATAACTGGATTTAATTGCTTCCTTGGGTGGAATACTCCCATAGCACCCCCACATGTAGATAATGGCCAGGTGAATAGTATATAGACTATAATGTATTATAGAAACGGCTGCCCCATTCTTCTGAACCAGCTGCCGGGGTAGCTTTGTCTCTCCATGCAGACAGCCTGCTTGCTAGCTCAGCCACTCTCTATCTGCCTGTAGGGTACATGCATGCACTCTCCCGACTCTTAAAGGACTAGCGCGTGCCCTGATCTTCACCAGCCAATGCCTAGTAACGTTGGGGCATCTGTGCGAAGGTACCTGAACGAAAGGGTTCCTAGCCTGCTAGTATTCTGCAAAGGTGTGCTAGTGTACTGAATTCTGCCCATTTCCTGGATATTGACCCTCCGCTATCTGACCTGACCCATGCCTGATCACCATATTGACACTTCACTGCCTGCCCTGACCTTGGATTTTTTTCTGGATTTCACATACTCTGCCTCTGAACTCGGTCCGGTCCCTGACTTCGGTTTTGCCTGACCCCTAGGTGCCCTGCACCTGTGTCTGTCTCTTGACCCCCATGGGTCTGCTGTCAACCAAACAGACACTATGCCAGGAAGCAGCAGCCTGGTGGTTCCCCTGCAGCGATGTCCAGATCCCTGTATATGAGTTAAAGGGCGAAAACCAGGGGACTGCCATCATAATGCTCTTAGCAGTAGCCCCAATTAAAATCTTTTCAGCTGACACAGTGGTTCCACAACCACTGTGTAACACAGTCAATGGAACAGAAAGAAGATGGTGATGGTACTTAGATTGGAAGTGGTTGAATGACAGTGGACAGAATTTCAATACTGGCTCTACTGGCTCTACTAAGATATCAAGAAGGTCCTAGGATCCAGGGACAAGAACACCAAAACCGAAACTCACAAACACACAAGTGAAGGCTAGAAGCATGGTAAGGACTAGAAGGACTTCAAGAACCAAGCTTCACTGATAAGCACAATATCTATGCTAGGAACAAAATACAAGGTATCGCAAGGATTCTGGATACAAATACACACAATTCACATGATAAACCACACCTTCAGAGCAGAAAACAGGAATATTTAAAGAAAGGCTAACCAATTAGAAGCCTTAAACTAACCAAGCTGAGCTAAACGGTCAGCTGACCCACACTACTGGATCAAGTGTGAGGCAGTTATATAGAAAACAGAAGATGAGACAACAGGAGAGGCCTTGGTTTTTGTAAAAAAAATACTTGTTTGCAGCCATTTTGAGATTTTCAAGCTATTCAATGCATTCCCTATGAAGGATGCTAGTCCAAATTAGTAATATGGGCGGCTGATCCCTTTACCTCCCCTTGCAAAAAAAAAATCTGTTCACCAGATGCCCTTTTCTGGGTGTGAGGTCATGTCAAGTTTCTCAGTGCCAATGCTTTTCAATGACTTCCTCAGGTTGCATTTGTCACTGGAGCCACCAAAGTTTGACCAACTTGGGTTTGGATCCACTTACAGTGGACTGGACCTCCTTGTCTCTGTATTCGGAGCTCCTGAAGCTGAGGTCTTTCTTCTGGCAATCCAGATATCATATCCTGGCTGTCCTGGACAATCATTGGTTTTCAGCATGCACATCGCACACGTGTACAACTCAGAACAATTTCCCTATATGCTCCAATGCTCCATGCACATGGTTCTGCTTTGTACTTTACACAATAATAAAAGTTTTGAGGATATGACTTCTATATCTTTTCCCCAGAATTATTTTTAGAGAGGCAACTTTACTCCTTAAAATGAAGACAGTAGCTTTGCTTATATGCCTGCTGTATTTTTAGACTATTGTTTTTTTTTTCTAGTTGAGTTTGATCAATTCTACTTCAGCTCAATGAACTAATTAGTAGAAAGTGAACATGCAGTCATCTCAAGAGGAAAGTCCTGATGTGACTAGCCGTCTCTCCCAACGTCTAATCAATCTGACCCATTCCAGCTAAATTCTGAGTTAAATAAGGACATTAAATATGAATCATCGGAAGCACATCTGTTAAATGAAGCATTGACCTTATACAAATGATAAACTAGCAGCTGTGTCTTCATTACCACTTTGTATAGAGTTGTTTAGACTAAGAGAAGCTGTACTACTGAAAGGGGGAGCACTTTTGTGTTACATTTTTTGGCAAATGTTTGCAATTGAAATGTAATTTTTAGTTTCATTTAAAAATAAGGTAGTTTTCTAAAATAAGATGTTTTATTATTAGTTTAGTTACAAAAGACTGTAATATCATAAAGTAACAGCTGTTTAAAGAGACTGCGGTGCTCTAGCGAGCACTGCAACCTCCTAACTGAATACCAAGCACAGCGCTGTACATTGTATAGTGGCTGTGCTTGATACCGTATATTTTGCCCTATAAGACGCACTGGCCTATAAGAAGCACCTAGGTTTTTGAGGCGGAAAATAATAATAAAAATATTTTTAACCAAAAGGTGTGCTTTTGGTGGGTTTTGAACTAATGGTGGTCTGTGCATGACACTATTATGGGGGATCTGTGAATGGCACTGTCATGTGGGGGAATCTGTGGATGGCACTGCTATGGGGGATCTGGGGATGACACTGTTATGGGGGATCTGTGGATGGCACTGTTATGGGGAGGGGCATCTGTGGAAGCACTGCTATGGGGTGCTGGATCTGTAGGTCTGTTAGGGGACTGGAGAAGACACATGTAGCTGAGCTGTATATGCATCTATAAAGATACATAGTGTAAGGTTTATACACAACTGGAGTACAGCTGTAATGGAAACAAATCTGCATCAGTGCTGGTGGGTGGGGGTTGGTCAAGCTTTTGAGCTAATGTATAATATGGAATTATATTTTTTGATGCACAGAATGGGTTTGTAAAAGATCGGAGATTTTGAGTGTAAAACTGCATGACAGCCACATGTTACTGTACACTGAGCTCACTTCACATGGCTCTCTGATGATTCCCCAGCAGGGGGAGGGGCCTCACAGACACTGCAGGCTGCCAGACTGATGAGTCATACTTGTGGCGAAACCAACCTCGCCACTGGGTGCTGGAGAAGCCTGGTTGCCAGCCTCTTGCCCCAGGATTATGAGCCCTCTCATCAGCCCATGCTAAACTTAAACCCCATGGCGATTTGATTGTGTTTGTGGCATCTGAGCGCTGTTCGGATATTGAGCGCTCAGATCCAAGCCATCTGGGGATAAGCTGAATGTGGGGGTTCTGTTCAGTTTGATAGGAGTTATGTATTTTTGTGTAGGTTTGCTGTTGCAAATAGAGGTATTTTCTGTACCTAGTTGGCTTACCACACCCAGTTAAGCTAATTATCTCACACAGCCTAACTCTGTAAAAACTGGTTTTGGGCAGAAAAGCCATGCTTCCTTTGTTCACAAAGGACTTTTACTAACTTTTGAACCCCTGGTCTAATTCTATCACGGTCGGCGTGGCTATCACATACGTGACACAGAGGGAGGGAACGAGGAAGGCCCTGCCCAAGTGAGAGGGAAGGTGGTGACCCCTGACTCACCTTGCGGCTGGCACCTGGCTGCCCTGACGTCCCTAGACGGGTTCCTCACCCGTACGCCGATCACGTGCCTAAAGCCCTGGCTTTCCCTGAGCTGAGCCCTAGATAGTGAACAGGGCGGTGGGAACACTAGTCCGCACCACTAGCTCTAAGGGAAAACACCAAGGGGAGGACAGACAACACAGACTCAACATATAATCCCAGGTGGGCGGCAACAGGAGACAACAATAAGCCCAACAGGGATCCGGAGGGTAGCACTCTGGAACGACAACCAGGATTCACAACTCCAGTGGGTCAGTATAGATGTCCAGGCAGGAAGCTCTATAACTGGCAACTAGAGAAGTGTGAGGGGAGAATATAAGGAGGTTGGGAGTGGCAGACAAGAAACAGCTGAGGAGGAGAAGCTACGGATCCCTGAGTGAGACAAAAAGGATAGCAAGGCAAACACAGAAAACAATCACTAAGAAACAACGTGATCTTTAGATATAGAGCGCGCAGCCACCCGCTGCGACTTCCTGACCCCGGGTATAACGGAGTCAGACGTGGCTCTTGATACCCTCGTGACAAATTCGTGCTATTTTGGGATATGTTAAATGTCTGTGTTTACTGTAATGGTTGTGACATTGTATATTTGAATAGTAATGTCTGTCCTATTGTCCCCACGTGTGTATTGGCGATTTCCCTTTGTCCTGAGAGATAATTGAATTACTCCTCGGTTGTCTCCAGGACAGAAGACATTGTTTAAAAACTGTGTACTCTCCTGCCTGTGATAATTACATCAACCCATTGTGTAAGGTAATTGTATCACAGGCAGAGGGGAGGATTTTGTATGGGAGTGTTTTACTGTATTGTACGTGTTTATTGGTTGTCTTACAAAACCCTGTGGGTGGTACTAGTGTGTAACAATGTTATATAAGAACAATAAACACACAGCTCTGGCTGTCCACTGCTTTACCCTCAACACGGAGCCTCGTCTCGTTCTTGGGGGGATTCACTGTATGCTGTTAGAGACTGATTGCTAGGAGTGTAAGCCGCTTGGGTGCGTTTCCTATTCGTCTGCTAGCAGCTATTCGTGAGGTTCCGTTCGGGAGTTTGGAGTATTCCCTTGTATGCCGTTACAATACTCTTCACATGAACTAGCACGCAAGGACTGAGTTCTCAGTGTGATGTCATAAGGAGGCGTGGCCGGCATTCACTCAAACTGCCTAAGCCCGTCCAGCCTTAGCTGCAGAAAACCAGGAAGTGAACAGCTAGCTGGCAGCAATTGAGGATGAAGTAGCAAGATGAGAATACCCCTTTAACCCCTTAGGGATGCATGACGTACCAGTACGGCATGTTTCCCAAGTCCTTAAGGACCCATGACGTACCGGTACGTCATGAGTTTAAAATGAGATTGCGGCGCTGCGGGGGTTAATCTGAACGGGATACCGGCTGAAATCATTCAGCCGGCATCCTGTCACAACGCCAGGGGGGGGGGGGGGTCATGTGATCCCCCGTATCGGCGATCGCAGCAAACCGCAGGTCAATTCAGACCTGCGGTTTGCTGCGCTTTCTGCCGATTCTGATCCCCGCGGTCTCTGACCGCGGGGATCAAACTTTTAAATGCCCCAAATAAAGTTTTATTAACCCCCCCTGCACCCCTGAATGATTTTATGTGGGCGGGTGGTGCAGGGGGGGTGTTGCAGGCGGTGCGGGAGGCGGGCGGTGCGGCAGGCGGGATCGCGATCCCCCGCCCGCCTCCCCTTGAATAATCGTTGGTGTGCAGTGGTATACCAGGGTGTCAGCACATTGCTGACACTCTGGTATAAACGGCTGACATCGGTGATGCGATGTCAGCCGTTTAACCCTTTCCATACCGCGGTCCGTACCGACCGATATATGGAAAAGGTTAACAGCTCAGGGAGCACCCTCCCTCTCCCATCGGGGGGCTGCTGTGCCTTTGCAGCCCCCCGATGGAGAGGGAGAGAGCCCCCAGACAGCCCCGTCCTTACCCTTCCCCGTCCCTAGCTACAACTGAGCCGACGGGGAAGGTTCCCAAGGCAACAGGACGCCTTCTCAGGCATCCTGCTGTCCATGGTGCTGAACAGATCTGCGCTAAAGGCATAGATCTGTTCAGACAAAGTGTAAGTAAAATACAGTACAGTACCCTATATAGTGTACTGTACTGTATTATACAGACATCAGACCCACTGGATCTTCAAGAACCAAGTGGGTCTGGGTCAAAAAAATGTAAAAAAAAGTGAAAAAAGTTAAGATAAAAAAAACCCACATTTATCACTGAATAAAAAAAAATAAAAAAAAATACACTACACATATTAGGTATCGCCGCGTCCGTAACGACCTGATCTATAAAATGGTCATGTTACTTTCCCCGCAAGGTGAACGGCATAAAAATAAAAAAATAAAAACTATGAGAAAATTAAAATTTTGCCCACCTTACTTCCCAAAAAAGGTAATAAAAGTGATCAAAAAAGTCGCATGTACGCCAAAATTGTAACAATAAAACCGTCATCTCATCCCGCAAAAATCATACCCTATCCAAGATAATCGCCCAAAAACAAAAAAAACTATGGCTCTTAGACTATGGAAACACTAAAACATGATTTTTTTTGTTTCAAAAATGAAATCATTGTGTAAAACTTAAATAAATAAAAAAAAGTATACATATTAGGTATCGACGCGTCCGTATCGACCGGCTCTATAAAAATATCACATGACCTAACCCCTCAGATGACCACCGTAAAAATATAAAAATAAAAAAAGCAATTTTTTGTCATCTTACGTCACAAAAAGTGTAATAGCAAGCGATCAAAAAGTCATATGCACCCCAAAATAGTGCCAATCAAACCGTCATCTCATCCCACAAAAAATTAGTCCCTACTTAAGATAATCACCCAAAAACTGAAAAAACGATGGCTCTTAGACCATGGAGACACTAAAACATTTTTTTTGTTTTAAAAATGAAATCTTTGTGTAAAACTTACATAAATAAAAAAAATTGTATACATATTAGGTATCGCCGCATCCGTGACAACCTGCTCTATAAAATTACCACATGACCTAACCTGTCAGATGAATGTTGTAAATAACAAAAAAAAACGTGCCAAAAAAGCTATTTCTTGTTACCTTGCCGCACAAAAAGTGTAATATAGAGCAACCAAAAATCATATGTACCCTAAACTAGTACCAAAAAAACTGCCGTAGTTTCTAAAATGGGGTCACTTTTTTGGAGTTTCTACTCTAGAGGTGCATCAGGGGGGCTTCAAATGGGACATGGTGTCAAAAAAACAGTCCAGCAAAATCTGCCTTCCAAAAACCGTATGGCATTCCTTTCCTTCTGCGCCCTGCCGTGTGCCCGTACAGCAGTTTACGACCACATATGGGGTGTTTCTGTAAACTACAGAATCAGGGCCATAAATAATGAGTTTTGTTTGGCTGTTAACCCTTGCTTTGTAACTGGAAAAAAAAATATCAAAATGGAAAATCTGCCAAAAAAGTGAAATTTTGAAATTGTATCTCTATTTTCCATTAAATCTTGTGCAACACCTAAAGGGTTAACAAAGTTTGTAAAATCAGTTTTGAATACCTTGAGGGGTGTAGTTTCTTAGATGGGGTCACTTTTATGGAGTTTCTACTCTAGGGGTGCATCAGGGGGGCTTCAAATGGGACATAGTGTCAAAAAACCTACGGCGCACCTTTCCCTCTACGCCCTACTGTGTGGCCGTACAGTAGTTTACGGCCACATATGGGGTGTTTCTGTAAACGGCAGAGTCAGGGCAATAAAGATACAGTCTTGTTTGGCTGTTAACCCTTGCTTTGTTAGTGGAAAAAATGGGTTAAAATGGAAAATTAGGCAAAAAAATGAAATTCTCAAATTTCATCCCCATTTGCCAATAACTCTTGTGCAACACCTAGAGGGTTAACGAAGTTTGTAAAATCAGTTTTGAATACCTTGAGGGGTGTAGTTTATAGAATGGGGTCATTTTTGGGCGGTTTCTATCATGTAAGCCTCACAAAGTGACTTCAGACCTGTAGTGGTCCCTAAAAATTGGGTTTTTGTAAATTTCGGAAAAATTTCAAGATTTGCTTCTAAACTTCTAAGCCTTGTAACATCCCCAAAAAATAAAATATCATTCCCAAAATAATTCAAACATGAAGTAGACATATGGGGAATGTAAAGTCATCACAATTTTTGGGGGTATTACTATGTATTACAGAAGTAGAGAAACTGAAACTTTGAAATTTGAAAATTTTTCCAAATTTTTGGTAAATTTGGTATTTTTTTATGCAAAAAAAATATTTTTTGTTTACTTCATTTTACCAGTATCATGAAGTACAATATATGACGAAAAAACTATATCAGAATGGCCTGGATAAGTCAAAGTGTTTTAAAGTTATCAGCACTTAAAGGGACACTGGTCAGATTTGCAAAAAATTGCCAAGTCCTTAAGGTGAAATAGGGCTGAGTCCTTAAGGGGTTAAGCTCTAGGGAATGCCCAGTATGTAGTGGAAAGCCAAGCTTTCCTGAAGTGGCTTTGTAAAAAGCCGGTATAGGGCCTGGAGTTTGGATTGGGGAAGAGTTGGGCGGGTTCCCCGATCCGCAGTCCACTTCTGGGAAGAGTTCTAGCCTGCTGTCTCTGATTAGCTGCACCTGCACCAGTTACATAAAGAGAACCCAGGCAGAGAGTCTGGGCCTAAGACCTGGGACTGATATGCTGGAGTGTGCGAGGAGCTCGCTGTTATGAACTGCAAGGCGGACAGTGTCACGTTTAGGACAGCGAGTAAAATACAGTTTAGTTAGTGCTCAGACGAGCAGGTTTTTATTTTGTGTTTTTCCTAAAATGTAAAGGCCTTTTGTTTCTGTTATTTGAAACCACAATGAAGTGGGAATTTCTTTGAACTTCAACTTGAGTGTCACTGTCTCTGACTGTTCTGCCTCTACCAGAGCTGATTCCCACACTATATTCAATCCACCAAGTAGCTACACCTTCACCTGACAGGAATACTCGATTATACTACTGGACCAACAACATATGAGTAATACTCTGTTCCTTTAAAATTCACTTTTTATTAAACATGATCAAAAGATACAAATTATCATTTCATAATTACAGTAGGGATTCAAACATATAGTACATATTTAATCACAAAACCATAACTGCATGATAGTATACAGGCACCAAAAATCTTTAAATACATCGCATCTATCTAATTAAAGTAAGGTATGGCCGACTACATCTTTTCAGTTAATTACTAACAGCAATGATATATGGGGTTAGCGTGACACATCCTAGGCAGTTCAATACCGCCTCTGAACTAACCCCTAAATCGTTAGACGTCTTTTCCATGCTATACCTTGGATGATAAAGATATATCATGTAGTTGAACTACAGATGGACTTTACTATCTGTGACATACCATAGGTTAAGTGTAAAATGGCAACTTCCACTCAACGCACGTTTCACATTATTGCTTCTTCAGGAGAAGCGGCCTGAATACAGGCAGTCTATTTTAAAGGAACACAGTATTACTCATAAGTTGTTGGTTCAAATTTATTAACGTACAGTGTTTAGAACTACAAAAGTTACAGTTTATTACGTTATTGTAGTGAAAATACCAATGTGACCTTTTAAAATTTACTTTATTAATTCACTAACCTTAAAAATATGGCCCCAGGACTGCAGTCACAAATTTCTACAATTTTCTGCAAAGAAAGATAAATACTTGTGGTAGATCAATTATTTATATTCACATTATTAAAGTTAAGGGGATAATTGTAAAAATAACTAGAATATGTCCTCTATAAGAAAATGACTTGCACGATACCAACTAGTGCCACTAGATGGCGATATAGAGACAGTTTATTAGCTCTTTATGGAGTAGACTTTTGTGTATTCACAGGATAGGGGATAACGATTAGCACTCTTACCACTGGGACCCCCACCATTTACGAGAACAGGTACCCCATGCCCCTTGGAGCTCCCCAAAATGAACAGAGCGGTAGGACAGGCATGCAAACTGCCACTCTATTCATTTCTATGGGAGTTCCGGAGACAGCAGAATATAGCACTGTCTCCCTTTTAATGTCTATCTCCTTTTATTAATAGAGGGCAGTCTCAAGTATAAGACACCTCTATATAATATCTATATACATTAATAGGGCATATACTGAGGGGGTTATCTTTGTGGAAAGTCTAAACAAAGAAATTATAAAGTGTCCATATACCTCTACTGCCATACAGTGACTAAATAATATCACCATACACTGTCAAATGATACCACCATAAGGTACTAAATTATACCATATACCCTGCAAAATAAGGTCTCCATGCACTACCAAATAACACCATGCCCCACAGTACAAATAGTGCCACCAGGCATACAGTGGCAAATAACATTACTGTATAGTACCAAATAATACTGCCCTACCGTGTGTAACAGCGGCTGCTGTGCGCCCCGCTGTTCCCCCGCTTACCGCCGTGGTCCTGGGCGCCGTGCTCAGCGATGATCTTTCCATTCACCGCTGCGGTCCTGGGCTCTGTCGCTGTACGTGCTGTGGTGCTGAGGATTCCACTCCACAGATTCCACTCAGCCCTGGCCACAGCATGCTTGCTGCTGGTTTCTTGTTACACTGCCCTAGGGGTGGCGTGCATCACTCCCTGGGCTGCATGGGTTGGGTCATGTGACTTCGCTGACCAACTCAGGCTCTCCTGCAGGTACTAAAGTGGATCAGCCCCCTTCCTGATGCCTCAGTGTCAAGGTCCATGTGTTTGCTAAGCTCCTGATACTCATGTGTGCTCCTGACTTATACCTTGTTCCTGGATTCTGCTACTCGTCTGATCCCTGCCTGCTTGCCTTGATTCTCCTGTTGCCGAGCCAGATTGCCTGACCTGTTCCCTATGCCGCCTGCCCTGACCTTTTGCCTGTCTTACTACGTCTCTGCCTCATCCTTCGGTCCTGTACTGTTAACGACTCCGCCTGCCTGACTACAGTTGTACTTCTGGTACCTACTCAGGTACCTCCTGGTCTGCCTGGACCAGCTGCCTCGTGTGCCTACCCTCCTCAAGAGGTAGTGACCTGGTGTTCCCCACCTTCAGGGGTACTGTGAAGAATCGAGGGGTACACTTAGACAACACCCTTGGAGGAGGTGGGACACGTGGCACAATGGGTTTACACCCGCTGGTTCGTGACACTGTGCTAAATAATGCAGGTATAAAATATCCAAAAAACTGAATACAGAAATAATACATAAACATATATACATACATACAACACACACATAGTAAAAGCACGAAAAACATACACATAACGTCCAGAGGGCAGCTAGATGTGTTGGACAATCTAGCAGGAACAGTACTGTCCCATACCACAGCTTTAGGTGTCCCTAAGATAGATCTTGCTTGGAGGGCTGTGGAAGCCAGAGGCTGAATGGAAGAAATTTTATGGAAGAAATGTGAAGAGCAGATCATGTTTATCAGCTGTTCACATATCTTCAGGGCCAGATTTGCCTTTTCTGGGGCACAGCTAATTTCTCCCCGTTGCACCTCTAGGTGCCACCCTTGAAGACCCACTAAGCCCTACTCTCAGCTTAGCAGTAAAGCCTGGGTACTTCTACTGCTGGTCTACAGTTGGGAAGGGCCCTTCTGGGCCCTTTGTAGCCATTTGTCTGTCCCTTTAGTATTTTTTTTCAGCCAACCACTTGTGGACAGCAGGGACCCCCCCAATTTCTGTTGCTCCAAAGATTTGCATGGTTTGCATGGTGGTAAAGTCCGCCACTGAATATTCCCCATAGAATTTAGTGGAGAGCAATCATACATGTGTCGCTTTTTTGCTGGGAGCGAGAACTGTGCACCTTCATTTATTGCAGGATAAAACATGACTTGTCATAGTGGAAAACCATGATGTAGATTTGAGGCGTTGTTTGCAGCCTCACACCTGTGATGAGAAGGCAGAACTTGAGGAGGAAAGATGGACGCTAAAAACAGACATCAGCTGTGTTCTGGGACACTTGTGTGGCATGAGATTGGGTAGTCAGGAGTAACAAACATTAGCAGGTGATCCTATACTAAGTTCTAAAATCAAACGATACCTGTGATGAAATATGTAAAAAATATATAATATCATTTTATTTAATCTATTAACCCGTTAAGAACCCTGCCATATTTCACCTTAAAGGGGTGGCCAGTTTGTTTTAACTGATGATCTATCCTCTGGAAAATTTCCAAAACTCACTTTTTAAAGACCAGTTCATGTCTGAAGTCACTTTGTGAGGCTTACATAATAGAAACCACCCACAAATGACCCCATTTTAGAAACTAAATGCCTCAAGGTATTCAAAACTGTTTGTACAAACTTTGCTAACTGGTTTCTGGAAGGCAGATTTCACTGGGATAATTTTAAGCTGCAATGTCCCATTTGAAGCCCCCTGATGCCCCCCTAGAGTAGAAACTCCAAAAACATGACTCCATTTTAGAAACTACACCCTCAAGGTATTCAAAACTGATTTTACTAACTTTGTTAACCCTTTAGGTGTTCCACAAGAATTAATGGAAAATGGAGATGAAATTTCAGAATTTCACTTTTTTGGCAGATTTTCAATTTTAATCAATTTTTCCCCGCTAACAAAGCAAGGGTTAATAGCCAAACAAAACTCAATATTTATTGCCCTGATTCTGCAGTTTACAGAAACACCCCAAATGTGGTCGTAAACTGCTGTACGGGCACACGGCAGGGCGCAGAAGGAAAGGAACGCCATATGTTTTTTGGAAGGCAGATTTTGCTGGACTGTTTTTTTGACACCATGTCCCATTTGAAGCCTCCCGGATGCACCCCTAGAGTAGAAACTCCAAAAAATTCCCTTTCCCTTTCCTGGGTTACCCAATGCTAAGACGCTGGCGCAAGCATTTGTTGATCACATTGTCAAATTGCATGGCATTCCTTCAGACATCGTTTCTGATAGGGGCATGCAATTTGTTTCCAGATTCTGGAAGGCCTTCTGTTCTCGCTTGGGGGTTCGGTTGTCGTTCTCTTCTGCTTTTCACCCGCAGTCGAATGGCCAGACCGAACGCGTCAATCAGAATCTGGAGACATATCTGCGCTGTTTTGTGGCAGAGAATCAGGAGGATTGGTGTTCTTTTTTGTCCCTTGCTGAGTTTGCTTTAAATAACCGTCGCCAGGAGTCCTCTGATAAGTCACCATTTTTTGGTGCATATGGGTTTCATCCGCAGTTTGGGACATTCTCTGGAGAGGGGTCTTCTGGTTTACCTGATGAGGAGAGATTTTCCTCGTCTTTGTCATTTATTTGGCAAAAGATTCAGGGTAATCTGAAGAGGATGAGTGAGAGATATAAGCGTGTGGCGGATAAGAGACGTGTGCCTGGTCCGGACCTGAATGTGGGTGATCTAGTGTGGTTGTCTACAAAGAATATCAAACTGAAGTTTCACTCCTGGAAGTTGGGTCCTAAGTTTATTGGGCCTTACAAGATCTTGTCCGTCATCAATCCCGTTGCCTTCCGTCTTGATCTTCCTCAGACTTGGAAGATCCATAATGTTTTTCACAGGTCCCTATTAAAACCATATGTCCAACCCACTGTACCCTCCTTTTTGCCTCCTCCTCCGATTGTTGTTGATGGTAATCTTGAATTTCAGGTCTCTAGGATTGTGGATTCTCGCATTATCCGCGGTTCTCTCCAGTACCTCGTTCATTGGGAGGGTTATGGTCCTGAGGAGAGGATGTGGGTCCCAGTGGCGGACATTAAGGCCACTCGTCTCATCAGGGCTTTCCGTAGGTCCCATCCTGAGAAGGTGGGCTCTGTGTGTCCGGAGTCCACTCGTAGAGAGAGGGGTACTGTCACCGCCAGCTCTCTGAGAAGGTCTGGCAGACGTTCTTCTGTAACTCTTGCATGATGTTCTTTGTTTTGGTTTCACTTTGTCATCTCCTTTCCTTCTCCCAGCTGTCATCTATTTACACTGATTGCCTCCCTTTATATTCCCTCCCATACTGCCTCACTTTGCGGTTTATACTACTTCCTGGATTGTGTTCACTGCTGGATGCTGCAACTGCTGATTCCTCAGATAAGTCTTTTTTCCTTTATTTGTGTTTCCTTGCTGGCTTGATTCTAGGTGACCCTGACTCCGTCCGTATTAAGTGTAGGGAGCCGGTGGCCGTGTCCCTGCAAATAAATGGTTGGAGTGACTTTTGCAGAGAGAATTGCCTCACGGCGTCTCTTTCAGAGGTTTCTACCAAGACTGTACCATCTTTTCTCTCTGAATTTTCGGATGTGTTTTCAGAGTGGTGTCCAGGAGCTGCCCCCTCACCGGGAGTACGATTGCCCTATTAATCTCATCCCAGGCGCCAAGCTGCCAAAATCACGTTTATACAATCTCTCTCAATCTGAAAGAGTCGCTATGCGTACTTATATCTCTTAGAGCCTGAGAAAGGGACACATCCGACCCTCGAAGTCACCTGTTGCCGCTGTTTTTTTTTTTTGTTAAGAAAAAAGATGGTTCTTTAAGACCATGTCTGGATTTCAGGGAGCTGAACTGTATCACAATTCGTGACCCTTATCCGCTTCCTCTGATCCCGGACCTGTTTAACCAGATTGTTGGGGCTAAAGTTTTTTCTAAGTTGGATTTAAGAGGGGCATACAACCTAGTCAGGGTCAGGGAAGGGGACGAATGGAAGACGGCCTTCTATACCCCTGAGGGCCATTTCGAGAATTTGGTTATGCCCTTTGGTTTGATGAATGCTCCAGCCGTCTTCCAACATTTTGTGCACAGCATTTTTTATCATTTAATGGGGAAATTTGTACTGGTGTATCTAGATGACATTTAGATTTTTTCTCCTGATTTCAAAACTCATAGGGACCACCTACGTCAGGTCTTGCTCATTCTGCGGGAGAATAAATTGTACGCTAAACTGGAAAAATGTGTGTTTGCGGTTCCGGAGATTCAATTTTGGGGTTTTCTTCTCTCCGCTTCTGGTTTTCGCATGGACCCTGAGAAGGTCCGCGCTGTGCTTGATTGGGAGCTTCCTGAGAATCAGAAGGCGCTGATGCGGTTTTTTGGGTTTTGCCAATTATTACAGAAAGTTCATTTTGAATTATTCCTCTGTTGTTAAGCCACTCACTGATATGACTAAAAAGGGGGTAGATTTTTCCTCCTGGTCGTTAGATGCGCTTAAGGCCTTTTCTAGTATCAAAGAGAGTTTTGCTTCTGCTGTGTAATTTTTTGGGTAAATACATTCCATTAATCGATTCACAATGTCATGCTCTTCCAGAGGTTTTTGTAAGATTATTGGGCAGTTTCTCTGCCTACAAGATATTATCACAGATGCTTGGTTTACTTTTGCAGTTCCCAAAACTGAATTTGACTCAGCAGAGATCATATGCCTCTTTTTCACAGCAAGAGAAAAATACCTTAATCCTAACTTCTACCAACCTATGAATGCAGAATCAACCTAATCAAACTAATATGAAAAGTTTTTATTATAAAAATCTTCATCTACTTGCATATTATAAGTTATACCAGCAAGAATTAGTCTTTATGTAGAAAACTATGATTTAAATCAAGCCTTACTGACTAGTGATTTAAATCGTGATTTAAATCTTTTTGATTTAAATCAAATCCACCCTGTTTTTAACAGTGGGTGCCAGCTTTAGGCCTAAATTAGGTATTTTTGTGAAAGTTATGAGGGGTGATGTATTTAGTACGGGTCCTATGGTCTTGTCCTTCAGAATAAAGTGCCAATGTCGATTGATAATGTGTCATATCTGTTTTGATTGTGCGCTATACGGTAATATTCTTAGTTCTGCTTCTATTGATATTGTTTCATTATAATTAGATGTAGATATGAAAAAAGATTGTCTTTCCATATTTCTCACTCTATCCAATTCTCTATAATGTCCTCAGGATAATTTCTACATTTGAATTCTTCTTTCATTTTTATAGCCTCATCCTCAAAGGTGGTGTTGTCAGTACAGTTCCGTTTAATCCGATGGAACTGTCCGACTGGAATATTTAGTAACCACCTTGGTAGGTGACAGCTCGTAAAAGGAATAAAACTGTTTTTTGCAGTTGGTTTTTGGTAGGTGTTACATATGAATTTTTCTTCCTTAATTCTAATTTGTATATCCAAAAATTCAGTGTGTTTTTTTTTGTTTGATGTGAAGGTTAGTCCATCTAAATTCTCATTGATATCATTTAAAAAGGTATTCAGTTGGGGCTTTCCATTGTTCCAAATGAACAGGATATCGTCTATATACCGTCTCCATAGGACCAGGTCCGTCCCCATTTTAACATCAAACCTATCCCAATATATAGATACCCTCCTACAACAAGTGGTAAAATAAATTAAGTCCTACATAAGAGTCACCACACATATTATCCAAACACTGGAGGGCCTGGTCGTCCAACCCCATTGGATTATGGGAACATTGGACATTCAGTCTCTCTATACTGTTATCGACCACAAAAGTGGCACCTTTGCAATGAAAACACAACTTGAGATGAATAGCAATCTTTGTGGCGAACAGATCGATTTTTTGGTGGAAGGAGCCAACTATACTCTACACCAAAATTATTTTTATTTTGAAGGTGATTACTATTTGCAACAGCGTGGCACTGCCATGGGGACCAGGTTCGCCCCCAGTTATGCCAATCTTTATTTAGCACAATGGGAACATCTCAACATCACCGCAAAACTGGGGACGGACCTGGTCCTATGGAGACGGTATATAGACGATATCCTGTCCATTTGGAACATATGGAGAGCCCCAACTGAATACCTTTTTAAATGATATCAATGAGAATTTAGATGGACTAACCTTCACATCAAACATTAATAAAGAACACACTGAATTTTTGGATATACAAATTAGAATTAAGGAAGAAAAATTCATGTCATACCTACCAAAAACCAACTGCAAAAAAAAGTTTTATAAAACTTTTAAAAGTTTTTAAAAACCATCAGAAAAAAACAGTCTCACTACAAAACTGGGTACAAATGATTTTTTTTTTTACAGATGTGATAGGTGTGTTGGCTGTAGAAATACGACTTTTAGAAAAAAGACCGAGAGGTTTATGTCCACACAGAACCAGTTTGCCTTTGAAATTAGAGATTGCCTTACCTGTAACTCCTCCAGCGTGATCTACATTATCTATTGCCCGTGCCGAAAACAATATATTGGCAGAACGAAACGACCTCTCAAAGTGCGACTGGCTGAACATATTACCAACATAAAAAAGGGAATGACTAATGATCCTTTGTCTAAACACTGTAGAGACTGTTACAAATCTTTGCGTCATCAGCAAAAAGACACACCTTACCATCGAGGCCTTCTACAATTTTGCTGATAAAGATATTAAACAATATAGGTCCCAGAACAGATCCCTGAGGTACCCCACTGGTAACAAGACCATGGTCTGAATATACTCCATTGACTACAACCCTCTGTTGTCTGTCCCTCAGCCACTGCCTAATCCATTCAACAATATGGGAGTCCAAGTACAGCCTTATTCTACATAATTAATAAACTAATCTTTATTTCATGATTAAATAACCTTTGGATGGTAATATATTTTCCTCAAAAAGCATTTTATATAAAAAAAAATCCGATTTAAATAAAAAAAAATCTGATTTTTTTTATTTCTTTTTTAAAATCATTGATTTTTATCCACCCTGGTTAAAAACCATCAGAAAAAAACAGTCTCACTATAAAACTGGGTACAAATGAGAGATTTATGTCCACACAGAACCAGTTTGCCTTTGAAATTAGAGATTGCCTTACCTGTAACTCCTCCAGCGTGATCTACATTATCCAGTGCCCGTGCCAAAAACAATATATTGGCAAAACGAAACGACCTCTCAAAGTGCGACTGGCTGAACATATTAACAACATTAAAAAGGGAATGACTAATCATCCTTTGTCTAAACACTTTAGAGACTACCACAACCAGGATTACAGTGGTTTGACATTTGCGGCACTGGAGAAGGTAGATAAACACTGGAGGTAATCACATCGTCAAGATGTCAAGAATGGAGTCCAGACGAATATATTATTTTGTCAATTTGTCAACAGCAGGGCTTAATGCTGAATTAGAAATTTTGGGCTTTTTGTGAAGCAAGTTTTGAAGTATTGGCAGGGGGAGTGCCCCTTACCGACGGAAGATCCCATGTCTGGCTGTCTATCAGCACTGGGTTGTCCACCTGGTGAGGGGCAACCCCCCTTTATTTCATCTGATTTCATCTGATACATCCAGCATATCTACCAATACTTCATGTGATCAACATCAGCCTATTACATCTTTCTTATTTTTTTTATTTAGTTAGTTATTTATTCATTTTTCATTTTATTTATTATCCATTATTTTATTTACTATTTATTATCATTCATCTTTTATTATTTAGCTTATATGTGTTATAGCAATTCATTAATTTATTGATACCATATGTGCATTTACCATATATATTTCTTAATATGAGATGGAAAATTATTAAAACACATTAGATGTCATCATTGCTATACCCAGCAACTATTGATAAATAAAACGCATGTGCACCTTTAGCAGGGGGCGCCCGTTGCGGTTTAAAAAAACCCCCAAAAAACGTTGGTTATATAAGTTAACTTAAGTGGCGGCCAGCGGCGCCCCTCATGCTGCGCTGCCTGAGCGGCTGAGGCTGAGCGCTCTGAAGAATCTCTGGCCGCCGGCTCAGTGCTGCGCAGCCTGCCTGCGCCTGCTGTCTGTGTCTGCTCTGTGCTGTCTGACATGTCGGAGGAGAATCGGGGCAGAGGCTGAGCCGCTGCCGCCTGCCTCAGTGAAGCCGTGGGGGTGGGGCGGGAGCGCACCAGCGCAGCAGGTGGACCAGAGAGACAGTCTGTCAGACTGTCACTGACAGTGACAATGACAGTCTGACACCGCTGTGCTGTCTGTCTCTCTGGTGGTCTGAGTGACTAACTGCTGCTAGCTTACCTGGCTGCTGGCTTCAGGCTGCTGAGGGTGGGGAGCGGAGGCGGAGCTCTGCCGCCCTGGCCTGAATGATCTTGATCTGAACCCCCTGACCCCTCCCACCCTTGAGCACGTGACGCAGAGAGAGGGGTGGAGCGAAAGAGGAAGAGAAGGCCGCACACTGAGCAGCAAGCAGCCGAGCAGCCAGCCACGGCCACCACGGTCCACGGTCCACCAATTTGCCTCCCCCGACCCCCAGTGCGGCAGCAGCGGCAGTGCCTTCTCCTTCTGGGATAGAACAGAAGTGTGCTCCTACCTGGATTGGAGTGCAGCCTGCAGGTGCAGGCGTGCAGCTGCTTTCTTCTTCCCCAGGACCCCAGGGCGACATTGGTGAATGGTGTACGTACCGTGTTTGTCTCCAGTCCCCAGAGCCAGACTGCAGCCAGAGACCAGCTCATCTTATTGTCCTGGTGGTAAGTAGTCAGTAGACAATGTGCAATATATTTATTATTTACTGTATTTTTTGCCTTATAAGAAGCACTTTTTACCTCCTCATGCGCCGCCTGCCCGTCTGCCTGTTCATTCATAAAGTGAGATAAGCAGGCAGGCGGCGCATGAGGAGGGAGCTGCGGCAGGCGGCGCATGACTGAGGGAGCTGCCGGTCTGCGCCGTCTTAATGCTATACATAAGGTACTACAGTAAGTACAGTACAGTAATTGCGGACTCATTCGGATTGAATGTACTTAACAGCTGCGGCGGGCCCCGATGTAAGGGGTGGAACATATGTGAAGAATGAATTTTTATCTTGCCTAGGGCGGCAAAAATCCTTGCACCGGCCCTGTCTGGGTCTAATGGTTTACTCATAAAGAGTCCAGCGAAATCAGCATGGCCACGCATTGATGAAAGCACAGTTTATTAAAGATCGTAGTGGCGCCAAAACATTAGCTCAAACAAGGTAACCTCTCACCCTGCGATAATACGAGCGAGACTCACTGCAGATTGAAGTTATCCACGGCATCAAATGAAAGAAGGTAACAGCATCTTCTCGCGAGAATAGGAACAAGTCATTGACATCCCAATCTATCCTACTAGTGAGACTCTGCACTTTGCCGTATGTATTGGTTTCATCTCACAGCTAGGTACGCGCTTCTACACCTGGGACGCCACAAGCACGCGCACTACCGAATAGTGAGTACCAACGAGCGATATAATGTCATACATTGCCACAAACTTATGGAGTATAAATTGAACTTATGATTGAAATAGGACCCTTTCCTCAATACCTGTATATTAACTATTGCGGTACAGATCGATACCTTGTGTACCCCTGCACATCTATCTAACAGCTAAACTAATCTGCGGATTTTCCAGCTATACTAACTCGCATGTTGCAAATATCAACTACATGGATCAGTGTAATAACTAACAGCAAGGATATATATGTTTGTTGCACTAGTACAACCATCTTGTTTGTGGACTTTTTGACATATAGTTTTTTATATATGGGATTGTACTTATGATTATACATCTCCCCTCATACACTGAGCACCCCCCCTCAGCATCTCCCCTCATACACTGAGCACCCCCCAGCATCTCCCCTCATACACTGAGCACCCCCCAGCATCTCCCCTCATACACTGAGCACCCCCCAGCATCTCCCCTCATACACTGAGCACCCCCCAGCATCTCCCCTCATACACTGAGAACCCCCCAGCATCACCCCTCATACACTGAGCACCCCCCAGCATCACCCCTCATATACTGAGCACCCCCCCAGCATCTCCCCTCATACACTGAGCACCCCCCAGCATCTCCACTCATATACTGAGCACCCCCCCCCGCATCACCCCTCATATACTGAGCACCCCCCCCCGCATCTCCCCTCATGTACTGAGCACCCCCCCAGCATCTCCCCTCATACACTGAGCACCCCCCAGCATCTCCCCTCATACACTGAACACCCCCCCCAGCATCTCCCCTCATATACTGAGCACCCCCCCAGCATCTCCCCTTATATACTGAGCACCCCCCCAGCATCTCCCGTCATACACTGAGCAACCCCCCAGCATCTCCCCTCATACACTGAGCACCCCCCCCCTCAGCATCTCCCCTCATATACTGGGCACCCCATCCTCCACAGCATCTCCCCTCATACACTCAGCACCCCCCAGCATCTCCCCTCATATACTGAGCACCACCCCAGCATCTCCCCTCATACACTGAGCACCCCCCCCCTCAGCATCTCCCCTCATATACTGGCCACCCCATCCTCCACAGCATCTCCCCTCATACACTCAGCACCCCCCAGCATCTCCCCTCATACACTGCGCACCCCCCAGCATCTCCCCTCATATACTGAGCACCCCCCCAGCATCTCCCCTCATACACTGAGCACCCCCCAGCATCTCCCCTCATATACTGAGCACCCCCCAGCATCTCCCGTCATACACTGAGCACCCCCCAGCATCTCCCCTCATACACTGAGCACCCCCCAGCATCTCCCCTCATACACTGAGAACCCCCCAGCATCACCCCTCATACACTGAGCACCCCCCAGCATCACCCCTCATATACTGAGCACCCCCCCAGCATCTCCCCTCATACACTGAGCACCCCCCAGCATCTCCACTCATATACTGAGCACCCCCCCCAGCATCACCCCTCATATACTGAGCACCCCCCCAGCATCTCCCCTCATGTACTGAGCACCCCCCAGCATCTCCCCTCATACACTGAGCACCCCCCAGCATCTCCCCTCATACACTGAACACCCCCCCCAGCATCTCCCCTCATATACTGAGCACCCCCCCAGCATCTCCCCTTATATACTGAGCACCCCCCCAGCATCTCCCGTCATACACTGAGCACCCCCCCAGCATCTCCCCTCATACACTGAGCACCCCCCCCTTCAGCATCTCCCCTCATATACTGGGCACCCCATCCTCCACAGCCTCTCCCCTCATACACTCAGCACCCCCCAGCATCTCCCCTCATACACTGAGCACCCCCCAGCATCTCCCCTCATACACTGAGCACCCCCCAGCATCTCCCCTCATACACTGAGCACCCCCCAGCATCTCCCCTCATACACTGAGAACCCCCCAGCATCACCCCTCATACACTGAGCACCCCCCAGCATCACCCCTCATATACTGAGCACCCCCCCAGCATCTCCCCTCATACACTGAGCACCCCCCAGCATCTCCACTCATATACTGAGCACCCCCCCCAGCATCACCCCTCATATACTGAGCACCCCCCCCAGCATCTCCCCTCATGTACTGAGCACCCCCCCAGCATCTCCCCTCATACACTGAGCACCCCCCAGCATCTCCCCTCATACACTGAACACCCCCCCCAGCATCTCCCCTCATATACTGAGCACCCCCCCAGCATCTCCCCTTATATACTGAGCACCCCCCCAGCATCTCCCGTCATACACTGAGCACCCCCCCAGCATCTCCCCTCATACACTGAGCACCCCCCCCTTCAGCATCTCCCCTCATATACTGGGCACCCCATCCTCCACAGCATCTCCCCTCATACACTCAGCACCCCCCAGCATCTCCCCTCATATACTGAGCACCACCCCAGCATCTCCCCTCATACACTGAGCACCCCCCCCCTCAGCATCTCCCCTCATATACTGGCCACCCCATCCTCCACAGCATCTCCCCTCATACACTGAGCACCCCCCAGCATCTCCCCTCATATACTGAGCACCCCCCCAGCATCTCCCCTCATACACTGAGCACCCCCCAGCATCTCCCCTCATATACTGAGCACCCCCCAGCATCTCCCGTCATACACTGAGCACCCCCCAGCATCTCCCCTCATATACTGAGCACCCCCCCCCCCAGCATCTCCCCTCATACACTGAGCACCCCCCAGCATCTCCCCTCATACACTGAGCACCCCCCCTTCAGCATCTCCCCTCATATACTGGGCACCCCCAGCATCTCCCCTCATATACTGAGCACCCCCCCAGCATCTCCCCTCATACACTGAGCACCCCCCTCAGCATCTCCCCTCATACACTGAGAACCCCCCAGCATCTCCCCTCATACGCTGAGCACCCCCCCTTCAGCATCTCCCCTCATATACTGGCCACCCCATCCTCCACAGCATCTCCCCTCATACACTCAGCACCCCCCAGCATCTCCCCTCATGTACTGAGCACCCCACCCCCATCATCTCCCCTCATACACTGAGCACCCCCCCAGAATCTCCCCTCATGTACTGAGCACCCCCCCAGAATCTCCCCTCATGTACTGAGCACCCCCCCAGCATCTCCCCTCATATACTGAGCACCCCCCATCATCTCCCCTCATACACTGAGCACCCCCCAGAATCTCCCCTCATGTACTGAGCACCCCCCCAGCATCTCCCCTCATATACTGAGAACCCCCCACTTCAGCATCTCCCCTCATATACTGGCCACCCCATCCTTCACAGCATCTCCCCTCATACACTCAGCACCCCCCAGCATCTCCCCTCATATACTGAGCACCCCCCCATCATCTCCCCTCATGTACTGAGCACCCCCCCAGAATCTCCCCTCATATACTGAGCACCCCACCCCCAGCATCTCCCCTCATGTACTGAGCACCCCCCCAGAATCTCCCCTCATATACTGAGCACCCCACCCCCAGCATCTCCCCTCATATACTGAGCACCCCCCCAGAATCTCCCCTCATGTACTGAGCACCCCCCCAGAATCTCCCCTCATATACTGAGCACCCCACCCCCAGCATCTCCCCTCATATACTGAGCACCCCCCCTTCAGCATCTCCCCTCATATACTGAGCACCCCACCCCCATCATTTCCCCTCATACACTGAGCACCCCCCAGAATCTCCAGTCATGTACTGAGCACACCCCCAGCATCTCCCCTCATATACTGAGCACCCCCCCAGAATCTCCCCTCATATACTGAGCACCCCCCCAGAATCTCCCCTCATATACTGAGCACCCCCCCAGAATCTCCCCTCATATACTGAGCACCCCCCCCAGTACCTGATTAAACACGATGTAAACTACATTATTTCATACATGATTGAATTTCATATAAACTACCTTAACTTATACTTATACAATACCTGATTAAACATGAACTACATTATTTGATACATGATTGGATTTGATATAAACTACATTAACCCCATAACCAATGGAGCAGAAAAAATGTGAAAGTGTAATTAAACATAATTAAATAAAATAAAAAGACAGTGATCCCATGTATATACCGAATTTTTCGCCCTATAAGACTCACCCCAAAAGTGGGGTGAAAATGGCAGTGCGTCTTATGGGGCGAATGCTGCCATTTACACTAATACACAGCCGCCGCGATGCTGCACAGCGCGGTCGGCGATGTATCAGCGCGGTGGGAGGAGGGGCTGGGGGCCGGCATCTGGTGCTGTAATGGCAGCGGGGCCCGGTTTAGTCACTGTATTCTATTACACCGTCCCCGCTCACTGTAGTAATCAGATCTAATATATAGGCAATGTTAAAGTATAGAAATCCTCTGAAATCCAGCCTGTAGCACTTACTAAACTCCCATAGCAGGCAGGAGGCCGGGCGGCGGCAGCGTAACGTCACTTACTACGTCACGCGCCTGCGCCGCCTGCTTCATTCATAAAGTGGGAGGAGCAGGCACGTGACGTAGTGACGTTACGCTGCCGCCGCCCGGCCTGCTGCTTGCTATGGGAGTTTAGTAAGTGCTACAGGCTGGATTTCAGAGGATTTCTATACTTTAACATTGCCTATATATTAGATCTGATTACTACAGTGAGCGGGGACGGTGTAATAGAATACAGTGACTAAACCGGGCCCCGCTGCCATTACAGCACCAGATGCCGGCCCCTGTATTGGGAGTCATTCACTACACAGAGACACTGTTATGGGGGGGGGGCTGTGGATGACACATAGCATAAGATGTTATATATGTGTCATCCACAGATCCCCCCATAGCAGTGTCATGTCATCCACAGATGCCCCCATAACAGTGCCATCCACAGATGCCCCCATGACAGTGTCATCCACAGATTTACCCCATAACAGTGTCATCCACAGATCCCCCATATTAGTGTCATCCACAGACCACTATTAGTTCAAAACCCACCAAAAGCACACCTTTTGGTTCAAAATATATTTTTTCTTATTTTCCTCCTCAAAAACCTATACGGTATATAATTAATTATATACTCATCACACTTTATTATACACAAATTAATGTGATTACAGTGTACTCAATTTGTGTTACCCAGTTAATTCAATAATCTATTATACTACCAAATTAATCTATATATCATATTTAGCATATCTATTATGATGTAATGTCAATTCATAATTGTTTCATATATTCGTAAATTATTTTTTACATGATCATGCTATTGTGTATTGTGATATTCACTGCTACTTCATATTGCTTATAGTATCGTGATAATTAATAATTTATTTATTTACCGTATAAAATTATTTATAACACTATTTTAATAAATTATACTCAATCATGTTATTTTTATATTATATTGAATCATGGTTTTATATGGAGAGACGGGATAATGAAAACCAATTGTGCGGGCCCATTTAACATGATTTATCCAAACTTATCACTACCAAAATGTATTAATTCATTACATCTATCCGTTTTATTCTTAAGAAGTGCCTTAAATGAAGGCCGGATATGAAAATCCCTCATTTAGGCTTTTTAGACTTAAGGTTTGTAGTTTATAGATCCATCTTGCTTCCTCCTGAAGCAATCTTTGATCCAAATTTCCACTTCTTGGTCCCAATTTTATTTTTGTCAGTCCCCAAAATGTAAGGACTTTCAGGTTGTTATTATGGGCATATTCAATATGTCTGTAGAGAGAAGTATCCTTTTATCCTTTTTTGTATTTATGGCACTGATGTGTCCTGATATTCTTCTTCTTAGTTCCTGCACCGTTTTGCCCACATATAGTTTCGGACAGGTACAGGATGCCACAGATACTATCCCACTACTATTAAAAAATCTCTGATGATATATTCACACCCATCCACCGGATTCTTTAATTTCTTGATCTTGGGTAAATATTTACTGTACATAGAGTACTGTTCCCACATGGGAATGACCCCGTCATTTTTTATTTTAACCAAGATTCATTACTTGATTGCATTTTAGGGAGGAAGCTATGGACTAAATTGTCCTTAAGACTCTGTCCACTCCCAAAAGTGCATAAAAATAAGACACCGATACCGGGTCGACCAATAGACTTAGGAAATGACTCGTTGCCAGCAAGTCCGGAATGCAGGACGTGAGAGGGTAGAGAAAGCGCTGCGGGGTCTCCCGGAATGAAGTTCGGCTATAACGGGAGCGCTGATCAGCTGACGAGCTGCCCATCAATAGAAAGGACAACGCCCCAGGAAATAGGCGTTAGTACAGAGCGAACAGGAGACGCTGCGAGAAGGTGGGATAACCCCTTTAAGGATGACAAAATAAAGATGTACCGTATTTTCGGTATGTCTTCGCCCCCATAAGACGCACCGGCCTATAAGACGCACCTAGGTTTTTGAGGAGGAAAATAAGAAAAAAAATATTTAGAACCAAAAAGTGTGCATTTGGTGGGTTTTGAACTAATGGTGGTCTGTGGATGACACTGTTATGGGGCATCTGCGGATGGCACTGTTATGGGGGCATCTGTGGATTGCACTGTTATGGGGGCATCTGTGGATGGCACTGTTATGGGGGCATCTGTGGATTAGACTGTTATGGGGGCATCTGTGGATTGCACTGTTATGGGGGCATCTGTGGATGGCATGACACTGCTATGGGGGTGATCTGCGGATGACACATATATAGCATCTTATGCTATGTGTCATCCACAGATTCCCCCCCATAACAGTGTCCCTGTGTAGTGAATGACCCCCAATACAGGGAGTGGGGGCCGGCATCTGGTGCTGTAATGGCAGCGGGGCCCGGTGCAGTCACTGTATTCTATTACACAGGGCCCCGCTCACTGTAGTAATCAGATCTAACCTGTAGGCAATGTTACACTATAGAAATCATGTGCAATCCAGCCTGTAGCACTTACTACAATCTTCTGTAGCAGACAGGAGGCCGGGCGGGCGTTGGCAGCCTGCTTCATTCATAAAGTGGGAGGAGCAGACGCGTGACGGAGAAGTTACACTGCCGCCGCCCGGCCTCCTGTCTGCTACGGACGATTGTAGTAAGTGCTACAGGCTGGATTGCACATGATTTCTATAGTGTAACATTGCCTACAGGTTAGATCTGATTACTACAGTGAGCGGGCCCGGTGTAATAGAATTGCACTGCCATTTTGCCCCTACTTTGGGGGGGGGGGGTGTCTTATAGGGCGAAAAATACGGTTTTCATTTGTACATATATTGGGTTGGGATCCCTAAAGGGATTTCTTTTTGGTCAGTTAACCGTTTTGGATTTTGTAGAAATTATCCTGAGGGTCCCATCTAGGGCCTTCAATTTGATTAATTATTAGCCCCCCCCCCCGTACAGTATCAGCTTAGCACAATTATTTTTGGAGGACTCTATTAGTTTAGTGTCAGGGGCAGTATTTTCTGGGCACTGTTATTTTTTAGGGCGCTGTGTGGAAATAATTATTGGAGGGGGCACTATCTGTGTGGCACTAGTATTAGTAATAGTATTTTATTCTGTTCCTGCAGTATAGTATTGGGGAGCACGGCAGTGTATTAGGGGTGGCAGGATGGGGTATTCAGAAAGTGGAGAGGAGGATGGGAAAGTAGGAAACTAAGATGTCTGTCTGCCAAACTCTGCAGAGACAAGAGATGGGTGAAAGAAATCATCATGGCGGTCTGCTCAGAATGGAGAAGATGAGGAAACAGAACATCTACATCAGAGGAGACATCGCTGGATATAAGAGATATGTGGTGCTGTATTACCCTGTATGTTTTGTACCTCTGTATGTAATGATTTCCACGTATGCCTTTAACAGTAGGGCTGGAGGGAAGGGGTTAGGTTGAGAATTTGGCATGTAGGGGGGGTCCTCATTTGACATTTCGCCTCAGGCAGCAGAAAGGCTAGATACACTCCTGTATATATATATATATACACTACTCAAAAAAATACAGGGAACACTTAAACAACGCAATGTAACTCCAAGTCAATCACACTTCTGTGAAATCAAACTGTCCACTTAGGAAGCAACACTGAGTGACAATCAATTTCACATGCTGTTGTGCAAATGGGATAGACAACAGGTGGAAATTATAGGCAATTAGCAAGACACCCTCAATAAAGGAGTGGTTCTGCAGGTGGTGACCACAGACCACTTCTCAGTTCCTATGCTTCCTGGCTGATGTTTTGGTCACTTTTGACTGCTGGCGGTGCTTTCACTCTAGTGGTAGCATGAGACGGAGTCTACAACCCACACAAGGGGCTCAGGTAGTGCAGCTTATCCAGGATGGCACATCAATGTGAGCTGTGGCAAAAAGGTTTGCTGTGTCTGTCAGCGTAGTGTCCAGAGCATGGAGGCGCTACCAGGAGACAGGCCAGTACATCAGGAGACGTGGAGGAGGCCGTAGGAGGGCAACAACCCAGCAGCAGGACCACTACCTCCGCCTTTGTGCAAGGAGGAACAGGAGGAGCACTGCCAGAGCCCTGCAAAATGATCTCCAGCAGGCCACAAATGTGCATGTGTCTGCTCAAACGGTCAGAAACAGACTCCATGAGGGTGATATGAGGGCCCAACGTCTACAGGTGGGGGTTGTGCTTACAGCCCAACACCGTGCAGGACGTTTGGCATTTGCCAGAGAACACCAAGATTGGCAAATTCGCCACTGGCGCCCTGTGCTCTTCACAGATGAAAGCAGGTTCACACTGAGCACATGTGACAGACGTGACAGAGTCTGGAGACGCCGTGGAGAACGTTCTGCTGCCTGCAACATCCTCCAGCATGACCGGTTTGGCATTGGGTCAGTAATGGTGTGGGGTGGCATTTCTTTGGAGGGCCGCACAGCCCTCCATGTGCTCGCCAGAGGTAGCCTGACTGCCATTAGGTACCGAGATGAGATCCTCAGACCCCTTGTGAGACCATATGCTGGTGCGGTTGGCCCTGGGTTCCTCCTAATGCAAGACAATGCTAGACCTCATGTGGCTGGAGTGTGTCAGCAGTTCCTGCAAGACGAAGGCATTGATGCTATGGACTGGCCCGCCCCTTCCCCAGACCTGAATCCAATTGAGCACATCTGGGACATCATGTCTCGCTCTATCCACCAACGTCACGTTGCACCACAGACTGTCCAGGAGTTGGCAGATGCTTTAGTCCAGGTCTGGGAGGAGATCCCTCAGGAGACCGTCCGCCACCTCATCAGGAGCATGCACAGGCGTTGTAGGGAGGTCATACAGGCACGTGGAGGCCACACACACACATCAAAGTTGGATCAGCCTGTAGTGTGTTTTTCCACTTTAATTTTGAGTGTGACTCCAAATCCAAACCTCCATGGGTTAAAAAATTTGATTTCCATTTTTTAATTTTTTAATTTTTGTGTGATTTTGTTGTCAGCACATTCAACTATGTAAAGAACAAAGTATTTCAGAAGAATATTTAATTAACTCAGATCTAGGATGTGTTATTTTTGTGTTCCCTTTATTTTTTTGAGCAGTGTATATAATTTTATTATTTAGCACATTCCCTGTTCTTCGTTTTGTTTTTTTCAACCCAATTAAATGCTCAGTCTGCAAAATTGTAGGTGACCATGCTTTAGACTGTAAGTGCCCTACCTTGCTGGGGTTAGTCCAATTCAGTGATGACTGTACAGCTGGAGTTACTAGGAACAAGTGTCAGAAGCGCAGGGGCCCCCGCTCCGCACTCGCCCCCGGGTTCCTCTCTGTCATGTGTCACTTCCCTTCAGACCTGAGCACCAGCGATGGGCGGGGCTTCTCACAGCAGGTGGGGAGGGGTCGGGAGAGAACAGACGGACAATGGGAATGCTGCGCGCTGATTGGCTGATGGGCTCCGCTGTGCTCCCTCTGATTGGCTTACACAGCGGCGCTTGCCCCTTGCATCCCGCTAGAGCAGATTGTGAGGCAGAAGAGAGTGGCTGTGTGACCGGGGCTGCCCCTCGTCCAGTGGGATAACGGGACCGGGACCGGGGCGCCGCACGTCAGCTCCTTCTGCCTGTAGGAAGAACCGCTGCCCGGGGGAGCACGCATGGTGGCCGAGCACACACAGCGGTCACTGGCTCGCACGGTGAGTAGTTGAGCTCTGCTACATCCTTCCTTTCTTCACTATAGTTTGCCCCAGCCATAACTCCAGATAAAGTGCCGGTGATCCTATCCTACACCACTGTGATCCTATCAGCCTGCTCTGCCTCCCATTACTATAAGTGAGGGGGATGAGACAAAGGCACAGGCTGAGGATGGGATTACAGCAGGGAACAAAGGGGGCAATGCTGGTACTGGGGGCTGTGCTGCCATCCTGCCACCTTCCAGTGCTGAGGACAGATGGTGCCTTCAGGAGCAGATCCCACTTTAACATCAGCTCCTGTCCCCTAATACGTTCTGTGCAGCCCCCCTATTACATTACTGTCTCCTCCTGGCTTGTCCTGCCATGACCCAGCGCTCATCTCCTGCCAGATCACTCAATATCAGCTCCTTAGTCCTTGGAGAACATGGAAACGGTCAGGGCTGATCTTGGAGGGTCCATCTCTGAGATGCATAATGAACTATTTCTTGGGATTCCATAGGACGTGTATGTGGTTAATGGGGACACGAGCCCGGAGATGTGTCCTGTGGCTAGATTTGTTCTTTCTATTGCCCTTGGGTTGAGAACAGATGGCCTTGGGTCAATGCCTTGGGTATAGACACATGCATCACATAGGTGTCCGATAGGTGTGGGTATAGATACATACATCACATAGGTGTCCCATAGGTGTGGGTATAGATACATGCATCACATAGGTGTCCGATAGGTGTGGGTATAGATACATACATCACATAGGTGTCCGATAGGTGTGGGTATAGACACATACATCACATAGGTGTCCCATAGGTGTGGGTATAGATACATGCATCACATAGGTGTCCGATAGGTGTGGGTATAGATACATACATCACATAGGTGTCCCATAGGTGTGGGTATAGACACATGCATCACATACGTGTCACATAGGTATAGGTATAGACACATACATCACATAGGTGTCACATAGGTATAGATACATACATCACATAGGTATGGGTATAGACAGATACATCACATAGGTATGGGTATAGACAGATACATCACATAGGTATAGGTATAGATACATACATCACATAGGTATAGGTATAGATACATACATCACATAGGTGTCACATAGGTATAGGTATAGACACATACATCACATAGGTGTCACATAGGTATAGATACATACATCACATAGGTATAGGTATAGATACATACATCACATAGGTATAGACAGATACATCACATAGGTATGGGTATAGACAGATACATCACATAGGTATGGGTATAGACAGATACATCACATAGGTATAGACACATACATCACATAGGTGTCACATAGGTATGGGTATAGACACATCACATCTATTGTATTTAGACAGCGGCGTAGCTAAAGGCTCATGGGCCCTGGTGCAAGACTGCAGCTTGAGCCCCTTCCCTCAGTGCTTTGTGGCCAGGGAAGCACAAACAGCCCCCCCCCCCATGCCAAATTTTTGACCTAACCCCTTCCCTCCATCCAGAAGTGTAACTTGACCACCATGCACTTTCTATAATACCGGTGTCTTCTTATGTGGCAGGAAGGTCTTTGGGCCCCCTCAGGCTCCTGGGCCCGGTACCCCTATAGTTACGCCCCTGTATCTAGAGGTTCTCTATTAATTATAGACCCAAACAGGAGAAAATCATTGCAAATTTCCAACCCATCACCAATAGCTCACGCCCAGTGGTCCAATGCGTGATTTCCTCTTACTGCTGGTCTGAACCAAACTTTTATTGTGATGTCAAAATTGTATTTCCACAACTGTTTATGAGGCAACTTCCACACTTGTTAATTCTGGTATCAGAAAATCTCAATACGGGAATTAAACGAATAGTAACATAGTAGCCAAAAAACGACATCTGTCCATCCAGTTCAGCCTGTTATCCTGCAAGTTGATCCAGAGGAAGGCAAAAAAAAAACTGTGAGGTAGAAGCCAATTTTCCCCACTTAAAGAGTTTCTGTCACCAGATTTAACCCTATTAAGCTAGCTGACATAAGCGATGTGCTAATGTCAGCTAAACCTAACTAGCCTATTCCTACTTTTATCTATGCCCCCGTTACGCCAGAAAACTAACTTTTATAATATGCTAATTAGCCCCTAGGAGCAAGGGGGGGGGGGGGGGGTTGTTCCTGCTCCTAGAGGCTCCATTCTCCCACCTTTGTCGCCTCCCTCCAAGTCCTGATTGACAGGGCCAGGCAGCGCTTGTATCTGTCTGCCAGCCCTGTGCTCTGGTAAAATCTCGGCGCAGGCGCGGTGAGGAAGCTGGCACCCTGCGAGTCCCTGCACCATACGGGTTCTGGAGTCCCTTAGCATATTACACAAGTTATATTTCTGGCGTCACGGGGGCATAGATAAAGTAGGAATGGGCTAGTTAGGTTTTGCTGACATTAGCACATCGCTACTGTCAGCCAGCTTAATAGGGTTATATCTGGTGACAGAAACTCTTTAAGGGGAAAAAAATTCCTTCCCGACTCCAATCAGGCATCAGAATATCTCCCTGGATCAACGACCCCTCTCTAGTAGCTATAGCCTGTAATATATATATATATCATTTTTATACTTTTATAATAATTTATAATTTTTAGATATTATTTATATAAAAGCTCCGAGCCACAACTACATGACAAATGATAGAAGATGGCAGGGGTATTGATTTTGTTGTAAACTCCTCCTCAGTATATCTTCATTATACTGACACCAACGTGCCCTGGGCACACAATACATAATGGTCACATCCCTGGCCAGTTATTAGAGTAGGATTTTCATGAGTTAAAGGTCTCCTTCAACAATGGATGCTAAGAGAACAGAAGAGCTCCCAATCAAAGTAATAGGAGCCGTGCAGACTCTCCATCCATTGTGCAGAGCTGGTGCATAGCCGGCAATTGTAAGCGGAGGAGCCCCCGTTGTCCTTGGTGGATTGCCTGGGTTCATAATGTAAGGGTCAGCAGTTTTAAGAAGTGATTTGCTTATGAAGTCCTTGAACGTTCCTCTGCACGTTACCAGACTGTAATGGTGGCATATATGTGAAAACGTACATATGTGTCAGCATCTGCAGTAATGTCAGATACTGGGCTGCTATGGAGAATCCTACTAAGTGCTCTGCTGGCAGATCGCAATTCCATAAGGCGCCATCTCTCCATGAAGATAAGTATACGTGCCTAGAAGTCTTCCCCCTCCCGTTATCCATACATTGCTGCTATATTTAGGGCACTATTTTCAGAGTATATGGAATACATGTTTTATTGAAAAGCAGGTAGTGTCTTCTATATTTCTAAAAATAAGGCAAACAATTCTGGCACCCAAACTATTAAAAATCATTATTTATTGAAAAATCCATTAAAAAAATAAAATAACATGAGACAGAGCCCGAGTCCTATAGCTGACATGTTTCGAACCTAGTGACTAGTGACACTGGTTCTTACTCATAACATGTCTTCTATGTGTCCGTTACCCTAAGCTTTCAGCAACAAAATTGCTCTCTCAGCCCAAACCATTGTTCTCTCGAGCCCCACACTTCAGGGTTTCCCTGATCAGCTTCTTTCAGATCATAAGAATTTCAGCACCTGTATGAAGCAGCGACTTTACCAGGGACTTCAGAACCAATATAGAGCAGGGATTTCTCCATCTGAATGAAATAGGGACTTCAGCACCCGCATGGTGCAGGGACTTCAGCACCCGTATGGTGCAGGGACTTCAGCACCCGTATGGTGCAGGGACTTCAGCACCCGTATGGAGCAGGAACTTCAGGACCCTTATGGAGCAGGGACTTCAGCACTCGTATGGTGCAGGGACTTCAGCACCAGTGTGGAGTAGGAACTTCAGGACCCATATGGAGCAGCAACTTCAGCACCCGTATGGTGCAGGGACTTCAGCACCCGTATGGTGCAGGGACTTCAGCACCCGTATGGTGCAGGGACTCCATCACCCGTATGGTGCAGGGACTTCAGCACCCGTATGGTGCAGGGACTTCAGCACCCGTATGGTGCAGGGACTTCAGCACCCGTATGGTGCAGGGACTTCAGCACCCGTATGGAGCAGGAACTTCAGGACCCTTATGGAGCAGGGACTTCAGCACTCGTATGGTGCAGGGACTCCAGAACCCGTATGGTGCAGGGACTCCAGAATCCTTATGGTGCAGGGACTCCAGAGCCCGTATGGTGCAGGGACTCCAGAGCCCGTATGGTGCAGGGACTCCAGAATCCGTATGGTGCAGGGACTCCAGAGCCCGTATGGTGCAGGGACTCCAGAGCCCGTATGGTGCAGGGACTTCAGCACCCGTATGGTGCAGGGACTTCAGCACCCGTATGGTGCAGGGACTTCAGCACCCGTATGGTGCAGGGACTTCAGCACCCGTATGGAGCAGGAACTTCAGGACCCTTATGGAGCAGGGACTTCAGCACTCGTATGGTGCAGGGACTTCAGCACCAGTGTGGAGTAGGAACTTCAGGACCCATATGGAGCAGCAACTTCAGCACCCGTATGGTGCAGGGACTTCAGCACCCGTATGGTGCAGGGACTTCAGCACCCGTATGGTGCAGGGACTCCATCACCCGTATGGTGCAGGGACTCCATCACCCGTATGGTGCAGGGACTCCATCACCCGTATGGTGCAGGGACTTCAGCACCCGTATGGAGCAGGAACTTCAGGACCCTTATGGAGCAGGGACTTCAGCACTCGTATGGTGCAGGGACTCCAGAATCCGTATGGTGCAGGGACTCCAGAGCCCGTATGGTGCAGGGACTCCAGAGCCCGTATGGTGCAGGGACTCCAGAGCCCGTATGGTGCAGGGACTCCAGAGCCCGTATGGTGCAGGGACTCCAGAGCCCGTATGGTGCAGGGACTTCAGCACCCGTATGGTGCAGGGACTTCAGCACCCGTATGGTGCAGGGACTTCAGCACCCGTATGGTGCAGGGACTTCAGCACCCGTATGGTGCAGGGACTTCAGCACCCGTATGGTGCAGGGACTTCAGCACCTCTATTCAGTCCTCCTTATAAACTGTAGCTGGATCTGGCTGTATCTATCAGAGAGTGGGAGGTTGAGAGTTCAGTTTTAGCCTGAATTTACATTTTAAAGTTTTGATGATGTTTATATAATCGACAAGTGTCCTAGTTTCCAGAGACTGTAAATAGTGTTGAAGCTATGTCCCTAGAATATTGATCACCCACACAGCTCGGCCGTTCTCATCCTGTTTCTTAAGCAGAAGATTCCTAATACATGGTGAAAAGACCCTGTCTATTAATTTGTATTACTGGGCTCCTGAGGAAAAGGATAACATCATATAAAGATCACTGGCTTTGTATAAGGCTACATTCACACGACCGTATGTGTTTTGCGGTCCGCAAATTGCGGACCCGCAAAACACGGATACCGGCCGTGTGAATGTAGCCGGCCCTATGATAGAAATGCCTATTCTTGTCCGCGATTGCGGACAAGGATAGGACATGCTCTATCTTTTTTGCGGGGCAGCGGAACGGATCTACGGATGCGGACAGCACATTGAAATGAATGGGTCCGCAAATACAGTTGTGTGAATGTAGCCTAACCATAATAATGTAAATGGATTTATAGTTATCAAATTTACAAAACAAAAATTAGGGAACAGTACAAGAGGAGAGCAGGAGGGAGCTGTTAATTGTATCATACATACAAAACAAGAATACTATGTATTTATTCCTACACTATATATGTAGATTTTTTAATCAATGACCTATCCTCTGAATAGGTCATCATTATCTGATCTGTGGTGGTCCAACACCCTAGACGCCCCCCCCCCCCCCCATCCGATTAGCTGTTTGAAAAGGCATTGGTGCTCGTGGCAGCTCTGTGACCTTCTCTCAGATCACCAAGCACAGCTTCGTACATTATATAGCGGCTGTGCTTGGTATCACGCTCAGCCCCATTCATTTCAATGGGGCTGTGCTGCGCCTAGGCCACGTGACCGATGAACCTGACGTCACATGAACTAGGCAAAGCTGCGAGAAGGCTGCGGTGCTACTGCGAGCACTGGTGCCTTCTCAAACAGCTGATCCAGGTGTCGTACCCCCACTGATCAGATACTGATGACCTATCCAGAGGATAGATCATCAGTTAAAAAGTCTCAGAGCACCCCTTTAAAGAGGCTTTCCGGGAGAAGAATATCCTCAGGATAGGTCAGCAGTATTAGATTGGGGGTCTGAGTCCCTGCACCGCCACAATCAGCTGTGAGGCTCCGGTGAGCAATGCGGTCTCCTCCCAGCTTACCAAGCACAGCGTCATACATTGTATAGCAACTGCATTTTGGTGCACTTGGTATTGCAGCCCAGGGCCATTGACTTGTGTGGGACTGAGTTGCGCTTAGGCCATGGGACTGATGAATGTGACATTACTGGCCTGAGAAGAGGCTGCAACACGGACCGGACCGGCATGGCCTCTTGAAATATCTGATCTTTGGGAGTGCCAGGAATCGGACCCCTACCGATCAGATATTGATGACCTGTCTTGAGGATCGGTCATTTTATTCCTGGAAAGCCTCTTGAAATGATTATGGACTGATAGTAACCACATGGTACCTGCAAAACGCATGGCAATCAGTTGTATGTTTTTGGCCACATCATGGAGGTTATTCGTAAAACCAGACAAGTACCATGTAACATTGATTATCTCGTGACAATGACAATCTCTGTCAAGGGGTGGGATAGGTTAGGCAGCAAGTGAACAGTCTGTTCTTGAAGTTGATGAAGAGCAGGAAAATGGGCAAGTGTAAGGATCTGAGCAAAATTTTGATTGTGGCTGCAGTTGCATGAAAATTGTTCTCACTTTTGCAGATCATGTATTTTTTAATAAATATGTGCAATGTAGAAGAGTTCGCACATTTAGCACTTAAGGTTCCCTAAGCCTCGCCCGTGTTTTGCTGACAGAAGCATAGCACTGACCTTCTTTGCTTTCTTTCTCTGCATTACAGATCAGCACAATTGCCAGTGGAGACATTTACTGGAGACAATGGGGACGAAAGAACTGCCTGTGGTGGAACCAGAGATGTGAAAGATGACGGTGATGGCAGAAGAGCAATGCATTGTGTCACAGCCTGAGGCCTCCTCTCTTATAATGCCTCCTCTTTGTTGATCACCATCTTATCCGGATGGAACAGTTTGCAGGAAATCAGCGCAGGAACAGCTGCTTGGCTGTTTTTCTAATAATCCCTAGGACATCCATTCTAAAGACTATTAAGTTCCTTCTAACACCTCTATGGACAGTAGAAGGCCAGTGCAGGACCACTGCTGTTCTATAGTTGAAATGGTTTAGATTATGACATTAGTATTTCAATACATTTCTATATCATTTCACATTTTAGTCGTCATTAGAACAAGACATATTTTCCAGCCATGGCCCTGGAAGATCCCAGTCCACAATTATTCAGCGTCACTTACCACTCTAGCGAGGGTCATGAAGAACCGGAACCCATGGAAAAAAATGACACTTGCAGGTCACTAAGTTTGCCTGTCTTAAATGGGTGCTGTAAGGCAAACTATCAAGAATTTCAGCCGACGGAGGTAGATACATCACAGACAGCGGTTATAGGAAAAAACATTTTTTTACATAGTCAAAGAGAATCAAACTTGAAAAAAGGCCATCACAGAACCCTGTCCTCTCAAAGCAGCGCACCTTCCTCTAGGACAATCTTTTCTTTTGCAGCCTCTGGCTTTCTAAGTGCGGAGAAGGCAGAATGCAGCGGCACCATTACCAATAAAAAAGGCATTTCTCCATCCATAACGCTCTCTACAATAAAAAGCAGCCGTGGTCTCGGCATAGCACTGACAGATTCTAGATGCTTTCTTGTCTGCATGTGCTTTTTGACTTTTATCCAATCATTGATGGTGTCTGGCTACTTAAGTAGCGTAATTACTACTATTGAAAGGAGGTATAGTCTAAAGAGCTCAGAGTCTGGTCTTTTGGTGAGCTGTTTTGATATCGGTAGTCTTTTAGTGGTTGTTTTCATCAGCTATTTCGGTGGACGAGGACGTAGACCACGTTGGCTCGCTGTAGGGGGCTTGCTCATTGCCGTTGGAGCAGCTCTGTTCTCCTTACCTCATTTCATTTCTCCACCTTATCAAATTCAGGAGCTGAACTCTTCAGTTTCAAAGGAAGGGTTGTGCACAAATGGCAACACAACTGCCAAAGATCCCTTAGATTCCTCCATGTGTCCCGGAGACTCGGCTGGAAAAGACCATTCTCTGTATGTAGCTTTATTCGTCTGCGCTCAAATTCTCATTGGCATGGGATCCACTCCGATCTACACTCTGGGCCCAACATACTTGGATGACAATGTTAAGAAGGAGAATGCTTCACTTTACTTAGGTAAGTGTACAAAGCACTGTCTGTCTGATAAAACACTATGCATTTCAGTGCTCCACATGCAGTGACCATTGTTGGGCCTGAAATCAGAGAGGATCGTGAAAGCTACATGATCCAGCAAAGTATTTCATTGCTCTTGTATGGTCAGGAGTTTTTTTTTCTCCTAGGTTAACTAGCCATTATTGCACAGAGGGGGTTCATTTTAACTTTCTCTCGATCAACTTACTAGGTGTGAATGAAGTGTGACTATGGAATACAAATTGTCTTGATTTGTGCATTGATTGCATGATGTTGTTAATTCCAAAATGTTTAACCCTCCTCTTGTGTTAGGGTCAAAACCGACCCGTTAACATCATGGATAGTAACAGAAAGCTAACATAAGAGGAGGGTTAAAGGGGTTTCCCACAAAAAATATTATTATGAAATGAGCAGAGCAGTTCAACTGAAGTATTATTGCAATATACCGTACATATAATAAAACTATTTCGTATTGCCCCTTGCTTTTTATCCTTTTGGTCCAACTTCTCCTGCATTCAGAGGTGGACTAACATGCTCAGTATCTTCCCTGTTACCTTCCCCTCCCCTCATTGCTGGTGTAGTGATTATCAAATTAATTGGTAAATGGTCTAGACACCATTCATTACAAAATACTTCTAATTTTATAGAGGTATATATCTATATCTCTCTCTAGACGGTAGAGAAGAAAAATGTGTTGGACTATTTTCTATGCAGAAAAGGAAGGGTAACCAGAGAACAAGAACTACCATATTTTTTGCCTTATAAGACTCACCTGCCCATAAGATGCACCTTGGTTTTAGAGGAGGAAAATAAGAAAAAAAATATTTTCTTTAGACCTCAGATCAGACCACCAGTTAATCAGACCTCAGCTTAGAGCTCCAATTAAACCCCGAGTATTAATCAGACCTCAGCTTAGAACCCCCCAATCAAAAGCCCAATTTTATTCAGACCTCAGCTCAGACGCCCAATGTTCATAAGACCCCCAATCAGACTTCAGAACAGACCCCCAATGTGAAAAAGACCCCCATTCAGACTTCAGATCAAAGCCCCAATGTGAATAAGACTCCTCATTCAGACCCCCAATGTGAATAAGCCCCAATCAGACGTCAGATCAGAGCCCCAAAGTGAATAAAACCCACATCAGACCCCCATGTTACTCAGAGCTCAGATCAGACAAAAAATGAATCAACTTGCCTCTCCTGCTCCGGACGCCACCGCCACTCCTGAGATTCAGCTCTTTTCCTGGTCTTCCTTCAATGCTGTGACCTGACGTCGCGCAGCATGAGAACGCGCCGACATCCTCACTCTGTGCGCAGGTCATAGCGCGTGGAGCCCTGCAGGAGAAGACGAGGAAGCCCTGAGTACCGAGCCTGCACGGGAACTGGTGAATACAGTTTATGGTGAATATGGTCCTCCTGTACTAATGAATGCTTCCATAATTGAAGCTTTCATTAGTATTTGCTCCATAAGACTTTGGGGGGGGGGGGGGGGGGGAAGTGTGTCTTATAGGGTGAAAAATACGGTGATTGCAGTGCATCCTGGGAGATGCAGGTGCTTGATGAACTGTTGCCCACCCACAAAAATTGAAGACAGTCCAACAGATAAGTGGGTAAACGAGTTTTACATTTATGGGATAACCCTTTTAACTGCTTGTAGAATTTTGTTCAATGGGGCATATTTCATTGTGTTACTACAAACTGGAGTAAGTGGGCTCTGAAAAATGATGTAGTTATCTGTCACTTTAAGGGTCCATTCACACGTCTGTGAATGTGCAATTCTGCGGAACGGGTGCGGACCCATTCATTCTCTATGGGGCAAAAATAGATGCGGACAGCACACAGTGCCGCGGCTCCGGAAAAAAATAGAATATGTTCTATTCTTGTCCGCAATTGCGGACAAGAATAGGCAGTTCTATGGGGGTGCCGGCCGGGTGTATTGCGTATTGCAATACACTATGGACGTGTGAATGGACCCTTACATGGCAGCATTTTGGTGAGTGTTTTGCATCAGTATTTGAAAGCCAAAACCAGGACTGGGTCCAGAACATGGAAGAGGTACAAATCTTTTTAAAGATTTATGGCACTGAATGTTATTTGGGTAAGATTCTAGTCGAATTAATACCTTAAAAAAAGAAGTCTGCGTTGCAAAATGAGATTTTCAAAGTTCATATTCATTAATGGAACTTGTCAAACCCCAATTGTTGTAGTAAAAACATGTGGCCTGGAAGGGGTCAGCACTGTGTGGGAAAGGCACTGGTCCAGTATGATAATCGGCAATGTGATAAGTGACCTTGGTTGCAGGAGTAAGGCACCTTGTACTTTAATATGTAAGGTTATTACACCAGCTGTTCTGCTATGTATAATCCAGGGCACATGGGAATTTACAGGCACTTGTCTGTTGGTATATCTTACACAAATCAAATATTTTATGCCATTTATTATTAGTTTCAGAACTAGCCTTAAAGGAAGTCAAATATCACATTTCTTTTGTTCTTCCTTAACATCCATTTGATACATCACGTTACCTCGTACATTGATCCGGGATTCTTAAAATTCTGGCGTGAAAGACTAAGCGGTAGCAAGGTCATATGCCGAGGCTGCAAAAAAGAAGTTGCATTTGTAAAAATATGAATGATAACATCATCTACATAAGAGTCTAGAGGCTGCAGAAAAAGAAAAGAAAAATACTTCAAGAAAATCAGTAATAGTTTACTAAATCTAGGAAGAGTAAAAGAGGAACGGTAGTGTTGTTATACAGTGCATTCAAAAAGTCTTCAGACCCTTAACCTTTTTCATATTTTGTTATGTTGCAGCATTGTGCTAAAGTTAAAAGAAAAATCATTCAGTACTCAATACCCCAAAGTGAAAACAGAATGTTCAAAATCTTTGCTAATTTATTGAAAAGAAAATACTAAAATCTGGCCTTTGACATAAGTATTCAGACCCTTTACTCAGTACGTAGTTGAAGCACCTTGAGGGATTTCTTGCAGTTCTTCTCTGCAGATCTTCTCAAGCTCTGTCAGGTTGGATGGGGACAGTGGGTAGACAGCCACTTTCAGGACTCTCCAGAGATATTTAGTGGGGTTCAAGTCAGGGGTCTGGCTGGGCCCATCAAGGACATTCACAGAGTTGTCTGTAAGTCACCTTGTGTTGTCTTGGCTGTGTACTTAAGGGTCAATGTCTTGTTGGAATGTGAACCATCTGCCCAGTCTGAGGCCCAGAACACAGTGGATCAGGTTTTCATTAAGAATATCTCTGTACTTTGCTCCATTCAGCTTTCCCTAAACTCTGACCAGTCTCCTTGTCCCAGCCACTGAAAAACACACCCACCGCATGATACTGCCACCACCATGCTTTACTGTAGGGTTGGTATTGGGCAGGTAATGAGCAGTGCTTGGTTTTCTCCAGACATGACACTTAAAATTGAGGCCAGAAAGTTCAATCATCAGACCAAACAATCTTGTTTCTCACAGCTGGAGAGTTCTTTAAGTGCTTTTTTTGCAAACTCCAAGTGGGTTTTCATTTGTCTTTTACTGAAGAGATGCTTCTTTCTGGCCATAAAGCCCAGATTGGTGGAGTGCTGCAGTTATGGTTGACCTTCTGGATGTTTCTCCCGTCTGTACACAAGATCTTTGGAGCTCACCTAGAGTGAACATTGGTTTCTTGGTTACCTCTCTTACCAAGGCCCTTTTCCCCCAGTACTTAGTTTGGAGAGGCAGCCAACTCTAGGAAGAGGCCTGGTTGTTCAAAACTTCTTCCTTTTAAGAATTATGGAGGCCACTGTGCTCTTTGGGACTTTCAGTACAGCAAAATTTTTTGGTACTCTTCTCCAGATCTGTGCCTCTACACAATACTGTCTCTGAGCTCTTCAGGCAGTTCTTTCCTCCTCGTGGCTTTGTTTTTGCTCTGATATGCATTTTCAGCTGTGAGACCTTATATACAGTAGACATGGCTGAGTCTTTCCAAATCATGTCCAATCAACTGAATTTGCACAGGTGATTTCAATCAAGGTGTAGAAACATCTCAAAGATGATCAAGAGAAATTGGAATCACAGCAAAGTGTCTGAATAAGGCTACTTTCACATCTCCGCTTTCCTTTCCGATATTGAGATCTGTCATAGGAACTCAATAGCGGGGGAAAATGCATCAATGGGGAAAAAACTGAACTGAACAAAACGGAATGCACCAGAATGCGTTCCGTTTGGTTGCATTCCCATCGCGGACAGAATAACGCAGCGTTTTTCTGTCCGCAATGTGGTGCGGAGCAAGACGGATTTGTCATGACTCACAATGTAAGTCAATCGGGACGGATCCGTTTTCTCGGGCCCAATAGAAAACGGATCCATCCCCCATTGACTTTCTATGGTGTTCATGACGGATCCGTCTTGGCTATTTTAAACATAATACAACCGGATCCGTTCAAAACGGATACAGATGGTTGTATTATCATGACGGAAGCGTTTTTGCTGATCCATGAAGGATCCATCAAAAATGCTGGCTTGATAGTAGCCTTATTATGTCCATGCAAAATTTTAGTTTTTCCTTTTAATACATTTGCAAACATTTTTTAAATTCTATTTAGATTTTTTATATGGGGTATTGAGTACAGAATGATAGGGGAAACTCCTTTTTTTTAAAAATTTTTATATTTTATTTTAGCACAATATCGCAAGATAAAATGTGAAATAAAGTCTGAAGACTTTCCGAACGCACTGTATCATGGGCAAATATTTTTTTTCTAGAACATACAAGCCAGGAGAGCTGACAGGTCCTAATTAAAGGGACTATCTGGCTGATAACTTTTGTTTAAAAAAAAAAAAAGATCAAAATAGCATAATAAAACAAAGAACTGATACCTCACCGATCCCCACTGCTCTTGTTCTGATACTTCTTATCTGCTGGTCTCTGCTTCCTGGTCCCTCTAGACATACAGCAGATGACCACTCAGCCAGTGATTCGCTAAGCAGTATTTTCCTCAGGAAGCAGTGAGTTTTTTTATATTTTCTGATTATAGATTCTTTTATTTTCTGGACGTGATTATAGGGGTGGCCATCTGGTCTGAGCTGCTGTTAACCGCATTTAGAGATATGCTTTAAAGCATCCACATGAACTATAGGCACAGTGGACAGGAGATTTTCATTGTCGTCTATAGACTGCGTGACCAGTGCAGAGATCATTGTGCAGGGAGGGGGAGTAGATAAGTTGTGACATCACCTATTGTAAACAATGGATCCTGTCTTATTCTGTACAAATGTGTTATCTGTCATTGTAATCCTGCCTGTGATGATAAGATAACTGCCAAAAAGTGATGTCTACAGAACTTAGCCTATTATTAGGCTTAGTGGCCAGTGAGAAAAGTAGCATTTTAACATTGTAACACGGTTCTTTAGAAATGAAAGTGCAGCTCAAGCACTAATTCTGATGTTTGCTTCCCTTCGTGGCATAGCAATTACCTCTGAGCTACAGTTCTATAATGCTGACCTGCAGTGAATCATTTTCAGTTTTTGCCTGCATGTTACACTGACCAGGTTTGATGAGCGAGGTCTTCATTTTGACTACTCTTGAAAGTGGTAGCCTAGAAATGAAAAGCCCTAGAGGATTCCAAGCGTTGGCGCTAGTCACGCAATGGTCTTCACGATGCATGATGTGTACTCCACATTTACTTGCTGCATTACTATGATTTTGGCTAAATTGTATCTCTTGTTTTATCTAATGATTGTTTGCTTTCCTTTTATACCTCTGTTCTAGTATTGTTTGAAGTGAACACAATAGGAGGTGCACACCTCGGATTTATTTGTAGAAGGATATAGCATTCTGTAAAATGTTTGTTACAAGGTTGTTCTGTATTGTTACTGTGGTTTCTTGGCTCATGGGCTTCTGTGAAAACCAGCAGTTTGAGGCGTGCGTGGGTGAGATGCAGGCGAGTGAAAATAGATTACCGTACTTAGCTCTCATTTTGGCCCCCACAGATGAATCCTACCCAAGAGATTGCAAGGATAGAATTAGTTAACCGTATTGCCTTTTCTGCCAATATAAAAGTGAGAGACCCATGTACCGTTAATCCGTGTAATCCATCAATCAATAGAGAAAACATATTACATTTTTAAGTATCTTCCACCTTCACACAGCAGAGACAGCTACTTATTCAGCATTTATTCATCTCATTGCATCTAATAAATTCACTATAAAGAGACAGCAATGTACCGATTTCTGCTTTATTCTGTCCTATCGATCCTCTGCTTTCTTATAAACCGATGACATGGCCAGAAGCATTGAATTCTGGTGTTTCATTCACTCCCATGGCCACGGGTGTGTAAGCAATTTGTGAAACAATGGCACATGCTAAAGAGTTCACTGCATTCTTGTAGGCTGTCACCATTGGAACAAGTCAGTTGTGAAATTTCTTCTAGTGCGGACCAGTCAAGTTCTTCCATGCCTTTATGGACCTTGCTTTGTGCACTGCTTTGTTCATGTTGGAACAGAAAAGAGCCTTCCCCAAACTGTTCTCACCTAGATATTCCACCATCAACCATGAGTGGTATTAATGCAAAGTGGATGTGTATAGGAACCACAGCAACTTAGCCACAAAGTGGCAGACCACATAAAGGTACAGTGTGGCGTCTCCAAGCACTGAGGTGTGCATAAAAGTCGGCAACCCTTGGCGCACTCAAAATAGCTGCAGAGATCCAAACCTCTTCTGGCATCAACATCTGGCGCTGGCAGATTCCTGGCATGGGTTTCCATGGCCGAGCAGCTGCAGGCAAGCCTTACATGACCAAGCACAATGCCAAGCATTAGATGGAGCGGTGTAAAGCATGTAGCTACTGGACTCTGGAGCAGTGTAAACATGTTCTGTGGAATGATGAGTCAGGCTTCTCTATCTGATAGTCTTGAGGACTAAGTGTCTGAAACGCGTCAACTGGTGTTTGAGTGTGAGGTTTGATCCACATGCTGTAAATTTGCTGCCACGAATAAAGAGACAAATGATACAACAATTACTTTGCAGTGCTGGAACTTCATTTATTATAGTCTTAAGGAAGAGTCCGGGTTTGGTGAATGCCAGGAGAACATTACCAGCCTGAAATGCATTGTGCCAACTGTAGGATTTGGTGGATAAGTGATAATGCTATGGGGTTGTTTTTCAGGGGTTGGCCTAGGCCACAGTGAAGTTCCAGTGAAGGGAAATCTCAATGGTTTAACATACCAAGACATTTTGGACAATTGTATGCTTCTAACATTGTGGGAACCAGAGGTCGCGCTACATTTTTTCTCGAAGAGTAAAAATACTCCTCTTACCATTTTTGAGGAGTATTTTCAGCCGATGAGGAGTACGAAAGTTACAGTAATTCAGATAGTTAATACGAAGGCCTGTATAAAATTAAGAGGTTGCTATTTATGCAGGGAAACCATTACTAATACTCTAGAACTGTCTTCCATGCATAAATAGCAAATTTAGACAATTTTTAATTTAGCTGAGGACACTGTTGCTCTGAGGGGGTCGGCACCACTGAGGTCACTGTTGCTCTGGAGGGTCGGCACCACTGAGGTCACTGTTGCAGTGATTTTATGAGGTTTAATGGGTTTGTCCTAAGATCGCTATTTATCACATGCCGTTAAAGAGGACCCCTTACCTCTCCTGACTTGTCTGTTTTGGTAACAACTTGCACCGCTCCATGTAATAACAATCCTGGAGGATCTATTCTTATGACCTTATGTTGCACCATTCCTCTGTTATTCCTGTTATTAGTTATGAATGACTTCAGTGCTCCAGACAAAAAAAAAATGACCAGGAGCCATTGGCTCCTAAACGAAAAAATTTAGGAGCCAAATTAAATTTTTTAGTCGCCAAATTTAAAATGCATATAATTTTAAAAAAAAGGACTTTGAGAAGATGAGACGCAGGTGCACTACATATAGGAGAAAACAGCACCACATACCTCTCCCATCCAGGGACATTTTCTGGGGGACAAGGTGACTAAAAATGGCGAATTGCGTGGTTTAGAGTTTTTTTTTTTCTGTTACGGCCTTCACCGAGCGGAAATATTTTTTTAGATTATAATAGATCACACTTTTTGGGACGTGGCGATATGTAATATGTTCTTTATTGTTTGTAAATTTTATATGAAAAACTGGGAAGGGGACCATTTAAACTTTTAGTATTTTGGTGTTTTTTTTTACTTTTTATTTAACAACCATTTCTTCCCTTAGGGACTAGAACCTGGATCTTTTCTTCCCTTGTCCTATTCACCCTGATAGAGATCTATCAGGGTGAATAGGAGCTCACATCTCCCTGCTGCCCTGGGCTCTGTGCACACAGCAGCAGGGAGCTGAACATGGCAGCCAGGGCTTCTGTAGCGTCCTGGCTGCCATGGTAACGATCTGAGCCCCAGCAGTGTAATCTGCCACTGCCACCACTGGGGTGGAGACGGGGACGACTTGTGGCTAGTGATAATGGGGGGGGGGGGGGGGGGGGAGAGGCTTTGGGAGAGCGCACTGCACCACCAATGAATGTTTAAAGAGGACCTTTCATGGGTCCAAAGAATATGAACTCAGTAGCAGGCTGCATAGAGCGGCGCCCAGGGATCTAAGTGCACTTACTATTATTCCTGGGCGCCGCTCCGTTCGTCCGCTGTGGCCACCGGTATTTTCAGCATTCAGAGGAAGGAGGAGGAGACGCCAGTGTCTCTCCTTCTCCCTGACAGCAGCGCTGTCCAATCACAGCGCAGAGCCAGGGAGTTTTTTTTTCTCCTTGGCTCTGAGTTCTGTGCTGTGATTGGACAGCGCTGCTGTCAGGGAGAAGGAGAGACACTGGCGTCTCCTCCTCCTTCCTCTGAATGCTGAAAATACCGGGGGCCACAGCAGACGAACGGAGCGGCGGCCAGGAATAATAGTAAGTGCACTTAGATCCCTGGGCGCCGCTCTATGCAGCCTGCTGATAAGTTCAGATTCTTTGGACCCATGAAAGGTCCTCTTTGACTCATTTATACAATTGTATGTAAAACATAAGTATAGGCAGCGGTATCACAGACCGGGCACCCGGCCTCAATAACAGGGCATGTGATCTGTGGCACCTGAGGGGTTAATGGCTGCGGATCGCATGCCCTGTTATTGAGGCCGGGTGCCGGGTCTGTGATACCGCTGCCTATACTTATGTTTTACATTCATTGGTGGCGCAGTGGCGACAGCTCCTTCCCTCCTCCTCCCTGCTATATCCCCATTGGTGGTGGTGGCGGCCGCGTCACAGTGGAGAGGGAGGGACTCCTTCCTTCTCCACTGTGCGGTGTGCTAGTGAAGGGAACTTAAGCTGCGCAGGATCGCAGCGGTACAGTCGCAAATGGCGACAAGACTAAAAAGTCTTGTCGCCATCTGCAAATTTTGAGGCGCATTGGCGACCATTTTGGTCGCAATCTGGAGCCCTGGACTTGCTGGCAGTTTGCAGTGAATGTCCAGATGGGGGTGTCCCTGTATAGCTTGACATTATTCAATCAGTGCTGTCAACTGGTAACATCCAGCTGGACCCTTATTATAGACTACTAGCAACTCGTTCATAAGTTCTAGTAGGAATAATGAAGGAATGGTACAATATAGAGTCACAAGAATTGATTCCCCAGAATTGTTATTGCATGGGAAATGCAAGTCGTTACTAAAACAGACATGTCCCCTTCAAGTACATGATCACTGGGGGCCCCACCATTGGGCCTTACCATGTTCTAGTGTTCTCTGGTTCAAGTATGGATAGGTAAATAGTGTTGATCTTGGGACAATCTCTTTTAATTTTTGCTGCTGTTTCTGTGCCGCTGGTCACGTGGCCATTGCTACCACCCAAAGTTACGCCCTTGTAGATGAGCTCTCAGGTGGGTATGTTGGTGCCACCGGGGCTGTTGGTAGACTCTGAAGAGACCTGAGGCACTGGCGGAGCAGGACACAGGCACAATGGATGGTGGTGCATGCTGGTGCCAAGGACACAAGCGAAAGACCCGGGCACATACCTCGCACCGCCACAGTCACATGTGGATCTGGATGATGTCATCACGCAGTGATAACCACTGATCTAGGGTGCAGCAACCTTTGGCACTCCAGCACTGCTGTTAAACTACAACTCCCAGCATGCACACTTGCTCATCTGTTCTTGTAACTCCCAAAGAAGTGAAAGGAGGATACTGGGAGTTGTAGTTTCAGAAAAGCTGGAGTTCCAGAGGTTGCTGATCCCTGATCTAGAGGCTGTCATTTTGTCTTATGCTTGATCTCGCTATAAAGGGGAGTTTGTCTTCCATGGCCAGGTTGCCCTATCTCATGCCACAAAAGTGCCACCACCGCTGTGGTTATTGCATTATACAGTCTTACAGCAAAGACTTCATGCGCTTGGCATGTCCTGGAGGCTGCAAATGGCCACATGCAGTCCTTGTAGCACCATGTGCCGCCATGCGGCGCCACATTACAGAAAAAATCCTTATAGCAGCGTCTGATGGAACATGCTGCAATAAATCCTTGATAGATTCATAAGAAAGTTGACAGGTCTGTTGTAATGGAGGTCTCTTGTTGACGTGTCCAGCGCTAGGACCCCCGCTGACTTCTATGAGCAGGAGTCTGAAGCGCTCAGCCACTTGTCCTCACTGCTGAGCGTGGTAGTGAAGACCTTCTATTGAAGCCGTCTTCAGTACCGCACTCAGCAGGGAGGAGAGACCGCACTCGGCTGAGGCTTCAGACTCCTCATTCTAGGGGAAAAACAAGGCGCTCAGATCCCCACAAAATCTCACAGACCACCACTTACCCCGCCAGTGAGGATCGCGCGCCTCCTTCATCCCTTCAGAGCGGTGTGCCATAAGCTCCGGCAGCCGCTCAAACTGACCAATCACAAAGCTCCTCACTGTAAGGAGCCTTGTTATTGGTTGTTTCAGGCAACAGCCACATCGCTGCGCTGCCTGCACCGTTCACAGCATTCACTGCGCTGTTGAATGGCAGGGAAAAGTCTAAGGCGTATCGGTACGCCTTAGACTTTTTCCAGGGAGTAAAATGGCCTGAACAGGCGTCTATGACGCTTGTACAGGCGTTATTGCGACCTCTGGTGGGAACGGTTTGGGGAACGCCCTTTTCTGTTCCAGCATGACTGTGCCCCAGTGCACAAAGCAAGGTCCATAAAGGTATGGAAGAACCTGACTGCTCCGCACTAGAACATAGATTGCGAGCCAGGCCCTCTCGTCCAGCATCAGTGTCTAACTTCACAAATGCTTTTCTCAGAATAGTGAAAGATGTTTTAGCTGCAAAGAGGGGACCAACCTAAATGGGTCTTCCGAGATACTTTTTCCTCTGGATAGGTCATCAGTTTCTGATCGGTCCGACACCCTGGTCTCCCGCCTATCAGATGTTTGAGAAGGCACTGGCGATCACAGTAGCGCCACGGCTTTTTCTCTGCTTTCCCTAGGCCACATGATGTCACGTTCATTGGTCCCATGGCCTAGGCGTAGCTCAGCTCTATTGAAGTGAATGAGGCTGAGCTGCCATACCAAGCACATCCACCAAATGGACAGGGTTGTGCTTAGTGAGCAGGGAGAAGGCGCTACTGCGAGTGCCGTGCCTTTTTAAACAGCTGATTGGCAGGGGTCCAAGGTGTTGGACCACCACTGATCAGATACTAATGATCTGTCTGGAGGAAAACCCTTTTAATGCCTACAATGTTATAATGGGATGTCATAAAAGCTCCTGTAGGTGTAAAGTGTTGGTGTCTGATACTTTTTCTTTAGGGTGTAGTTTTATCAGGTTCCCCATTATAATACTTTCCAATCTAAGTAAGGCAGCTACCAGACGTGTTAATGCAGGCACCTTTTGGTGTACATATTATGGCCACAGTAGCCAGATCTCCCAAACTTCTGCTGAATGAACTTGGATCACCATTGGGTCCTGTGGTTTACTATGTCCAGTTCAGTAGATCCAGAGAATATCCGTTTTTGCAAAAATGATGTAGCTGCTAAAATTTGCCCTTTTTATGGCTATCTGAAAACCACCTTAGCTTTTAGGCCTCTACTAGATATCTACTATGCATGGGCAGCTTCTCTACAGAAGATATGGCTTCCCACTGCCACATCCTGCATGGGGAAATATTCCAAGGCCCAACAGTCCTGGTATCTTTTAGGAGATTGTTCTCTTTTAGCCGCCATTTACCCTGGGGACAACGTGATAGTCATGCTTATATTGATAATTTATTATGAGTGTGATGCAGGTCACAACAATGGAGTGCCCCTTTAAGTTTTATCTATACAGGCTCAAGAACCCAGCAATAATGTGAAAGTATGATTTTTTATTTTTTTCCATTGCAATTTATGAAACGGGATGACAGAGGTCAGAATCCATACAGGAGGGATACAGGATGACAGTCTCCCTTGCATGTAATTGCAAGTTGTGTTTCACATATCATGTGTAATAAATTTCTATCTAGTAGAAGTAATCGAGTTATTCTGTGCTGTTCACTGCAAGAAATTTCTCCTGGGGATATCCTCAGTGTGAATCCGATGTGTCTTATCAGGGCAATCCCAGCAGTAGTTCTTCATATGGATACAAGATGTCAGACATGCAGAATGAACATTTTATTTAATTGGGAATAGAAAAGGCAAAAACCGTGGCCCAAATTTCCCTAATGTTTTCCGGATACATCAGCATGTATGTTTTAAGCTTAGCAGAATGACATGATGACTCGGTTGTTTTCTGGAAGCCAAAGGTAAGGCAAAGACATTACATGTCTGCACATGGACTTGTCAAGCCCTGAGTAAGTAAAGTAAGCCCCAGATAATCCGTCTAATAGGACCATGCGGATCATGTCACTCTCATAGAAATATAATGTATTTATTGGAAAAGTTGGAAATTTTTAGGATGAATCAGGAACCCCAGACGCGCAGTATAGGACACATCAGAGATACCATAATCGATCAGGACTCATTATCACAGGAGCAGGAATGGGGTTTATGACTCACAAGCTCAAGGGTTGGACACGAACCCGAGCATTTTCTGCTGAAAACCCATGGTTAGAGGTTCAAACCCCTACAGAAACATTACACCCCCATGTTTTTTTTGTCTGTGTACCGTCACTTTACTTGCTCCTACGTGGCTATAGACACCTTTTGAGACCTTTTTTATGATTACATTTTACTCATTTTTGGGCTAAAGTGAATTTTTTCAATTGGTCTTTATTAAAAATGTTCAGCCGTTTTTGAGATACAAGGGTTAAAAATCTGTCTGTTTGCGGAGTATCACTTCTCAATCCCGTTAGCTGACAGATCACGTGAAGCCTTATCTCTGATCTCCTGACGTCATAAACCTCACTGAACTTGCTCCTACATGGCTATAGACACCTTTGAGGCAATTTTTTATGATTGCATTTTACTCAGTTTAAGGCTAAAATTATTTTTTTAAATTTGTTTTTATTAAAAATGTTCAGCCGTTTTTGAGATACAAGGGTTAAAAATCTGTCTGTTTGCAGAGTATCACTTCTCAATCCCCTTTAGGCTACTTTCCCACTAGCGTTCGGAGCGGGTCCGTCTGATGTTTCATCAGATGGATCCGCTCCTATAATGCAGACGTTTGCATCCGTTCAGAACGGATCCGTCTGCATTATAACTTAGAAAAATTTCTAAGTGTGAAAGTAGCCTGAGCGGATCCGTCCAGACTTTACATTGAAAGTCAATGGGGGAAGGATCCGTTTGAAGATTGAGCCATATTGTGTCATCTTCAAGCGGATCCGTCCCCATTGACTTACATTGTAAGTCTGGACGGATCCGCTTGCCTCCGCACGGCCAGGCGGACACCCGAACGCTGCAAGCAGCGTTCAGGTGTCCACTCGCTGAGCGGAGCGGAGGCTGAACGCTAGCAGACTGATGCATTCTCAGCGGATCCGCGTCCACTGTGAATGCATTAGGGCTGGACGGCTGCGTTCGGGGCCGCTTGTGAGAGCCTTCAAACGGAGCTCACGAGCGGACACCCGAACGCAGGTGTGAAAGTAGCCTTAGCTGACAGATCACTGAAGCCTTATCTCTGATCTCCTGACCTCATAAAAGCTCTATTAAGCCACATTCTTATCAGTTTGATAAGAGTTTAGCGATAATGAGTGTTAATGAGGTCAGGAGATCAGATATAAGGCTTCATGTGATCTGTCAGCTAATGGATTGAGAAGTGATACTCTGCAAACAAGTTTGCCTCTCTTCTGGGCCTTGACCTGTATACAAGTTTGGATTCTAGCCAGTATCAGGATATCGTGTGCAATACAGAACACAATGTCCAGATACCAGGGATCTCTGCTGGTCTGTAGCCACCAATCACTCCAAGGAGTCTTGGTTGGGAAACACTGTTGTATGGGAACAACATAACTTTGTCCTCGAGGTGCAAACGTCATTATATTAAATTTCCACATGTTCAGTCTTTTGTGGCTCTGGGAAATAAATGCTTCCAGAAGTGTCCTGCAGTAAAGATGTATGCTCTGCTTGCATGGCTATGCGCTTAGGAAGAGCCTACGGACATACAGTAGATATCAGCTCACAGCTAGCTTATGTGTAATACCTTATACCAGTATTACACTGCTCTCCTCACAAAGTGCTTTTCCCCCACAAAACTGCAAATCCCACTGAGCAGGTTTGGTGCCATCCCTTTAGTCAGTTACGTTTGGTTCTTTCTGGGAGGAAATATAATATGGTACTGTTCTTTTATACTGACCCAGGTTATTCATTTAGAGCAGGGCTGGCCAACCTGCGGCTCTCCAGCTGTTGCAAAACTACAACTCCCAGCATGCCCAGACAGCCTACAACTATCAGCCTACAGCATGGCATGGTGGGAATTGTAGTTTTACAACAGCTGGAGAGCCGCAGGTTGGCCAGCCCTGATTTAGAGCATATGTTGACTAGAAAGGCAGCAGCCAAATACACTGACCAAAAATATAAACGCAACACTTTCAGTTTTGCTCCCATTTTGCATGAGCTGAACTCAAAGATCTGAAACATTTTCTACATACACAAAAGACCCATTACTCTCAAATATTGTTCACAAATCTGTCTAAATCTGTGTTAGTGAGCACTTCTCCTTTGCCGAGATAATCCATCCCTTCTCACAGGTGTGGCATATCAAGGTGCTGATTAGACAGCATGAATATTGCACAGGTGTGCTTTAGACTGCCCACAATAAAAGCCCACTCTGAAATGTGCAGTTTGATCACACAGCACAATGCCACAGATGTTGCAACGTTTGAGGGAGCGTGCAATTGGCATGCTGACTGCAGGAACTTCTACCAGAGCTGTTGTCCGTGTAATGAATGTTCATTTCTCTACCATAAGCCGTCTCCAACGGCGTTTCAGAGAATTTGGCAGTAGATCCAACCGGCCTCACAACCGCAGACCACGTGTAACCACACCAGCCCGGGACCTCCACATCCAGCATAATTGGGATGTATGCCATGGCGTCTGTAGGCAAACAGAAGCGCTTCTCTGCCTGGTGACCACTGAGGCTAAGGGCAGGAAAGGTGGTCACTAGTGTTGAGCGAAGCGAGCTTCGGATCCTTCATATGAAGTCTCTTCGTTCAAAACTTCGGAATAATATTGTACGGAGTTTCGTCTCCGTACAGTATTAGAATGTATGAGCTCCAAGGAGCCAAAGTTAGTTATTCACAAAGTGGTGCGTGACTTTGTTGAAATACTTCAGTAACACCTCGCAACAATGATTTTGCTACTGGGAGAAAAACATGTGATTTATACTAAAATGAGCGCGCTGATTCCAAATATGAACTCGGAATTTGCCTGACACGTCTAGATTTTAACCCCTTAAGGACACTGGCATTTTCCATTTTCGCTTTTTAGTTTTTCACTCCCCGCCTTCCCATAGTCCTAACCTTTTTATTTTTCCATTCACATAGCCTTATGAGGGCTTATTTTTTGCGGGACAAGTTGTACTTTCTAATGGCACCATTTACGGTTGCATACTATGTAGTAGGAAGTGATGGGGTATAATTGGGAAAAAATGCAATTCTGTTTGTTTTTTTTTTTTTTTTTTTACACTGTACACTATGCGGTAAAATTGACCTGTTATCTTCATTCTCCAGGTCAGTACGGTTACAACGATACCACACTTGTATAATTTTTCTTGCCGTATGCCATTAATATTGTTATATTTTATTAGTATGGGCATTTTCGCTCGCGGCGATGCCCATGATGTTTATTTTTTTATTATTTAAGTATTTTTATTTTAAGGAAAGGGGGTGATTTTAACTTTTATATTTTTTTATATTTGCAAAAAAACTTTTTTTTAACTTTTTTTTTAACCAGTTATTGTCACTTTGGGTGACAATAACTGGCAATCATTAGATTGCCTATTGTGTTCATTGATGTCTACACCATTGAACACTTCATTACACTATACTAATACAATGCTGCCACCTAGTGGCCTGTATTGGTATAGTCATCTAATAGGCACCGAAGCCTGCTTGAGGCTTCAGTATATTAGATCAATGTAACAGGTTCCCCGATCTCAGCTGGGGAACGCTGTTACCGGAGTGAAAGTGCGCGACTTCCGCTTCCGGACTGCGCATATGCCGTGGTCACAATTGACCACGGCATCTGAAAGGGAAAATGTATACGATCAGCCTTATGGCATGTGCCATGGGTCTCTGCTATTTAAAATAGCAGAAACCAAGCGGCTATGGCGCCCGCTGCACATGCGAGCGAGCGCCATGTTTTGGGGCCGGACTTCCGCCGTACATGTACGGCGGAGGTCCTTAAAGGGTTAAGTACATGCAAAGCCTATTTAGTTATAATATTAATGCATTATATTGGAGATATTCCAATGGACATGTCCAGACCTGTCTGGACGCACTCAGGCTGATGTCAGCTGTAAGTATATAAGGCAAGCTAGACAGATTTTGATAAAGTGATCTGTTATAGTGCTATCAGTTTTGAAACTTAAGATGGATAAACGCAAATGTGTTAACGATCTAGACAATTTCTGCTACATATGTGACAAATACACTACTTATGATCAGCGCAAGAATCTGGCAAAGCGAGTGCATCTTGCAGCTTGGGATGCATTTGTGCTAGTAGTGCAGAACTTCCTTGGGAACAGACGAGCTGCAACCTATGCTGAATTAGTAGACAACATGCTTACAGCATATGAACAACTTGGATGCTGAATGTCATTGAAAGTGCATTTCTTACATTCCAATCTTGACTTTTTCCCACCCAATTTGGGACACGTAAGTGACGAACATGGAGAGCAGTTCCATAAAGATATTTGTACAATGGAGAACAGGTATCAAGGCCGCTGGAATCCTAACATGATGGGGGACTACTGCTGGTTTTTGCAACGGGAAAATATAACCGTTCACAAACGCAAAAGCAGATGCCTGAAGCACTTTTATTAGTACTGGGCCTTGCGCAAGTAAGACTTTTAAACTGAAAAACAAGATTTTAAAAATGTTTGTTATTCCATTACATTTTCGTACACTGTTTACTATGCAAACTTTGATTTAGATCAGTTAATTGCTGGAGTAAGGCTACTTTCACACTTGCGGCAGGACGGATCCGACATGCTGTTCACCATGTCGGATCCGTCCTGCGGCTATTTCGCCGTGCCGCCGCTCCGTCCCCATTGACTATAATGGGGACGGGGGCGGAGCTCCGGCGCAGCACGGCGGTGCATGGCGAAAGCCGCCGGACCAAAAAGCCTGACATGCAGTAATTTTAGTCCGGCGGCCTTTCGCCGTGCACCGCCGTGCTGCGCCGGAGCTCCGCCCCGTCCCCATTATAGTCAATGGGGACGGAGCGGCGGTCCGGCGGCACGGCGAAATAGACGCAGGACGGATCCGACATGGTGAACAGCATGTCGGATCCGTCCTGCCGCAAGTGTGAAAGTACCCTAAAACTCGTTCTGTTCAAAATTATTCAATGCTCTCCAAGTGCTTAATTAATTTAGGCATACTTATGCATAGCAAAATTTCGTGACGTGTTACAACAATTCTGACTTCGGATTTGTAATCCGCACACTTGATTTAGTATAGGACAAATGGTTTTTGCCCAGTAGCAGACGAAAAGTATTTTTTGTTGTTGCGTGGTGTAATTGATTTTTAAATTGGAAAACCAATTTAAAACTTGAAACCGAAGTCGGCTTCGGTTCCAACTAGTACCTTGTGAGTAACTTACTTCGGCTCATTGGAGCCCATACATTCTAATACTGTACAGAGATGAATCTCCGTACAGTATTATTCTGCTTCGCTCAACACTAGTGTTTACTCACTATCTTGTTGCTTTTTTGTTGGGCGGTGGCACATGTGAAGAGAAATATTACTGAAATAGAAGATAAAACAGTTACAGGAATTACAGGAATAAAATCTCAGCATAGTTAAACATTTTACATAACAGTCAGATATTTTATGGTATGGAAGAAAAAAGGGAGAAAATGCAGCGCCACATGTGTGGTGTCAGTGCATACAGTGATAGGTAAACAAGGTTAGAATATGCTCACCATCGGGGGTTGTGAGGAGTCACAACCACTGTAGAAAGCCTTGCTGATATATTTTTGGTAGACGACCAGCGTGCCTCAGTGGGAGAGGTGTACACAGGTAGAGTATCCAGAAGTAGCCAAAAGTGTGGTGGTGGTGGACCGCTTGTATCGGCGCTGCTTGGAGAAATCCAGACTAATGTCACCAATAGGGTGTATGTTTATGTAATATGTAAACATATTTTCCTGATGAATAGGGATCTTCCACCCTCGAAAATTCTCTAAATAAAGCTACTTTCTCACCCTGCTGGTGACAATAGTCTGGATTTCTCCAAGCAGCGCCGATACAAGCTGTCCACCACCACCACCACCACCACACTTTTGGCTACTAGATATTTTATGATAAAATACTAATTAACTATTGATTGAAAATGAAAAAAGCAGGCAAATAAAACCGGAATATGTAGTTGTTAGACATTAAATGAGCAAAAAACAGAGTAGTAATGGGGAAATGTTTTTCTTAGACGTTTAAAGTGAGCATTTTTAACATCCTATTTTAGTAAGATCCCTGACTGTAGATTCACATTATTATTCTAAAGTGGAAGTGTTTAGGAACCACAGGAACTCGTAAAGGTACACAGCGGGATCACCGCAGAGATTCAAACCTCCTCTGACATCAACATCAGCCTAAAAACTGAGAGCTGGGAGCTTCATGGCATGGGTTTCCATGGCTGAGCAGCTACATGCAAGCCTTACATCACCAAGCTTTAGATGAAGTGATGTAAAGCATGTAGTCACTGGACTGGAGCAGTGGAAACGGGTTCTGTGGAGTGATGAATCACACCTCTCTATCTGGTGGTCTGGTGGACGAGTCTGAGTTTGGAGAATGCCAGGAGAACATTACCTGCCTGACCGCATTTAGCCAACTGTAAAGTTTGGTGGAGGATGTATTGGTCTAGGCCCCTTAGTTTCAGTGAAGGGAAATCTTAATGCTTCAGCATTCCAAGATATTTTGGACAATTGCATGCTTCCAACCTTTTGGGAACAGTTTGGGGAAGGCCCTTTCTGTTCCTGCATGACTGTACCCCAGTGCAAAGCAAGGTCCATAAAGGCATGGAAGATCTTGACTGGCCCGCACTAGAATGGAGGTTGTGAGCCTCTGACCTCGAAAACGTTCTTCCCAGAAGAATGGAAGATGTTTTAGCTGCAAAGGGGAGACCAACCATGCCCACAGTTTTAGAATGGAATGTCATAAAAGCTCCTGTAGGTGTTTTGATACTTTTGTCCACATAGTGTACCAGATCTTTATCAGGTTGACCACTATAATGCCTTTCAACTTTGGCTTCAAAAGTTAGGCAGCTATCAGACAGCGTTAATGCAGGCACCTTAGTGTGCAGATTGTGGCCACAATAGCCAGATCTCACAAAGTTCTGCTGAAAGAACTTAGATCACTCTTGGTTCCTATGGTTTTCTAAGTCCAGTTCAGTAGAACCACAGGATAACAGTTGTTAGACGAACAAACAACTACATGAATATGTCGTTACCATACATTAAATGAGCAAAAACCAGAGTAGTAATGGGGAAATGTTTTCTGTAGACGCTTACATCCTATATTAATAAGGTCCCTGACTTCTTCGGTTACTTTGTTCTCTGGGTTTGATTTTCTCTTGCAGATCACTGACTGTGAAGTTCTTTCTATCCTTAGAGAAGTAAAAAAGCCTCTTGTATCATATAAGTCATGTAAGGCCATTTTTTCTCGTGCAGAATTTTCTTACTGAGGAAGCTTTATAAAGCCTGGAGAACATTTGTGCTTCTATTTCTAAAAGCTTCTGTACTACAGATAGGTATTGTACTTTGCCTTTGAACCTTTTTTATCGGAATTTCTGCATTGTGTTGCTGTTTGTATGTGACCCCATTCCCTCCAAGAAACATCATCTGAATAAAAATGAAAGATGTTCTTGCTATAATTATCAAAAGCAGATGGCCCTGGTTATTACTTATTATTGCCCTTCATATAGATTTAAGGGGACCTTGTCTGTATAGCTCTTTGCAATATATAAACTGGACCCTAGGATTATCCATATCAGTGCATTCAAGTTTTTTTTGGGGAGTGGAATATGGATGACCTATTCTCAGGATTGGTCATCAATATCTGATTGGCGGGGATCCTTCTCCTGGCACCGCCACCAATGAGCTTTTTGAAGAGTCCACAGCACTCTGGTCTCTTCCTAGGCCAGTGACGTCACATTCATTGGTCACATGGCCTAGGGACACCCAAGTCCTATTGAAGTGAAGAGGCATGGGCTGCAATCCCAAACACAGCCACTATACAATGCGTGGCACTGTGATTGGTATGCTGTAATGTTCAAACAGCTGATTGGCGGGGGTGGCCATCAATATTCTACTCCTTGAAAACCCCTTTAATCAATTAGCCATAATATATAGATTTTGGGGCCTAGGGTATGTTCATGTGAGGGATATTTCTACTTTGGAATCTACTATATTTTTGCATGCTGCAGATCTGCCTGTGGGTGTAACCCCATTCAGTAGGGCTAATAGTTGCTCAGATACCCACTGCGGTTTGCACATGGAAACTGTGCCCAGAAGGGAAATGATCCTTCTCCAGGTGGAAATAATCCCCGGCCATATGAACAGCATTGTGGATTCCAACCATAATCCAAGCAAAAAATCTGCTATGTGAGCAAGCCCTAATGTATCGGAAGATATCCCTGAAAAATGCTGCACCAAAGGGGATGCACTTAATCACATCTGCTCTGTTGACATTTAGAGAAGCTATATCCCTTACCTCTCTGTGTAGTAAAATAGGGGCACGATTAACTCTGTGGAGATTGAAAATTCAAGATTACTGCGGTATTGCTTGTAAAACAGATTGCTCTTCCATGTCTGTAAGATCTCAAAAGTCATCCTGCAATTTGGACCTAACTATTAAGGACCAAAGCTTTAAGTGGCACATAGGCAAACCTTCGTATATGTAAGAAATATATGCTGTAGTGTCTGAACACAAAGTCAATCAATCTGGCTGACTATATGGTCCAATAGGAGTGTTTGAGCTGTTCCGTAACAGTGTGACTGACTTGTAGGTATTGGTAGAAGTGTCTGATGTGTAAGGAGAACTCATCCTTCAAGTCTTCAAAAGCTCTGAAGGATCCATCTTTCAAAAGTGAATGGACTTGATACTTGCATTACTCCAGATACCTCCAACTTCTAAAAAGAAAAAAGTACCATAAACTTATGGTTATACTACTGTTGTGTGATCTTCAAAGTTTCCCCGTCCTTCTGCAAAGGTTGGGTTCTTCACGCTACCCTCTAGATTAATATCAAGGTAAGGAAGGGGGATTTTGGGAAAGACCCCTCTCTCAAGTTCACAGAATCAGTTACTATATTCTGAGCACACAAGATCAAGCTGTGCAATGATGAGGTAAATTGTGGACCCCCCAACAACTAAGTTCTGCAGCTGAGCTTCCAGGATATCGGTGGCAGACTTTACCACCACACAAACCAAGTGCTTGGGGCTTCAGAGTTCAAGGGGCCTCTTGCTGGCCAAAAGTGTCTGGCTTAAAAAATAAATAAAACTGAAGGGGCAGACATACTGTGCAGCCAGTTCAGGGGCCCAGGAGGGCCCTTCCTAACTGTAGATCGGTAGCAGAAGTGCCCAGGTTGCACTGCTGAGAGTGGGGCTTAGTGGGCTGACAGGGGTGGAGTTTAGAGGTGCAATGGGGGCCCCAGAAATAACTCTTCTTGGAGCCCCACAAATGCCACATCCACCCCTACAGGGCATATAGGAGAGGAGTCTGCCAGACTACTGTCGTTTTTGGGTCGCTGTAAATACTCACACTTTGTAGGAGCTTGTTTATATTCCCATAATAAAACTCTGAGAATACCATCTAGGAACCCAGATAAGCAGGACTTTATGTAAGGTTTACAGTATTTTAGGGATCAGTAAATTGGCGATTCCTACCATGTCCAGACCCTATGTGTGATTCCTACCATGTCCTCAATAGTGGAGTAACATTAAAGGGCATCTGTCAGCAGTTTTGTACCTATGAAACTACACTGCTCAAAAAAATAAAGGGAACACTTAAACAACACAATGTAACTCCAAGTCAATCACACTTCTGTGAAATCAAACTGTCCACTTAGGAAGCAACACTGAGTGACAATCAATTTCACATGCTGTTGTGCAAATGGGATAGACAACAGGTGGAAATTATAGGCAATTAGCAAGACACCCCAATAAAGGAGTGGTTCTGCAGGTGGTAACCACAGACCACTTCTCAGTACCTATGCTTCCTGGCTGATGTTTTGGTCACTTTTGAATGCTGGCAGTGCTTTCACTCTAGTGGTAGCATGAGACGGAGTCTACAACCCACACAAGTGGCTCAGGTAGTGCAGCTTATCCAGGATGGCACATCAATGCAAGCTGTGGCAAGAAGGTTTGCTGTGTCTGTCAGCGTAGTGTCCAGAGCATGGAGGCGCTACCAGGAGACAGGCCAGTACATCAGGAGACGTGGAGGAGGCCGTAGGAGGGCAACAACCCAGCAGCAGGACCGCTACCTTTGCCTTTGTGCAAGGAGGAACAGGAGGAGCACTGCCAGAGCCCTGCAAAATGACCTCCAGCAGGCCACAAATGTGCATGTGTCTGCTCAAACGGTCAGAAACAGACTCCATGAGGGTGATATGAGGGCCCGACGTCCACAGGTGGGGGTTGTGCTTACAGCCCAACACCGTGCAGGACGTTTGGCATTTGCCAGAGAACACCAAGATTGGCAAATTCGCCACTGGCGCCCTGTGCTCTTCACAGATGAAAGCAGGTTCACACTGAGCACATGTGACAGACATGACAGAGTCTGGAGATGCCGTGGAGAACGTTCTGCTGCCTGCAACATCCTCCAGCATGACCGGTTTGGCATTGGGTCAGTAATGGTGTGGGGTGGCATTTCTTTGGAGGGCCGCACAGCCCTCCATGTGCTCGCCAGAGGTAGCCTGACTGCCATTAGGTACCGAGATGAGATTCTCAGACCCCTTGTGAGACCATATGCTGGTGCGGTTGGCCCTGGGTTCCTCCTAATGCAAGACAATGCTAGACCTCATGTGGCTGGAGTGTGTCAGCAGTTCCTGCAAGACGAAGGCATTGATGCTATGGACTGGCCTGCCCGTTCCCCAGACCTGAATCCAATTGAGCACATCTGGGACATCATGTCTCGCTCTATCCACCAACGTCACGTTGCACCACAGACTGTCCAGGAGTTGGCAGATGCTTTAGTCCAGGTCTGGGAGGAGATCCCTCAGGAGACCGTCCGCCACCTCATCAGGAGCATGCACAGGCGTTGTAGGGAGGTCATACAGGCACGTGGAGGCCACACACACTACTGAGCCTCATTTTGACTTGTTTTAAGGACATTACATCAAAGTTGGTTCAGCCTGTAGTGTGTTTTTCCACTTTAATTTTGAGTGTGACTCCAAATCCAGACCTCCATGGGTTAAAAAATTTGATTTCCATTTTTTTATTTTTGTGTGATTTTGTTGTCAGCACATTCAACTATGTAAAGAACAAAGTATTTCAGAAGAATATTTAATTAATTCAGATCTAGGATGTTATTTTTGTGTTCCCTTTATTTTTTTGAGCAGTGTATTTGACCTGTTGCATGTGCGCTTGGCAGCTGAAGACATCTGTGTTGGTTCCATGTTGATATTCGTCCGCATTGCTGAGAAAAATGATGTTTTAATATATGTAAATGAGCCTCTAGGAGCAGCTGGGGAGTTGCCATTACACCTAGAGGCTCTGCTCTCTCTGCAACTGCCACGCCCTCTGCACCTTGATTGACAATGCCAAGCAGTAAAAACGTCATCATGCTTGTCTGGCGCTGTCCATTAAAGTGGAGAGGGTGCGGCAGTTGCAAAGAAAGCAGAGCCTCTAGGTGTAATGGTAATGCCCCTGTTGCTCCTAGAGACTCATTTTGCATAAATTAAAATCTAATTTTTCTCAGCAATGCCGGCACATATGACCATTGGACCAGAACAGATGTCTCCAGCTGCCAAGCGCACATGTAACAGGTCAGCCAGTTTCATAGGTACAAATCTGATGCCCTTCAAGATCAGAATACTTGCACCAATCAGCTGCCACCACAGGTCATTGCCTTAAAGATCTAGGTAGTAAATTTATTTTATTTTCTCACAACATTGCAGAGGTTGGCAGGCAATCTTCTTGGAAGGTTGGTGGGAAGCATGACTAAACTCAACCAGTGGCAGGATTTAGAAAATGTCATTGTGACTGATCCAGGGAACGCTGGGGGACATGATGAGCTCTGTCTGTACGAGATCAAGTTTCTCTTCCAGATGCCAAATCGAGTAGCTGGACCCGGCTTAATGCGTAGTGATGGGAACACTTCATACATCTGATCTGTGCATGAGTAAGTGTGTCAGCAGGGACATAACAAAAAACGAGCTTCCCTATCAATGCCATGAATAAAAGTGGACGGACTTTGCCTAGACGAACTGCTGAGTGTGTTTAAAGGGAAGGTCTCATCAGAAAATGACCTATTGTGTAAATATCGTAATGACAACCTCTTTTAAAAAGAAGTAAGCAGAGCACATCAGGCCCATTTTCTCACTCACATTTTCGTTACAGCACCCACTGCAGGGGTTAATGAAGAATTACATGGTGACCTACCACATACCTGATCCAATGCTATGAACCGGTTGTTTATTTTTTACAACATGCCCGGTCATTGGTTCCCAATTTTAGAGAACCCCTTTAAGGGTCCATTCACACGTTCGTAGTGTATTGCGGATCCGCAATACACCCGGCTGGCACCCCCATAGAACTGCCTATTCTTGGCCACAATTGCGGGCAAGAATAGAACATGTTCTATTTTTTTCGGGAGCCGCGGACTGGAAGATCGGGGCCGCTCCGGAAATGCGGATGCGGACAGCACACTGTGTGCTGTCCGCATCTCTTCCGGCCCCATAGAGACGTGTGATTGGACCCTAAAGGGGTTTTCCAGGACTTAAATGTTGATGGTCTCTCTTCAGGATAGGTCATCAATATTAGATTGGTGGATGTCCAACTCCCAGCACCCCTACACCCCGACGCCAGAAAGTATATAGTGGACAGAAGGCTGCTTTCACTGTAGTTTCTGGGGTTGGCGTACTGCAGCTCCGCTCCCATTGATGTGAATGGGAGCTGTAGAACCTGGCGTTGGATGGAGCCTTCTTCTAGTTCCATCCACTGTAAACTTTCTGGCTTCAATGGCTGCCTGAAACAGATGATTAGCAGGGGTGCTGGGTGTCAGATCCCCACCACTCTGGTATCGCTGACCAGGCTTGAGCGAATCGAGGTCCAGCTCATAGATCCAAAGTCGATTTGTTCAAAAACTTCATAGTTAAAGGGGTATTCCCATCTTAGACAATGGTGGCATATCGCTAGGAGATGCCCCCATTGTCTGATAGGTGCGGGTCCCACCGCTGGGACCCGCACCTATATCGAGAACGGAGCGGGGAGAGCTGTGGCTGGAGGACCCCAGATTTCCGGGGGTCCGTCCACCACCAAGCGCTAATGCCCGCCTCTCCCATAGAAGTGAATGGGAGCTTGCCGTGCATGCGCGGCCCATGCTACAATTCATTTCTATGGGGCAGACGGCAATAGCCGAGCCAGCGCTCGGCTATTTTCGTCGGCCCCATAGAAATGAATGGGCGGCGGCTGCGCATGCGCAGTGTGCCCTCTTTCACTTCCGGGGCTCAGTTCTCGATATAGGTGGGACCCGCACCTATAAGACAATGGGGGCATAACCTAGCGATATGCCCCCATTGTCTGAGATGAGAAAACCCCTTTAATGCTGTTTCTGTAAAGCATTAAAATGTATTGGCTCCGTCATTATAAGTCAGTAACATTCCGAAAGGGCAGTTCCAGAGATTATATAGGAACTACACAAAGATGAAGAATTATGAGGAGCAAAGTTTGAAATTACAACAGAGATTTAAAGAAAAAGGGTATAAGGAGGAGGAGCCCAGAAAAGCAGGAGGCAGTAGTAAAAGAAATCAAAAACAAATGGAGAAGATAAATGTAAATATGCTTTCTTAACGCAATATAATGCTAATTGTGCACAAATTTAGGATCTAGTTAGAAAGAACTGGAAAGTCCTCAAAAATGACTCAGTCTGTGTGCATTCCGTAGTTTGTGGAACCGAACAGCTGGCCCCTAATAGAACAGTCCTATCCTTGTCCGTAATGTGGACAATAATAGGACATAGAAACATAGAAACATAGAATGTGTCGGCAGATAAGAACCATTTGGCCCATCTAGTCTGCCCAATATATCTGAATCCTATGAATAGTCCCTGGCCCTATCTTATATGAAGGATGGCCTTATGCCTATCCCATGCATGCTTAAACCCCTTCACTGTATTTGCAGCTACCACTTCTGCAGGAAGGCTATTCCATGCATCCACTACTCTCTCAGTAAAGTAATACTTCCTTATATTACTTTTAAACCTTTGCCCCTCTAATTTAAAACTGTGTCCTCTTGTGGTAGTTTTTCTTCTTTTAAATATGCTCTCTTCCTTTACCGAGTTGATTCCCTTTATGTATTTAAAAGTTTCTATCATTTCCCCTCTGTCTCTTCTTTCTTCCAAGCTATACATATTAAGGTCCTTTAACCTTTCCTGGTAAGTTTTATCCTGCAATCCATGTACTAGTTTAGTAGCTCTTCTCTGAACTCTCTCTAGAGCAGGGGTGCACAACCTGCGGCCCGGGGGCCACATGCGGCCCTTGATACCATTCTGTGCGGCCCCCAACCATCTGGTAACAGACATGTATGCCTATGTCTTGTGGCTGCTTACATGTAATTTTCATGTATTTCTCCCATTAGATGGGAGTCCTGGAAGTATAACTAGACATTAATGGTATATAATGTGCCATAAGTACAAAATTTCAGTTGTTAATGCACCTTTAAATTTTAATTTCGGCCCTCGTCATTGGTTCAGTCTGGCAATGTGGCCCCCAACCAGGAAACGTTGTGCACCCCTGCTCTAGAGTATCTATATCCTTCTGGAGATAGGGCCTCCAGTACTGCGCACAATACTCCAAGTGAGGTCTCACCAGTGTTCTGTACAGCGGCATAAGCACTTCACTCTTTCTACTGCTTATACCTCTCCCTATACATCCAAGCATTCTGCTGGCATTTCGTGCTGCTCTATTACATTGTCTTCCCACCTTTAAGTCTTCTGAAATAATTACTCCTAAATCCCTTTCCTCAGATACTGAGGTCAGGACTGTGTCAAATATTCTATATTCTGCCCTTGGGTTTTTATGCCCCAGGTGCATTATCTTGCACTTATCCACATTAAATTTCAGTTGCCAGAGTTCTGACCATTCTTCTAGTTTTCCTAAATCCTTTTCCATTTGGCGTTTCCCTCCAGGAACATCAACCCTGTTACATATCTTTGTGTCATCAGCAAAAAGACAAACCTTACCATCGAGGCCTTTTGCAATATCACTTATGAAGATATTAAACAAAATTGGTCCCAGTACAGATCCCTGTGGAACCCCACTGGTAACATGACCTTGTTTTGAATGTTCTCCATTGACTACAACCCTCTGTTGTCTGTCACTCAGCCACTGCCTAATCCACTCAACAATATGGGAGTCCATGCTCAATGACTGCAGTTTATTGATAAGTCTTCTATGTGGGACAGTGTCAAAAGCCTTACTAAAATCTAGATATGCGATGTCTACTGCACCTCCACCGTCTATTATTTTAGTCACCCAGTCAAAAAAATCTATAAGATTTGTTTGACATGATCTCCCTGAAGTAAACCCATGTTGTTTTTCATCTTGCAATCCATGGGATTTTAGATGTTCCACAATCCTATCCTTTAATAGGGTTTCCATTAATTTGCCTACTATTGATGTCAGACTCACTGGTCTATAGTTGCTCGATTCCTCCCTACTACCTTTCTTGTGAATGGGCACGACATTTGCCAATTTCCCTATCTTCCGGGACGACTCCTGTTACTAATGATTGGTTAAATAAATCTGTTAACGGTTTTGCCAGCTCACCACTAAGCTCTTTTAATAATTTTGGGTGTATCTCATCAGGCCCCTGTGACTTATTTGTCTTCACCTTAGACAGCAAACTTAGAACATCTTCCTCTGTAAAGACACATGCATCAAACGATTTATTAGTCATCCTTTCTAGTGGAGGTCCTTCTCCTTTTTCTTTTGTAAAAACTGAACAGAAGTATTCATTAAGGCAGTTGGCTAGCCCTTTATTCTCTTCTACATACCTTCCGTCCTTTGTTTTTAATTTAGTTATTCCTTGTTTTAATTTCCTTTTTTCATTTATATATCTGAAGAATGTCTTATCCACTTTTTTCATAGACTGAGCTAGTTTTTCTTCTGCCTGCGCTTTAGAAGTTCTTATAACTTGCTTGGCCTCTCTCTGCCTAATCTTGTAGATTTCCTCATCTTCATTGCTCTGTTTTTTTTATAATTACAAAATGCTAGCTTTTTATTTGTAATGATTTGGGCCACTTCTGCTGAGTACCACAGTAGTCTCTTCCTTTTTTTGCTTTTACTGACAAGTCTAATGCAATTTTCTGTTGCCTTCAATAATGCACCTTTTAAGTAGTCCCATTTCTCCTGGACTCCATGTAATCCGTTCCAGTCTGATAAGGACTCATTTATGACTAATTTCATTTTTGAAAAGTCTGTTTTTCTAAAATCTAAAACTTTTGTTTTTGTGTGGTGGGACTCTTTCACAGTTCTTATATTAAACCACACTGACTGGTGATCACTATATCCCAAGGTTTCGCCTACAATGACATCATATACCGAATCCCCATTTGTGAATACCAAATCCAAAATGGCCTCCCTCCGGGTTGGCTCCTCAACCACTTGTTGTAGAGATAACCCCAGTAGGGAATTTAGAATATCTGTACTCCTGGTAGAACTTGCTATTTTGGTTTTCCAGTTTATATCTGGAAGATTGAAATCTCCCATAATGATAACTTCTCCTTTCATTGTCATTTTAGCTATTTCTTCAACTAGTAGATCATCTAGTTCTTTAACTTGACCAGGTGGTCTATATATCACACCTACACGAGTTACTGCATGGTTAGCAAACTGCAACGTAACCCAAACTGACTCTATGTTGGCCTCACCAACTTGTATTAGGTTAGATTTAATGCTATCTTTCACATACAGGGCCACTCCTCCTCCTTTCTTGCCTTCTCTGTCTCTTCTGTATAAAGAGTACCCTGGTATGGTTATGTCCCAGTCATTTCTTTCATTAAACCATGTCTCCGTAACAGCCACTAAATCTACATTCTCAGATGCCATTATTGACCAGAGTTCATTGATTTTTTTACCTAAACTGCGAGCATTTGTAGACAGGACTCTGAGCTTATCATTTCTTAACCTCTGTGCTTCTGACCTGTTCTGGCATTGTTTCGGGGGGCAATTGGACTCTTTTATTTTCACTCTTTTGCCCCCCCTTCCTAGTTTAAATACTCTTTCGCAAATTCTTGGAGTTGTTCACTAAGTACATTTGTTCCTTTGAGAGAAAGATGCAAACCATCTTTTTTGTACAGTTCCTTTCTATTCCAAGTAGAGCTATCATGAGAAACAAAGCCAAATCCTTGCTCTTGACACCATTTACCAAGCCATATGTTGAACTCCTTTATGCGCCTCTGCCTATCATTCTGAACATTATGCACAGGCAGAACTTCAGAAAATGAAATGGTGGATGAAAAATCCTGTACGTCATTACCAAGTGTGATAAAAGATTTTTTCACCTCTGACACTTCATTGCAAGCCAGGTCATTTGTCCCTAGATGGACAAGAACATCCACGTCCCCTTCCTGCTTTGCTTGCTTAACAATATTAATAATACGTCTTCTATCTCTTCTAGCAGTAGCCCCAGGGAGACATCTCACAAAACCATTTTCTTTAAGTTCCACACTTCTTATGATTGAATCACCCAGCAACAGCTGCTTCCTTTGAGACTTCACTTTATCTTTTTTGTCCTTGGCTGCAGTTCGATTTTTTTGCAGAACGGAAATACGGACATACACGGAGTAACTTTCATTTTTTTTGCGAAACCATTGAAATGAATGGCTCCGCATACAGTCCGCAAAAAAAAACGGAACGGAAAATACGTTCATGTGCATGAGCCCTTAGGTAACTCTCTTCCCAATAACCCCTTGTTCATTTTTGAAAGAGCACCCACATTCCGAGATAAAGTGTTTCATAGCTGTTTATTAAAAGAGGAATCCACATCCAGAAGAGGAATGTTCACATGGTGCGGCTTTTGTGTAAGAATAGGTCTAAAGAGGAAAAACAGAAGAGTAAAGGAGAACAAATTAGTGCCATTGTAAAAAAAGAAAGATTTTAAAATCTGAGAAAATATATCATGTGAAAGTATGGGAGTGATCCTTGCGGACTCCAGTATGTGGGGAGAACGTTGAGGAAACAGAAAGTAAGGATTTGGGAGCATGTTCAGAATGTCAGAAAGGGACTTGACACACACAGTGGAATATCATAGTAAAAACCCTATAGGCCTGAAGTTCATGGGGGTAGAACTTGATGCCGAACTTAGGTTCGGAATCAAGGTTTTTTACAGTAATAATTAATTCACAAAGTTATTACACGAAGTCTTGTAAGACTTTGCAAAGTAATAACTTCGGCTCATCGGAGCCAATACATTCTAACACTGTACGGAGCTCCTGCTCCCTACAATATTACAACAAAGTGTTATGCGAATCGACTTCGGATAAAGCATCATCCCTAATGGATATGTTCATCATATTATTTCATCCACAGTGAGGTTAGGAGCAAGAGGGTGGTAAGAAGATATCCCCCTCACAGAATGATAGAAACGAGGACATTTTATGGTGTTATATGTGACTGATTTTGTTTTTCAAAAAGATAAAGGTATTTCAAGCGTTTTATGTGATTGTTTTAGGAGTGAATTGGTTTTGTAGAGAAATGTGCTTTAAAAAAAAAAAAAAAAAATGTAATATACGGAAGTGACGTGTTGTAAATACCGCCCATACCTGATGGGAAGTTGAGTACGCCCTGACGAAGCGGAGAGAAACCTGGGTCGGGCGATTTGGATTTGATTTTATGTGCGCTGACCAAGGAATCTGTTTTGTGAGTAAATAAAGTGTCTTGGTGGAATCGGGTGTTGTAGATTTATGCTATGTTAGGTTACTTTCACATGAGCGTTTTAGTTTTCTGGTATTGAGATCCGTCATAGGGTCTCAATACCGGAAAAAAACGCTTTAGTTTTGTCCCCATTCATTGTCAATGGGGACAAAACGTAACTGAACCGAACGGAAGGCTCCAAAATGCATTCCGTTCCGTTTAGTTGCGTTCCCATACCGGAGAGCAAACCGCAGCATGTTGTAGTTTGCTTTCCGTCCTGGGATGCGGAGCAAGACGGATCCGGCATGACCCACAATGTAAGTTAATGGGGACGTTTTCTCTGACACAATCTGACACACTTTCAGTGCAGTTCATGACGGATCCGTCTTGGTCATGTTAAAGATAATACAACCGGATCCATTCATAACGGATGCAGACGGTTGTATTATCAGTAACGGAAGCGTTTTTGCTGAACCCTGCCGGATCCAGTAAAAACGCTGGTGTAAAAGTAGCCTTAATCGCTCTTCTGAGGGTACACTGCACGGCGATTCCTGCTACTTGTTGGTTGAGATCTTTTGGAGCGAGTTGGAGACTGAATGACATCGGAGAGGAGAAGCATTGGGGTGTTCCGTTCCTGGGATAATTGACCGACTTGCATCTTGAAAACTCTGCCTGCTACATGTAGTGCGGATCCGGTAAAGTTTTTATATATTGCCTCCGTGTAGTCAAACTTAGTCTCGCCTGAAGTTGCGCGAGACTTTGTGAATTACTACGGTATTCCTATCTGTGTATTTAAAAACTTCTGAAGTCGGCTCTGGTACTGGCTGGTGCCTCGGTACCATTTTCAATATCTCTGTTTACTTTCAGTGAATGACAACATGCTGGTAATTTTCCTGGAACCATGACGATAAAAGGGTTTTTCTCATGTCGCTAGGACAAGCCATCACCTCTGGGACCCCCACCGAACCTGAGAATGGAGGGGCAGCAGGGCTGATTTAGCACTTTTTCTTCCTTGGAACTGAAGCACTGCTCTATTGAAGTGAATGGGGTCGGCTGTAGTTCCATGGACAGCCAGGTGCCCGGGAGTTGTGCATGGAAAAACTGTGAAAGGGCCACAGTGCTAAATGAGTCCCTTTAATAACTTTATGAGATAGGAATGCTCATAGAAAGCTCATGCACATTTCTATGGGCCTGAAAATAATGGGGACAGCACATGGATGCCATCTTTGCAGCTGTTCCACAAATTACTCCGTGTTGCGGGCAAGAATAGGCATGCACATGGCCAATATCCGTATTTTGTGCATCAGCGGTTTGCAGACTGCGAACAGTGAGTGTCTGCTGAGTAATGAGGCCACTGCCATATGAGAGGTCGGTATAGTCTATAAAAAATGTGAGTAGGAGGATGGTGGCGCCTCTGTCACCTTGTCCACCCTTGCACCTCACTATATATAGTGAAGATGAGCCCACTCTCTGGCTCCCTGTATTCATCTGCACAGGACAAAAATTCTGGGAAACGTTTGGTTGCAATCATTGTTACAAACGTAGTGATGTCACAGAACTAAATAAACACCAAATACACCCCCCTTTCCCCTGATATTGTGTTAAATAGTAGACATTTCTTTTTAGAAGATCTTCAGCTTAGGTTTGTCATATGTGTCCTGTAGCTGCTTATTACGCTGGGTGTAGCTGTTGGCTCTGATGTCTGGGGACGTGACTTGTTGACATTGATGGTATGACGATGTAATGTAAAAATACCAAATATTCCATCTGTTCCATCATTATATGTGTTTGGTCTAGGCCTCTAGGTTCCTTCTAAATTACAATGGTTCGGGCATGCTGTAATCTTAAAAGACCCCATATGCCCTAAAAGGCATGGGGGGAATTTATCAAGCCCTGCACCCCAGAATTTAGGATTGAAAATGTTGTAAATTAGGACTTTTTGGGTTTATTTGCACAAATATTTTGCAACATTTAGCATTTTTACACTACTCCAATTTTAAAAAGTGGATGGGAAAGTGGGTGTCGCTATCCATGTTAGATATGTTTTCTGGGAGTTTAATATTGATGATAATAACGGATCAGTGGGGATCTGACCCTGGCACAGCGACCTCTTCCTAGGCCAGTGATGTCTTGTTCATTGGTCATGTGCAGCTCAGTCCCATTAAAGTCAATCAGCCTATGCTGTAATACCAAACGCAGCTGCCACACAATGTACAGCATTGTGCTTGGAAAGCCATGAGGAAGCTTCAGTTCTCAGCGGAATGCCTCGTCAAACAGCTAATTGGGGGAATTAGTTGCCAGGAGTTGGACCTCCACTGATCTGATATTGATGACCCATCCTGAGGATACGCCATCAATGTTGGACTCCTGGAAAACCCCTTTGATTAGTTTCACTCCAGATTTATCAACTTTTTGAAAAGTTGCAAAATTTTCACAGTCTTACTGCAGTAAAGGGGTGGTGTAGAAAGTGAGATGACTTCTCAAGACAGAAATGTTAGACTTTAAGGGTACGGACACCTTTTGGGGGCATTTTTTATTATTGCATTGTACTAATTTTGAGCAAAAAAAAAATCATTTTTTCAACTGGTCTTTTTAAAAAAAATGTTGAGCTCCTTTCTCTGTACCGCTTTGAGATTCACTAGTAGTATGCTCTGTATCTTACTGTGTTTCTTTATCTCTGATCTATGACCTTATAAGCACTCGGTATTATTATTATAACTCAGCTCTTACGTTACTGATAAGAATGTCCCTTTAATAAGTGTTTATGACCTTTTAGTTATTTAGAGATAAGGTTTATTAGATGACTGGCACAAAGTAGTGCTTTGGGCCTCATTCACACATACGTGGATTTTCACAGTCCGTGAAAATTCATCCTGCTTAGTGCACAAGCGCATGCTGTCATTGGTTGCTATGACGGCGTGCGCATCGTGCCGCCACCGCTGTACAGTAATACACTCGTATGATCTATACGAGTGTATTACTGTACAGCGGCGGCACGAAGTGCTCGGCGTCATAGCAACTAATGATGCCGTGCGCTCGTGCACTCAGCAGGATGGGTTTTCACGGACTGTGGTCCGTGAAAATCCACGTATGTGTGAATGAGGCCTAAAGCATTACTTTGTGCCAGTCATCTAATAAACTTTATCTCTAAATAACTAAAAGGTCATAAACACTTATTAAAGGGAAATTCTTATCAGTAACGTAAGAGCTGAGTTATAATAATAATGAGTGTTTATAAGGTCATAGATCAGAGATAAAGAAACACAGTAAAAATACAAAGCCTACTACTAGAGAATCTCAAAGTGGTACAGAGAAAGGAGCTCAAAATGTTCAATAAGGACCAAAGTTAGCCGTTAAAGATTCACCAAGTTTATTAATCATTGTGTGACACAGATAACAGCAACTCAAACTCCTGTAAAACTGACTTAAAAAATTCCTCTTGTGATAAATCTTCCCCCATGTTGCTTCCAGTAGTGTGGGATTTTTGCTAATGTATTCACATTAATGTAACATCTGACTGCTGCAGTAGTTTATGGCAGAAGCACAAGGCGTCAGGAGCTCTGTATCACCTACTCTAAAGATGGGCCTACGGCCTGATGCAGCAGGCGATGGAACGGTTCCTTCCTGATAATTGCCTGCTAATCATTGGGTGGGAAAAGCAGCATTTACATGCAGGTATTTCTTCCACTGTTAGGGGAGAAGCGATGGCTTCTGTTCACACAGCACGATCTGCTTCCCAGAAACGATGATCTGCATGAAAGATTGTTTCACCCGTTTCGCTCATTTATTGGGTGATTGTCTGCACATTTACATGGACAGGTTATTGGGAAAGAGTGTTCGTAGAAATGTTCATCCCAGATGATCCACCCGACAGTCAGGCAGTGTTAATCCACCTTAAGTGTATTATGGATTTTTTCGTGGTTGTAGACAGAAGTTTCGGTGAGGTCATCAGATTTACATTGTTATTTTATTCCTCCTGTTACATTGTGTATTTTGCATTATGTACTAAGCAAAAAATAAACCTAAAAATAATAGGGTTGTGCTGGAACCCTGCAAGCCCAGGGGAGCTCCTGGGTGCCTTGTGCTCACTGGCTGCGGCTCTTCCTGCACGTGGCAGTTGTCTGCAGGGGAGAGGTGCCAGATGCTGCATATACCTCTCCTTATTGTATGGCTATGCTCAGTTCTGGAATATGAAAAAAGCATATGACAAAAACTTGGAGGCATACAGGTTCTGTACGGTACCCTGTGGCACATTTGCACACAGATGTTACAACTGGTCCTGTAGATCCTGGACACTTGTAGGTTATTGAACCTGATGTCCCATCTAGTCCCATAAACCCTCGATTGGTGATAAAGCTGGAGATCAGGCAGGACATGGAACGGTCTTCCTTTAGAGACATTCCTGGGAAATCCTTGCTGTGTGTGGGCGAGCATTATCCTGCTGAAAAACGCCTCCTGGAAGCCCTGCCAAGAGAGGAACACATGTGGCTGTAGGATGTCCTGCACATATCACTGAGCCGTTAGTGTCCCTCGTATTACTACTAGAGGTGACCGACTGTCGTATACGATGGCTCCACAGGTCACCACACTAGCAGTAGAGGTAATGTGTCACTCCACAGCAAAGGCAGGATTGAAGCACTCACCATGAGGTTGCTATACTCATACCTTATTGTCCGTGGATCCCAAACAGAATTTGGAATAGTTGCTAAAGATGATATGGTTCTAGTCTGTAGCAGTCCAGGTTTCTATCTAGCAGTCAATGATCTCTCACCAAGAGGTACACTACCCAAAAGTAGCCTCTGAGAGCCTTTTTATAGGGCAGCGGGGGAAGCACTTTTACGCCATCTTGTGGTAAGATCTAATCAGACCACACCTGTAATCTTTTACATTCTGCCTGGGACATAACTGCATGCCGGGTTTGCAGGAATGAGACATTTGTGTGTGCGTGGGGAATGGAAGTAGTTCCTAAGACAAACATGTCAGTAGAGGTGACGCGGTGGTCCTTTTTAAAGGCATATATCAAGTGTTACCCTCCTTTATTATACATATGCAGGTCTCCTTTTGACCTTACTCCATAGATAATCGCTTTGAGCGATATTACTAAGCACATCGTGGTAACACTGCCGATCACTCAGCAGCTTGGTGAGTCAGTAAGTTGCTATGACAACCCGGTCTAGCGTTTTAATTCATTTTCTTATTATTAAGAGGTCAGACAGCAGACTAAACACCTCTCTGCCGGAAACCATGTCCCTTTTACTAACATTTCATTATAAACCAGCTTTTACTCTGTCCTTTAAAAATCTACAGAAGCCGAGGCTAATAAATAAGAAAGCAAACATAATAGGCTGCTACTAGGGCTGCAAAGAGTACTCGATTAAATCGAGTAATTCTACAAAAAAATCCTCAATCCAAATTTTTAGCATCGAGGATTCGTTTGTGTCACGTGACCACAGAGCGGGAGTGAAGTGCTTGCTATTACTCCCACTCCGTGGTCTCCCGCTGGCCCGCAATGCGCTTGGAATACTCACTTTTCCAGCAGGGGGCCTCTGGACACTCCACAGCACGTCCATGGCCCCGCGATGGAGTGTCAGTGGTGCCCCTGCTGGAAACGTAAGTTGGTGACACCGAGGGGGTGGGGGTGCGACTATGGCCGGGCGCCCGGAGTGCACAGCGTAAGGAGGAGAGACAGGAGGGCACAAGGGGGAGCAGAGACTATGACACAAGGGGGGAGAGATAATGGCACAAGGGGGGAGAGGCAATGGCACTAGGGGGAGCGGAGCTGATGGCCCTGTTTGGGGAGAGCTGAAGACACTGGGGTAGGGGAAAGCTGAAGGTACTGGGGTGGGGAAGAGCTGATGGCTTTGAGGTGAGGGATAGCTGATGGCACTGGGAGAGTGGAGCTGTTGGCACTGGGGTGGGGGAGAGCTGATGGCACTGAGGTGGGGGAGAGCTGATAGCACTGGGGTGGGGGAGAGCTGATGGCACTGAGGTGGGGGAGAGCTGATAGCACTGGGGTGGGAGAGAGCTGATAGCACTGAGGGAGTGGAGCTGAAGGCACTGGGAGAGTGGAGCTGTTGGCACTGGGGTGGGGAGAGCTTATCGCTCTGAGGTGAGGGAGAGCTGATGGCATTGCGGTGGGAGATAGCTGATGGCACTGGGGTGGGAGAGAGCTGATGGCACTGGGGTGGGAGAGAGCTGATGGTACTGGGGTGGGAGAGAGCTGATAGCACTGAGGGAGTGGAGCTGAAGGCACTGGGGGATATTGGAGCTGATGGCACTGGGAGGAATGGAGCTGATGGCACTGGGGGGAACTGATGCACTTGGGCTGATCGCACAGGTGGCAACGAAGGGTATTAGGGACTGATGGCAGGGGGTCTGATGAGTTTTTATAAAGGAAAACAGTCTATAATTATTTATTTTTTCTTATTAGAGTACTTGATTAATCGTAAAAATAATTGGTAGAATACTCGATTTCTCAAATAATCGTTTACTGCTGCCCTAGCTGCTACTGCCTCCATGGATGCTTAAAGGGGTATCCCCTTTGTATTTATGGTATATCCTCTCCATTCACTCTCTGCCTGGGTGTAGAGGGCACATCATCAGATGGGCAGGGTTCAGGAGGCCCCCCTTTATCAACTTTGGTGTGGGTCCTGGAGATGGGACAATTAAGGGGCTGTGCACCTTCGGGGGAAGGGGGGAATGATTTGGCAAACCCCGAGGCAGCCGGGGCCGTGGAGTGAAGAAGCCAGCACCAGTAGGCAGGTAAGTAGGCTACTCTTCGTTGGTCTGCTCAGGAAGAGGGGTTTGCCAAATCCACCCCCCCCCCCCCACAAAAGGTGCACAACTCCTTTGATGGCATATCCCATGGATATAAATGCCATACATGTCAGAGATGGGAATATCCCTTTAATGTTTTGAAGCCACGCAGAAATGTGTCCACTCGCAGCACATGAGGACATGGGAGAATGTGGTTAGATTCTGACATACGGTAAGTTTATGTCACACGGAAAATCTCACCAAGTAGACTTAACGCCTTCACGACCAGGCCAATTTTGGCAACAATTACTATTTAAATTTTTTGAATTATTAAGTAGGAATAATTTGTTTTTTTGAATGTTTAATATTTGTGTTTGTTTAAAAAAAAGTTGATTTTTTTTTTTTACATTCCCTTAGGTACTTGATCATGTAATCTTGCAATTGCCTGTTCAATACACTACAGTACTTTTGTGTAATATACTACAGTGCTTCAATATAATATATTACAGTGCTTCTGTATAATACTCTACAGTACTTCTGTATAATACACTACAGTGCTTATGTATAATACTCTACATTACTTCTATATAATACACTTTCTGTATAATACACTACAGTACTTCTGATTAATGCACTACAGTACTTCTATATAATACACTACAGTACGTCTGATTAATGCACTACAGTACTTCTAAATAATACACTACAGTACTTCTGTATAATACGCTAAAATACTTATATATAATATACTACAGTAATACTGTATAATACACTACAGTACTTCTGTATAGTACACTAAAATACTTCTATATAATATACTACAGTACTTCTGTATAATACACTACAGTACTTCTGCATAATACACTACAGTACTTCTGTATAATACACTAGAGTACTTCTGTATAGTACACTACAGTACTTCTGTATAACATACTACAATACTTCTCTATAATATACTACCGTACTTCTGTATAATACACTACTTCTGTATAATATACTACAGTACTTCTGTATAATACACTACATAGTAACATAGTTTATAAGCCTGAAAAATACCTCTGTCCATTCAGTTCAGCCTGTTATCCATCAAGTTGATCCAGAGGAAGGCAAAAAAAAAAACTGTGAGGTAAAAGAAAATTTTCCCCACTTTAGGGGAAAAAAATTCCTTCCGACTCCAGTAAGACAATCAGAACTAGAAAAGCTACAATTTCTGGGGAAATTGTGTGAAGTGTTCTTGCCTCCACCAGTAGCTTACAACTGGAGTGGGCGGAGTAACTGGGTGGAGTGGCTTGAGTAACTGTTGTGTGGTTGGATTGGCTGGAGTAACTGTGGAAAGGTTGGACTGGGCAGAGTAACTTTATGGAGCCTCTAAGAGCAGCGGCAGTTTTAAATTTTCCCATTAAAACATATGGCTGAAATTTGATTGGCCGTTGTAGACGCCGCCCACTTTTAAACATTTGAATTCTAGTCACCTATTAACTGAATATATTAAGTTTAACAACCCTGCCATTAACAATGTTGAAATGGCAGCAATTAAAAATTTTCTCATTGAAGTCAATAGGGAAAATCTGATTGGTTGTTTGTAGCTCCGCCCACTTTTTAATGTCCCCAAAATGTGACAGAAATTTTGAGGTTGACCCCATGACTAAGTGACCCAAGTTTGGTCAGTTTAACTCCGAAGCTGTATGAGTGACAAACGTTTGCATTTTTCCAATAAAACTCTATGGGAGAAAAAAAGAGGTTTTCAGGGGCCCGCCCCAGGGGCCCGGAGGGTGGGAACAGTTAACAAAGCACAAGCAAGGTACTCGGGCATGTGCCGACCAAGACTGCAAAGTTTGGAATTTGTACTCCTAAAAATGTGGGAGGAGTAGCAATTTGAACGTCTCATTATAGTCAATGGGGAGAATTTGATTGGTTCTGTGTGGCCCCGCCCACATTTTAGGGTCTTCGAAATGTTCTAAAAAATTGCACGTTGACCCCATGACTATGTGACCCAAGTTTGGTGACTTTAGTTTCAAATCTGTGCGACTGGGAGCGATTTGAAAATTTTCCCTGTCAGTCAATGGGAAAAACGTGGATTTTGGGGACCCGTCCCAGGGGCCCGGAGGGTGGGATCGGTTAACAAAGCACAAGCAAGGTACTCGGGTGGGTGCCGACCAAGACTGCAAAGTTTTGAATTTTTACTCCTAAAAATGTGGGAGGAGTAGCAATTTGAACGTCTCATTACAGTCAATGGGGAGATTTTGATTAGTTCTGTGTGGCCCCGCCCACTTTTTGGGGTCCCCGAAATGTGGCAAAAAATTTCGGATTGACCCCATGACTAAGTGACCCAAGTTTGGTTACTTTAGCGTCAAAGCCTGGCGAGTGGGAGCGATTTGAAAATGTACCCTGTCAAAGTGTATGGGAAAAAAGGGGGCTTCCGGGGCCCGCCACGGGGGCTTTGGGGGTGGGATCGTTCCACAAAGAAATAGCAATCCGATCGGGAACAATCTGCACGTTTTGGTAAATTTTTGTCTATGTAGTGTAAAAACTGTGGGAGGAGTTAGGGTGGCAAATTTGGCTATAATAAGAATAAGTATATATATGTGAGATAACATTAAGTGGTCTTGCTATGCAAGAACACTTAATAACTCCCTGGATCAACGACCCATCTCTAGTAACTATAGCCTGTAATATTATTACAATTCAGAAATACATCCAGGCTCCTCTTGAACTCTTTTAGTGAACTCTCCCCTGAGTCATCTTTTTTCTAAAATGAATAACCCTAATTTTAATAATCTTTCTGGGTACTGTAGTCCTTCCCATTCCAGTTATTACTTTAGTTGCCCTCCTCTGAATCCTCTCCAGCTCTGCTATGTCTGCCTTGTTCACAGGAGCCCAGAACTGTACACAGTACTCCATATGTGGTCTGACCAGTGATTTGTAAAGTGACAGGACTATGTTTTCATCACGGGCATCTATGCCCCTTTTGATGCAACCCATTATCTTTTTGGCCTTAGCAGCAGCTGCCTGACACTGGTTTCTACAGCTTGGTTTGCTTTTGCTGTTGACAAAAATTCCTAGATCCTTTTCCATGTCAGTGTTACTGAGTGTTTTACCATTTAGTATGTACGGGTGACTTGCATTATTCCTTCCCATGTGCATAACCTTACATTTGTCAGTGTTAAACCTCATCTGCCACTTCTCTGCCCAAGCCTCCAATCTATCCAGATCCATCTGTAACAGTTTACTGTCCTCTTCCGTGTTAATTACTTTGTACAGTTTAGTGTCATCTAAACTTATTTTGTACTGTAAAAAAACATTTCCTGAAGTCGAGTTCGGGAAATAGTTTTTAACAGTATAAATTAATTTATGAAACAATAACTTCGGCTCATCGGAGCCAATACATTCTAATACTGTATGGAGCTCCTACTTCGTACAGTATTGGAACAAGGTTTTATACAAATCTACTTCAGATGTTTCATCCAAAGTCGATTCACTCATCCCTAGTTATTATTTTATAGTCACTATATCCCGGTGTCCCCCAACCTGCACATCTGTTGTTCTGTCAGGTCTATTGATTAATACTAAGTCCAGTATGGCCATCCCTCAAGTCAGGTCCTCAACCAGTTGGGAAAGGTAATTGTTTTTGGTTATTGCCAAGAACCTGTTTCCTTTATGAGATGTACAGGTTTCAGTTTCCCGGTATATATCTGGGTAGTTGAAGTCCCCCATAATAACGACCTCATTATGATCTGCCACCTCGTCTATCTCATTTAGTAGTAGATTTTCTGGTATATTAGGTGGTTTATAATAAACTCCTAATTATTATTTTATTATTGTTTTTGCCCCCACAGTGACTCCACATGTTCATGTCCCTCACCTACAGTCAGGTCCATAAATATTGGGACATCAACACAATTCTAACATTTCTGGCTCTATACACCACCACAATGGATTTGAAATGAAACTAACAAGATGCGCTTTAACTGCAGACTGTCAGCTTTAATTTGAAAGTATTTACATCCAAATTAGGTGAACGGTGTAGGAATTATAACAGTTTTCATATGTGCCTTCTACTTGTTAAGGGACCAAATGGGACAATTGGCTTCTCAGCTGTTCCATGGCCAGGTGTGTGTTATTCCCTCATTATCCCAATTACAATGAGCAGATAAAAGGTCCAGAGTTCATTTCAAGTGTGCTATTTGCATTTGTAATCTGTTGCTGTCAACTCTCAAGATGAGATCCAAAGAGCTGTCACTATCAGTGAAGCAAGCCATCATTAGATAGAAAAAACAAAACAAACCCATCGGAGAGATAGCAAAAACATTAGGCGTGGTCAAAACAACTGTTTGGAACACTCTTAAAAAGAAGGAACGCACCGGTGAGCTCTGCAACACCAAAAGACCCGGAAGACCACGGATAACCACTGTGGTGGATGACCGAAGAATTCTTTCCCTGGGGAAAAAAAAAATACCCTTCACAACAGTTGGCCAGATCAAAAACACTCTCCAGGAGGTAGGTGTATGTGTGTCAAAGTCAACAATCAAGAGAAGACTTCACCAGAGTGAATACAAAGGGTTCACCACAAGATGTAAACCATTGGTGAGCCTCAAAAACAGGAAGGCCAGATTAGAGTTTTCCAAACGACATCTAAAAAAGCCTTTACAGTTCTGGAACAAAATCCTATAGACAGATGAGACCAAGATCAACTTGTACCAGAGTGTTGGGAAGAGAAGAGTATGGAGAAATAAAGGAACTGCTCATGATCCTAAGCACACCACCTCATCAGTGAAGCATGGTGGTGGTAGTGCCATGGCGTGGGCATGTATGGCTGCCAATGGAACTGGTTCTCTTGTATTTATTGATGATGTGACTGCTGACAAAAGCAGCAGGATGAATTCTGAAGTGTTTCAGGCAATATTATCTGCTCATATTCAGCCAAATGCTTCAGAACTCATTGGACGGCGCTTCACAGTGCAGATGGACAATGACCCAAAGCATACTGCAAAAGCAACCAAAGAGTTTTTTTAAGGGAAAGAAGTGGAATGTTATGCAATGACCAAGTCAATCATCTGACCTGAATCCGATTGAGCATGCATTTCACTTGCTGAAGACAAAACTGAAGGGTAAATGCCCCAAGAACAAGCAGGAACTGAAGACAGTTGCAGTAGAGGCCTGGCAGAGCATCACCAGGGATGAAACCCAGCGTCTGGTGATGTCTATGCGTTCATGATTTCAGGCTGTAATTGACTGCAAAGGATTTGCAACCAAGTATTGAAAAGTGAAAGTTTGATTTATGATCATTATTCTGCCCCATTATTTTTGGTTCCTTAACAAGTGGGAGGCACATATGCAAACTGTTGTAATTCCTACACCATTTACCTGATTTGGATGTAAATACCCTCAAATTAAAGCTGACAGTCTGCAGTTAAAGCACATCTTGTTCATTTCATTTAAAATCCATTGTGGTGGTCTATAGAGGAAAAAGGTTAGAATTGTGTCGACGTCCCAATATTTATGGACCTGACTGTATATCTTCCCTGAGTGTGGGCTTTAGACAGGACTTTACATAAAGGCAGACCCCTCCCCCTCTCCGATTTTGACGATCCTTTCTAAACAGACTGTAACCCTGTACATTAACTGCCCAGTCATAGCCATCATCCAGCCATGTCTCAATTATTCCCACTGTCATAGCTATCATCCAGCCATGTCTCAGTTATTCCCACTATATCATAGTCCTCCTCACATCACTAATTCCAGTTCCCCAGTTTTATTAATCAGGCTTCTGGCATTAGTATACATATAATTAAGAGGTTTATGTATATTTTTTACCCTACAGCTTTCCTTCTGAACTATTCTAGTCCCTCCTTCCATTCCTCCCCCAGTCCCACTACATTGCCCCCGGTCTCTATCTGCACTATCTTCCCATCCTATAACGTAATTACCCTCCACCCCAGTCCCTAGTTTAAACACTCCTCCAACCTTCTAGCCATCTTCTCCCCCGACACAGCTGCCCCTTCCCCATTGAGGTGCAGCCCATCCCTACGATAGAGCCTGTAGGCGACAGAGAAGTCGGCCCAGTTCTCCAGGAACCCAAACTCCTCCTTCCTACACCAGTTATTGAGCCACTTGTTAACCCCCTAATCTCCCGCTGCCTTTCTTGTGTGCCCCGTGGTACAGGTAGTATTTCGGAAAACACTACCTTTGAGGTCCTTGCCCTAAGCTTGTGACCTAAATCCCTAAAATCATTCTTATGGACGCTCCACCTACCTCTTACTTTGTCATTGGTTTCGATATGGACCATGACCGCTCGATCTTCTCCAGCCCCTCCCAGTAATCTGCGATGTGTCGAACTTGAGCGCCAAGAAGACAACACACCGTTCAATGATCCCGGTATTTGTGAAAGATTGCCCTATCTGTACCCCTAATAATTGAGTCTCCCACTACTAGCACCTGTCTGCCCTGCCCTGATCTCCTGGCCCCCTGCTTACTGGCTGCAGCAGTGCTCTCCCTGAACTGACATCCCCCTCATCTGCCAACCGTGCAAACTTGTTAAGGTGTGTGAGATCAGGGCTAGCCTCCCTGGCACTCTTTCCTCTACCCCGCTTTCTAACTGTTACCCAGCTAGCTACCTCACTTTCCTGAGCCTCCATGCTACCCTCCTCCTTCACATCTACCCCATAGAGTGCCTGCTCAGTGAGCAGCAAACTGTTCCAAATTACCAACATTTCTCACTGTTGAAACTTGCTCGGTTAGATACACGATGTGCGATTCCAAATGGGCAATTTGCTCACATTTTGGACAAAGATATGCACCCTTAAACGGTTGTTCCAGGACTGCATACATTAGACAAGATGTGCACTTGACTACGCTGTCAATAATAGAACACATACTAAATGGGGATTACGCAAGAAAAGAGAAAAAATACAATACAGTGCAGTGGTAAGAAACTGACTTACTGTAGTCCCCTCTTAAAGTCCCTGAATCACTAGTCACTTAGGCTACTTTCACACTTGCGGCAGTGTGATCCGGCGGGCAGTTCCGTCGTCGGAACTGCCCGCCCGATCCGCCGATCTGCCGCTGACTGAAAGCATTTGTGAGACGGATCCGGATGCGGATCCGTCTCACAAATGCATCACAAGGACGGATCCGTCTCTCCGCTTGTCATGCGGACAGACGGATCCGTCTTGTCAATTTTTTCACATTTTTACGGATCCGGCGCTAATACATTCCTATGGGGAAAAATGCCGGATCCGGCATTCCGGCAAGTCTTCAGTTTTTTTCGCCGGAGAGAAAACCGTAGCCTGCTGCGGTTTTCTCTTTTGCCTGATCAGTCAAAACGACTGAACTGAAGACATCCTGATGCAAACTGAACGGATTACTCTCCATTCAGAATGCATGGCGATAAAACTGATCAGTTCTTTTCTGGTATAGAGCCCCTGTGACGGAACTCTATGCCGGAAAAGAAAAACGCAAGTGTGAAAGTACCCTTACTCTAAAGTCATACACTTAATACAAACACACACTTGAAATCAAACACACGAACGCTCACAAACTCGCGTTGTTTGCCTGCTTGTATAAGTGCAGCTCCTAAACAGCTTCAAACCAGACTGCTTTTTTCCTCTGGATTCCTCTACAATACTTCTATATATTACACTACAGAACTTCTGTATAATACAGTACAGTACTTCATAATATGCTACAGTACTTCTGTATAATACACTACAATACTTTTATATAATACTCTACAGTACCTCTGTATTGCAGTGTATGGTGATTTTACTAGCATCCTACTCACAAGGCTGCCGGCTGCCATGCACTGCCAGGCACTCGTACCATTGCAGTTGTGTTGTGGAAGTGGTGTTGGGGGGCCAATTGGGAGGCAGAGGGAGCACTTGTCATTACAGAATATGGTAGACTGTACCAGAAATCTAGGAGTGTCTCATTGAATCTTGGACAGTTTTTGTCATGGTATTAGAGGGACAGAAATTGCGCAAAAGATCGGATAGATAGGTGATATATACATGGATATATACATGGATGTATGGATAGATAGATAGATGATAGAATAAACAGATGATGAGTGGATATAGATAAATGATTGAATATGGATGAATAGATAGATATGTATATAGATAGATAGTAGTGTATGCAGTATTGTAGTTTGTATGTAGTTTATAAAGTGAATGTTAATTCTTTGGATTAGGCACTTTGTGGGTGAGCTCTCCTTTCAGATGCCTTTGGCTGCTGCCAGATTTCTGCAAGCCAGCTAAGTGGCTCAGTGAATAACGGTGCATCAGCAATGTGCAGAGAACCTTAGGAAGAAATGTCCCCTCGGTATCTGAAAATAAACTATTTTAATATTAGCTTTGGACCTTTGGCATTCAGTTTTTGGAGAATAGAAGTTACGTGCACCTATAGGATCCTTTTAAAGTACCTTCCGTTTTTCTGGGATGTTGGATATGTAGAGAAGACCCAATATTGAAGAATCTTCATGATGAAATCTATAGGTACAAGACATCCCAAATCCATGAATTCTCCTAACACGAGTTCCCTTTTAAAGCTGTCCACAACCCTCTTAAACAAGCAGATCTTAGAAATATCTTAAAATGATTCCCTTTTCATGTACATAAAGCTATTTTAGGTAATGTCCAGCAACTGGGGAACTAAAATGTGACTTTTCTAGCAGATGTGTAATGTGATTAGTAATGATAGACTCTGGCTGCATTCTTCTTAGGGCCCATTCAGACAGCCGTAGTGCTTTGCAGATCCGCAAAACACGGACATCGGCCATGTGCGTTCCGCAATTTGCGGACCGCAAATGGCCACAACCATAATAGAAAATGCCTATTCTTGTCCGCGATTGCGGATAAGAATAGGACATCTTCTATCTTTTCTGCGGAGCCGCGGTACGGAATAACGGATGCGGACGGCACGCAGTGTGCTGTGCACATCTTTTGAGGGCCCATAGAAATGAATGGATCCGCAGACCTTCTGCAAAATTGCGGAACGGATGCGGATCCGTTCATACGGCCGTGTGAATGAGCCTATAGTCATATGAAACAATCATTTCCAAGTCTGCAGTTTTGGAATCATCATCCCGATGATTGTGCGCGGTATTATTATAATGAGTGCCAGTTATAGGGTATTCCGGGTTTAGTAAACAATTGTTGCTTTGAGTAATGAAATTATAAAATTTTCCAATATAGTTTAAGCGTTCATTCTTCATGGGTGTCAAAATCTCTGCTTGTAGTCATTGAATGGAGACGTTTAGCGTGTACTTCCGATGGATAAGAATCTGTCCTGTTCATGTGATTATTCTAATGCTTGGTTATGGTGTCATTAAGCTGTTCAGCGCTATGCAGGTGCGTTGCTAGGGTCTCAAAAGATATGGGGCCTAAGCCCCAATGCATGTGGCTCAATTCTTTAAGTCGACCGATGCCGACCCCCCCGCAAACACTAGCACTGAAGACATTTTACTGTACTTGCTATACAGCAGCACATAGCTCTCACATCCAGTGCTTCCCAGGTGACGTCTCTTCCGATGTAGATCTTCTCTGTCATCATCTTCTCCATTCGGTCCAGACAACTTCTCTCAGCCGCCTCATCTCTGCAGAGTGTGACACATAGACATCCTAGGTTCCTCACTTTTCTATCATCATCCCCCAACCTGGAGTCCCCACAGTGTTATCTTGCTGCTCACTGTGCTCCCCAATACCCCAAAATACGATCCTGAAGAAAAATTAGTGCCCCCCATAGTAATAGTGCTCCTCATAGTCCCACCAATAGTAATTCTCTTCTAGATGCCTTCATTAGTAATAATGCCCCCTACAGTGCCCCCAACAGTAATAATGCTCCACAAGAATGCCCCCAATACTGCCCCCTACTGTCCCCCCAAACATGATAACGCTCCCCAAGAGAGCCTCCATTAGTAGAAGAGCCCTCCAGTATTAATAATACCCTTACAGAGCCCCCAGTAGAAATAAGGCCCACCTATTGTTCCCCCAGTGGTAATAAAGCTCTCTACAGACCTCTCCGTAGTAATAAGGCCCCGCATAATGCTCTTAGTAGAAATAATGTGGATCCCTCTTATAGAGCCCCCAGTAGTAATAAGAACGCCTAATATCCCCTGGATTTAAAAAAAACCCTACAGTGCTTCCAGTTTTTATAATGCCCCCTACTGTTATAATGCTCACCCTGAAGTGCCCCCAGTATTTATAATGTCCCTGCAGTGTCCCCTGTAGTTATATTTCTCCATTTAGTGTCCTCAGAAATTATAATTCCTCAGCCCCTCCACTATACAGTCCCATGTAAAGAACATCACCCCCTCCCCAGCCACCTTCAACATACAATCCCATGTAAATAACATCACCCCATCAGCCCTAACATACAGTCCCAGTTAAATAACTCCAACTCCCAGCATTGCTCTGATTCTCCCTTCACTTACCTCTCCTCATGTAGCAGACTCACCACAGCTTCTTCCTAGGAATTCTGTTCACAGCTAAGCCGTCCTCTCCTGCACTGGTCACATGATGGTGACATCATCGCAGGTCCTTTACAGCTACTGCGTTTAGAACTGGTCACATGTCATCACAGGTCCTTCAGCTCTTGCAGGGCATTAGATTCAATTATATTGCCGTCCTGAGGATGGCAATACAGTTCTATCTATCTTGCAGGCAGGACATTCAGGGCCTGGGGCAAAACATCAGGGGCCCAGGCCCTGAATGTTTTAACCTAGCAACGCCCCTGGTGCTATGACTATGGCTGGGGCTAAGCGGTGACTTTGGCAGTGTTGAATTTTTTTGCAGTGCTAGGGTCGGAAAATTGTGAGTCACGCTAAAACCCCATTCAGTTACTTCCCTTGTGTTCAGAGGCTGCACTGCTTTACAGCTGTTTGTGGTCAGCAAAGTTGGCATATAGCCCCAGCCTTAGGGCTCATGCACAGGAATGTATATTCGGTCCTTGCCCAATCCACATTTTTTGCAGATTGAATGCGGACCCATTAATTTCAATGGGGCCGCAAAAGATGCAGTCAGCACATGGTGTGTTGTCCACATCCGCATTCTTGTCCATTTTGCGGACAAGGATAGGAAATTTTTAGAGGAGTTTGAGAAGTATGTAATGAGCGGATTTGCTTAGACGGCAGTGTCTCCGCACCTGGGCTCTACTCATGGTAATTGTAGATGTGACTCTTTCCTTGGGAGACCTTCTGTGAAAGAATGGAAGCAGATACAGAAAAGCAGATATTTTTTGGTTCGTTAATTAAGGGGTTGTACCACCTCATACATTGGTGGCATATCACTTAGAACGGACCTGGAAAGTCCCAGAGGGTGCACCGCGCATGCACGGTCGCCCTCCATTCATTCCTATGGAAGTGTCGAAAATAGCAGAGCGGCACGCGGCCACCCTTCCATTCACTTCTGTGGGGCTGACGGAAATAGCCGAGCCCAGCTATCGGCTATTTTTGGTGCTCCCATAGGGATGAATGGAGGGTATTCGAGGTGTGCCCTCCTGGGCTCCGTTCTAAGTATAGGTGGGACCCGCATTTATCAGACATTGAGGGCATATCCTTGCGATATGCCCCCAATGTCAACGATAGTACAACCCCTTTAAGGGCTGTCAGTGCTTCTAAGAGTTGACTCTGGTTCTGACATGATTGTCCATGTTCATGAATTTCTAAGAGTTAATGTGAAATAATCGGTTAAGTATCCTGCAGGCCATGGGAACTATTTCTGGCAAACCGGCAGCTACGGCCATTGTTACAAAGGTGCTGAGCTACCGGTCTTTCCGTTGATATATTTTCAGTATAATTACACGGCTAATTAGTGAGATAGGTGCAGAAGGGAGAAAATGACAGGCCCAGTTGCTCAGTGTTTTACTTGGTCCATAGGTTAAAATCTGACATGTCATGTATGGAGTAAGCCTGTAAGTAAAAAGACAAGATGGAGATCATATTCATTTTGCTCATAACCGCTCGTTTCCATGGGAAACCTGAGACGATCCGTTGATTGTAGCTCCTGCTTATTCATAAAAAGGGGTTGTCTTTGTAGATTAATTTGCTATGAAATTGGACCTAGAGCCTTGGACTGCAAAATGACAATCTGGGAGGTGGGACTGATTTGAGAACTGATAATATGTTGATAATATGTTGACTCCTGACTCGGCATACTGTATAATATTGAATGATGCTATCCAGTCATTTTTGTGTAATGATGTTATGCAACTTTCTAATATACTTTACATTTCAGTTCCTCATCATTGTCAAGACCACTCATTGCAGTCCACGAATGTCCACATTCAGGGCCTGAATATCCATACAGACCTAGTTCTACTTTCACATAATTACAGTTTTAGACAGTTATAACCCCTGGCTGTCAGCTGTTATCTCTGGGTAAAGCAACATCTGACCATACATTTCTGCTGAAGGCCTAGTCTACCTTAGGCCTCATGCACACGACCGTTGTGTGCATCCGTGGCCGTTGTGCCGTTTTCCGTTTTTTTTCGCGGACCCATTGACTTTCAATGGGTCCGTGGAAAAATCGGAAAATGCACCATTTTGCAGCCGAGACCGTGATCCGTGTATCCTGTCCGTCAAAAAAATATGACCTGTCCTATTTTTTTGACGGACAACGGTTCACGGACCCATTCAAGTCAATGGGTCCGTGAAAGAACACGGATGCACACAAGATTGGCATCCGTGTCCGTGATCGTAGGTTACTTTCGTCTGCATAAAAGCTTTTTCAGAGCTGAGTTTTCATGATGGGGACGCTTCAGGTTAGAATATACTAAAAGAACTGTGTACATGACTGCCCCCTGCTGCCTGGCAGGTGCTGCCAGGCAGCAGGGGGCAGCCCCCCCCCCTGTAGTTAACACATTGGTGGCCAGTGTGGCCGGCCCCCCCCTCCCTCCCCTGTAGTTAACTCATTGGTGGCCAGTGCGGCCGGCCCCCCCCTCCCCTGTAGTTAACTCATTGGTGGCCAGTGGGCCCCCCCTCCCCTGTAGTTAACTCATTGGTGGCCAGTACGGCCGGCCCCCCTCCCTCCCCTGTAGTTAACTCGTTGGTGGCCAGTGGGCCTTCTCCCCTCCCTCCCCCTCCTAATTAAAATCTCCCCCCTATCATTGGTGGCAGCGGAGAGTACCGATCGGAGTCCCAGTTTAATCGCTGGGGCTCCGATCGGTAACCATGGCAACCAGGACGCTACTGCAGTCCCGGTTGCCATGGTTACTTAGCAATTTGTAGAACCATTATACTTACCTGCGAGCTGCGATCTCTGCGTCCGGTCGGGAGCTCCTCCTGCTGGTAAGTGACAGGTCCGGCCGGGAGCTCCTCCTACTGGTAAGTGACAGGTCATGTCACTTACCAGTAGGAGGAGCTCCCGGCCGGACCTGTCACTTACCAGCAGGAGGAGCTCCCGACCGGACGCAGACATCGCAGCTTGCAGGTAAGTATAATGGTTCTACAAATTGCTAAGTAACCATGGCAACCGGGACTGCAGTAGCGTCCTGGTTGCCATGGTTACCGATCGGAGCCCCAGCGATTAAACTGGGACTCCGATCGGTACTCTCCGCTGCCACCAATGATAGGGGGGAGATTTTAATTAGGAGGGGGAGGGAGGGGAGAAGGCCCACTGGCCAACAACGAGTTAACTACAGGGGAGGGGGGGGGCCCACTGGCCACCAACGAGTTAACTACAGGGGAGGGAGGGGGGCCGGCCGCACTGGCCACCAATGAGTTAACTACAGGGGAGGGGGGGCCCACTGGCCACCAATGAGTTAACTACAGGGGAGGGGAGGGGGGCCGGCCACACTGGCCACCAATGTGTCAACTATAGGGGGGGGGGGCTGCCCCCTGCTGCCTGGCAGCACCTGCCAGGCAGCCAGGGGGCAGTCATGTACACAGTTATTTTAGTATATTCTAACCTGAAGAGTCCCCATCACTATGGGAACGCCTCTGTGTTAGAATATACTGTATGATTTGAGTTTCACGATGTAACTCAAATCCGACTGTATATTCTAACATAGAGGCGTTCCCATGGTGATGGGGACGCTTCAAGTTAAAATATACCATCGGATTGGAGAAAACTCAGATCCGATGGTATATTAACTCCTGACTTTACATTGAAAGTCAATGGGGGACGGATCCGTTTGAAATTGCACCATATTGTGTCAACGTCAAACGGATCCGTCCCCATTGACTTGCATTGTAATTCAGGACGGATCCGTTTGGATCCGCACGGCCAGGTGGACACCAAAACGACTTTTTTTTAATGTCCGTGGATCCTCCAAAAATCAAGGAAGACCCACAGACGAAAAAACGGTCACGGATCACGGAGAAATGGAACCCCGTTTTGCGGACCGCAAAAAAATACGGTCGTGTGCATGAGGCCTTAGGCTACTTTCACACTAGCGTTCGGGTGTCCGCTCGTGAGCTCCGTTTGAAGGGGCTCACGAGCGGCCCCGAACGCATCCGTCTGGCCCTAATGCATTCTCAGTGGAGGCGGATCCGCTGAGAATGCATCCGCCTGCCAGCGCTCAGCCTCCGCTCCGCTCAGTGAGCGGACACCTGAACGCTGCTTGCAGCGTTCGGGTGTCCGCCTGGCCGTGCGGAGGCGAGCGGATCCGTCCAGACTTATAATGGAAGTCAATGGGGACGGAGCCGCTTGAAGATGACACTATATGGCTCAATCTTCAAGCGGATCCGTTCCCCATTGACTTTCAATGTAAAGTCTGAACGGATCCGCTCAGGCTACTTTCAGACTTAGAAAATTTTCTAAGTAATAATGCAGACGGATCCGTTCTGAACGGATGCAAACGTCTGCATTATCGGAGCGGATCCGTCTGATGAAACATCAGACGGATCCGCTCCGAACGCTAGTGTGAAAGTAGCCTTAGCAGGACATGTCGGTGAGGTTGCAGTCACACCTGGTGTGGTACGCATTGCCCCGGACGAGAACTATAATTTACATGAAATAATTGGGGGCTTTTTGTAGATTCTTAATTGGTGCTTAGCAGCCTCAACTATGAATCTGATAGCGGCTCTTCATTCCGGCTATATGGTCACATACGGGAGATGCCTTCTAAGAGGTCCATATGGTCTACAAGGGTATATAGAAAGGGATGGTTGTTGGGAGACAAAACCTACAGTTTTCTTATGGAAATGTAACTGAATCGGGAAATTTTGACAGGTATGTTGATGCCAAAACAGATCATATTAGGCAGGGTCATAAATCTATGATGTAGTTTTATTTCTAAGGTGACTAAAAGATTCCAGTTCCCTTTGGATTTTTTGCCCTCCTGACAGTATTATCTGCCTAGATGTAATATGAAGAGTGGCTGTGGATTATTTCAGAATGTCTTCAGAGACCTAGCCATTTCCCTAGGAAAAAAAATCTGAATTGTTAAGTCAGGACTTAAAGCTATCATATCACGTGGGTCATTTTAAGGAAAAAGTAAAATGATGTATTTCCTGTTATGTACTTTTTGTGGCGTTGCCCTTTCTGATATTATATTTCTGGTTTATGTTTTGCAGCAATCATGTACGTAATGGGTGCCCTTGGTCCAGCAGCTGGTTATTTGTTAGGCGGAGTTCTTATCGGATTTTATGTGGATCCCAGCGCCATTGTCAACTTTGAGCAGAGCGATCCCCGATTCATCGGCAACTGGTAAGGACATTGTGAAAGATTAGTGCAATGTGATGCACGCCTGTTTTTTTTAATAAAGCCACTTTGATGGATGTTCAGGGATATCTGTTTCTCAGTCCATGACTTGGGTTGTTTTAAGTGTCTATAAAGCCTACGTGATCCTTCTATCTATGGTCATCCTGTCCTCCACCATAGCCCCAGAGTTTCTCAGAGCCAATATCCAGGTATCACCCCAAGCCCCAGCATTAGGTCCCTCCGCCAACCTCTCAGTACCACTCTATATACCCCAGTCCACCCCCATCCCCCAGATATTTCACCCACACAATCCTCCAATGCTTTAGCCAGGTCTGTACATCCCTTTCTTGGGCCATCCCTGTGTGTTATTTTAGAGAACCTCCCGGATGAGAGAAGGAGGACAACCTCGGGTCACTCCTGAGTGTACCTCCAGGAGCGTGGTTGAGGGATACATGCATTTCCTAAGATAAGAACAAAGGCCACAAGTTACAGATGAACAAATCTCTTCTAAACTAATGAAATTAGTCTGAATTTCCCCGAAAATTTGGATTTAAAGTGGTTGGCTACCTCCTGGGTACTGTTGTGTTTGTAATGACTATATGGCATTTAGTAATATAGACTTTCTTTATATTCTGCACCATTTTCTACATTTCATTAAGTATGCCAAGTCTTTTATGCTGTCCACACAGAGGTCTTGTCCAATAAATGGCTGCTGATAGAGGGTCATGTGACCAGGCAAATAACCTCCATGTGACATCTCCTTCCTTCAGATACATTATATCAGCCATCTGCACTTGAACTGCTGGAGTTTAGTTAATGTCCAGTGTATTAGAACGGAGGTGGCTGAGTGATATTTCTGGTCACATGGCCCTCCATCAGTAGCCATCTTATGGACAGGACCTCCCTGTGGACAGCACAAAAGACTGGGCAAACAAGTGACTTACCTTATGAAACATAGAAAAAGGCACAGAATTTTAATAAAGGCTATATGTGTAAGTGTCATGCTTTTACAAGCACATTTGTCAATAGTAACCAGAAAGTGTCCAAGCCCTTCACAGGAATCTGAAACACTTGCTACTTGTTTCAGACAAATTGCGCTAAATGGTGGCCACTATTGAACAGGTTAGGAGACAAAGAAGAAGGAATATGCCCCCCAAAAGGATGCTTTTTGGACCATTTTTTCATTTTAAAAAACATCCGAGCATTTAACTCCTCAGATGCCGCTGTCAGTAGTGACTGTGGCATCTATGGGGTTAGACAGACGGAGGGCACTTTGTGGAAAAATCATGGGGCTTCGATCGATTGCTATGATAGCAATCACCCCTCTTTCCCAAATTCTCACAGAAATGAACAAACTTAAAGGCTATTACCACATTCAGGGGCAAGTTTTTATTGTTGCATTTTGCTAATTTTTGGCTGAGAATCATTTTTTAAGTACAATAATTTGTAAGTTTCACCTAGCTGCAGTTATCCCGCTTTTAGGCCTCATACACACAGCCGTTGTTTTGGTCCGCAAACGGCGGCTCGGATGCGGACCCATTAACTTCAATGGGGCCGCAAAAGATGCGGACAGCACATCCATTGCTCCGTTCTGTGGCCCCGCTAAAAAAATATAACATGTCCTATTCTTGTCCGCGCTTTGCGGACAAGAATAGGCATTTATATTGAAGGCTGTCCGTGCCGTTCCGCAAATTGTGGAACTCGCACGGACGTCATCCGTGTTTTGCGGATCCGCGATTTGCGGACCGCAAAACACACCACGGTCGTGTGCATGTAGCCTTACTCTGAGACGTCATCTGACGGTTATGTATAGCCCTTATCTCTGTACTTCTAACAGCTCATAAACATTTATTTTAGCCGCATGCTTATCAGTTTGATAAGAATAGAACTATATTGAGTTTTTATGAGCTGCAGGAATTTAGAGAGGGCTATACATACTATACTAGCCGTCAACTGAGTTCCCTGATGGGACATAGTGTAAACAGAAAGCCTGCTACCGTGAAAATACACAGAAACTCAATGCTGTACAGAGAAAGGGGCTGAACATGTTTTGATAAAGACCATTGAAAAAAATTTTTTTGTTCATAAGGAGCACAATTCTTAATTTTTCCTTTTTATATGGATTGGACCACTAAAAGAACAAAATTGTTTACCTTTCCGTTAAATCTTACACGCACCATGATTTACAGTTATGTGTTGCCGTGTAAATGTATGGAGTAGGCTCATGCATTGAGCCCGCTCCATGTAATACAGCAGGCACCCGGCAAGAATGACTGAGATGACACGGTTCCCAGTCATTTAACCCCTATAGGTGCTTTGGTCAGTAGCGTTCATGGCATCTGTGGGGATAGGCAGAGGGAGGGATCTATGCTGATTGGAGCCCCTATGGTGAAATGGCGGGTCTGTGATTGGTTGCTATTACAGCCTGGGGCCTGAGGCATGAATTCCATAGGCTGCAATAGTAGTCTATGGGACAAACCTTCAGAGGATTGCACTTTAAAGTCCCCTAAGGCAGTGTTCCTCAACTTCAGTCCTTAGGGCCCACCTGCCGGTCATGTTTTCAGGATTTCCTTAGTATTGAGCAGGTGATATAATTAGTGCCAGAGCATCAGAACTTACTACAGGTATTCATTCTGTGGGATATTCTTAAATCAAGACCAGAGGGTGGGTCCTGAGGACTGGAGTGGAGGAACATTGCCCTAAGGGGGCTAAAAATTACAGTAAAAAAAGCTCAAATGTAAAAAAAAGGTTTAAAAAAGTGTAAAAAACTAAAATAATGCAAAATTCTAATCACCCCCCTTCCCAATTTTACATATAAAAATAAACAATAAAAAATAAACATAATAGATATCACCATTTCCAAAAATGTCTAAACTGTTAAAATATAAAAATATTTTTAAAAATAAAAATCCGAAATCTATTGGATAACACTGACAGCATTATGTTAGTGTTATCCAGTACATTCCAGACCTCTAAGGGTTATATAGCATCATAAATCAATATAAGTGCTGGAAGTTCAGGACGGGTGCTGCGCTGCGAGTCTGGAGCGGGACACTCGCTCATCTGAAACGGCCTATTTTGGGTGTAACTCTGCTTTCCCAGAAACAGATAACCCTATCTTTCAGCTACTTTTATTATCCTATAGCATAAGAGTTCTTGAATTTGAAATGGCTGTAACTAAAAATTACATATCAGCTACTTAAATCCAGCCCCTGCAGGCCCTGTCATGTTAAGTTTGTGTTGTTCCAGCATCTTCTTCAGAGGAGGAGGGGAAGCCATTATTAGCTTTATCTCTTACACTGAATCAGCAGCTGAAGTCTTTGGCAGGAACTGAGAACTTGAGAGGGCAAAAAAACACCTGCTCGCAGCATTCCAGGTCCAACGCTGACCTTCCACCTCCAAATCTTCTGGTTGGACCGCTGGGCCAGGAGTGTGGTGTGCTGTCAGTCAGTGGCCTCAGCATGTGAGCCCTATCCACTGCTGGGACCTCCACCAATCCTGAGAATAGGCGCCCCACACTCTTCAAGAATGGAGTGTGGTTCTCAGCTACTTCCAGCAGAGCCATGGAGATGAATGAAGTGGCAGTGCGCATACTCGACCTATCGCTCCATTCATTTTGGGGGTCCCAGCAGAGTAGAGATTCCCTATTCTTGTGTACAGCGGGGGTCCCAGTTGGTCAGACCCACATAATCTAATAGTTGTACCCGATCCTGTGCATGGGGGATAACTTAAAGGCGTTGTTTTTTTTAAATCTTGCCCCCGTGCATCTGTAATATGGTGTATGTCTAGATGATGATCATTGTATAAATCACAGAAGAAAAAAAATGCACCGGATATGCCACTGACTATACTAGCTGGTCATACAAGCAGATATTAAAAGCTGAGACTTTTGCCAATATATTCCTGTCAGGAACACATCGGAGCCCCTCATGCACCACGTCACGGTGTCTCAGCATGGCAAAGGGTCCTACCACTACGCTAACTATGGTGTGAACACGGTCTGAAGGTGATGAAATCCAGCTCACAGCCAATCCAGCTCACAGCTCACAGCCAAGCTTCCACACAACCGCATAGCAGGACAACTAATGCAATGTCAGACATCCCAACCTGCAAAAACTCATTTCAGGGAGGCGCACTTCTCATTTCAGGGAGGTTTTCTTTTTTTTTTTTCTTTCACAAACTTTTTATTACATTTTCCAAACATATACAGTATCTGCACACTTTGCTCTATGGTGTGGAGGACGGGGCTCATTACCCTGCCCCAAATTATCATATTTATGTATATGATTAAAGGGATTCTGTCACCTCCTATAAGCCCTGTGAGCTAAACATCTGCTCATGTCCAGGGTAGCATTCTGATTTCTAAGGTGGCCTTATAAAAGCTATTTGTGGCTTTATTCTGCGGAAAAACAGGTTTTACTAACCTGTCAATCATTGAATTAAGGTGCCCAAGCAGGGGAGGTCTGTGGATGCATGGTGCCCGGCCGCACGCATCGCCGTTCGTGCCCATCGCCGCCTTCTACTCTTTAGTGCCGCCTCTCCCTCCCTCCCCCTCCTCCCACTTTGAGATCCCGCGCATGCGCACAGGCTCAGCCTGATGCGCCGTTGCGGACTGCTGGCATCGGCTTCTTCTTGCACTGTGCGCATGCGCCGAGAAGGGGACACTGCTACAGGTTGCCGGAAAGATTTACTGCGAGTAAACTAAAGATGGGAAGTTCGGATCTTTCGCATGAATCGGTTCATTTGAATCAGTTCATTCAAGTGAACCGAATCATGAATCGAATCTTCGGTTCATTCGCTGAGCTGACAAGAAGCAAGTGAACCGAAGCTTAGGTTGCGCAATGCGCATGCGCGGATGCTTGGATTCACTTGCTGACTCGCTGAGTCGGCTCTTGGTCTGAGTCAGGAAGTTTATTCTTTAAAACCCTGTGTGTAATTATCTACCCCACTGTAGGAAAAAAACAAGCATCCAGGGGGTGTGAATTTAACACTGGGGTAAATAATATAATTAAAATGGAGGGTTAAATGTGTAAATGTATTTAAAAAAAATGAGACAGAAGAAGGGATGCCTTCATGCCTTTAACATATATATCTCCTTGAGAAGCCAATTTGACCCTAAAGGGTTAATTCAACCTGTAATCTAAACTCTGTCCTGTCACTTCTCTTATCTCTCTGCTCTGCTATCAGTGAACCTTTCTTATATTGTCTCACATGGGGTGTCAGGGAGCCGCTATCTAATAGAGGGAGACTCCCTGAACTTCAGGGAGACTTGAGATCCCTGCAATGTGAACAGAGCAAGACTGTAAGCCTCACCCATATCAGACCGTGTGATGGAGGTTACCAGGGGCAAAAGAATGTTAAATGCCAGGTAAAGGCACAGTCAATTCATATAAAACAAAATCACTGAAATATAGTGGCCAATATGGGGGAGCTGCTCAAACCCCAAACACTGTAGCGTGTTTCTCATTGGGGGAACAGTCCCACCGCATGTGGACCGCTGCAAACGACCATCCCCAGCTGGGGCTCCGATGTGTTCCTGACAGGAATATATTGGCAAAAGTCTCAGCTTTTAATATCTGCTTGTATGACCAGCCAGTATAGTCAGTGGCATATCCGTTTGGTGCATTTTTTTTCCCCTGTGATTTATATATTTATATATTTTCATCCGCACAATGCTCCGTTTTGTGTAGGATGCCTTTGTGGTGCATGTGGACCGCGCCAGCATCCTCCATTGTACGCATTTTTTGCTGGGGATAGTCGTTTGCTGCGGTCCACATGCGGTGGGGCTGCTCCCCCAATGAGAAACAAGCTACAGTGTTTGGGGTCTGAGCGGTTCCCCCATATTGGCCACTATATTTCTGTGATTTAGATGATGATCATTGCCTTTCTAAATAGTTGTCCGACACTTTTGGCATGTGATCCTAGCCCGTTTACTACCCGCAATGTACGTGGGTTGCGCATGTGCAGTCAGGGCAGGTTAGGGCACTTTGAGCAGTCAGCTCCTGAGGCTGCCTGACTGCGCCAGTCTTGATGGGACTTTCGCTGCCAGAGGAAGCATGTCATTTATGAAGAGGCGCAGGCCTCAATATTTAATGAGAATGTGTAAAATCTGATAATAACCTATTTTTTAAATCAGTGATGCCCAACCTACGGCCCGCGGGCCAAATCTGGCCCGCAAAGCTGTGTCATGCGGCCCCTGCGACTCCCTGGAAAAAGTTTAAGGTGTACCAATACGCCTTAGACTTTCCCCCACATTCATCAGCGCAGTGAGCGCTGTGAACGGCACAGGCAGCGCAGCGATGCTGCCTGTGCCTGAAATAGCCAATAGCAAAGCTCCTTACAGCAAGGAGCTTTGTTATTGGTTGGTATAGGCAGGCACCGGAGCAAAACAGGTCCTGCAGCAGGGAAAGCCGGCAGGAGCTGGAAGGAGGAGGGGCCGGCTCCAGGGATGGCTGTTGTAAGAGAGCGGGGCGCGCTAAACGAGGACCTTGGGACATGCAAGTTGAGAAAAATGAAAAAAATATGCTGAGTGTTCCCCTATGATGCTCAGATGGTGGTTGAGGGGGAATTAGCGCAGGGGCGCCAGGGGAGTGGTGTATATGAGTATATAACCTAATATACCGTACTAATGTCCCTTGGACTAACTTACACCTATTACCGGTAATCCTGCACCTCCTTATCCTAAAACTTAACCTTTATTCATATTAATTCTAATAGGTAACTAAGGATTCTTATAAAAAATTTGCCAGTTGGTCTCTAGATTGTAGTTAATAATTTTCCTTTGGTATCTCCTGGTTCGGAATATACACTGTTGCCTTACTGGCTGCGCGCTGCCAGCATTACTAGGTTCAATGTATCTAATGTCTCCTACTTAACATTAGGGATCGACCGATTTTTTAGGGCCGATACCGATAATTTGTGAATTTTCAGGCCGATAGCCGATATTTTATACCGATATTCTGGGAATTTTTATTTTTGAGAAAAAAATTATTTCCTACACAAATCTGCTGAAAATTAATATGTTCATTGTTAACGTGTATTTTTATTTTTTTTTGTAAATCTTTTTCATTTATACTTAATATTTTTGTTTGTTTTTTTTGTTTTGTTTTACTAACTTTTAGCCCCCTTAGGGACTAGAACCCTTGTCCTATTCACCCTGATAGATCTCTATCAGGGTGAATAGGATCTCACACTGTCCCTGCTGCTCTGTGCTTTGTGCACACAGCAGCATGGAGCTTAACATGGCAGCCAGGGCTTCAATAGCGTCCTGGCTGCCATGGTAACCGATCGGAGCCCCAGGCTTACACTGCTGGGGCTCCGATCGGAGGAGCAGGGAAGAGGGGACCCTGTGGCCACTGCCACCAATGATTGATACTGGGAGGGGGGGGGCGCACTGCGCCACCAATGTTTTTACTATTGGGATGGGGGTGGGGGGCGCACTGCGCCACCAATGAAGATAAGTCTCTCATTCATATGCAGGAGGCGGGAGCTGGCTGCAGAATCACATAGCCGGCTCCCGACCTCTATGAGCGGTAGCTGCGATCCGCGGCACCTAAGGGGTTAACTACCGCGGACCGCAGATACCGCTCATAGAGGTCGGGAGCCGGCTATGTGATTCTGCAGCCAGCTCCCGCCTCCTGCATATGAATGAGAGACTCATCTTCATTGGTGGAGCGGTGGCCACAGCCCCTCCCCTTCTCTTGTCTTCTCTCCTGTCATTGGCGGCAGCAGCCGCACAGGGGGAGGGAGACACTGCTTCCTTCTCCCCTGTGCTGCGGAGGGAACACAGAGATCGCTGAGAGCAGCGCGTTCTGTGTTCCCAATATGTTATCGGTATATCGGCAAAATAGATGCCGATACCGATAACATTCAAAATCCTGAATATCGGTAAATCCGATAATCGGTCGATCCCTACTTAAAGGGCTTCTGTCACCCCACTAAACCGTTTTTTTTTTTTTTGGTTACTAATAATCCCTATAGTGCGATCTCAGCATACATAAGCAAAATAATGATTTTCGTTCAGTAGAATTTGCTAAAAATCGATTTTTAAAAAATGCAAATTACCTTGCTACCAGCAAGTAGGGCGGCTACTTGCTGGTAGCAGCCGCATCCTCCGACCCTAAAGACGCCCCCTCGGCATTGTGATTGACAGGGCCAGCGAACGGAATCGTTCTCTGCTGGCTCTGTTAGAATTTTCAAATCTCGCGCCTGCGCCGTACATGTCTTCAATCGGCGCAGGCGCATTGAGAGGCGGCCGCTGGCTGGACCGCTCCATCCTCAATGCGCCTGCGCCGGTGACGTCATCGCATACACCCGGAAGAGAAGACGCCGGCATCGCTGGAAGGAGGCGGAGAGTCTGGATGACGTCGCTGGATGCTCGAATCAGGTAAGTATGTAGGTAATAAGCATGCTGCCACAAAAACCACCAACGAAATGAGAATAAAAAATAATAAATGATTTAATAAAGAGTACAATTATTAACACTATACCACCAACGAATATGAATAATAAGCACCTACTCAATAAATATACAGATGCTTATATATGACACATATATAAATATCTGTATATGTCTGTCAAATAGTAAATACATATATATATATATATATGCTATATATATATATATATATATATATATATATTTTTGAGTAAGTGATATATATCATTATATATGTTTCTTTGTGTATATATTACTATATATATGTTCACGGACTGGCATATATATACACATAGAAACAGATATAGAGATACACATATATATATATATATATATATATATACATAGAGTAATGCCAATATATTATCATATATGCCTGTCCATCTCTGCATGTCCATGTCTGCCTGTCCATCTCTGCGTGTCCATGTCTGCCTGTCCATCTCTGCGTCTCCATGTCTGCCTGTCCATCTCTGCCTGTCCATCTCTGCGTGTCCATGTCTGCCTGTCCATCTCTGCGTCTCCATGTCTGCCTGTCCATGTCTGCCTGTCCATCTCTGCGTGTCCATGTCTGCCTGTCCATCTCTGCGTCTCCATGTCTGCCTGTCCATGTCTGCCTGTCCATCTCTGCGTCTCCATGTCTGCCTGTCCATCTCTGCCTGTCCATCTCTGTGTCTCCATGTCTGCCTGTCCATCTCTGCCTGTCCATGTCTGCCTGTCCATCTCTGCGTCTCCATGTCTGCCTGTCCATCTCTGCCTGTCCATCTCTGCGTGTCCATGTCTGCCTGTCCATCTCTGCGTCTCCATGTCTGCCTGTCCATCTCTGCCTGTCCATCTCTGCCTGTCCATCTCTGCCTGTCCATCTCTGCGTGTCCATGTCTGCCTGTCCATGTCTGCCTGTCCATGTCTGCCTGTCCATCTCTGTGTGTCCATCTCCCCGTGTCCATGTCATGTCCGCCTGTCCATGTCTGCGTGTCCATCTCTGCGTGTCCATGTCTGCCTGTCCATGTGTGCGTGTCCATGTCTGCGTATCCATCTCTGCGTGTCCATGTCTGCCTGTCCATCTATGCGTCTCCATCTCTGCGTCTCCATGTCTGCGTGTCCATCTCTGATCGTCCATCTCTGCCTGTCCATGTCTGCCTGTCAATCTCTGCGTCTCCATCTCTACGTGTCCATGTCTGCCTGTCCATTTTTATGGGTGAGACGAAGTGACAAAAGAAAGGGTACTTTTTTAAACCTTTTTTTTCCCCACATATTTTAAGCCTCTCTAGGGTACATGAATTTGCAATCTTCTACCATACACTTCAACAAATTACTAGCCTATAGGAGATACATTATGTTCCTATGGAGCCATTGTTGATTACAGACTTTGCCTCTGGGTGTTTGGTGAGCAGGCGCCAAAGTCCTGACTTTCACGGTGCATTTATGGTGGCGATCGAGAAGGGGTTAATATAACAAAATTTTGTAACTAGTGTAATTAAGTTTTGCTGTTTGTGATTTGCTTTTTTTCCCCTTTGCTGGAGGGAAACACAGCACAAACTCAGGTATATTGTTGCAAAAACCGCATGCGCAGCTTTTGTCTGCAGCCATAACGCAGCGCAGCCTTGATGTGTGGCAGCACCCTAATTGTGCCGCTGATCAGCCGATAAATGAGCAAATGCTCAGTTGCATCTTTCTTCAGGATGAAGGATGCACGATCATCCACAGTACATGTCAGAGTGTAATTAGGGATGTGGTGTGGATAATCAGTAGACCTGGATGAGGGAGGAACAACTGTGGTAGCGATTATTCCTCCCCCATTCTCTTTATATCGGCCTATGTAATAGGCCAATTCAAATGAGCAGAGATTGACCTTTTTTTTTGCAGTCCCTTAAATAGATTAATGTCAAAATGTGGCCCCCAGACCAAAATAAGGTTATGCACCCTTGGTCTAGATAATGAGACCTTCGCTGATATTCATACATAACGCTAGATTTGAAAATGGGTCTTTTTGAATTCATCTATCTTTTTTTTCATATTCTTTAATTCACCAAAAAATAAAGTGATGTACTTACTGTGGATCTCACTTTCGGCTTGCAGGTGGAGTGGGTTTCTGCTCTGTGCTATGGCAATGTTACTTGTCATCTTCCCAATGTTTACCTTCCCAAAGAAACTCCCCCCTCGACAGAAGAAGAAGAAGAAAAAGAAAAGTAACTCATATGATGTTTCCAGTGAAGATGATGTGATGAAAGAGAAATCTAGCAACACAGTGAAAGTAGATGCGGGTGTTGGCCCATCCATTGGGTTTGGCAAGAATTTTAGAGGTAAAATAACATCAATGATGTCATTATTTGTAAGTTTTATAACATTAGCAGCTTCATGGGCTTGGGTAAAGAAAACCTGTCACCACAAAATGCAATGCAAAGCAATCTGCAGGCAGCATGGGACAGTATGTGGCTCCATGTTGTAGGCAGGTCCAAATTATCAGAAGGCAGCGCCAACACAACTAGGCAGGGTCAGCAATACCATATTGTGGCACAAAATACCACACTATCAGAGCCAGATACCTCAGTGCAGCATAAAAAAAACAAAGTGCATCACAAAATAATTCCCCAACAGCACAAAATACCTTCTCAGAAGGTTCTCCTCTGTGGTGGACAGTGCCAGCTGCCACATTCTGTCCTATTCCAGTTTCCTCAGGATGGCAATACAGTTGAATTCAGGAACCAGGAGGACACCTGTGGTTGCCGGCCAGGTACATAACTACTTGACGCCACCATAGTTAATTAACTCTGGGAGCAAAAACATCATTACTTTCCTGGCTGGTGACCTTGAGGAGGGCTCAGGCTTCCACCTGGGCGTCGGCCCACCAGGAAATTTCCCTGTAGAGTCCATGGCCAGTCCATCAATGAGAGCAGGAGAAGCTGAGCAGATTGATATATTGTTTTATGGGAAAAGATTCAGTAAAATTTGAAATTTATACATTTATATCTCAGCTTTTTTCTAACTTTGTATAATTGCAAGCGATCAAAAAGGCGTATGCCCCCAAAATAGTACCAATCAAATCGTCACCTCATCCCGCAAAAATTAGACCCTACCTAAGTCAATTGGTCAAAAAAAAAAAAAGCTTTGGCTCTCAGACAATGGAGACACTAAAATATGATTTTTTTTGCTTCAAAACTGTTATTGTGCTAAAGTGAAATAAAAAAAAGTAGACATATTAGGTATTGCTGTGTCCGTAACAACCTGCTCTATAAAAATACCACATGACCTAACCCCTCAGGTGAACACCGTAAAAATAAAAAAATAAAAACAGTGCCAAAAAAGCAATTTTTTGTCACTTTACATCACAAAAATTGCAATACCAAGCGATTAAAAAGGCATATGCCCCCCAAAATAGTACCAATCAAACTGTCACCTCATCTCGCAAAATAGGAGACCCCTACCTAAGACAATCGGTCAAAAAATGAAAAAGCTATGGTTCTCAGACTATGGAGACACTAAAACGCTATTATTGTATAAAACTTAAATAAATAAGAAAAATTATACATATTAGATATTGCCACGTCCGTAACGATCTTCCCTATAAAAATATCACATGACCTAACCCCTCGGGTGAACGCTGGAAAAATAAATAAATAAATAAAAACTGTTCCAAAGTTACCCATTTTTTGGTCACCTTGCCCCATAAAGTGTAATAATGAATGATCAAAAATCTTATGTACCCAAAAATGGTACCATAAAACCATCAACTCTTCCTGCAAAAAACGAGCCCCTGCACAAGACGATCGGCAGAAAAAAAATTGCTTTATTATGTAAAACTGAAACAAACAAAGAAAGTAGACATATTTAATATCATTGCATCCGTAACAACCTGTTCTATAAAAATAGCGCATGATCTACCCTGTCAGATGAATGTTGTAAAAAACAAAAAATAAAAACGATGCCAAAACATTCATTTTTGGTTACCTTGCCTCAGAAAAAACTTAATATAGAGCAATTAAAAATCATATGTACCTCAAAATAGTACCAATAAAACTGTCACCTTATCCCCTAGTTTCCAAAATTGGGTCACTTTTTGGGAGTTTCTACTGTAAGAGTGCATCAGGAGGGCTTAAAATGGGACATGGCATCTAAAAACTAGTCCAGCAAAATCTGCCTTCCAAAAACCATATGGCGTTCCTTTTCTTCTGTGCCCTGTAGTGTGCCCTTACATCAGTTTACGACCACATGTGGGGTGTTTCTGTAAACCGCAGAGTCAGAGTAATAAATATTGAGTTTTGTTTGGCTGTTAACCCTCGATGTTTTAAAGAAAAAAATGGATTACAATGGAAAATCTGCCAAAAAATGACATTTTGAAATTTCATCTGCATTTTCCTTTAATTCTTGTGGAACACCTAAAGGGTTAACAAAGTTTGTAAAATCAGTTTTGAGTAGCTTGAGGGGTGTAGTTTCTACAATAGGGTAATTTATGGGTGGTTTCCATTATGTAGGCCCCACAAAGTGACTTGAGACCTGAACTGGTCTTTAAAAAGTGGGTTTTGTAAATTGTCTTAAAAATTTTAAGAATTGTTTCTAAAATACAAAGCCTTCTAACGTCCTAAAAAATAAAATGACATTTACAAAATAATGCCAACATAAAGTAGACATATGGGGAATGTTAAGTAATAAATATTTTATAAGGTATCACTTTCTGTTTTAAAAGCAAAGAAATTGAAATTTAGAAAATTTCACGTTTTGTAAATTTAGGATTTTTTCATAAATAAAGGTGAAATTTATTGACTCAAATCTATTACTATCATGAAGTACAATCTCAGAATGGCTTGGATAAATAAAAGTGTTCCAAAGTTATTACCACATAAAGTGACACATGTCAGATTTGCAAAAAATGCCCTGGGCAGGAAGGTGAAATCTGGCCCGTGGTAGAAAGGATTAAAAGGGTTATCCCATGATTAATGTAAAAAACTAAAATGAGACATCATATAGTACATTACAATCTCTTTCTAACACAGCTAGAACCAGCCCTGTACCTCACATGGATCCAGAGATCTCCCCATTCATTGTTCTGCTAGATTTATATCAAGCTGGCAGCTCAAGGGGAGTGTCTTTTCTGCTGCTGCTCAGGGGGCGTGCCTCAGCTCTCCCTATCACAGCTCAGGGGCGTGTCTCAGCTCTCCCTATCACAGCTCAGGGGCGTGTCTCAGCTCTCCCTATCACAGCAGGTGGCGCTATACAGACACTTTTATTGAATAGCTCAGGGGCCATGCTAAATTTCTAATGACATGCAATTGCAAAATAATTCATATCCAGGTGCTAGTTTGAAAACTGTAGAATATTTTTCGTGGGACAACCCCTTTAATGGTATCAATAAAATCTATAGCTTACCCTGCAAAAAATGAGCCCTCAGACAAAAATAAAAAAGTTATGATTGTGAGAATATTGCAACACAAAGCAATAATTTTTTTTTTAAATAAGCAGTTTTTAAATGTTGTAAAACATAACAAAAACATGTAAATTTGGCATTGCCATCATCATACTAAGCTGCACAGTAAAGTTAAAATGTCATTTTTACTGTGCACTTAACACCGTAAAAATGAAACCCCCACATTTTTTTAAAAAGTTATACAACTGACCTGCTAGACTCCAGTTCACCTGATATACTCCAAAATGGTGCCAAAAATAATATAAATATCAGTTGCTCTGCATAAAACAAACCCCTAAGTTATGGCATTGCAGACCAATCCTGATAGATATGTTTTAGATACATTTTACTGAAAACTGAAATCTGCTGTGTATGGTCGGCTTAAAGGGGTTTTCCAGCAGGATTAAATGTTTATCTTTAAATATTTACATATGGCCTAGAGCAGGTTAAAAAATAAAGAATAATTACTCACGATCACAGACTGCCGCTGCTGTCCTTCCGATGCTTCCCGCTCTCCACTGCTCTCCACTTCCTGGCCCTGGGTCAGCGCACAGGAAATGGTAGAAGTCAGCTCAGCCAGTCACCGCAGCAGCCAATGATTTGCTGAATCGGCATCTTGAGGCATTTCCTGTGTGTTGAGCTTTCCACCTCCAGGTCCAGAGGTAGACTGCAGTGGGTACTGGAAGCAAGAGAAGTAGCAAGGATCTATGAGGGTGAGTAATGTTTTGTAACCCACTCTGAGCCATTGTGAACTACTCAGGGCCTGTCGGTGATCTCCTAGTGATCTACTGGTTCGTTGGGTAAGACCTGGATAACTTTGCCCATAGTATTCATCAGGAAAAGTGAATCATGGGACTTTGGTAAGATTAAACCTTGTTTGTAAAAGAACTGGAAGATACAGAATTTATGATGCAACCAATGCTTTTTTAGTGTTTAGTGTGCAACAAACTGTGTTGTTTTTTTTACAATTAGTAGAATTGTACTTTGTGATTTTTATTTTTATTTTTTGTATCGAAGTGAAGTGACTCTAAAAATGTGCAGAATAAATGATATGTAACTTGTTGGTGGCAAATCTCTTGCAGGAAATCCACTACATGCCCTCATTTCAGGTATCCGACACATATTGTTTTATTTTTCCATTCATTCTTTATAAACTTCATCTCTTGTCATTTTTAGACCTTCCAAGAGCAGCAGTCAGAATTTTAAGCAACATGACATTCCTTTTTGTGAGTTTGTCATACACAGCTGAGAGTGCCATTGTCACCGCTTTTATTACCTTCATTCCCAAGTTCATCGAGTCTCAGTTTGGCATCCCAGCTTCCAGTGCCAGCATCTACACTGGTAAGGTCATGCTGATGATGCATGTGAATTACAATAGGAAATGGGCTTTTATGAAATGACTGATAAAGACAACATTTGTTTAAAGGGACAGTCTGGGATCAATAAGTGTCTGGAGGTGATGTATAAACTAATAAAAGAATCACTGCTTTAAAGGGAACCTGTCACCGGGATTTTGTGTATAGAGCTGAGGACATGGGTTGCTAGATGGCCGCTAGCACATCCGCAATACCCAGTCCCCATAGCTCTGTGTGCTTTTATTGTGTATAAAAACCGATTTGATACATATGCAAATTAACCTGAGACGAGTCAGAGCTTGAAAATATGACTCTTCTCTGGTCACACAAGTAAGATATGACTCTTTTATGTTAATTTGCATATGTATCAAATCCTTTTTTTTACACAATAAAAGCACACAGAGCTATGGGGACTGGGTATTGTGGATGTGCTAGTGGCCATCCAGCAACCCATGTCCTCAGCTCTATACACAAAATCCTGGTGACAGGTTCCCTTTAATATTTATAGAGTAACCTCCGGATAGGTCATCAATGTGGGTCTCTCCCACGATCAACTGTTTGAAGAGGACGCAGTGCTCACCGTTCTTCTTAGACTAGTAACGTCACGGTAATTGGACACAAGGCCAGTTTGCAGCTCAGGCCCATTCAAGTGAATGGGCCTTGGCTGCAGTACCAAGCATAGCCACTAGTAAGCTGTAGGGAGGCTGTAGTGCTCAGGGGGGAGCAGCAGCTTCTTCAAGCAGCTGATCGGCGGGGGTGCCGGAAGTCAATCCCCCAGTGATCAGATATTGATGACCTATCCTAAGGATAGGCCATCAATATTGAACTCCTGGAAAAACCCTTTAAATTCCCATCTGCTCCAGCACTGCCTCATTCTTTGTTGATCTTAGACAAACCCTTTAATAGTTGTATAGAAATGATATAACATGGTAAGTATCTTCTCAAAAGGTTTCTAACCATTTGATGCCTTATGGAACATTATAAAATGTCTGCTTTAGCCTCTCCTTCTTCAGTAGTTTAGATTCTTGAGGCCATGGACGCATACATTATGTGCAAGCTACGAGCTGCTGTGGATTTGAGCTAGTAAATTTGCTGGACAATGGGATGCCACAGCGCTCCTGCTAAGTCACGCCCATGTCATGCCCACTTTTCAAAAAGGTGGCAAGCATGGTGTAAAACCTACTTTTTAACGGTACTGTTCTGGTGTAGGGGTGGATATATTCCACCCATTCTCTTCTGTAAAATCTTTCAATATTCTCTTAATGGGAACCTGTCACCTCAAAAACGCATATAAAACCGCCAGCATTACCTCATCGTAGCCCCCAGTCTGTTAATAATCATATGTTTGATCCGGTAGTCTGACGCTCCATAGATTCAAAAAACGATGTTTTAAGCACCATCAGCGCTATCTTGCCGGTCAGCAAGATCCCTAATTGTCCCCTCTTTTGTTAGATTGACAGCCTACAGTGCGACCGGGATCGCATAAGTCTTGCTCATGCGCGGTGCGCTCTTTGGTAAGGTGTTGCCGCCTGCAGCCAGTGATCACGCTCAGGAGGGTAACGGAATTGCGCGCTCGTTCACACAGGCCGGCGCATGCGCAGAGCGCAGCTGAAACCGGCGTCAGCCGGAGACGGGATCGCACCTTTCCAAGGAGCGCACCGTGCATGCGCGAGACTTATGGGATCCCGGCCGCACTGCAGGCTGTCAATCTAACAAAAGAGGGGACGGTTAGGGAGCGTGCTTACCTTGACTTGAAGCTGACCGGCAAGATAGCGCTGATGGCACTTAATACATCGTTTTTTGAATCTATGGAGCGTCAGACTACCAGATCAAACATATGATTATTAACAGACTGGGGGATACTATGAGGTAATGCTGGCGGTTTTATATGCGTTTTTGAGGTGATAGGTTCCCTTTAAGCCATTTTTGTTGTAGCAGCACCTGTATCGCTCCATATCTAGACAGACATGCCATTTGGGGTATAGAACAACTGGTTTGCAACCTTCAGGAGAGTTGTAATGTCAGCCGAATCCGTTATCATTCAGGTGTTCCAAAAAGAAGAAAATTGGCTTGACGGAAAAGGACAAATTAAGGACATAAATATCTGCTCGCGGGGGTCTGACTATAAGCAGCCCCGCTGATAAGCTGTTGATGTCACCTCCATTAGCGTCATGGCCTTTGTGCAGCTCAGTCCCATTCAAGTGACTAGGACTGAGCTGCAGTATGAGGGACAGCTACTATAAAATGTACAGCGCTGTGCTTGGCATACCATGAACACCAGGGGTGCAGGGAGTCCTGAGGATAGGTCATCAATATGTAATTCCTGGAAACCCCCTTTAATCTAGATTAAATATTTTATTTACCACAGTTACCACATGAATTATTTTTTGGCATAAATTAGTAATACAAATACTGTAAAAATGGCTTAGTTGATTTCTTCAAACAAGATAGCACCAGCCTATAAATATATGTACCGTAAATACCGGTGTGTGTGTGTGTGTATATATATATATATATATATATATAAATAGGCTTGAAAATGGTCCCAGCAAGCGGACCGAAACGTCGCTACCTGGGTGAATAAAGGATCCCACCACTTTTGGACGGATGTGCTGCGGTGTGCTTATTTCTTTATATATATATATATATATATATATATATATATATATATATAAATGTCTGTTGTGCAGTGAAGTGAGCCTCATTTACTGAAGATCTGACACCCACTTGTGTTATCTGTTCGTAGATATTAGTTATGGGCTGGGTTGATAAGGGATATGCATCTCCTGCTTTATTTAGGCCTCCAGCAGTACAGTAGAACTGTAATTAAATCCTACCCCTCTGCTGACCCTGTCCCAGTCTATACAGCAAAGCTAGACACTGAGCATCAGAAGACTGGAAGTGCATAGTCTCTTAAGAAATATTCTATCCAATGATTTTATCGACTATGCTGAATATTAGTGTAATAATTGTGCTTCCTGACATTGGCTTACCACTGTGGAGAGTCTAGTTTAGGTTGGTGTGAGGATAATGCAGTGTCTGCTGTGCGGGCCCTTAGTGAGCAGATTATCCTGCTTAGATTACCCTATACATGTATACATCTGGTCTCTCCTGTTGAATGTGAAAAATGCAAGCACCGACAACTTCATTTTGTAGCAGTAATCACAGAAGAATGCAGGGCTGTAATCTCCCAGAGCGTTGTGTTCATACATTAACCACTATGTCGAGCTGCTGTCACAAAATATTTTAGCCAAATATAATCTTTCATTATATTAGAAGTTTATTATCTTAACCCCATCAGGATGGGCCAGTTTTTCCAAGAGCCTTAACTTTTTTACTTTTCTGTTCACATAGACATATGAGGGATTGTTTCTTTTGCAACACTATTTGTATTTTTAATGGCACCATTTAATTTACCATACCCTTTTCTCATTTGAAAGGGTGAGTCCTAGCTGGGATTGGATGGCACTTAGCAGGAAAGTAGTATGGTGTTTTGCAGCAAAATTGCTCCATAATGCTGGAGTAAAATTCTGTCTCAGAGTAAGCCAACCAACACTTGGTGTAGAGTTAGACAAAATTGTCTATCCCTCTACCAAACTTCTCATCCAGCCTGAGCCTCTGTGATAAATACAGTTCAGGGCTAGACAGCCTGTCTTAAGTTTTTGCCATTTATAGGATTAGTAAATCTAATCCCATATGTCAAGATAACCGCACACATGTTCACAATACAGCAGCACATCCATATATAATAAAAATGATCTTTATTTAGAGAAAGCAGGTGGACAAAGGTAATACACAAAAATTGCATTTACATGCTATATAAAGCCTCTTGCACATAAACGTGCCGTGTTTTGCGGTCCGCAAATTGACGGCCTATTATAGAAATGCCTATTCTGGTCTGAAAAACGGACAATACTAGGACATGATCTATAATTTTTGCGAGGTTACGGAACGGAGCAATGGATGCGGACAGCACACGATGTGCACCCGAGCCGCAAAGAATGCAGCTCTCCCGCGGAACCAAACCACGTTCGTGTGCAAGAGGCCTAAAGCCTCATTCACACATCAGTGTTTTGGTCAGTGATCTCCATCAGTGATTGTGAGCCAAAACCAGGATTGGAGCCTCCACAGACATAAGGTATAAGGGAAAGATCTGCTCCTGTTCTGTGTTTAGAGCCGCACCTGGTTTGGGCTCAGAATCACTGATGGAAATCACTGACCAAACACTGACTGTGTGAAGGAGACTTAAGGCCACCATGTGACTCACTTCAAAATAGACCAACATACATACCATATAATGAAATGTTCCTCTGAAGGAAATGTATATAATACAGTCATCAAAGAGGATAAAGGTAACCTTGGCAAAAAAATTCAACGATTACATGCGAATAAACATGAATCATCACAAAAATTACAGTGTCAAATATACATAAAAATAAATAATGAAGAACGTGCAAGATAAGAATCCAGGTGGAAATTACCCAGACATGAGTGGTGAGTCATGTGAATTCCCATGTGGGTAAGAAAGACCACATGCGTATCACACGTGTATCATCGTATGATGACTTCCTCAGTGGATGCTGAATCATTATTTATTTTGTTATATTTTATTTTTTTGTATAAAATTTTGGACTTTGATGGACTTATGTCTTTTTTCAACCGTATTAACTATGTAGCTATAGGGATGCGCTGCCATATTGCTTACTTGTGTGCTCTTTTTTTTTTACATGTGGTTACTTTATACCGGTTCTTCCCAAACTTTTCATGTCAATTCCCCCTAGTGACAAGAAATTTCAACCGAGTACCCTCGAGGAGGCGAGAAGTGATAAATGTTAACAAAATAAGGGTAATCTTACGCTGCTGTCATAGGCTTTCTTCTAAGCCTTTGTCAACGGTTTCTGCAGATTTTAGAGAAAGAATAGCGCAACATGCATCCCTAATCTTACTGTCAAAAGGACAGACACCACTTTAGGACCCATGATGGATGACTATTACTTTTTAAATTACATTTCCCCCTATGAGATGCCCCAGCCCATAAGACGCACCTAGGTTTTAGAGGAGGACAATAAGAAAAAAATTTTTTCATTAGATCTCAGATCAGACCAGCAATCAGACCCCCAATGTTAATCAGACCTCAGCTGACAGCCCCAATAAGACCCCCAATGTTAATAAGACCTCAGATCAGACCCCCCAATCAGACCTCAGCTCAGACTCCAATGTGAATTACCCCCAAGCAGACCTCATATAAGAGCCCCCATTGGCCTCTCATCAGCCCCATATGCATCTAATGGCATTGGCCTCACATCAGCCCCCATTGCCTCAGATCAGCCCCCATGCCTCACGCTTGATAAAATAAAAAAAACACTTATCTCTCCTGCCCTGGACGCTGCCGCTACACACCGCCAGCATGATCTTCTTCCTCCTGCTGTCGGCTGTGCTGTGAATCGGCGCACACAGAATTAGGTCACAGAGCGCCCTCACGCTGTGCGCAGCAACTGCACAGCCGACTGCCGAGGACCAGGAAGCAGTGGGTACAGAGCCTTCACTGCTTCCCGGTATTCCGATATTTGCCCCATAAGGGTACTTTCACACTAGCGTTATTCTTTTCCGGCATTGAGTTCCATCCTAGGGGCTCAATACCGGAAAAGAACTGATCAGTTATATCCTAATGCATTCTGAATGGAGAGCAATCCGTTCAGGATGCATCAAGATGTCTTCAGTTCAGTCTTTTTCCCTTTACAGGACGGAGATAATATCGCAGAATGATGCGGTTTTATCTTCGTCCAAAATTCCTGAACACTTGCCGGAATTTTTTCCCATTGAAATGCATTAATGCCGAATCCGGCCCCGAGTGTTCCGGCAAAACGGATCAGTTTTTGCGTTCTGCGCATGCTTAGACGGTAAAAAAGGTGAAAAAAAATAAATTACGGATCCGCCATTTCAATGCATTTGTCAGACGGATCAGGATCCAACAAATGCCATCAGTTTGCATACGTTTTGACAGATCCGGCAGGCAGTTCCAGAATCTACCTGCCGGAATCTTCTGCCACAAGTGTGAAAGTACCCTAAGACGCTGGGGCATTTTCCTCCCACTTTTTTGGGGGAGGGAAATGTGTCTTATGGGGCGAAAAATCTTTTACATCCAGTAACATCTCCTCTGATATGGATGTTCTCTTTCCTCATCTTCTTCATTCGGACCAGACTGCCATGTTGACTTCTTTCTTCCATGAATCATGTCTGCAGAGTTTGTCACACACACATCTTAGTTTCCTACTTTTTCATCCTCCTCCTCACCTCAAGGACACCTCATCCTGCTACCCCCAATACTGTGTCCCCCAATACTATACTGCAGAAACAGATAATTCCCCTGCAAATACTAGTTCCATACAGATAGTGTCTCCATCAATAATTATTGAGACACAGTGCCCTTAAAAATAATTGCGCTCAGCAAAAAGTTGACCTGACAGTAATAGTGCCATAAACATAGTGTCTCCCAAAAATAATTGATACGATACTGATACTATACCAGGGTGCCCCCACAGTAATAGCGCTTCCAATAGTCCCACCGGTAGTACTAATTCGTTCCCAGAGTTACCATAGTAAAAGTAGTGCCCATACAGTGCCCTGAATAGTAATAATTTTCCCATATTGTGCCCAAAAAGTAATAATGTCCCCAAAGTACCCACAGTAGTAATACGTTTCCCCAGTAGTAATAAAGCCTACCATAATGCCCTCTGGTAGTAATAATCCCGTATAATGCCCCCAGTAGTAGTAGTAGAGCCCATCACAATACCCCCAGTAGTAATAACTCTGGGGGTAATAACTCTGGCAGATCCACCTCCAGCTTAGGGTTTTATTAAGACCAGCATCTAAAACGCCAGTCTTAATAAATGTGCCCCTTAATGTGTGAAGATTCAGGTCAATTAAGATGGCAATGGCTAGGGATGGCATGGATGATGTGTTTTCTTTCCTTTATACATATTTTAGAATAACGATTAGTTACATTATTATATACGTTCATTACTTCATGTGTCCCCCAAGAGGTCATAACAGATCTTTTGAGGGACATTTTCATCAAATTCATTTGTTTTACATTTTCCATTGTAACTGGGGCACCCATAGGAGTCTCAGTCAGGTCTCTAGAGCTGCTTCAAACGGCAGATTTTGCGCACGGATTTCCTCACCCAAATCCTTGCGGAATCCACACGGAACCACCTCACAATGGGCATCCGTACTGCTGTCTGTATGGCCATATATCACTGTAGGGATGGTATCAGGCAGGAGATGAGCAGTGCCTGGTTTCCTCCTGACATTAGGTCACTTTCAAGGTCACATGAACGTGTCGTCTCTCCACCTAGGAAAAGCAGAGAGAAGGCTGCTGCGCTCACAGGAGCGCCGGTGCCTTCTCCTCAGACAGCTGATCGGCGGGGGTCCCGGGTGTTGGACCCCCACCAATCAGATACTAATGACCTATCCGGGGAGGGGTAGGTCATTAGTAAAAAATAAATAAAAAATCTCGGATAACTCCTTGAAATATATTGCATAGCACAGACTATCATATTGCCAGCTGATAGGTTCTGAATTTATCTCTGGCAATAATCCGAAATAATAAAATGGGAAGTCTGTATCTAGAGCAGAAGCTTGTCATTTTCATATGGAGCTGTCAGTGCCTATTGCGTCTGCACAGTAGTGACTCCTACGCAGTTGAATAATGCAATTAACTGCATATATCCTGCAAATAAGCAGTAATATTATGTAAATTTCTGCTGATGGAGGAGATGAGAGGACGAGAAGGCATGAGTAGACAGAGCAGTGCTATTATTTTGTATCATTATCCAGTTTCAGGTCAATTTACACGTGTTTGTGGGTTGAGCGCTGAAGTAAATTGTGCTCCTTTAAATGGAGGAGTATATTGCATTTGAATGTCTTTGTCGCCTGGATGGAGATTGCATTAGTTTAAATGCTCGAGAACTGTCCGTAACTACCCGGCACATCTGGTTGTATCTGGCGGCCGAGCTGTGATAAAGCACTTAACGTATTCTGTGTAATATACAGACAGATCTGCAGCTGCATGGCTCACTATGGCCCTGCTTTACTGAAATATCCAAAAAGGAATATTTTACACCTAGAATCTGCACCAGAGGTGTAAACGACTGAGTCATATTGCTCGTCACGTGCCCCCTTTTTATCACAATAGATCCGTTGTTCCGTGCTTGTCAGCGAGTTATGGTAAATCAATGATCTTTCTTTTACATTGCGGCTTCTGCACCAGGGAAGACTGTAAGCCCCTTAATGCAGTGCATTAAAAGACTAAAGCGCCATGAAAGCTTTTAGTGGATTTCATATCACCGCTATAAATAAACGGCAACGTTTCTAGAAAGTAGATATCGAGCCGGGGAATGACGCATAGAGCAGCCTATGTATAAACAGCATATTTTTAGCATAAGGTGACTTTCTCTCTGTCTTATATGGCCGAATATTCACAAAAGCAATGGCTGGAGTGCAGGGCAGTGTGTCCTTGAGAAATATCTGTGCATAATCCAAATGTATTATCGTGTCCTAGCGTGGTGGGACTTCTATTTATAACGAGAATGTCTGGGACCCGCTGCTATCTTAATTTGTGTTTACAGTGGTATGAGACATGGTCACGTGCAACTGTGCCCATGTGAGTGATCACAGATTTAGCTTTAGCTGGGGAGATTTTAAAAGGGTTGTCCCACAAAAAATATTCGACAGTTCTCAAACCAGCACCTGGATCTGAATACTTTTGTAATTGGATGTAATTAAAAATGTATCATAGCTACTGTGTTATTCAATGAAATCTATCTGAATAGCGCCACCTGCTGTTTGCTCTTTTTCTAATTCCTCTGTCCTGCTCGCTGAGATGGAAGCAGATGCTCAGAGGATGCCGGTAAACTTCCAGGTTTTTGAGCTTTTAGATGACGTTATCACACTCGATCACGGCATTAAAGGCTTTAATGACTGCGATTGGCGTTCTTGCCAGTCGCAGTCATTAGCCAAGGGTCTCTGCTGTTTTAAACAGCGGAGACCCGCCGGCCATGGTGCCCGCTGCACGCGCGAGCAGGCACCATGTTTTCTCATTGCTCCATCATTGCTTTAGATGCAAATCAGCATAAAAATGGATCAGCAACGGAGTAAGGAAGAAAAAAGCGGTAAGTCCATCTAGTTCAATCTATTATCATGCAGCGTTGATCCAGAGGATGACGAAACATCCTTGTCAGTTTTCTTGATGAAAATATAAATAACAGTTGTGATAAATTCCTGGATCGTTGACCCACCTCAAGCACTCCACTACAGATAAGTTGTAACAGTGTTTCTCTCAACAAAAGAGTCCAAATCTCTCTTAAATTAATTTAACCCTCTAAGGCTAGGTTCACATTTTGCCCTACGTTTAACATATACAGTTGGGGAAAAAAGGATACGAAAACGCAGTACACCACGCTTTTCCATCCTGCAGAGTCCATTAAAAAAACATTCATACAGAGTACAGCATGGGAAGTAAAAATACATGTGCTGGTGTATAAGAGAAACCATGAATTGCCTGCATTAGAGCATACCACCGGCACCCGTCAGACCTTGATGACTTATAATGACAGGTTCCTTCGTGGTTTTTGTGAGAAGAGGAGTGCTGCATTCAGCCCGTTATTCCCATCAAAGTCGCTGGTATCCACAGTGGAGGCTCTTCGCTAGATGCGGCTCAAGCCAATAATGATAAAGCTAGGAATCAGTAGACCAGTGCAGTGCATGGTAATACCAGGTCCTCAACCTCGTGCAATGAAAAATTCTACCTTTTTTATTGAGCATTTATGAATCATATAGCTTTACTGTATGATGGTGGGTCTCCCTTGTTGGGTACTGCCACCTACATCTGTCGTGTTGCCCTGGGAGACATCACCCTTTTGCTCCCGCTACCAATAACATGTTCGGAAAGGTACACTTGGAGGCCTTCACACCACGTGCAACCTTTTGAAATATTTTGGCCCCCACACTGTCTGAAATCTCCAGCGACTTTGCTGAACAACATCAATTTTAGAACAGAATTTGGGCACGGGCATCTACTTAGAATAGAAATGCATCCTTGGAAACACACAGAGAAGCAAACAGAGCTGACAATCTGAGCAGAAGTGTAGAAGCAAACAAGACGATATGTGTAAGCCAATGCTAATATGCAAGAACTGAACTGCCCCCACGGCTGCTGATAGAGAGGTCCACCCGATGCATCATGGCCTAGTGGGTCCCATTGGTGACTAGCAGGTCTGGGATTTGCAAACGTAATAACCTCTAGTTTGTCTGTGTCAGGGAATTAAGATAAGTGCCAGTGCTACAGTGACCAATATTATTGGTGGGCTTTCCTTCAGGGGTCCTGGCATGTTCAGTGGGTAGAGGGGCAGCAGCGTACATCTCTGCCAGTGGCTTATCTGCTTCAGGAACAAAGGATCAGGCATGTTGAAGCTGAACATCCCTTCTCCGACAGATCTGAGAATACGGACAAGTCGTGGGCTGCCCCTCCGAAAATTGTCAGGTTCAGTCAAAATTTAAAGGGGACACGTCTGCTCTTTTATTTTTGTTTTTTGCAAATCTCAGAAATCACTTTTTGACACACTGTGCCCCAAAATGTAAATATGTATGGAAGAGTCATCTAAGTGGTGACCAGATCAGGAAGAATGCCTGTCCTGGCCCCAAATCCATCCCACTTGTCGGCATCGTCATTTCCCTGCCGCTGTACAGGAACCTTCATCAAATTTCACGCATGTGCTGTTGACATGTACTATGTACTTGACATGTACTACCTGGGCATATGCAGTGAAACCTGGTGTGCCCGGCTTTAGCACTGTTCCTGAATATAGAAGCACAGCGGTGAAGCCATGCACACTACGGGTGGTACATGGCAACGGTCCATGTGCAAGATTTGGTGCAGACTGCTGATGACCTATAGCGACTAGGGGATTGCTAAACATGCCAAAAGAGAGCCGGGAAAGGAGCCAGGACTGCGTGACATAAAAGCAAAAGGCATTTTAAAAACTGGTTTCTGAAATTTGGCTTCATTGGGTTGAGCATTCAGGGGCATGTATAGAAAAATGATCACTTTGCATAAGAAGCCATGAAGGTTGTTTAGGTGCAAAAAAAAAAACTAAAACATACTCAAACTACTTCTAGGTGAGATTGTTCTGGAATACATTCACACTGGCGTTTCTGGGTCCGCTTGTGAGATCCGTTTCAGGGGTTTCACAAGCGGCCCCAAACGGATCAGTTTAGCCCCAATGCATTCTGAATAGATAAGGATCCGCTCAGAATGCATCAGTTTGGCTCCGTTCAGCCTCCATTCCGCTCTGGACGCAGACACAAAAACGCTGCTTGCAGCGTTTTGGTGTCCGCCTGGCGGTGTGTAGCCAAATGGATCCGTCCTGACTTACAATGTAAGTCAATGGGGACGGATCCGTTTACATTGACACAATATTGGTGCAATTGTAAACGCATCCGTTCCCCATTGACTTTCAATGTAAGTCAGGACGGATCCGTTTGACTTACACTTAGACTTTTTTTTTTCTTAGTTATGCAGACGGATCCGTACTGAACGGATACCAGCGTTTGCATTTATAGGTGCGAATCCGTCTGTGCAGATACCAAACGGATTCGAACCTAACGCAGGTGTGAAAGTAGCCTTAAAGGGAACCTGTCACCATAAAAATGCAGTGCAATCTGCAGGCTGCATGTTATAGAGCAGGAGGAGCTGAGCAGACTTATTTATGGTTTTATGAAAAATGATTTAGCAAAGTTTGTAATGTGTTCACTTAAATCTTTGCTCATTCTGAGATCAGGAGTCTGATTAAGTGATTCATAGCCTTCCCTGTATAAGTGTATACAGAGATAGCTGTCAGTCACTGATTAGGACCGCCCACATGACTCCTAAGCTCAGAATGAACAAAGATTTAAATGAATAAATGACATACTTTTCTGGATCTTTTTTTCCCATAAAACTATTATCTGCTCAGCTCTTCCTGCTCTATAACATGCTGCCTGCAGACTGCTTTTTCACGGTGACAGGTTCTCTTTAAGGCCTAGTTCACACAAACGTTTTTTTTTGCGAGTGTAGGGGCCGTTTTTTTGTGTTCCGTATACGGAACCATTCATTTCAATGGTTCCGCAAAAAAACCGGAATGTACTCCGTATGCATTCCGTTTTTCCGTTCTGTTGAAAGATAGAACATGTCCTATTATTGCCCGCAAATCACGTTCCGTGGCTCTATTCAAGTGAATGGGTCCGCAAAAAAAACTGAACACATACGGAAATGCATCCGTATGTCTTCAGTATCCGTTCCGTTTTTGCTGAACCATCTATTGAAAATTTTATGCCTAGCACAATTTTTTCTATGTAATTTCTGTATACTGTATATGCCATACGGAAAAACGGAACAGAAACGGAAACACAACGGAAACAAAAAAATGGAGCAACGGATCCGTGAAAAACGGACCGCAAAACACTGAAAAAGGCCTTATGCACACGACCGTTGTTGTGTTCTGTTCTGCAAAATGGGGTTCCGTTGTTCCGTGATCCGTTTCCGTTTTTGTTTCAGTGTGTCTTCCTTTATTTTTGGAGGATCACCAGACATGAAGGAAAGTAAAAAAAAGTGTAAGTCAAGTTTGACGCGGATGACAATCTTGTGTGCCTCCGCGTTTTTTCACGGTCCCATTGACTTGAATGGGTCCGAGAACCGTTTTCCGTGAAAAAAATAGGACAGGTTATATTTTTTTGACGGACTGGAACCACGGATCACGGACGCGGATGACAAACGGTGCATTAGCCGAGTTTTCAGCGGACCCATTGAAAGTCAATGGGTCCGCAGGAAATCACGAAAAACGGAACAACGGACACAGAATAAAACAACGGTCGTGTGCATGAGGCCAAAGCCATACGTTCGTGTGAACTAGGCCTAAGGGCGTGTTCACATGTACCCGATACACTTCTAGATTTGAGAACAAATAAATCCCTATAGTTTTAAAGTAGCAACACATTGGATGAGATTGGAACGACTGTCATGCACACGTTGCTGAGAAAAATCAGAGCGTAAAATAGACCTGTGGTATGTATTATAAATCTGTATAGTGTCAACTCATTCTGCTGATTTTTACCCCAAGTTTGAGCCCTTTCAATGCGTAAAATCTATGTTGAATCCACAGCAACATCTGCAGCGGTCAGGGAGGAGCCAAAGTGAAGGATGAGGGTGGTAGTGGCTCTGGATGCAACAATTTTTCACAGTACCTATCCTGTCCCTGTTGCTCCCTAGGGCCGAGGCAGTGAAAGGAGGGGGCACTCTTTCTTCCCTCAGGGCACACCCTGGTTTTGGGGCTCCTATCTGATGGTAGTTGGGGTGCCTATGATGTTAAGTGTCTGTACGGGTGCAAGGCAGGGCATGTAGAGTGCAGTGGCCAGTGCATAGTGCAGGAGTCAGTAACCAGGCCAGATGTAGAAAAATAAACATCTCTCTTTACTCAACAGTAAAAGAGGAGTTGTAGTACATTCAATTATACCAAAACACAGTTTCAGCTGTACACAGTGCAAATCTTTCCAGATAACGATATGTGGATTTAAGCAAGGATGGGAGTTATGGCCCTCTTCCCTTTCTGTCTGTCTTCTGCAGAATCAATGGCAGGCCGTCGTACTCTTGCAATGGTGGTAATGTCCAATGAGGAACACAGTTTTTTAGAGATACAACTGGCCAGGTCGTGTCCAGGTGTGAAGGTTGTCTTAACAGTGTCCCTCACTGCAGTAAAGTCTTAACAGCTTTTGGTAGCAGGTTATCTTGCTGACTCCAGTGCTCAGCCATGCAGATTCTAAGTTATCTAGTTCTCATCTTCTGTAGCCCATGCAGAGATCAGTTAGTCTCTGTGGCTTTCTGGGCCTAAGAAGAGGGAGCACATGGACTTTGCCTCTCACTGAACCCCAGTCTAGATTGACCTACGTTAAGGAGTGTGAACAGACAAAATTTAACCCGCCTAGAAGGGCAGAGCCAGAATCGTTAACCCTGGCTGTGCAATCTATACATAGCTATACTGAGCATAATACACCAAATGACAACACATAATGATATAATTAATTAACTAACAAACCATTGGCAGAGATCCCTTGTTCTGGGGTACTTCACCTCCAGGAAAAATCCCATATTTAATATATGAGGATTTTTCCGCAGATTTGCCATGGAATTTTTAACAAATTGACTTACTCTAAAGGGTTATTTGACAGAAGCCTTCATATGCATCATCCCATTTCTTATGCATATGTAATGTCAGGAAGCGGTAAATTAATGTAGAGATCGCTGATCTTTATGGACAGACATGCAAGGTACATCACCTGTATTGACCTGGGTATGAAACCGCAGACATCAGACAGAACAGACATTGCAATACCAGTGACATAACTAGCCAGATTTGTTATTCAGGTGTCTAGGTTGCTGTAGTGCCAGCCGTACGGGTGCCCATCCAGCTTTAACAGAAACAAATCTTACTATGAAACTTCCTAACCGAATTTGGTAAACTGTCCAATAAGATAACGCAAATTATGGCATTTGGTACATTTTTAATTTAACGGAGAATCTGCTTTAATTTATTGCTTGCCTTAACTGATTCATCTTCATTATGTTTTAATTCAGTCGACCTAAGCATCATCCTGATGTATGATTACAGCTCTTCTCCCATTTACAAAATGATGCTTCTGTGCCCAAATTAATGGAACATTTCATTATACAAATACATTATGATAAGCAAACATCTGTAAAGAAGGCGATGATGATTTTTTGTTCTTCTTATTTTTATGCTTTTAGGCCTTATTATTGTCCCAAGTGCTGGTGTGGGGATTGTGCTTGGTGGTTACATCATCAAGAAGCTGAAACTGAGCGCAAGGGAATCAGCAAAACTGGCCATGATCTGTTGCGGCGTCTCATTGCTCTGCTTTTCCACGCTTTTCATTGTGGGATGTGAAAGCATCAATCTTGGAGGAATCAATATACCTTACACCACTGGGTAGGTATGCACCAAATTAAATTGTACTAGGGATCGTTGATTGTGGTGACAGCCAGTGCTGTCCATTTCCACTGGCTGGTTGCCTAAATCAACTTCTCGTCAGTGGCTGATGTTATAGAAGATGTCAGTATTTCGAAGCCGGCGGCGTTCTATAGCTAGGCTGTTTAACAGTTGCATGCAGTAAACAGAACACAGGTAAGATAACTAAGGCCATGCTGACTGCTATATATTGTTAGAAAGAAATCTGTGTACATTCGGTTGGGAAATGTTAGACGACATGCACGTTTAAAGCATTGATGGCTTAGTGAGTGCAAGTCTACGGCTGGAATTCTCAGGGATCTGACAGCTCCACTCCACTTCACAGGATGATGTTACCATCCTGACATTGCAATTTACTTGTGGTCTTTAACTTATTTTAAACATAGTAGTCTGGCAGAATAGATATCTCTGTATACATAAGGTTGACAACCAACATAGTCAACATTACTATACATGCTAGTGATACTTCTAGACAAAACTAGGAGGAGGTGCAGGTGGTGCACGAATCCTGGGGGATGCGGGATGCCAACAAGCCACTCTTCTTGACCAGGGTATTTAGATACAGGGCTATGGTTGCAGAGCTAGGCTGACTTGGAGTCTGTAAAGCTATGAAATATGGATGACAACCCATTAGCAAGGCATAATATAGACCAAACTGGTTGTCACCTACCCTGAATGACTAAAGAAAGCTTGACATTATTTTTTTACAATCTGACTAAAGAGTAATGTCCCATAGATATAGCGTTATTTTTGTATTATTTCTATGGAGGCATGCCCTAAGAGTTTCTTACTTTTGCCTGTGTCAGCAAAGGGTTGTGCGGCTTTGCAATTGCTGGAACACCACAAGTTATACCGCCAAATTTTCTGTAAAAAATAACACATCGTGCAGAACTATTTTTTCTGGTTAAAATGACAGAACCTCATGGACTCCATTATAAGATGTCATGTGACAGATCACCGCAGATTCAATTCGAACAGAAAAATGGAATTTCGAATGCTCATTTCAGTTTACATCCGGAAGTTCTTTTGTGAAGATACATATGGTAAGGGATTTAATGCAACGTGCCGAGTAACTTTGTGTCTATACTGTGTCATCCCTCTCCTTCTCGCGCAGTCCCACGCTAACGATGCCGCACAGGAATCTAACAGGTGGCTGCAATGTTAACTGCGGTTGTAAAATTCATGAATATGAGCCAGTGTGTGGATCAGATGGAATTACATACTTCAATCCTTGTCTCGCTGGATGCATCAATGTGGGAAATCAAAGCATTGCTGTAAGTACAGAATGTGAGCTACTTGTCTACTGACTGTTATTAGTGAAGGCGCCTTTCTATCACTGTGACCGGCGCTCTTCCTTCCAGGGACAGTATCCATATTATGTTCGCTAAAATGTGAGGCCGCAGCTTCTATTTTTTAACCCCCACACACATACATGCACCCAGGGAAGCATACTGTAGCTACCTGCTCTCCGGAGCGCAATTCCAGCACCCTGGGTCTACTCATATACAGACATCTGGTCACTCAGTTAATGTCTGGCAGCAGCAGTGGCACGTCATTGCGATCACAAGATGCTTGGGGGACACTTCACTGTTATGGGATCCCACAATGCAGGAACTGAAGCACAGTGAGCACAGCTGTGAAGCCATGGAGCCAGAACTGAGCTTAAGAGAGCAGGTAAGTATGTGGCCATTGACAGGTCCCGTTTAAAAAAACAATTGGAAGTTGGACAAGCTCTTTAAGGCGGTATTCACATAGTAGGCTACTTTTACGCCAGTGTTTTTGCTGGATCCGTCATGGATCAGCAAAAACGCTTGCGTTCTGATAATACAACCGTCTGCATCTGTTATGAACGGATCCTGTTGTATTATCTTTAACATAGCCAAGGCGGAGCCGTCTCTAAAACCATTGTAAATCAATGGGGGACGGATCCGTTTTCTTTTGTGTCAAAGAAAACGCATCCGTCCCCATTGACTTACATTCTTAGTCATGATGGATCCGTCTTGCTCCGCACTACATCGCGGACAGAAAAATTCTGCTTGCAGCGTTATTTTGTCCGCAATGGGCACGCAACCAAACCAAACAGAATGTATTCTGGTGCACTACGTTCAGTTCAGTTTTGTCCCCATTGACAATGAATGGGGAAAAACTGAAGCGGTTTCCCTCACTATTGAGATCCTATAACGAATCTCAATAGCGGAAATGGAAAGCGCAAGTGTGAAAGTAGCCTTATAAAGTGATGGTATAAGCTAATGGGCACTGCTCTTTGCTACGAGGTACCAGACAGGGCTCTGCTGCCAGACACAGCTCTGCTGCTAAACAGTTCTCTGCTGCTAGACAATGCTCTTCTGCTAGACAGCGCTCTGCTTCCAGACATCAAGCCGCTGCTTGACACCACTCTGCTGTTAGACACCACTATAATGCTATACACCGCTCTGCTGCTAGACACCGCTCTGCTGCTAGACACCGATCTGCTGCTAGACACCGCTCTGCTGTTAGACACCGCTCTGCTGTTAGACACCGCTCTGCTGCTAGGCACCGCCCTGCTGCTAGACACCGCTCTGCTGCTAGACACCGCTCTGCTGTTAGACACCGCTCTGCTGCTAGACACCGCTCTGCTGCTAGACACCGCCCTGCTGCTAGACACCGCCCTGCTGATAGGCACCGCCCTGCTGCTAGACACCGACATGGTGCTAGACACCACCCTGCTGCTAGACGCCGCCCTGCTGCTAGGCACCGCCCTGCTGCTAGGCACCGCCATGGTGCTAGGCATCGCTCTGCTGCTAGGCACCGCCCTGGTGCTAGACACCGCCATGGTGCTAGGCACCGCCCTGCTGCTAGGCACCGCCCTGCTGCTAGGCACCGCCATGGTGCTAGACACCACCCTGCTGCTAGGCACCGCCATGGTGCTAGACACCGCCCTGCTCTGCAGAGAAGAGACTTGAATGTGACCTCCTGTAACTACAGGGAGGGGGAGTTGGGAAATAAATTGGCATGCCCCCGATGGCACTGACTGAGTCATGAGGATCCCATACATATAGACAGACATACAGTTGTCAGGTTTGGCAGACATTAGTGTGTATGGCCACTGGCCAGCTTTAGTCAAACACACTGGAGATGACACCAGGAGAATGGACAAGTGACTACATGTAAGGCTGACTTACCGAGGCCTCTCAGCTACAGGCAGTACATTAGTGAATAATCTTACTACTTGTAAACCAGCTGCACATAACTTTTAAAGATTAGAAATTCACTTTCGGATGTTGTCCAACATAGTGAAAGCAGCTGCAACAGCGATGACACCCAAAGCCAGGCCATGCAGATTTGTAATGACAGAAGTGGAAACCCACTGCAGTTTGTGAATAGTCGCCTGGTTTGGAAAAAAAACTGTGTGGCCATTAACAAACTGCAAGGAGTTACAACTTCTTTCATTAGTAATCTGCAGGGACCTGCTGATTCGGGCTGCATTGCGGCTGCTGCTCGGCAGTGTGACAGCCACTATGCGAGACATCATTCTTAAAGGGGTTTCCAGCCTTTGGAACTTATACTCACATCTGTTTCATTTTTGCACCCTGGCTCAGATCTTCTGGTCCCCGGGCTATAAACCTTTGGATGGACAATCTCATGTGCAATGCTGCAGCCAATGCTGCTGAATGGCCTCAGCAGTGACATGTCCCCAAGTGGCAAGTGACCCAGCAGTTCTTGGGGACATGTTACCACTGAGACCAGTCAGTGCTGCAGCAGTGTACACGACCGTGTTCTTCTTTACAGGCTGAGGACCAGAACATACCTGAATGGAGCTGGGAGCCAGAACAGGGTGGCGGGAAGCAGTTGAGTATGATTTTTTTCAATAGGTACAACGCACTGCCTGGTGACCATTAAAAAAGTCCCAAATGCTGGACAACCCCTTTAAAGGGCATCTGTCAGCAGATTTGTACCTATGACACTGGATGACCTGTAGCATGTGCTCTTGGCTGCTGAAGGCATCTGTGTTGGTCCCATGTTCATATGTGTCCGCATTGCTGAGAAAAATGATGCTTTAATATATGAAAATGAGCCCCTAGGAGCAATGGGGGCGTTGGCGTTACTCCAAGAGGCTCTGCTCTCTCTGCAACTGCTGCACCCTCTCCACTTTGATTGACTTTAGGAGACGTCGGGACTAGACATAATGACATTTTCACTGCCTGGCCCTGTCAATCAAAGTGCAGAGGGCCCAGCAGTTGCAGAGACACTAGGAGTAAAGGCAACACCCCCATTGCTCCTAGAGGGTCATTTGCATATATTAAAACTTTATTTTTCTCAGCAATTCGGGCACATATGAACATTGGACCAACACATATGCCTTCAGCTGCCAAGCGCACATGTCACACGTGTGGGGTTTCGCTCTGGTAGACAGGATTAGCGGACACAGTACAGCAGCAACAACAAGTTCTTTGGCTCAAACAGTTCAGTGTTTTTTTCACACTTTAGGCATAAACAAGCAAAAAGTCACCTTGCGGTGTTGGTGGTAATTCACACCATGCGGCAATTCTGCCTCAAAGAGTCCTTGACCATAGCAGCACCAACCTGTTTTCACGCCAAACAGGTAGCAAGCCTTCATCCAGACACAAGGCTCCCAGATCCCAACACAGAGCACAGAGAGCCCTCTCTGCTGAGCCCAGTTGCCTATTTAAGGACAGCCAGGTGCTGCCAAAACCCGGATTGGCACTTAAACTCCGGTCCGGTATTTGACCTCACCTGGCTGGAAACCAGCCCAGCCGCACATGTTGGGAGGAAAATACCTGCCTTGCCAGACACAACCCCTCACTGTGTCACACAGGTCAGCCAATTTCATAGGTACAAATCTGCTGACAGATGCCCTTTAATGTGCATGAAGTGTAACTGTCGAACTTTGAGCAACTTTCTAACATAATTTATTATCATTTTTAAGAATTTCTATTTGCCATATTAGTAATGTAGCCAGTCCTGCTTCCATTAAGTTTTTGCAGGTCATCAGCATGCGTCAGACCTCATTCTACAAGTATATGTAAGAGTACAGCCGCTCTGCCAACTGATGAGTAAGACCGGTCTATGATCCTTAGTTTTTTTTCTATGATAAATTCTTATAAATAATAATAGAAATGATAGCGTTGCAGATTGTAGCAACTGTCAGCTCTGTTATGAAAACTACATGCATCCTGAAGGCGGTTCTGGGACGCAGTCCTGTCCAGATGATATATCGGGCTCCAAACTGAGATGTGATCTCAGGATACAGATCTTTGGCATGCTGGCATTCCAGTCTCTCAAATCTGAGCCAAGGCAACTTGAGCAGCCTGCGAGCCTCCGAGTTATTGTATTTTCCAACGTCTGAAGGTCGTGCCGCAGGCTTAGGAGAAATGTACTTGTTCTGCTTGACTTGACTTATTTTTGTTATGTGCCTGATTACTGAATTATACCGTGTGTCAGAACATGGTATGTCAGTTGCACATATCTAAATAATGTTTCCATAGTTAATCAGGGTCTGGTTGCTACAGTAAGCAAATAGAAGTTTACATTGATTAATATCCTCTGTAGACCATAATCTAATTATAATCGTTATGGGACTAACTTGAATAAGAGAGACGTAATAGGGGTCATGTACAATGATATTACTTGGAGCTTCTGTGCAAAATCTTATGAGGGCACCTTCCTGTTTGTTGTTGCCTACAGGATAGGATCTATGTAGATTATAAAAGTGATGTAATCATTGCATAGTAAAATAGTAATATCTGTAGTTTAAGAGTGAGCTTCAAGTCTAATATCTAAAGTCTGATACTGTTTATTAACAATATTGTGACACCCATTGTCCCTAATGTCCAAAACTGGCCATGCACATTAGATAAAAATGTCAGCTGAACCCAATGATTTCGGCAGGACCAGCCTCCTGACACTTCCTTGATGGCAGATGTTGGGGGAGATAAGGATCTGGTAGTTCAACTGCCCAGTCCTTTTGTTCTCCATCAGATAAGCTTCTGCCAGAAGACTCTGGCAGCTTCTTTCTCCCTTTTTCCTATTTAGGACACATTCACGCCTGGAGAAACCGAGCGGGCATGTGTATGGGACAGATAGCTCTCAACCAACAGCTGTCTAATGTGTGGCACAGCATCCATCCACAGATCTTGTACAGCAGCACATGAAGCCCATATTATCCTCACTATGGACCTGTAGGTACACTGCTGCCACATGGTGACCTCATGAGGAAGTGTTTTCTCCCCAAAAAGCTACGTTTCTAGAGGAGAATATCTCCATAAAGCTGTATTAGAGGAGCTGTGCAACATTGGATTCTTACGAATCTGTGAGAAAATCTCACACATGTATAGTATATAGGCTGTGGGTCACCATTATGAATACAGCACAGTATTGTACCTTAAGGGTCCATTCACACATCCGTTGTTTCTTTCCTGATCTGTTCCGTTTTTTGCGGACCAGATCTGTACCCATTCATTTTCAATGGGTCCTGAAAAAAATTGGACAGCTCAATGTCTGATTTTTTTTCAGGACCCATTGAAAATGAATAGGTACAGAACTGGTCCAAATCTGTTCCGCAAAAAACGGAACAGATCAGGAAAGAAACAACGGACGTATGAATAGACCCTAAAGCACGTAAAGAGTTGTTTAGTCCATTATCTGAAGTGCTGAAATATATGGGTTGGACAGTTTATAAAATCAGAGCCATGCAAAGGTACAGTAGAAGACTAGAGATGTCAGACAGCAGCTCGGGCAACGTAGTACTGTAGGGACTGTGTATACTGTATGTGTGGTATAGCTGGTACAGGGAGACTACTCATAAGATTGTATGTGTATAACTACTATGTAGACCCTCTGAGATGTTTTTTGTAGTGCTGGAGGACCAAATTACTTGGAAGAAACAGCTGTGGATATAGAAAGATGGGTTTGTCAAAAACACTTTTCATTTGTTTCATAGCAAAGTACAAATAATGTATTTTATGAGGTGATATTCACGGGTTACATAGGCTCATCCACCTTCTAGAGAAACATTTCAGACCACCACAGGGCTCCAGACTAAAAAAAATATTAAGGAGCCATTGGCTCCTAACCTGAAAAATTTAGGAGCCAAATTTTAATTTTTAGTCGCCAAATTTCAAATACATATAATTACGGTATAATAAAAAAAAAACACACGTCTTACCGATTTCGATACCATAAAAAAGTATTGCGATACTTGATACCACGTGAAAAAAATAAAACAACAAAAAAGCTGCATGCATTCCAGATTTTATGGAACAGTCCTAACCTAATTTTTGTTGGGACAAGGTGACTAAAAGATGGCAAATTTCACGTTTTCATTTTTTTTTTCTGTAACGGCGTTCACCAAATAGGAGATATTTTTTTTATATTTTAATAGTTTGCACTTTTTCGGGCGTGGCCATATGTAATTTTTTTTATTGTTTATATTTTTGATATGTAAAATTGGGCAAGGGGGTGATTTAAACCTAATATTTTGGTGTTTATTTTTTTTTTACTTTTTTTTTTTTTTTACTTTTTATTTAATAACTATTTCCCCCCTTATGGGCTAGAACCTGGGATCTTTCATCCCTTGTCCTATTCACCCTAATAGAGCTCTATCAGGGTGAATAGGAACTTACACTCTCCCTGCTCCTCTGTGCATAGTACACACAGCAACAGGGAGCCGACTATGGCAGCCAGGGCTTCAATAGCGTCCTGGCTACCATGGTAACCAATCAGAGCCCCAGGCTTATACTACTGGGGCTCCGATCGAAACTGCCACCAATGATTATAATACTTGGGGGGGTTGGGGGCGCACTGCGCCACCAATGATTCTACTTTATAATACTGGGGTTGGGGATGTTCGGTGCACTGTGCCACCAATGAATATAGTTTATGCTTAATACAAACGCAGGCTGCACTGCGGGTGCCGGCCTCTATGACTGCTCGCTGCGATCCGCCGCTATTAAACCTTCAGGTACGGCACCTGAGGGGTTAATAGCGGCGGATCGCAGCGCGCAGTCATAGAGGCTGGGTGCCAGGTAAGGGATATGGCCAGCACCCGCAGCGCAGCCTGTGTTTGTATTAAGCATAAACTATATTCATTGGTGGCGCAGTGGCCACAGCCCCTCCCCTCCTCCTCCCTGCTATCAACCCATTGGTGGCAGCGGTGCAGGGGGGAGGGACTGCCTCCTTCTCCCCTGTGCTGCTAAGGAGAACATGGCACCCGCTGACAGCAGCGCGTCCAATGTCAGTTCCTCGTGTGTGAGAGGCAGAGCAGCGGAGGGTCTAGGCGCAAATGTCTTTGTAGTCTTGTCGCCATATAGCAATTCTACGTCGGATTGGCGACCATTTTGGTCGCCATCTGGAGCCCTGCACCATGTCGACTTCTGACTTCGTTGGCTCCTCACTCTTCGAGCATCCTCTCTACCTTTCCCCAACCTACACCAAGTTACTATCCTACTGATACCCCAATTCTGAGCCTATTGCTGCCCTGTCTGCCCCTATTACTATATTTACTGTGTGACACAATGCCCCAAATACTGTACTTTCTTAAATAGCATCATAACTATAACTATAATTGCTACCCCCCCCCCCAAAAAAAAAAGTGGTGTCACATAAATAGATCGTGCCCCCAAAAATAGTACCAGATGCACAGTGCCCCAGATGGCTGTAGAACATAACACAGATTATGTCGACACTTGATTGAAATGCTGTCTACAACAAAAAATCTGCTGCATTTATGCTTGAAATCCACTGCAGAAAATGCACCAAACTGTGTTTTAATTGATTCTGAAAATGCTGCTGATTTGATTTCTCTCTTTGCATCGGAAAAGGTTAAATCTGCAATGAAAATCCACTGTGTAAATTGACATGCTGCAGATTAAAAATGGCTAAAAACTCATTCAACTTGCTGGTACTATACTTGCTACAGTCATGTGTGGGCATACCCTTAAAGTGCCATCTTTTGTACCCCATAGAGTAGAGATTTTCTCAGTGCACTACATAGTAAAAGTGCCCAAGTGCCCCCTAAAAAGTTATAATGCCCCTGAGTGCCCCCTTTTCTTTCCGTCATGGGATGCGGAGCAAAATGGAACAGAATGCATTTTGGAGCATTACGTTCTGTTCAGTTACGTTTTGTCACCTTTGACAATGAATGGACACAATAGAAAACTGATCCGTCCCTGATTGACTTTCAATGGAGTTCATGATCTGTCTTGGCTCTGTTAAAGATAATACAACCGGATCCGTTCATAACGGATGCAGATAGTTGTATTATCAGTAACGGATCAGGCAAAAACAGAAGTGTGAAAGCAGCCTAAACTTTTACCATCACCATGGTAAAAGATCATGTGATGGACCATGTGATGACCGGAGTGACGTCACCACAGGTCCTTTTCCTGCAATCAGCAAAGAAGGAGACAGAAGAGATGCCAGCTGCACGATCAAGTGGACTAAGGTGAGTTTAATTATTTTTTTATTTTTTTTTAACCCCTCCAGCGCTATTTTACTATGCATTCTGTATTCAGAATGCTATTATTTTCCCTTATAACCATGTTATCCATCCCGATCGTCTGCTAGCAACCGTGCTTGCGGATGCTTGCGATTTTCACGCAACCCTATTCATTTCTATGGGGCCTGCGTTACGTTAAAAACACACAAAGAGGAGCATGCTGCGATTTTCACGCAACGCACAAGTGATGCGTGAAAATCACCGCTCGTGTGCACATGCCCCATAGAAATGAATGGGTCAGGATTCAGTGCGGGTTCAACCCACGCATCGCATCCACGCGGAATACTCGCCCGTGTGAAAGGGGCCTAAGATAGCTCGGAAGCTGTCTTACATTTAGAACTGGCGTTGGATGCGCCGAAGAATGTGCCAGATAATATCCTTGAGTGGCCCTAAACTTATAATGCCCTGAACTGCCCCCTACAATGGCACTGTACTTGAAACAAATGTTTGATATGCTGTAGGGACATATAAAAAGTTTAGATCTGTGGGGGTCGGAACACCGATCTGTAGAACACGGGGTAAGACCTTGCTCGCTGCACGAGATGGAAGCGAGACCTTATATTGAGTCCATTTCTATTCCTGTCCGACAGTAAGAAGAGAGAGCGTGATATGCCTGTGCTTCTCTCCGCTCGTTCTAGTTTGTTCAAAGTACAGTGCCACTTAAAAAGTTATAATACCCCTAAGAGCCCCCTTAGTAAGCTGTAATGTCCCCTAAGTGTTCCACACTCAATTGTAGCCTTTATGCACAAGTTAAAAAAAAAAAAAAAAACTTCTTCGCCTCACCACGATCCCCTCCGACGAGCGCTGCTGCCGAGTCTCTGTACGGTCACCACCCCAGTGCTGGCAGTGTGATTTAGGGATATCATTTCCGCTGCTTGTGCCGGGAAGCTTACATCTCTCCTTGGACCCGGTGTACTACAGGCCTAGAGCTGCCTCCGGGCTACAAGATGGCAAATAGTAGGGCAGGGAGTGCAACTGTATTGGCATCCTGTAAACACAGATACACTTGTGAGTGGCGCTCCCCTGGGGATCGCCATTCCACCATATTTCGATAAGTTTACATACGGTTGCAGAAATGATAAAGCCTGTCTGCCACGATCTTTGTATTTTTCAGAATTGTAATTTGTGTCTGAAATTTTTCTAGTACATACTGTATGGAAATGGCAATGTGTGTTCTTGTGTTGTAGGTGAAAAATTATACTGAATGTGCCTGTGTCCAGAGTCGACAGGTGATCACTGCGCCCACAGTCGGCCAGCGCAGCCAACTCCGAGTGGTCATTGTCAAGACATATCTGCATGAAAATGGGTATGCCGTATCCGGAAAGTGTGATCGAACCTGCAACACACTCATTCCATTCCTGATATTCCTCTTCATCGTCACACTTATCACAGCATGTGCACAACCCTCGGCCATCATAGTGACACTCAGGTGAGAGGGATGTGTGGTCAGAGCATTCATTTGGTTGTGTGCACGCATGGCGATTTTATCGCAGTTTTGCAGGCCAAAATGGTTTATTGTAAATATGATATATTGAAACAAGTACTCTAAGGCTAAGTTCACATACTGCAGAAATCTTGCAGATTTGCAAAGTACAGTACAAGTCTTTGGGATTTCCCTTTGCCCATCTACATGCTGCAGATGTTTTACATGTGGATTTGCTCATCTCTATCTTGCAGATCGTTTGCAGATTTCTTGCATTTAAGGGGTTGTCCCATTTCGATAACTTACGGCGTATTCACAGGAACGGGGTTAAGTGATCGGTGGGGGTCTGACAGCTGATCACAGGAACAGGCTCTATGGGGCTGCTTGGGATAGCTGAGCACTTATACTTGGTCTGTCTGGCAGCCCCATACAGCTGAACGGAGCAGCAGTGTGCATGCACCTCATTCAGATGGATGAACACAGGACCCCATTCGCGTAATCAGTGGGGGCCCCAGCGTCAGACCCCTCCTCATCAAATATTTATTATTTATTTTACCTCTAGGAGCAACGGGGACATTTCCATTACACCTAGAGGCTTAGCTTTCTATGCAACTTCCGTGCCCTCTGCACTTTGATTAGCAGGGCCATGCAGTGAAAACATCATCACACCTGGCCCTGTCTATCAAAGTGCAGAGAATGCAGTAGTTGCAGAGAGAGCTGAGCCTCTAAGTGTAATGGCATTGCCCCCAGAGGTCAGACCCCCCATATCAGACCTCAGGTTATACTCATATTGGACCTTAGATCAGACCTGCAATGTTCATTACAACCACAAATTAGACCCCCAATCTTCATCAGACCTCAGATCAGATCCTCATATTAGACCTCAATTCAGACCCCCATATCAGACCTCAGCTCAGAACCCAAAATCAGACCCCAATATCAGATCCTTAGATCAAACCCCCATATTAGACCTCAGATCAGACCGGCTTTTTGGAGGGGGGGGGTGAGTCTTATAAAGCAAAAAATATGGTATGTACATCTATAGCAATGAAAACCATATTATATAATGTATTTGCACCATAAAACAATAATGTAGTAACTGCATTGATAAATCTCCCCTCTATTCAGTCCCATACAGTTGGGCAGTGCAAACATTAAAAATGCCTGAAATCTGACATTTGTGATGTTAGCTTGAGGGGAGCGCAGAGACTCATACCCTCAGCTACACATGATACCAGTCACACCGCCTGCAAACACACTGCCTTACCATTCTGCATCATTTGTCTTGTCATCGGTGTCCTGGATTGAACTCACAAACTCTTATGGCTCTTCAGCCTGACAGCCAGGGCTGGGACAAGGCCATTTGGTGCCCAGGGCGAAGATGGCAAACTGCGCCCCCCTCCCCCCCCCCCCCCCCCCCGTTTTTAAGAAAGAATCAATGTTGTTTCAAAACAAGAATATACTTAAAGCAATAGAACAAAGGACTGTGGGACTTTGAAAGTATTCATTTTAAAACACGTGTGTAAACACGAATATGAACTTTGCCCCACGATAGCTCTTTTGTAGAACCCCCATAAAAACTTACAGTTACTTGACTTGGCCCTTGGGGATCTCGGACGCCACTTCAACACTTGGCCGGGGGCTCGGCGGAGCTGATGTTGTGCTTTATCCTAATGAGAAAGATTTCATAATAAGGATTTGGAGAAGGGGCAGAGGAATAGCAGAGCAGGGAGAGGCTGGTGCTGCTACTAGGGGGTCATACCATGGGGGAGTAATAAAGCCCACCATAATGCCCCCCCCAGTAGTAATAATTCTCCTTATAATATGCAAAACATACCCCTTTGTAATGCCCCCAGTTGAGCTAATGTTCCCATAATGTGAAATAACATAAAATACCCCTTCTCAGTGCCCCCGTAGATGACCCCCATAGTGCTCCCCCCTTCCCCATAGTACCCACCATAATGTGTCCCAGTATAAAATGCCCCTATACAGAGCCCCCCATATAAAATATCTTCTTTTTAGCCTCAGTAGATGCCCCTAAATAATCTGCAGTAAGATGTGCCCCCATAGATGCCCCCATATCATGTGCCAGTAGCCAGAGCCCCCCCCCATATCATGTGCCAGTAGCCAGAGTGCCCCCATATCATGTGCCAGTAGCCAGAGTGCCCCCATATCATGTGCCAGTAGCCAGAGCCCCCCCCCATATCATGTGCCAGTAGCCAGAGTGCCCCCATATCATGTGCCAGTAGCCAGAGTGCCCCCATATCATGTGCCAGTAGCCCCCCATATCATGTGCCAGTAGCCCCCCTTATTGCCAATAGCCCCCTTATGGGCCAGTAGCCCCCCTTATGTGCCAATAGCCCCCCTTATGTGCCAGTAGCCCCCTTATGGGCCAGTAGCCCCCCTTATCATGTGCCAGTAGCCCCCCTTATCATGTGCCAGTAGCCCCCCTTATCATGTGCCAGTAGCCCCCCTTATCATGTGCCAGTAGCCCCCCTTATCATGTGCCAGCCCAGTAGTCCCCCCTTATCATGTGCCAGTAGCCCCCCTTATCATGTGCCAGTAGCCCCCCTTATCATGTGCCAGTAGCCCCCCTTATCATGTGCCAGCCCAGTAGTCCCCCCTTATGTGCCAGCCCAGCCCAGTATTGTACCTATATAAATAAAAAAAATAATAAAAAAAACTTATACTTACCTCCAGCAATGTGATGCGATGCAGGCCGCCTCTTCCGTCTGTGTCCCTCGCTATACGGCAGTCAGGCGACGCGATGACGTCATCGCGCCGCCTGCACCGGCCTCTGATAGGCTGCCAGCACTAGGCCGGCAGCCTATCAGAGGAACAGGAGGGGACACACCTCTCCCTCCTCTGCCGCAGCGCAGGCATCTGTATTGCCGTCCTGAGGACGGCAATACAGATGACTATGGAGATGAGCGCTTCCGCAATGGAAGCGCTCATCTCCTGCTCTGCCCTGCCGCCGGCCGCGGCCGCCCCCACTTGTCACCAGGGCCGCGGCCTTGTGGCACTCAGGCTTGCCGGCCCACCGGGAAATTTCCCGGTATCCCGGCAGGCCAGTCCGGCCCTGCTGCGCCCCCCTCCTGTCCGCAAATGGTAGCGCCCAGGGCACCCGCTCCTTCGGCCCCTGCCTTGTACCGGCCCTGCTGACAGCCATATGCGTTTTTTACATGACTGTACCAGACACATCACCAGTCCTCTCCATTGGCCGGGTCTGATGTTGTAACTCAGCCCCGGCTTATTCCCGTTCAGTGGGGCTGAACTACAGTACCACGCACAAGCCATGGACCAGAGTGGCATGTGTTTGGGCCATGGCCAGCAATGGAAATGTAATCTCTTGTCATTTAGGATACAGTGAAGGAACTAGTAAGGTCTCATGTGTTACCTTCATGTTTTGTTTTTCAGGTCGGTAGATGAAGGCGAGAGACCTTTTGCGTTAGGAATGCAGTTTGTTTTGTTGAGAACGCTAGGTAAGCATTAAAAGTAGTTTAGATCGGATTTACATCTGTCCCCACACCCAGGTCCTCCTTTCTGGGCTATGTAAACTCCTACAATCCTTGACCGTGGTGTCCGTAGGGCGCGAGATTCTCCAACGTCACCACTTTCTGTGCAGTCCCCGGGTGGATCCTCTCCTTTGCATGCACTGAACAAGTTTATTTGCTGTTCAGCCCACGGACAGACGAGAATCCGCAGCGTATCTGTCCCATGTGAACATACACTAAGGGTATTATTTTTTTGAGGGGGGCTCAGCTATGTATTTACAAGAATATCAGCATGGTTTCCAAAAAATTGCTTGACATAAGCGTCCCATTAATTTTAATATGAAATCCGCATCACTGAAAAATAGAATTGACATGCCCATTCTTCCATGAGGAAAATACATAGCAGGTAGGCATCACCCCGGGTATCATTTTTAGACCCCAGCTGGAAAGCCCATGTGAAAAGAAATACAATGCATGACCTCGAACATCACGGCTGAAATTACACTAGACAAAAACAAAAAATCTTCAGGTCCTTAAAGCCAAAATTAGATTGGTCATTAGGGAGTAAATAATATATATTTGAGAAGATAAATCTTTAGTTTCCAAAATTCTAATTATTACCTTTGTAGCTTTTGTCCACTAGGTGGTGCTGTTAAGCTGATGATTTGAAGGAAAACCCTAGTTTAACCTGTAGATTCTGTTTGGTTTAACCAATTGTCCTAAATCAGCAATGAATGATCAGATCATCAGAATATTCAGTCTCAAAAGTTAGAAATATTGCAATTTTGAAGAGTTAATCATTCTTATCATGTGCGTTTCTGCAAATATGTCTAAATTAGTGCTTCTGAAACTTTTTTATTACTGAAAAATGCTGATCAGAAGATCCTTTTACTGCGCAGAAACACCCATATGACAAGTGAAGACATCTCTAAAAACTAGAGAGCAAACAATTGCCAGTTGAAGAAAAAAACATTTTACCTAATTGGGGTAATTTACACACGTTTGAGAAGGCACTGCCTAAAAAGTGTTAAATGGGGATTTTTCTGCTGATCAAACTCCATTATATAACATAAAACAGGGGTAGGCAACCTACAGCACACCAGCTGTTGTAAAACTACAACTCCCAGCATGCATACTTGCTCTGCTCTTCTAAGAAATATCATAGGAATGAATAGAGCATGCTGGGAATTGTAGTTTAACATCAGCAGGAGTGCCGAAGGTTGCTGACCCCTGACATAAAACATTTGATGGCAGTGTATGTTATGCTCAGCATGTTATCAATTAAAGGGGTATTCCTGTCTCAGACAATGGGAGCATATCGCTAGGATTTGCCCCCATTGTCTGATAGGTGCAGTTCCCAGGTCTGGGACCCGCACCTTTCTCATAAATGCAGCCGGCAAAATCCCGGAGGAATGCGTGGCTGTCCTCCATTAATTTTTCCCTTTAAGCTGAGGTCAAATGCTCGTGACTGGCCATGAATATTATATTGTACACATAAAGGGGTTTCAGGATAGGTCATCAGTATCTGATCAGTGGGGGTCCGACACCCAAGACACCTGCTGATCAGCTGTTTTGTGAAGGCAGCGGCACTCCTGTGAGCGCCGCGGCCTTCTCGCAGCTTACCAAGCACAGCGGCGTACATTGTATAGCGGCTGTGCTCGGTATCACACTCAGCCCCATTCACTTCACTTGTGCCTTATGACTTGCCAGTGCCAGGTTTTAGGATCATAAGTTAGTGGTAAAGAAAATAACATGAATTCTAATTCCAGTTGACCTATTTTTCATCACTTAAAGGGCATCTGTCAGCAGTTTTGGACCTATGAAACTGGCTGACCTGTTACATATGCTCCTGTCATTTCAGGGGAGCTGTAGGCGATATGGGCCCCCCGTTCTCGTGATCCTATGGATAGGGGGATAACTTTAACCAACTGGAATACCCCTTTAGCTCCTGAATAAACATAAACTGAATTCCAGTGATAGAAGGTCTTTGCACAAAGACATACGCTTTGAAATCCCTCCACCTTTTTGTCCAGCTGGTATTTTTTTGATGTTAAAAAAAAGCATCCGGCGATGGGGGGGGGGATTTAGTGAGCCAATAGCAGGCCGTGATGGGGACAAGCCTTTGGGGGCTCGTTCCCGTAGCGGCCTGCTATTGGCTATCCAAACCCCCTGTCCACCTCGGATGTTTTGATCTGCGAGACGGGGACATGCAGCGGCGGCCATGCAGGCAACAGAAGCGACGCAGGTGCCAGGGAGCAAGGTAAGTACAACCTGTGTGAGGGGCCCGGGCATTAGAGGGGGCATTATAGGGGTTAGATAACCCCTTTAATGGCTTGCTGATTTGGGTTTTTCTCATATATTGCATCCACAAGACTAATTACACTAGGTATTAGGTATAATATATGGGCTTTATGTGAACTAGACCCTTGCACATAGCTCTACATATCCCTGTGATTATACTGTCAGTGCACATCGATTTAGCAAGTTCTTTATTGTGTGAAAAGATTGCAGATTTCTAGATGTTTCAACGTTTCTTTGTTGTTGCAGCTTACATTCCTACACCAATCTACTTTGGGGCTGTTATTGATACTACTTGCATGCTTTGGCAACAGGACTGCGGCGTACAAGGATCCTGCTGGGAATACAACGTGACATCATTTCGTTTTGTTTATTTTGGACTGGCAGCTGGTCTGAAATTCTTAGGATTCATTTTTATATTTTTGGCTTGGTATTCCATAAAACACAAAGAAGATCAGTTGCAGAGACGAAGGTGGCGGGCGTCCCCAATAAGCACAGTCAGCGAGCTGGTCGGCCATGCTAGAACAGAGCCAAATTATGCACGCGCCAGATCCTGTCCTGCCTTTGGCGCCAAGGAAGACACAAATGAAGACAGTAATATGGACAAAGGAAACACACACTTAGCACAAACCTACCCTGGACCTTTCCTGGAAGCAATAAATTTATCCTTTGACAATTCTCAAGAAGAGACCCGAGCTGACACAGAAACAGGATGATCAGATTTACTGTTGGCCTTGTGCAACACGTGCCTTTTATTGAACTGAGTGCATGTGAAATCTGCAGCTACAGGGTTTTCGAGGGCTGGTTACCTCAGCTGTTATCTTACCCACTCCACTCTAGTTATGGAGGTTTTTTAAATTGTTATATTTAACTTAGATTTTCCTATAGGAGTAATGTTGAATGAATTGGTCCACAAGAAACAGCACACCTTGAAGTTCTCATGAAGTTCTACTTTGGGAAAGACAGAGGCGTAAATAGAAGAAAGAGGGCCCCCATATAAAAGACAGAATGGCCTGTCTTTTGGCCCCCCCCCCCCATTCCCTAACCATAACCATTGAGTTCACCTTGTTGTAGCTAACAGTGCAGTACCAGGTTATTGGCACCCAATGCCAAAAGGGATGGAACAACTAGAGCTGGGTCTCTTCTCCCAGAATCACATGGCAGCTGCACCCATGAAATAAGGTTTTGTTTTTTTTAGCTGGCCTTTCATTACCTTTCATATTGCTCCTTAGCATAAAGATTAAGTTTTTTTTTAAATGATTTGATTTTCACAAACATCCTTTAAAATAATAATTTATGAAGGTAGCTGTATTGTTGTAATGTATTTATTTTACCTTTATTACTCTTATCTTGCGTACTAGGCTGTGGTCACATGACCATGTCCGTGCAGCTGTTTCTTATTTCCTGTGTTATGTCCATGGGCGGGGCAGTGATAGGGGAGTGTCTATGTAACTAGTTGGGTGGGAGGAGCTATAAACTAACTGGTGCATCATGGGTCTGGTTGGATACAGCAACAGGAAGTGCTACATACAGGATGGAAACAAACAAGAATGATTGGTTTTCATGGTGAAAACGGGTCAGGAGAGTCCAAATCGAAAAATGGAAGCATGGGGAAGATGTACTTGAGGTAAGCAACTACATGAGCATATGTGTTAAAAACAGGAGTAATCCTGTAAGTTTTACACTGCCTTTTTAGTACATTACAAACATAGTGGAAAACTTTCGGAACTTTGCAGTCGCTTCATTTCAGCTTTTAAGCAATCTCTAGGTTTCTGCTCATAGGTTTTTCTATCAAATCAAGCAGAGGTAACCAGAGCAGAGACTGGTGTTCTTGCTGGGGGCAAAGCTCCACCAGACTCGCCAAAGTCCAAGGCAAAGCTTGGAACACTTCATTTTGGTGGCGCCTTGGACTTTGTTGCTTCACTTGCTCATTGGTTACGCTAGGGGAATGGTTTTGGTCATGGTGTGGTTGAACCTTTCCCATTTTGGGTGGAAATCTCTAACAGAATGTGTGCTCTTAAATTATCTGTAATTAAAGGTTATTGTATCTAATAGAAACATTACTGTGAGGTATGCTTTAAAGCACAACTACATTAGTCTAAACTATGCAACTACTTTGTGAAGAATTGCATTGGAAGCATGGCATAAAATGTAGCAAAGCAAGGGAACCCATATAAACACGCAAGCCATACTAAAGCTACCTACGTGGCACAGTGATATCCAACAGCTACTGTGTAACTATGGGCATTGATACATTAACCATAGACCATAGGGTGTTTCCTTTGTACATATTATCTTCTGATCAGTCTAGTTAGTAACTTGAAACTAATTTAATGAAATTATTAAGTATTTTTTTTCCCAGTTCTTAGAACTGTTTTCTGACTGGTCGGGTTTGTAGTCAGATGTGCACGTTTTTAGTGTGGATTTATCAGTAGAAAATTGCTTTTTTTTTAATGAATGTGTTCATAATTTGATCTGAATTTGGAGGATAAAACAGATCCTGGGAAGACGGTTTGAATCTCTGATCTAGGTAAAAACTACTAAAACACGGTCTAAGGCTTTGTGCACACTAGTTTTCTTTCCCTGTTTTGTGGAATGGACATGTGTCCTATTGATTTGTGTGAATATCTAGTGAAGAAGCTGTTAGCAATGCAGTCCCTTAGCGTGCTCCTATTCTCCAGAGCTAGCTATACTTGTTTCACTAGATGGTGGAGAACTGACTATGCCTGCATGGAGCTCAAAGAGAATCTGCCACCTCTCCTGACACATCTGTTCTAGTAAAAATACCTATATTCCCCATGAAATAACAATTCTGGAGCATCTATTCTTCTAACTCTGCAACTCTGTTGTTCCTACCAGAAACGTATGAATACGTTGATAACTGGTGGCTACCATTAGCCTTGTCAGAAGGATGTGTCCTACAGAGACAGCATAGTGTCTTGTCTAGGGACACTCCCCAAACTACTAACACCTAGCTGTAGATTTATTCCTCAATTTCTAGGGGAATAACAAAGAAAAGGCACAAAGCAGAGTTATAAAACCAAGACTGGCCAGCAGTGTGCTGACCTCTATCAGATGGTAGCATTACTGGATGATGGGGCCACCCACGAGGTGTTTAAGATCACAGGTAAATTGCGGTATCCTGCCGCTTTCACGTGTCCGCCTCATTGCATTGCATCGAAACCATGGGCCCTGTCAGTCCATCCAATGGTGCGTCTAGGCCTAACCCTTGTCCCACTAGGTTGTTTTTGTATATGATATAACATTTGTTGGTATAGTCATCTTGGTTCCCATCTTTTTTGTAGTTTAGTTTGGTTTATTTATGCTTTGTGTGACATTCTGCATGTCAGTGATGTTTAGCAGCATCTACAGATGGACAGGTTACAGTAATGAGTATTTCGTTAATGAGATGTTACCTTCTGAGTATGAGCAGTTCATAGTCATATGCTCCATGAATATAAGTCGAGCTGTGATGCTATGTGAATTGTGACCACATAAAGCTCAGACATCTCATGTACAACAAAATATGGTATATATGGTATTTTTTATTTAAAGTGTTCTCCAGACTGGGGTGGAAGTCATCTGTCCAAGGCAATTGGCTGTTACACCATAGTGTTCCCTCTAGAGCAGGGATACACAATCTTTTCTGGTCTGAGGGCCACATTATCAGGTTGAACCAATCCCAAGGGTCGCAGAAAGGCCTCTTTCACACGAGCCTGACGGATTAGGTCCGGGTGCGTCCAGGGAAACTCGCACCATTTTGCAAGCAAATTCAGTCAGTTTTGTCTTCAATTGCGTTCAGTTGTTCAGTTTTTACCGCGCGGGTGCAATGCGTTCTGATGCGTTTTTCACACGCGTGATAAAAAACTGAAGGTTTACAAAAAACGTCTCTTAGCAACCATCAGTGAAAAACGCTTGCTTGCGGATGGAATGCGTTTTTCTCTGAAGCCCCATTCACTTCCATGGGGCCAGGGCTGCGTGAAAAAACGCAGAATATAGAACATGCTGCATTTTTCAAGCAAGTGCGGATGCAATGCTAAGAGATGTTGTTTGTAAACCTTCACTTCAGTTTTTTTATCACGCATGTGAAAAACGCATCAAAGCGCATTGTACCCGCGCGGAAACAACTGAACGTAATCGCAGACAAAACTGACTGAACTTGCTTGCAAAATGGTGCGAGTTTCACTGAATGCACCCTGAACGCATCCGGAGCCAATCTGTATCGTTCGTGTGAAAGAGGCCTTACACCATTCTAGTCTCCTTACTTATATGAATGCCCTGATACAGTCTGCAGCTTTCCAGTGCCTTAAATCACAAGGCAGATTGTCAAGAGTTACTGTGTGTAGGTGCGGACTGGCTCTAGACCTATAGGAAATCTCTCTGTGGGCCAATGCCCAGGGGGCCACCCGAGCTCTCCTCATGGCCTCTGGCTGTGTACATAACGATCTAATGCTCTAAACATTAATTAATACTAGGAGCATCAGGTGCTTATGCCCCTGGCTGGCATCCACAGGTGCCCTCCTGAATTCAACTGTATCACCATCCTCAGGTCAGTGATATAGTTGAATACTGAGATGCAGGGGGCAGTATTTTGTGCTGCACTATAGTATATGGTTCTGCTGGGGTGGTATTTTGTGCTGTAGCCTGCCTACCTTTGATGTCGCTGCCTACTTGTGTTGCCCGCCTTTTGTCAGTCTGGATCCGCCTACAACATGGGGCCACTTTTAAGTGGTCGTCTCATTTTAGACAATGGGGGCATATCGCTAGGTGCGGGTCCCACCGCTGGGATCTGCACCTATCACCTATCAGACAATAGGGGCATATCCTAGCTATATGCCCCCATTCTCTCAGATGAGACAACCCCTGTAAATTCCCAGTCTGCCCCTGACTGTATGTGTACTTGTTCCTTGCATATCAAAGGTTTTTGAGGTTTCTCTTGGAAAAGGGCCATTTTTTTAAACAAATGATTATAAAACAAGTGGATTATATATTTTAAAGTTTGTTTGCTGACATGAAGTCAGATCGGGCATGCATTTATAATCACTATTTTATGAATATCAGGACTTCAGGCTAATAATAATCCTGGCTGTTACTTTTATTTCAAATTGCTAAAATGATTTTTTACATCATGTCATACAAGTAGATTTAGCTTGCACTCCTTAGTAAAAAAAAATATTCCTGTTAGTCAGAAGCACAGATGATCGTTTGCTTGTGCGATCAGCTGCGTTTCTGATCACATCAGGATTAGGGTCCATTCACACGTCCGTAAGCAATTTGCGGATCCGCACATCACAGACACTATAATAGAAAATGCCTTTTCTGGTCCGCAATTGCGGACAAGAATAGGACATGTTCTATTTTTTCCAGGAACGAAATTGCGGATCCCGAAAAAACTGATGCGGATCCCGAAAATTCGGATGCGGATCCAGGAAATGTGGATTTGCATCCGTTCCAGCCCCATTGAAAGTGAATGGGTCCGCAAATTGCGGAACGAATGCGGACCCAAATTACGGATGTGTGAATGGACCCTTAAAGTTCCTGCAATCCAGGAGGACCAGGTTGGATCATCTGCGCTCAGTGAGAGTAGAGACCCTGAGGAGAAGACGGAAGTAGTTTATTACCACTTGAAATAAAGCAACATGACAATGCGGCCCCCCAGACCAAAAAATGTTGTGCACCCCTGTGCTATATACGTTAGATTTGCAACAGATTAGTTAGAAACGATTTGACTTGCAGGCACCAGTCTGATGTGCATAAGCTAAAGCTGTCCAACCCTGACCAGCTTAGGACGAGTTCACACCACTGTTGTATATTTTCATGGTTCTGCTCTGTTAAAAATAACCTGAATAGAGCTGAACAGACTTCATTGACTACGATGGAGTCCGTTCACTTTCCGTTCAGAATTTTTTTTTTTTTAACGAACACAGAATATGCAGCGTAGGCCCTGAATGAAGCCTCTAATGCAGATGTGAGGGAACTCTTACCCTTTCACAAGTAACGTATAGTCAGGAACGTAGCTAAAGGCTCATGGGCCTTGGTGCACAATTTCAGCTTGGGCCCCCATTCCCTCAGTGCTTTGTCACCTGAGGCAAAAATAGAAACAACCCCCCTCCCCCCACGCCAAATTCTTGACCTAACCCTTTTCTAAAGCCAGAGGTGTAAGTTGACCAGCATGCACTTTGTATAATACTGTTGTCTTTTTATGTGACACAAGGGTGTTTGGGCCCCCTCAGGCTCCTGGGCCCGGTAGCGACTGCTATCTCTGCACCCTCTACAGCTATGCCCCTGCGTATAGTCTCCTTGCTGCCACAATATTAATTAGGTAAATATGCACCAAATGTTGCACACCGGCATCACTTTGTGACTTTTTACACCACAAACTGGCATAGTAGATTTGATAAATGTCCTCCAATGGTGGTAGAGGGTCCATGTTCTGAAAGTACATTACAGGATTACTTAGGTCTATGAAGGGTGACAGTAAAGCCAGTGGTCTCCCACCTGTGGACGTGAAGGCATTGCAAGACTGCAATTCCCAGCCTCTGAATTTTAAGACATGCTTGGAGTTGTAGTCTTGCAACAGCTGGAGGGCTAGAAATAGGCGTCCATTGTTTTATGGCACACTGAATTGGTGAATTTCACAGCGGACAATTGTGGTGGAGTTCCCTATGAATGAACAATTCTGGGGCATCTTTTTCATAATTCTGTAATTTCTTTAGTTTTTATCTACTGAATATTTATGAATACAACCATTCACCATGTCGGCTCTCATTGGAACAATGTTGGACTGTAGGGATTTGCTCCCATCTGGTACCACCCAGTTGTCAGTTTATTCATAAATTACTAGAAAGAATAAGAGAGGAATACAATACAATGTTAGGGTACTTCCACACTTGCGGCAGAGGATTCCGACAGGCAGTTCTGTCGCCGGAGCTGCCTGCCGGATAAGTCAAAACGTATGCAAACTGATGGTATTTGTCAAACGGATCAGGATCCAGATCCGTACGACAAATGCATTGAAATGCCGGATCAGTCTCTCCAGTGTCATCTGGAAAAACGGATCCGGCATTTATTTTTTTCATATTTTTTGCGGTCTGAACATGCGCAGACCGCAATGCCGGATCGGATCTATTTTGCCGAAATACTCGGGGCCGGATACGGCATTAATGCATGTCAATAGGATAAAATGCCGGATCCGGCATTCCGGCAAGTGTTCCGGAATTTTGGACGGAAATAAAACCGTAGCATGCTGCGGTATTATCTCTGTCCTGAAAAGTCAAAAAGACTGAACTGAACTGAAGACATCCTGATGCATCCTGAACGGATTGCTCTGCATTCGGAATACATGGGGATATAACTGATCAGTTCTTTTCCGGTATTGAGCCCCTAGGACAGAAAAACACAAGTGTGAAAGTACCCTTAAAAGAAAGCTTCAGAATTGTTATTATTTGAAGAAAGAAATCATGCGTTAAGGCCTCATGCACACGACCGTTCCGTTTTTTGCAGTCCGCAAATCGCCCATTTGTAGACATGCCTATTCTTGTCCCCAAAAAAGAATAGGACATGCTATATTTTTTTTGTGTGTCCGCATCTTTTACGGCCCCATTGAAGCGAATGGGTCTGCACCCGAGCCGCAAAAACTGCAGCTCGGATGCGGACCCGAAAAACGGTCGTGTGCATGAGGCCTAAGGCTGTGGTAACGTCACCATTTAGTTTTCTGTTCTTCTGATCTGTCAGAAAAACGAGAAAAAAAAAAAAAAAAGGATCCTTCAAGTATCCATTATGCTCATTTTACATCCATGTTATCAATTTCTATCTGAGATCCGTTAAAAAAAGTCCTGTACAAAGTACTAAAATAACGGATCTTAGACGGAAATGGATAAAATGGATGCAAAATGAGCCTAACGGGTGCTTAAAATAAAGGATCAGTTTTTTTTGGTTCTTTTCTGTTCTTCTGACGGATTAGAAGAACGGAAAACGAAATAGTGATGTGAACCTAGCCTAAAAGGCATATTGTAGAATTTTATATTACTGTATATTAATGTGGTTATACGATGCGGTTTCTGGAAAAAATATGCTTTTTTTTTTATCCAATCTTGAAGCCCCTTTAATACATCCTTCTTTATAGACTATGATTCACTTTGGTCTATATTAAGAATTTTGGACACAGTCACATTTGGTAGTAAACTACCATCACTTTACCCTTCTAATGCAAACTTTTTTGAGTTTATCCAGTTAGAACAGCACTAGCAATATTCTGCATAGACAGGTAGGAAACAGGGGTGCTGTTCCCGGAAACAAAGCTCAGTATTGGACTACGTATGTCTTTTACATTTTAGTGAAAATCTTATTTTGTTTTGTGCTCTTTTATGCTTCCATGGTATTTACAAGCTCCCCATAGTACTGGCATATGGTTTTCTTCCTACAGTCGTTTAATAGACTATTGCTGCTTACTAGTGAACGAACACAACAATGTGCAATAATATGTAGTTGACCATGTACTCCAAAATCTGATTATTCCGAATGCTTTACATTACATATTGAACATCATGGCATAAGAACAAGCATGGTTACTTGGGAATGTTGCATGAAATTAGATGTAGTGCACTCATGTATCAATTCGAATGAAATCGCTGTATGCTTGAATTAGATGTAAGTTATTGAGATAGCGTGTGTTATTCCATAGTATTTCTCATGTTCCAGTATTAAGCAATTGCAAGTGATTTTTTTTTAATGAAAAAAAATAATAATATAAGTTACCCACAAAGATATAGATCTTCTGATATAAAGATATCCTACCTAAGAGAAAATAATCCAAATGTTGATTTATAGATGTATACGTAAATGATATGCTAACACAATGAAAAAAGTTTATTAAATTGTGCAATGGAAAGAAGTCTCACTATATGTATAGGAAAAGCCCATCTGGCAGCTCAATGATTTTAGAAGCTTATTACATCAGTGAGAGGATTAGTTGGGTTCAAACAGGAATATGGCTTTGCCATAAGGAAGTTTTACTGTAAACTGTGTTGGTCTGGAGTCAAATACCTATAGGGGGTTTTCCATAATAGATGTTAATGACATGTCAATCCGACTTTTGTAAGGGTCACGTCGTGGGGGTCTGGGAAGTGGAACTTCCACAAGTAATGGAATTAAATGGCCTCAGTCTGGATTTTAATAGATGGTCAATCAACATTCCAAATAGATGCAAAAAAAATTAAATAAAATCAGTCATGGAAATCCCATTCAATCCATTGACGGGCTGGCCGAGTATGCGCAGCCGTAGAAGCTGTTCATTTGCAACAAAGTCTAGGTTGCTGGACCCTTATCAGGTGTCTGAGTGACGTATAACCAAAAACTTTAATGGCAAAAAAAAAAAAAAAACGTTTTCCAGGGAGGACGGGAGGTCTTCTTGGCAAGCAGTCGATCACCAGTGATTGAGCAGCCAGACCCCCGGCTAGAGAATAACTTACGGTAAATTAGCTTGCCAAGAGATGCTGGTGGCATCTCCACTTTATAGAGGACCTATCACCTCTCCTGACATGTCTGTTTTAGCAACTACTTGCATCCACTTTGTAAGTGCTGCCAGTGTTAGGCCCCTTTCACACGAGCGAGTTTTCCGCGCGGGTGCAATGCGTGACCTGAACGCATTGCACCCGCACTGAATCCGGACCCATTCATTTCTATGGGGCTGTGCATCACTTGTGCTTTGCGTGAAAATCGCAGCATGTTCTATATTCTGCATTTTTCACGCAACGCAGGCCCCATAGAAGTGAATGGGGCTGCGTGAAAATCGCAAGCAAGTGCGGATGCGGTGCGATTTTCACGCACGGTTGCTAGGAGACGATCGGGATGGGGACCCTATCATTATTATTTTCCCTTATAACATGGTTATAAGGGAAAATAATAGCATTCTGAATACAGAATACATAGTACCATAGGGCTGGAGGGGTTAAAAAAAATAAAAAATATATATATATATATAACTCACCTTAATCCAGTTGATCGCGCAGCCCGGCTTCTCTTCTGTCTTCTTCTTTACTGTGCACAGGAAAAGGACCTTTGATGACGTCACTGCGCTCATCACATGGTCCGTCACATGGTCCATCACCATGTTAAAAGATCATGTGACGGACCATGTGATGAGCACAGTGATGTCACAGTGAAGAAGACAGAAGATGTCACAGTGAAGAAGACAGAAGAGATGTCGGGCTGCGTGATCAAGTGAATTAAGGCGAGTTAAAAAACCTTTTTAACCCCTCCAGCCCTATTGTACTATGCATTCTGTAGTAAGAATGCTATTATTTTCCCTTATAAACATGTTATAAGGGAAAATAATAAAATCTACAGAACACCTAACCCAAACCCGAACTTCTGTGAAGAAGTCCGGGTTCGGGTCTGGGTACCAAACATGCAGATTTTTCTCACGCGTGTGCAAAACGCTTTACAATGTTTTGCACCCGCGCGGAAAAAACGCAAACATGGAACGCAATCGCAGTGAAAACTGACTTGTTTTAGTGTCAAAATCGCACCATTTTCCCTGAACGCATCCGGCCCCAATCCGCAACGCCCGTGCGTGTTAAAGAGGCCTTAGACTGTACATGGACATCCCCCCAACTGGTAACGCCCTTCATTTTAAACCGCTAGCAATACATTCAGAACTTCTAACAAAAATAATAAAGGAATGACACAACACAGAGTCATAAGGATAGATGCTCCAGAACTGTTATTACAAGGGAGATGCAAGTGATAACTACAACAAACATGCACCTTAGAGGCCATCTAAGGTGCTACCACATGTGTAAGTTGTTGTGCAGTTTTTAAAGCCAAATCAGGAGTGTATTATAAAAAGGAAAGCACGTTTTAAGGGCAAATACTACTTAAACTCTGGTTTTGATTTCAAAAACTGCATAAAAAACCTGAATGTGTGGCAGCACCCTCACTGCAGTGAGAATTTGGTATTACACAGCACAAATGAAATCAATGAATGTGTGACTATGTAATAATACATGTTTATTTTTCCCCTATGTAATAATACAGTCCTGAACAGGTCACACCCTTCCCATCTATAACGTCCATATACAACTCATAGACAGTGGTTCTAAAGTGATAAATGCTCCATCAAACATTGTATTATTTATTATATATGGGTTTTTATGTGTTCAGTTTCAAATTATCCTGTAATAGCATCCTTTTTTTATTTTTTTTTACGTAGGTTAGTGCAGTTGTGTTTATCTGCATTACGTATTTGAGTGTGTATAATGGATATGAAACATTAGGTTAGCAGCATACATATATATGGGACACTATGCAGTCAAGTAACATGACCTGTTAACCTTCTTCCCTTTTTTCTCTAATTTGTTACACGTGTAGAATAAGGGTTATTATTTATTCATCTCAATTGACTTTTTAACTTGAAGCAAAGGTTAAAGATGGTATAACATCATCAAACTTAGCGGAGGTGCTCACTTAGTTCAAGGGTCAGTTACCCGACAGAATGATATATTATAGTAGTAGTACTTTGTGAAGCACAGTGAACATTGCCACATTCTGCATCAATTCAAATTAAAGGGATTCTTTAGGACTTTAACATTGAGGTGGGGGTCCTAAGGATCAGTCATCATGTTCTGGAGAACCCCTTTAGGCCTCTTTCACACTTGCGTTGTCCGGATCCGGCGTGTACTCCACTTGCCGGAATTACACTCCGGATCCGGAAAAACGCAAGTGTACTGAAAGCATTTGAAGACGGAACCGTCTTCCAAATGCTTTCAGTGTTACTATGGCACCCAGGACGCTATTAAAGTCCTGGTTGCCATAGTAGGAGCGGGGAGCGGGGGAGCGGTATGCTTACAGTCTGTGCGGCTCCCGGGGCACTCCAGAATGACGTCAGAGCGCCCCATGCGCATGGATGACGTGATCCATGTGATCACATGATCCATGCGCTTGGGGCGCCCTGACGTCACTCTGGAGCGCCCGGGGAGCCGCATGGACGATAAGTATACTGCTCCCCCGCTCCCCGCTACACTTTACCATGGCTGCCAGGACTTTAGCGTCCTTGCAGCCATGGTAACCACTCTGAAAAAGCTAAATGTCGGCTCCGGCAATGCGCCGAAACGACGTTTAGTTTAAGGCCGGATCCGGATCAATGCCTTTCAATGGGCATGAATTCCTGATCCGGCCTTGCGGCAAGTGTTCCGGATTTTTGGCCGGAGCAAAAAGCGCAGCATGCTGCGGTATTTTCTCCGGCCAAAAAACGTTCCGTTCCGGAACTGAAGACATCCTGATGCATCCTGAACGGATTTCTCTCCATTCAGAATGCATTAGGATAATCCTGATCAGGATTCTTCCGGCATAGAGCCCCAACGACGGAACTTTATGCCGGAAGACAAGAACGTAGGTGTGAAAGAGCCCTTAAAGGGAACTTGTTATCGGCTTCATGCTGCCACAAATAGGGAGAGACCTGTCAAGCCGATCAGGGAGATGCGGCACAGCAGACTCTTCTCACTGTACCCGACTCTTTTTTATAAAAGTATTTTTTCTTTGAAACATCATAGGGTTTCATAGTAAGACACAGCTCACTGTCGTGAGAAAGCCTGTCAGGATTTCATATTTCCTATGGTTTGGACCTCATGAAATGGATGGCTCTCTATAAGTAATGGTCAATAGCTCTCAGGAATATTTTTTTGGGGGGGAAATTATACATAAATTATACATAAAGAAAATGGCTTAATGTCTGCCAATGATATTAATGAAAATACTGTTTTTGCAATTTAATTTCTTTACTTACAGGCTACGGACACCTTCACACTACAAACTTTAGCCTTCTAAATAATCTTCCTACCATTTTGCTTCTGCAAAACTTTCACCTAGCTGCTGCTGATACTGGTGACTCTTGTTTCCGATTGTTCTATCTGCTAGAAGCAGGGAGGTAGCGGAGGTTTAAAATACCAGATCAGAGTGTGGTGTGAGGAGAAAGCATCCAAGGAGGGCAGCTCACACATGATGTACAAAGGGAGGAAAACATAGACAATGCAGTTTTACAGGGGGAACACAGCAGCAGCATGTATTACTGGGAGGGCCAAAACTGGAGCAGGTTGCAAACTGAATATCAGGGGCTGAAAATAAATGAAGGAATATAGATTGTATACTGAAATTTTGTGCAACATAAGTTAACCACTGACATATGTAAAAATAGTTTTTTCCATGTCAAAGGTGTCCATAGTCTTTAAGATATTGGGCAATCATTTAAAAGATGACAGTATATCATGTATTTAAGAATGGTTGAATGTGTGTTTCTGCTATATCCATGGACAGTGCATAGTGGCTAATGCATCTCCGATTGGCCATTAAATGCCTTTATTGTGATTTCAGATAATTGAGGAATGCATTATGAAGGATAAGCATTATCACACTGGATATGGCACAAGAATCTTCATATAAATGTGTTTCCCTTGTGGTACAAGTGTCATATACAAATCTTGCTTTTGCCTAAGTTAGGTTTGTTTTTACTTGATATTTATTTCTACGAAACCTTGAAATCATTTTGGAAAACGTAAAACTGGTTTCTTTAATTCAGTCTTTCTGAAAAATGTTGTTTACAAACCTTTCGATACTTGATATAAATAAAGAAGAAATGTTCATACTATGTTTCCCTGGTGGCATTCCTTGCTTTACACTGTAAATTGTTCACCTAATTACTGCATTTACTTACTATCACCATTTCCAAAAATATAGAAGAATGAAGCAGAAAAAGAGCACATGGTCCATCCAGTTTGCATGGCATTGCTTCTGACCCCCCCCCCCCCCCAACTAATTAGATTGTGTCCCCTTGTTCTTATTTTGTCTGCATTTTTTCTTTGGACAAAAAAAAACAACTAAACGCTGCAGCTAGATGGCACATAGGAAATTATAAAACACTGTACAAACCAACTTTTTTAGTGCCGTTTTAAGAGAGTTTTACTGGTGTTTGTTGCTACACTAAATTTATTTTCAAATTGCAGCATGTCCTGTGTGTGGTGTTCTTCACATGACTGAAAAAAACTCCACCTAAACAAATGCCTGAAAGCCAAAAAAGCCCCCAAAAAACTAAGTGTGGAAGCACGATTAACATATTTAAAGCTTGCCACCATCTTGCCACTTTTCCTTCTTTCCTCAAGACCAATTAAGTTCTTTAACTCTTTCTTGAAGTTTCATGCTTAAAAAGGGAATGTGTAATCAAAAAATGACCTATTGTTTAGATCATCTTTTTAAAAAAAAAATTTTATATGGTTTTTGGTTAAATATAAAATAAAATCCTTCAGTTTTCACACTGGCCACTAAGCCTAATAGTAGGAGCCACTTCTTGGTCTGTACAGATCACTTTACTGCAGCTACCTGCTTATCGTCATAAAAATCCTGCCTGTAATTATTTCTCCTATGTGTATAGATAAGGGAGGATCCACCATTCACAGTAGATGACTGTCAAAGATTATCTATTCTTTCCTTCTACAATGACCTCTGCACAGGTCACAGCATACCCAGAAAACTCTCCCGTAGAAGTCAGTGATGTCCCCTCCTGACCACTGTGTCTATGGCCCATGGGGCTGCCATAAATCAATTTTCTTAAATGCTTTCTAAATGCCGTTAAGAATCGCTCAGGCAAGATGGCTGCCCCATAATCATATTCAGGAAATAGAATAAAAAATCTGCAATCAGAAAATAAAAAGAGATTAGAAAAAAAGGAGATGTGTTACGATCTGGTTTTAACCAGCAGATACAATTTTTGATGACACATTTCCTTTAAAGGCCCCTTTACAATGCCTGAACATCAGGCAGATTATCACTAACAAGCATCTAAACAGCGCTCTACTGCCAGCTAATGTTAATTCTGTATGGGGACAAGCGATGGCATTAGTGATCAGTTTTATCATACTGTGGAGGAGATCCCTGCATGTAAATGCAGCTTTCTCCTTCACTGACAAGCAGGCAATTGTTAGAAATGAACGATTCCTTCCCAACAGTTGTCTGCTACTTTATCAGTGTCTTCTCCTCACTATGCTTGGCGGAGACTTCCGCCTACCAGTGAGCCTAATGACGTCACCGGCACAGATAAGTGGTCTATAGTACTGCTGACCGCTGTTTTGGAGATGGGTACTATGCAAAGTAGAATAGTACCGGCCTCCAAAACAACCTAGGGCAATGCTATAGAATGCTTATCTGTGCTGATTATGTCACCGGGCTCACTGCTAGGTGGAAGTCTCCGCCAAGCATAGTGAGGATAAGCCTGGTACGTCACCGGCAGTAAACAAAAACCTTGTGCAAGGGGGAGCATCAGAGCAAGGAAATGTAGTAAAAGCATAGCTTATATCCGGGTTTCGCCATGAACCCGGACAATCCCTTTAAAGCTAAATAATTTTCCTTGTTAGACATCTCCAGGATTGTGAACCCTCCAGGAGTGTGATCAGCAAACCTTAACTGACAAACCTCCTTTCTATGTCACTAAGCATATTCGAAAGAATAGGACCCAGAACAGACCCTTGTGGTACTCCATGTATTTACTAATGTGTCTTCAGAATGCACACCATTAATCACTATCCTGTATGACAAAGCGAGGACTAACCTCCTGCACCTTGCTATACAGTTACAGCAGGAGGGTGGTGCTGTCACAACGGAAGCCGTGTTGAAGCTTTAAGCACACCAAATTGGACACATATACGTTTTATGCATAATAACACTTTTTAATTATTTATAACAATTGCACATTGAAGGAATACTACAGGAAAAAAACAAATGTGTTATTTGTAGCTCAGGGGCAGCGTATGACTTTTTTCTTTGCTATTATGACCCAGGGTTCTTTAAAATACAGTTTGATTGTACAAAAAATTATTTCATCACCATTTGATATAGCATGCAAACTTCTATAGCAGGGATGTAACATTACTATTTCATAACGCTGAATGAACTGACACTGTGCAATAACCACCATTAACAACTCATGGGTTCAAAATGTAATTTATGGTTGATGGTCTTTATTCAGTTCCTTGGGTCATTTCTCCCCTACACAACTATGTATTCCATAATCAAACTATAATTTTCTCTTGTACACAGAATCCACTCCTCCGCCCATCTTCTAGGTTCCTCCCTTTCCCAGTGGCAGTAACAGATCTCTGCCCCTCACTTCAAACTAATGACTGTTCAGCTGCTCGGCTACTTAGCAGCTACCATGCTGGCAATTAGGGTCACTACGTTTTTGGCTTGTGTTCATTTTTCTGCTATACCTACTACTTATTTAAAATAGTTGTCCCACAAAACAAAACATACCCTCTATCCACTGTAAAGGTGATAACTATCTGGTCACTGGTGGCCTGACGCCAGCCAATCATGGGAATGAGGGCCCTGTATCTCTGCATGAATGGAGCAGCAGGTGGAGCGAACATCCTCTGCTCCATTTCCTCTTTAGGAGACTGCTGGAGATTTCGAGGTACAGAGATCAGATGCTTATCTCCTATCCTGTCAATCAGACGTTCCAAACCTTTTATTTGTTTGGAGCCACATTCAACTTTCAGTGATGGTTGGGAGCAACAGTCAATTCAAAAATAAAGGAGAGGGATTTTGAATGTGAAGAAATGAAAAATATGACATTGCAAACATTTGCTGATATATTTCAGTGTGAAATCTAACACTAGTATTATACCATCCAAATTGGCACTGTTTGGTGGTAAATCTCGGATAGGTCTGTAACAATGTCAACTGCCAGTACATATGGTCATAACTCAGGACTCCCATGGCGACCCACACAGCAAGGGGTCGTGAGCACATATGGCTCCTGAACCACTGGTTGGGGACCACTGCTGTAGAGATTTGATAAGTATGAATTGTGGTAAACCCCTTTTAAAACCCATTGTAGTTGCGATTATTTTTGTACATTTTTATCCCACTAAGTTATAACCTTACTGACGCCATCTGGCTGCTACCTAAGCAGGGCAAGTGCCAAGGTGCACAGTGATCTGGGTAAATATATACTATACTGACTATACTAGTCAAGCCATAGGTGAGTAGACAGAAGGCCCACTGGGACTCACACCTGGAGCTAGCCCTTTCTCCAAGTCCTTCTGTGTTGAGTCATATGAGAAGATTTATCGAAGCAACCAATCAGATTACACCTTTCATCTTCCAAAAGAGCTCTGAAAAATGAAAGGTAGAATCTGACTGGTTGCTATAGGCAACTAAGGCAGTTTTCCTTTACACCAGTTTTGATAAATCTCCCCCACAGTTTTTATATCTTGCGCTGATGAAGCCCTACAAGGCTTTAACAACATCTGTATGGAAGTTGAAATAACAGGTGATTTTAACCTGCATCATACTTAACCGCTGGGCCAAAAAGCTAAGATTTTCATGGCTCTAATTGAGCAATCCATATTACAGATAAAATGTTAGCATTGCAATTTTAGGTCCTTTGATGTTCAGTTTGATCTAATTTGTTTCCCAAAACCTAAGACTGATAGGTTACTGACTTTAATGTCTTCACTTCTGGATAATGTAGATTTCCCCCCAAACAAGGGATAAAACACATGTGCACATATGACTGCATTAATGTAAAAATAATAAAACTATTTAAATCAAGTTTCATTTGTAAAATGAAAGCACATTTTTTATTTGAAGAAACGTTGCTTCGTGACTTTCCTGAAGCCCGAGTTGTTCTATAAAAGTATAACAGATACTATACAGGATTAAAAAAAACACAAAACCTATAATCTGAAATCTATTTACAAAAAGGACAAAAAAAAGTACTTTCATCACCATAAATACGTTTGTACCGCCATCAGGTTGATGACATGCACAGCAACAATTAATGTTTAACATACAGTATGTATATAGACCATGTAAGGACTGCTCGAAGAATAAAAATATTGGTTACTCCACAGATCAAATGTGATGGAGGTTTTAGGTCTCATGTAGAAGCCAAAAACAATCCTATGAGAAAACTAGTAAAACAAGACTTTTGAGGTACACATCGAATATGATTTTCATGATCAATCAGCTCTTTACCTGCAAGTACAGATGTCTTTTCATACAATGCACCAATACAAGCTTTTTGTGTTGATTACTATCTTTAAAATTCTTGTATACTTAAAAAAAAAAAAAATAATACACCTGCACATATATTTTTATGTACATGCAAATTTTTGAATGCAATCTTTTAAGGCACATTTTTGGCACAAAATCTTAGTTTTTTATGCACAATTCCTCACATATGCATCATAGAGAGATGAAAGTAAACGAGATAAACTTGGTGATCAAGCTCAAAAAGCTTTAAAAAAGTGCAAAATTAGTTTAAAAAAATTCCAGTGGTTAGAAAGTAAAATATACCAAAAAATTTTAGTGGGGATGTGAGATAATGTGTGGTGTTTAAATGCACAAAAATATGAGCCCAAATGGTGAACAGCAAATAAAAGAATGTGTCAACAATATAGTATTAAAGTAAACTTTGTGATGTGATGTGTCATATGGGGACTGAAGGGTGAAACTATTTGCACAAGTTATGATCTAATACAGTGAAGCAGTTAAGAATACCAAATCTGGAATGTCAAGTGCCACAAATATTTGACTGCTCTTTTTTTGTATTGTCATGCACATGTTTGAAAAGGCAAGGGATCAGGCACTGCCTTCTACATCAAAGTTTCTATTAATCTCTTCTGAAGAATTTTTTGTAGATTCGGCTTTTGTGCTTTTTTGATCTTCATAATCATCTGCCTGATCTGCAGCTGAAAAATTGCTTTTCTGTTGAGTCACAGAATCAATGGGAAGGTATATCTGATCTTCAAAAATATCTTCACTTGCATTACTTAGATACTGTTGCGATTCTGTAGGGACATAACGAATAGTCTGAATATTTAAAGAACTTTTGGATTCTAGTTCCATGAACCCATTTCCGCTGAAATCCATTACATAAGTATCTAAATCTACATGGTCTTTCCATTTTTCTGTTTTACTCTTGATCCAGTGTGCCTGGTTAGTTTTTTTCCTGCCAGGAATATCGTTATTTGTTTCAAGTTTTTTCTTGTGATTAAATATCACTGTGCTCAAATTCAAGATACCAAAGTTGGCTTCTATTTTAGGTTCCCTTTCTTCTGCAACTAAACCACTAAATTCGTCTTCGGAGTCAGCAGAGGACATTTCCACCACAGATGAAGTATCGGAAGGCCCAGAAATTTGTTCAACCACAGTTGAATTTGCTGTATTTTTTTTAGGGATATTGTTCAGCAGTGCAAAAACTCTATCTACATCCTTCAAGTAATTAGCCCAGTCATCCAGACTAAGCCTGTAGTTGTTTCTGTAGCCATACAAGCTTTCATTTACGCTGTACAAATCTTCCAGTCCTTTCCAGTCAACATCCTCTGTGAAATTTGGCAGGTTAACCTTCCCATCCGTCCCATAGTTGTCCTCTGTAAAAATACAAATTGGATTTGTGAGAGTACAATATACTCATGCATAAAAACTAGTGCAAACCAATTATGAAGAAAGTGATTGCAACAACTAAAATAACTTACTTATTCATTTTCAAACCCTCATTAGAAAAATAAAATTTTTAAATTGAGTGATATAGGAAACTGCTCCAGTCTTCATTAATTTTTATACACAAGGCTAACAAGGTCTAAGAAACGTAATTCAACTTTATGGTGATAGTAAGAAAAGATGTTTGCCACCAAAGACATTTATGGTAAATCTTAATGTACTCATAAATATCAAAGTTGATCAAAACAGGCAATAGTAATCAGTGATTGTTTTAACTGACCAAGGGCAGTGTGCCATCATCTGAGAAGTCGTCAGTGTTTGAAATTTTCATCCGATAGCAGGACGAAAGATCTTTAATTAAAAGAAAGAATTTTTGTGAATGAATATTAATTCTTTGAAAGAACGTTCCCAGAAAGATTCTTTGCCCTGTGTCATTCACCATGTATGGCCAGTTTGAAGAACTGTAATGGTGGCTAACAGGGACTAAAATATGTATGGTTGCATCTTCGAAATAATCTTTCACCAGATGATTGTTCAAGCAATAGTTGTTCAAACATCCAGAAACTTCTATCTAATGTGTATAGCTTTGCTCAGCTGTTTCCATCACTTCCTTTGACTAGAAGGAAGAGAGCCGCACACAAGTCTTTCTCATTCTACCAAAAGGTGAGGGCCCCAATCAACAGTTCTGTATGTTAGAGAGACCCTTTTAACAAGGAACACCAACTTGCATCCTTCGAATGAAAGCTAGCTTTTGAGTATACACCTAGAAGAGAACACTGGTACCATGTGCATGACTCCTTATAACTCTCTCCTAAAAATACAATAATGCTTTTAAGACCAGTTGTCTCAAAATATGTGTTCAATTAAAGTATGAAATAATTAGTGGAACATAGCTTTCTTATGCCAACATAAAAGATTCAATGTAACTCTTGTTTGCTGCAATCATTGACACAGACTACCAAAATTTTGGCCCACTTGCCAGTAAAATCATATCAAATTAAAAGTCAGCAGAACACTGCTTACACGGCACAATCTGCTGCCCAGATTTAGGTGTCAGCATCAACTTTGCTTTCACCCAATGAATGAGCAGTTTTTGCACCTTTTACTCAGGCTGATTATCGGTTATGAGCGTTCTTATGAATGTTAATTAATTATCAGCTCATGTAAAGAGACCTCTAAGATGACCATACCAATTGGATAAATATTGACAGAACCACCCAATTTTCAGCAGAATTGGCCAACAACCTAATGTGTATTGTTGTTCAGCTCCGCACTATTGAAGTAAACACACTTGGTCTGGGAATAGTAGCTGTGAATAAGCACACAGCTTTCTAATTTGCAAGGCTGGCTTAAATTCACCCAAACTACACTAGCATTAGTCGGAAACTGTACAACTCTTACTTGTATAGCGATTTGGTACTAGTAAGTGAAATATATATACACACACAAAATATACAAAACAGGGGCAGCACAGCCAAAAACTAACAAAAGTAACTGGGTGCCTGCGGCTATCCACCCATCTAACTTACATAAAATATTGAATTCCACTGCACAGCCTGAAAAACATGAGCTTATTCACCAAAGATACAGCAACATTTCAATCCTCTAAATGGGATCTTTCTCAAGGTATCACTATTGCTTGAGAAAGATCCCATTGAGAGGATTGAAACGTTGCTGTATCTTTGGTGAATAAACTCACGTTTTTCTGGATGTGCCGCGCAATTCAATATTATATATATATGTGTGTGTGTATATATATATATATACACATATATACACACACACATATACGCATATACACACACACACACAGTTTTGTCTAACTCTGTATCAACTATTGGTTGGATTACTTTATTACTTTGAGACAACATTATAGGCCAGCATTGTGGCACAATATGGTGCATCTTAAACCTGCCCTTTTCCTGAAATGGCCCATACCGTCCCGCTAACCCAAGCCCCCTTTTCAAGCAAGTCGTAAAAAAGTGTACACGTTAGTAGATCTGGGTCAAAGACTTCTGCTTACAGGTGGTAAACACTAGAATGTGGCTTATTTCAATACATCTACAGCCTATATTCTGTAGCCAGTCCAGTATACAAATTAGAAGTTTAAGCTAGTTTATTTTACACCTATCTATCCCTAGGAAATATTTTCTGCAATTTACTGCACTAGATATCTCTGTACCTCAGAGAGAGCTTCACAACAGCACCCATGTGTTTAGGAATGATTTTGCATATACAAAGTATTGAAGTTAATGTTTAACAGTTAATCATTAAATGAATAATCCCACAATTTCTACCATGTATTCCACCAATGTTGTGCTCTAGGCAATTTTTAATTCTTTTCCAGTGCATTATGACTCACAATAGATTCAGTACAAAATGGGGCAGATTTACTAATTAAAATAAGACAGATTTTTATATTGATGACCTATCCTAAGAATAAGCATCAATATCAGATTGGTGGGGGTCTGACATCCCCACAACGCCATTGATCTGCTGTTCAGGAGTAGCTCTGGCACTGGTAATAGGCACCAGGACTTCACAGCTCTGTCCACTGTGTAGTGGACGGAGCTGGTTACTTCAGCTCTGCTCCCGTTGAAGTGAGTGGGAGCAGCACCGTTGTAACCAGCTCCGCCCACTGCCCAATGGAAGGAACTGTGTAGTTCCAGTGTTGGAGCTACTCCCAAGCAGACGATTGGTGGGGGGTGGGGTGACAGACCCCTGCTAATTTGTTATTAATGTTCTATCCTGAGGATAATCCATCAATACAAAAATTCTGGAGAACCCCTTTAAGAAAACTAAGCATGGATCAGTGTATTTGTTGAATGTATCAAAAATATGCGTCACGGTACCTTCTGTGACCGAGGTTAGAAGATAGGAGAAACTAACTGCACGTGAGGTTAACTGACAGTCTCTTGATTCTCAGTGTTGTGGTTTGGTAATGACCACACCTCTTGTCAGGTGCAGCCCGTGGTCATTACTGCATTCCCTACTTAGTTTGGTCTCACACTTCATACCATGCGGTTGATATTCTCTGCTTGGATTTGGAAGAGTTGGTTCCTTACCTGTGTTCCTGCTCATCCATTCTCTATAAGATAAGTTGTACTGCTCTTGGTATTTGGTTGTTCCCCTGTGCTTGTTGTTATTAGGCCTCAGGGAGACGCTGGTTCGTTCACCTGGGAAGGAACCAGTAGTCTCATTCCCTGCCACTACCTAGGGCATTTCAGGGCTCCTGGGGTCTAGGTTCCGTCGTATGTATTTTCCAACCTTCAGGGTCTATACATACTGACAGGAGTCAGGGCCAGGTTTAGGGGCTTCCTAGGAGGTGACCTTTTCCCTCTTCCTAGCCTTGAGGCCTAGTTCTGTTTCACTCCCCTCCCCTGTATTAGTGACATTATGGCATGCACCAGTTTTTTACTCCACAATAAGGGTGTAAAATAAGGCAGACAGCCAGCCAGGTAAAGAAAGGTGTAGAACATCTTGCAAGATGCTCCTAGCCTATCACACAATACATTTGGTGCATCTTTTGACTGTCAGGTCTATGGTTATGCTGTCTATATTTTAGACAGCATTAGTAAATATGTCCCAGTCTTTAAAAAGTTGCCTGGACCAGATCTATGAATTATTTACTTCTATATGGATGCTCATTGCATGCATGTATACATTTTTATATTTCAGCAAGGCTATAAATGTACAGCATGTAAAGGAAAACATCTAAAACATGACAAAATATTACAATACAAAATTAAAAGCAAAACAAATAAACATAAGTAGATGATAGAAGAAACATAATACACCGGCTATCTCACCACTCCTAATGGAAAACTAAATTATTTGATGAATTTCATGTTTGAAAAATCACAAGTTACAAGCATGAAATGGGATGCATGAGCTCTTGCTGTAAAGATGAGATAAAGTGAATAATGGTAGGCCTCAAACCACTGACCATGAAAGGAAATCATGGTTAGAACGTGCATGCATCAAAAGCTATGCTGTGTGCCACATGACAAGATACAAACATTAGTCAGAATGGGCTGATCATGCAATTATTTTGGGAGAAGCCGCTGAGAAGGATAAATAAGAAAAAGAACATATACCTGTGTGGATCATAGGCTCCTCCATCTTTACTCCCTGATATAGGAAAATACAAGAGTAACGCTTGTTAACTTTTGGAAGAGAAATTAATCACAAAAAGTAGATTGCCACGCCCTCTAGAAAGATGAGTAAAAGTTGTACTGGATACCTAAACTCAGTAAAGGCAGCCATTTTGTTAGCCTGACCAACAGCCATGAGCATGCACCATCTCGAATACACCAAACTGAACACTGGCTCTTTCCTCAAAATGGCTGAATCGAATTCACTTTAACAGGAGTTTGGTTTGATTTGCAGTAGCTGGAAATGAGTATTATATCAAATCTTTATTTTTAAAAAAGGTTCAAAAAAACATACATTCGAAGGTCATCGATGCTTGATTGAAAGCAAAAATGTCAGTCTTAGAAAAGATACATTGCACTTTACAAGGAGTCAGCGGGTTAGTTGGCAGCCCCTAGCTAGGTTCAGCCTAGTAGCTGTTAGCTAAGAAGGCAATGCTGGCAATAAGCTTTGCTGTCTAGATTAGGCCTTCCTATAAAGAACCCTGTAGAGAGGAACCGAAAAGCTCAATGTGTTTTCATTCAGTAGTCTGCTGCACATATATACATGGAAGGTACAGCATCATCCTTTAGTGGTCTGATTCCATTAGACCCTGTAATAGACTAAACATTGATTCCAGAAAAGCCTAAAGGACTCTTCACATCAACCACGTTTGCCATTACAATAAAAGTTTACTCATTAAGTCAAGTTACCTGTTTCTAATCCTTTTGGCCTTGGGTTGCATTGTCGATGACCTTGGCAGCTTCTTAGTTCCATCAGTTGTATGTGAAGCTGATTCAATACTCCTCTGTCTACAGTATGTACAGTGTTTGTTAACTGCAAAGAAAGAAGGACCATGTGAGAATGCTCCATCAACGAAAAGGCCTTGTGCACATTACAGCTTTGTATGGACCCATAATATGGCACCAATTGACTTTTATAGGGTCTGTTATTTCTCAATGTGCTGGAGGCATAAAAAGATCTTCACCCGTATCCAACAAGAGGAAAAAGAGGACTTTTCCAATGTATACCATATTATAGAGCTATTCTTGCCTAAAAACATTCAGATTCTTTTATCATGAGGGCCATATTTAAAGTCGATTTTGCTTGAGGCTGTGTTGGCATATTTTTCACCAAATTTATCAGACTTTTGTATGCTGTTTCTTGGATAATTTTAAACCTAACACTTTTGTCTGGAAATGCCACTATCCTTTTTAATGCTTCCCCCCCCCCCCCCCAATTCCTTACTAGAGTGTTTTTTTGTTGTTTTTTAAAAGGAGTCTCAAGCAGGGGACTCCCTACATGTTGCCCATTAGCATATGGAAGTTTTTTTTTATGAGAGAACCCTTTTAATAACATAAATGTGCTTTAAAGTCATAACTACGCTACTGTAGCCAAAAGAGGGCATCCTCTATGCCAAGTGAAAAGAAGATTTCAGCATTCTCATAGATTAAGATTCTTTACTGTAAGAGTAGTGAGACTATGGAACTCTATGCCATAGGATGTTGTGATGGTTGATTTAATGTTCTAAATCCCTTTCCTGGGCAATATAATATTACAAATTATAGTTATGAGGTGGACTTGGAAATGGGACCTTGGGAGAATTGTTTCTTCTAATATGGGGCAATTGGCACCAGCCTCTTTAAAGTTGTTTGCCTTCATCTGGATCAACACAGTGTGATTTATAGGTTGACCTTTAGGTTGAACTTTACAAACTAGGTTACTAGGTGCTAAGTTACTATGACAGACCAGGTTCCACTTGGACTAGTAGAAGCATTGTAACTGCACACATTTTAGGTATGTAACTAATAATTAAATTAGGCTTCATGTGCTTACCTGATATGGATCGATGTTCATATCAAAATATTCCAAGAAACCAGTTGCAAATTCACAAAACAGAAAATTATGAGTCTCATTGACAGTTCTCAGGCACCAGTATGTGTTATTGTTGGAGCTGGTACAAGCGCAGAAAGATCCCACTGTGAACAAGGAGGAGAACATGAAGGAGAAGTAAACTTGATGAATATAGATTTATAAACCGAACTATAAACAGTGAATAAAAATAGCAAAAATGAGACGATCATGATAGTAGTAATGCGATAAATAATATTACCAAATGAAAGATATTGTCAGAGTTAATTAAAAACTTGGCAAAAGCCACTAAGTGTAATAAAATAAAGTTCATACCTGTTTTTCCCTTGCAATTTCCAGCACCCCAGCTCCGGTCCTCCCACTGCAGCCAAACAATGGCCACAACGTTCTTGTGACATACACAGCCAAGGGTACTGAAGGCAAGGTGCCAGTCATTTGATTTTATGTACTTGTGCTCAAAAATGCATGCAAAAAAATGAAGCAGATGACTGACACCTTACAGCAAGTCAGAAACTTGTATTCACTGAGAGGAACACTCCAATATTAAATAATGTGTTTCTCTATGACTGATCTCCTTATACTTTACCCTGTGGGCTCGTGTTTCTCATGTTGGGTCTTTTTATTTCTCAGTCTGTACCCCATAGTCTTTCCCAACCAGTGGCTCGGGAGTGACAAGTAGCTCTTGGACCCCGTACCTGTGGCCCCCAGCTATTGGCAGCTCTAGATAGTACTGGACACTAGTCGCACAGGCTGATGATCGAGAATGAGTAGGCTGATCAGCCCATCTAAAAACCCCACCAGTCGACAAACTTGTAAACTTGTTTGTTACTGATCAGATCTTTTATGCAGCCGCAAAAAACATAATTTGTCAGTAACACATCTTCCTGCCGACAATAGGCAAACTGTATGAGGAACAAACAATTGTACAAATAATTATTTTTCCATAATGCAGTTTGCTTAGAGCTGTTTAAAGACTTCTTATGTCAGGGCTGACTGACTTGTTATATTGTTGATCAGGGCCCATTATGGCCCCAATTGAGTCATGTAAAAGGACCCTAAGATTGCTGTCACACATACTGTCCAATGCACAATCAAGCGGCAGCTGCTATGTGGTGGAAAGCAGCATGGCCCTGCAAATTACTAATGAAATAGGTAATAACTCCTTGTAGTTTGTTAATGGTTGTGTGGTTTGCAAATGAAAAAAAAAAAACGAACAAACATAGCCTTTAACAAACTGCAACCAGTTACAACTTGTATCATTAGACATCTGCATTGACCTATAACTTCTGGTAGCATCCCGGCCACCACTCTCCCATTGGTACATGTGACAGCACCCTTAGAGGCATTTTACTTGCCATTATCTGTAATTAGCTTTTACCTTTTTGTAAACTGCATGGTAAAACATGGCCCGGATAACAATCCCTCTAACCCTCAGCTTGCAAAGAATCTTTCTTAAAGGGTTGTCCAGCTTCAGGGACTATAACAGATCCCTCCACTGTGTTGTATCTGTCGAAAAACTGGTATACACCTGCTTCCTGCTGCCTCGTTTCTGCTCCTTGGCTCCCTTTAATGGTCTTCTGGTTCCCATCCTGTAAACTTCCAGATGGACGGGGGTCAAGTGTGCAGCCAATGACTGGCCTCAACAGTGATGTGTCTCCAAGCGGCATATGACCCATCAATGACATGTCGATTGCTGCTGAGGCCAGTCATTGGCTTCAGTGCGGACCCTGTCGATCTGGAGGTTTACAGGACAAGGATCTGAAGACCACTGAAGGTAGCCAGAATGGAGAGGTGAGAGCAGGTGAGTATGAGTTTTTTAGGCAACCCTTAAAGAAGAGGATAATGGAAACATAGTTCAGTAACGGTCACCATCATGCAGATCTTACAATTCCAGAACGGAGCAGTCTGCCAGTGGTTGTTGTCATGAGTGAAGCAAGTGAGACCGGGAAGGCTGCATTCTTCTCCTTTTTTGTGCCGTTTCTTTTCCTTTCTCTCCTTTTTCCGTCTACGGTTCTCCTTAAAGATCTGTAATTTGTTGTCAACCTCTTGAGCTCCTTCCCTGTGTAGGAAACACTTTTATTACAATTCAAGCAGCAGTCATAACATATCTTTATTATATTATATGCATCCCTTCCTGTAGCTGTTTTGCTGAGAGCACCTGAGGCTACTAAAAATTGGATTCCAAGATGCGTTATTGGACACAGGTGAAATCCGTGCTTGGGATTAATACAGCAGTTGGCAAACCTGTTCACATCCTATCGATGCTGATGTCCTAACAACCATTTTACAGTGCCAGAATTGTCCTTGCTGTCCAACCTTGCTCTTAATTTTAGGAGGTCAGCTTTAAATTGGTATTAAAGGGATAGGGCCCTGTAGAGTCTCCCGCTGTATACTGCATGTGCTGTTTCACATGTCCAGTTCTTCCAATCATTTTACAAGAAACATTACAGGGATGGAGAAATGTCACACGTGTAACACACTCATTTACACAATGATGGTCTGGGGACAGAACATGCTATTATCAATTACAATATCTCAGCTATTTAATCAGCGAGGGGATGTATCTATGCATTTGTCAGCATAGCAGTATAGCCAGGGGTGGAAATGACCGAGGAGCTTTATAGGCGATGAATTAAACAAGAAATGTCTACATAATATGGAATAATGACGCTTACTTGAATGGATGGACATGGCTCTTTATCTTATCTTGAGTCCTAATTCCTTTCTCCTTTTTGTAAAACCTGCAACAAACACATGAATTACAGTTTATCCATATTACAAAGCTAGAAAATTAACGGTAGTCATTTACTAATCTGAAATCCGCCTAAATCAGGAGCAGATGGCGGCGCAATGGCTAGTTGTGCGACCATTGTGACTTTTCTCCGCTCACACTAGGTGTAAAATTGTGGGTGTGGACAGGGCCGTCCCGTCTCGTTTCATCATTTTCGACGCCTGTTTTAGGTGTAGAAAATGGTTTAAGTGTAAGACAGCTCGGACGCCGTCTTACATTTAGAACCGGGGCTGGATGTGCCAAAGTTATGGAGAGGCCTGCGCCTCTTCATAACTTCGGCGGATCCACTGCCAGCACAGGGGCTTTATTAAAGGGAACAAGTCAGGTTGAACATGGTGTATAGCATGTTATAGAGCAGATTGGTGTATAGATTCAGTAAAACATGTAATTTATACATTTATATTCCAGCTCATTCTAAGAAGTCAGGGAGGCGGTCCTATCAGTGACTGACAGCTATCTGTGTATACACAGTCATAGAAGGAAGGTGACAATCACTGATAGGACCGGCTCCTTGACTTCAAAGCGCAGAATGAGCAATAATTTAAATGGATAAAATTCAAGTTTTACTGAATCTTTTCCCATAAAACTATATTTCGGTCTACCCAGCTCCTCCCGCTCTATAACATGATGCCTGTATCTTACATTACATTTTCATGGTGACAGGTTCCCTTTAAGACCAGCATCTAAAACGCCGGTCTTAATAAATGTGCCCCATTGTGTTTATAAATCTAAACTACTATTATCCATTTAGTACAATTTGATGGTACACCGATTTACTCAAATACGTATAGAGTCTCTCAATTTTTTTTTTTTTTACACCTGCCTGAATGGCGAAATGTGCAAGAGAAAAATGTAAATGTAAAGTAACCACTGGGGATTTAATATATGTAGAGATGTCTGAAGTTACACCCTTTCTGAGCGAGAGTTATAGACCTATGGAATGAAATATTTAAGATAGAAATAAGGTAATTAAAATGTCTAATGTAATGCGAATGAGGTTAAATAAGGCCTTGTAGGCTGCCCAGAAAACAATCCTTCAGTTTTGAAATACAGAGAGAAGCTTAGATTTTACAGTTTGGTTTAAGAAGTTAACATTAACTATGTTATTGGAAAAACTGTATTTTTGACACCATGACCAGATTTGGCACCCATTCCAGACATTATTGGATAATTTGTAGGATTAGTCATTATGTAGGTATATTTCTTTTCTCTTTTTCCACCATTCCTGGAGCAAGGGATAGGGTTGGTGGGGTGGCTGGACTGTAGGTTGGTTTTATTAGGCGATTTCTATGTGAACCATGTTTATGGTATTAACACATAACTGTATAAGTTTCATAATAAACTAAAAAAAGATTGTACATCGATTTAGCCATAACCTGTTTTTTTTTTTTAACATAAAATATCAGCAATCGTGGCTTATGTATCAATAGATAATATACAGGGATACTCACCCAGACTTGCTACAGTCACATTCATCGGGCTTTCTTCTCTTCAGATGTCCTCTTACTTCTCTTAAATTCTTTATTTTGTCCTGTAACGCTTCAATCTGATAAGCCCAAAAATAAGTATATCCATATTACAGAGTTTCCATCTCACAAGGTTTCCCAGTTGCCATTTCCCACTCATATAAGGGACAATTGTAGAGGTTAGCTGTCCATATGAAGGGCCGTATAGTGTGTCCTAGGTGCCGGTATAGGTGAAGCATCATTTTGAAAACAATTGGGACGCTATTTGGCAGCAGGCGCACTTTGGGTGGTGTGGTAGAGCGTGCCCCTGCCCTGCAGCAGCTGTGGCAAGGCAGGGTGGTCTGATGATTTGGCCACTGAAGTGCAAAATCCAGTGCAAAGTGATTTCCACGTATCACTTTGTGCTAAGGGGCTTTGCTCTGGGTAATAGAAACTTCTTCCTTGCCGTATGCATGGCAAAGTGCTCTTCCAGCTATTGCAAACGATGGATCTGCAAGAGCTTGCTGATGTCTAGGGGTTACTGGCAGTGCCCCTGAGTTTTACGGAGATATTTGGTATTCTATGACAAAAAAATTGGTTTCTATGACTAAGCCAGTATCAGGGCTATATTTACTATATACCAGTCTAGAAGTAGAAGAAAATGCATATTTTGTGGAATTAATAATATGTTTTTGTTTTTTGCTGGCAGCCAGCAGAAAAAAAGTTTACCTCCTTGTCAATGTAAGCTTTGTGGTCCTTCCAGGCTCTACTTGAGTGGTACAGTTCTCTTTCACAATGTACTGTGTCATTGGCAAGGATGTAACACCTATGGGAAGCAAATAAGAAAAATACATACCATGTATTCCAAACACCACAGTCAGCACATCACCTAACTACCCGCTGAAGACTAGACAGGCTGCCCCAGCGTTGCAACATACTTTACAAAAAACCTGAAATCTTATAAAAACGATGAAAATTATGGTTTAGGAAGGTATTGGATTAGTATTAGTATTGTGTGTGGTTATTCTGGAATATTCCCAGAATGCCTTAGATTAATAGGGTGCTAGCTTTAGTTCCGGTGTATGCCCAACAGACATAATGGTGAGACACCAATGAATGATGGAACCCTATCACATAATGTATAGTTTCGGCACTGGTACAAGTGTTAGCTGGTGTACTTTGTCTTTCATAGCAGTTTCCTATTCTCCATAAAACCCTGGCTCAGGGATCCATCAACCAAAAACGGACAAACATCTGTGAATCATCAAAGCTTAGCCTTGTAAGACATCGCCTTGATATTTCTAGACTAACTTCGGCTAGTGACCAAAAATCCGGAGCTCTTTCGTCAAAGGGAATCATGAATCAAATGTTAACAGCATGGATTAATTCTTGACACATCAATGACTAAGAACAAAACCCTCATTCCTGGTTTGAAGACATATCATGAGCCAAATGCACAAAATGTTTAGTTTCACCAAAAACAGTGTTGAGAATGTATTTTTTTAACTTAACCCTATAATCCAAAATTCATTTGATGTGGTGGCCAGTTATGGAAACAGCCGAGCTGACGGTGTTATGCCATTTCCGCAACTGTCATGGAAATTAATGGGAACTATGGAAAAAGTAGCACAGCCTGCTTACGCTGCTTCTATAACTTCAACCACCTCATAAGGTAGGCATTCTGATCTCAGTCATGAATAGCTGTGATGGGAATAATCCTTTAACACGACATCATAAATAAATGGGATAAACTTAACCCCTTTCCGGAAGTTGGTTCTTTAAAGATAGCGCTTGCTCATGAGCACAGTGGTTTCTGCGGTTTTAAAAATCAGACACCTGAACTATGGTCTGCAATCAGCGATAACTCGAATTGTAGACATTTAATCCCTCAGATGCCATGGTCAATTGTGACCACTGAATCGGAGGCAGCTTTCCCCGGGAGTACTGTGCTCCTGGGGCCTGAAAAGCTCACAGGCGTGGTGATCAGGGGAGCCGTGAATTGTTTGAAATTTCCTAGGTCTCTCTGAAGACACCCATACTATTGCAGCTGTAGTTCCTATTGAGCCCTACAGGTGGCAGGGCTCCATTAGAACACAGAAAAAAATGCAATGAATAGCAATTCATTGCAAAGTAGGGAGAAGCAATCTAATAAGTCCTTATAGTCACCTAAGGTGACATAAAAAGTAAAAAAAGAAAAAGAAAAAAAAGTTAAAAATATTAAAAAATATAAAAATTATAATAACCCTCATTTCCCCGTAATTAAAATAAAAATAAATAAACAATTTTAAAAAATCATAAGCATCGCCATGTCCCAAAATGCCTGAACTTTTAAAAAAGAAATATATTTATCCTGTATGGCAAATACCGTATTGGAAAAAAATTAACTATGAAAAGAAAAAAAAAAATCCCAAAGATTTAACTTTTTTAGTATTAAAACACTAGAAAAACTAGGGCATGAATGAAGGGCATGGGTCAGTTTTACTCTACAGAGAACGTCATAAAAATAAAACCCATAAAACTGTGGAGGAATTGCTTTTTTTTCAATTCCACCCCATTTTGAATTTTTTGCCAGCCTCCCACTACACTTTATGCAATATTAATTGGTGCAATTAGTAGGTACAACTTGTCCCGCAAAAAACAAGTCCTCATATGGCTATGTGAACGAAAAAATAAAAAAAATAAAAATGGATCTGGATCTGGAAAGGCATGGAGTAAAAAAAATTCAAACCAAAAAAATTCTCAGGGGCTGAAGTGTTCACTGAGGGTTCAAGTGACATAGTCAGGACTCCTATACTATCCCATCCGAGGGCTGCACAGAATAGAGGGGGAGATGATGAGCTCAGGATTTGATTCTTTGATTTTTAAATGCTGCCAGAACCTTATTTATCTCCTGTATACCTTTGCATTCAGAGAAAGCTGTCAATCACTGTGTATGGGCAGGGAAAGAATGCTTTCTCTATGAGTCCCGGCAGCCTTTAAAATGTTTTTTTTTTTTTTCATAAAAATCAAATCAATATTAAATTTTTCCCTCCTGTAGGGTAAGATAGGGGACCTTACACTGCAGATTTAATTTTGTATATAAATTGTAGATTCCAACAAATCTTTGCATGAAAATGTAATTAAATCAATTAAAACTAAACATATAAACATAAAAGTAAAAAAGAATTACTTGTGTGTCACTCGAACAGATGCCGAATGACTGGTTTCAATCACCCCATCAGCCACCATTACATCATCTTCACTTGGGGCTGTGAATGTGTCCTCGTCCTCCTCCTCCTCTTCTTCATCCTCAGTCTCTTCTGCATCTTCTTCAGAGGTATAATGTCTTTTGGTCCGTGAAGACGGAACACTGTCCTCATCGTCCAAACTGATATCATAGATCGCTCCTTCAAATTCAACGGCTAAAGAACGTGCTTGACGGGTATGAACAAAACGAGGGTTGAATTCTGCAGGGTGAACACAATTTTAAAAGGATAGATTTTCATTGCAGGCATATGTATAAGTCAATGTAAGGCCAGAGAAGAATAGTATTTACAATTCCTACCACAGTATAACATTGCAAACACAGTCTTACAAATGTATGAAATTGTCTTCAGTGAGCAACAGTAGTGGCTCTGAATCAATATCAGAATAGCGGAGTCCAATAGCCGGGGCCCTGTTGATCTTCTGCTTGAGGAGTCCACAGCTCTCCAGTGAGCGCCGCGGCCTTCCCGCAGCTTACCAAGCACAGCGTTGTACACTGGATACCAGCCGTGCTTAGTATTGCAGCTCAGCTCCAGTCACTTGTCCGATGAAAATGTCATCACTGACCTAAGAAGAGGCCACAGTGCTCACCAGGGCCCCGCAGTCTTTTCTACCTGCTGATCGCCAGGGATCAGAGAGTCGGACCCTCGCCTATTTGCTATTCTGAGGATAGATCATCAATATCAGAGTCTCAAAAAACCCTGTTAAAGGGCATCTGTCAGCAGATTTGTACCTATAAAACTGGCTGACCTGTTACATGTGCGCTTGGCATCTGTAGGCATCTGTGTTGGCCCCATGTTCATATGTGTCCGCATTGCTGAGAAAAATATTTTGATATATGCAACTGAGCCTCTAGAAGCAACAGGGGCGGGGTGGTTACTCCTAGAGGCTCCACTGTCTTTCCACTTTGATTGACAGGGCCACGAGTGATGAAGTTTTCACTCCCTGCAGAGGGAGCGGCAGTTGCAGAGAAAGTAGAGCCTCTAGGTGTAATGGCAACACCCCCGTTGCTCCTAGAGTCTCATTTGCATGTATTAAAACATAATTTTTCTTAGCAATGCGGGCACATATGAACATGGGACCAACACAGATGCCTTCAGCTGCCAAGTGCACATGTAACAGGTCAGCCAGTGTCATAGGTACAAAACTGCTGACAGATGCCCTTTGCTTTTGTATTTGTCCCCAAGAGAAGACCAAAGGGACAACAACTTAATTACATCAAACTATTAATGAAACCTTCAGAATTAAAACTAAAGCAAAAATGTAGCTTAAAATTATTTGTTCTGTAAGCAAATGTGAAGGGCTGCTCTTACACAGCCTCCTACGTATTTAGTCAGCATATTGTCAATTCTTATGAACACATACAATTTACATACATAAATATATTTATAAACAACTAAAATAAATTCTATTCTTTGCTCCTTTACTGAAGCAAAATGGTTTGCTCCAGGGCATTGCTGATTCATATACAATGCATCTGTATACCTACAACTTGTAACTTAGAACATCTGTTGCCCTTTCATTAAGGAGGTCAACCTTTGTCCCCATCGGTGCCCTAAACATCACATGAGGCAGTAAGACTAATTGAAAAATAGCCTCAATAAAGCACAGTTCTAGTGATTTATGGTATCAGAAAGGCAAACATTGGAAACACAAAAGAGGAAGTCAAATGTTAACGTAAACCCCAAGCCAAACCGGTCTCAAAAATCTCCTTCATTGTAAATGCTCCAAACTAGCCACTGTTAGTAAGAAGTTCTGCCACCTAAATCCTTGGACCGATGTGTAAATTATGGTAAAAGACAGCTCTTTACCCACTAATTGCCCAAAACTCCACTAGGGGTCACTGCAGCTCAGTAAGTGCAAAGTGCTTAATCATATTCTGCGTTTTGGCTTATCCCTTTATTAATTCCAGATTTAATTAATTTAAATCAGAGACTTTTGCAGAGCGGAGATTATGGATTTTCAGAGAATTTAAGATGAATTAGGGTATTATGTAACAAAACTCTACAGCTAAGTTTTTACAGGATTTTAAAAAAATTAACTTTTAAGATTTGATACTAAAATAAGAATGAGAAAATACAAATGAAGCTCATTTAGTTTCACACTAATACATCTGTAAAAATTAATTAAAATCTCAAAGATTTTCTGGTCTTGAGTCTTGATTTAACACAAAAGTATTCATGTAAAGTGCATTAATACTACTAATTTCATATTCCATTTTAAACCTATTTATGCACATACAGTGGCTTTATACTGTAACTTGAAGGATTACATTTCATGTACATGGTCATGGGATATGTTAACACTGTAAATTCAAACTCTGTGCACACTTGTTTTACGGCTTTTGTCTTTACATGATCCATGATTGTTTCCTTATGATCTTTTTTTCCCCCACCCCTTGTCCAGCGCTGCATTCTAACAGGGGACACAAGATCCCCATTCCCGTGATTGGTAGGGATTCCAGCTGTTGGACTCCCACTGATTTAATACATCTTATTACCGGTATACCCCTTTAAATCTTTGTGCAGGAAACTTGGAGCTCCGTGTCAGAAAAACTTACTGACTACTAAAAAAGGTGTATTAAAAATTTATCAGCACAAAAGCAAAATGGTGTTAAAGGATGATACATTTTTCAGAGGAATGGGACAGTCACAGAAATTACTGCAAAAAATCTGCACAGTGTGAATACATCCTACCAGGGCAGTCTAGGCTGCGCACATTGTCACAATGGAAATATGCATCAGATGTTTGGCCACAGTTTTTTAAAACACTGCAGCAGATTTACGAATACTGGAATACTTAAAGAGGTTCTGCAGTTTGTTTAAACTGATGATCTATCCTCTGGATAGATCATCAGCATCTGATTGGAAGGGGTCCGACTCCCGCCACCCCCGCCGATCAGCTGTTTGAGAAGGCAGCGGCGCTCCAGGAGGACGACTAGTATCAACTTGCCTGGAGATTAGCCGCGCCCAGGCAGGTTGATACTAGTCGTGACATCACTGGGCCTGCGGTAAACAGTGAGAAGGCCGCGGCGCTACTGCTAGCGCCACTGCCTTCTCAAACAGACCGGGTGTCGGACCCCCGCCGGTCAGATGCTGTTTAAACAAACTGCAGAACCCCTTTAATGTAAATTTAGACAAACTGTGCCAGCTTTAAGTGAATGATACTAGATGATAAATATGGCGCACCTATAGACTGTCTAATCTAAATTAGTTGGCTTCCTTTATGCCAGAATCATGTACCAAATTTTGGAGCATTTTGGCACATAAGAAGCCATATCCCCTTTAAGATGGAGCATGCTCCTTTCCAGCTAAGCTATGCCCCCTTGTCATACAAGTGGGAAAATGCTCTAAAACACTTGAAATGTGGTGCAAAGCATGAACGCCAGTTTTTTTAAGCTGAAATTATGCTACAACCTTTGTTCTGTGGTTTGAAAACTTGTCATATACGCAAATGGACTTGTAGGTAACTGGATAAACAGGTAGTCTACTACAATCTTTTAATGTATAATATGGTCAACCGATATCCTGAATGGGCACATCTGCACACTTCAAGGGTCTGATGACAAACTATCCACAGTCCAATTTCTTAATCTCAATCTCCATAAGACTTAAAGTGTCACTGAACTTTCAAAAAACTTTTGACACACGTCTTATCAAAGGTCTGGATCGGTGAAGGTTTGGGGTACTGAGACACCAATCACTAGAATGTAGAGAGAGGGGTGGTCACATAGACCGCTATCTCCTTGCCGCAGGAGAGGGAATCAAGATGGACCATAGACTTTCTATTGAGCGCTTCTCCTGTACCGAGGAGAGAAAGCGTTCTGTGACCGCTGCTCTCTCCTTGTTCTAGAGATTGGTGGCGGTCTCAGCACTCAGACCCACACCAATCAAAACCTCTGATATGTCGCTAAGACATTTCAAACGTTTTTGAAAGTTCAGTGACGCTTATTAATGGACCAAAGCAGAATGCACCTTCTTAGCATTAGGCTAACCTGTCAGATACAAAACTCTTCACACTGAGGCAGCATACCCTGTAATGAAGTTTTGGATGTGATTATCTCATAAAGACATCCCATTAAGAAATCTTATCCCCTATCCACAAGGTAGGGAATGAGCGTCTGATCGGCGGGGTTGCTCCCCATTTGAATGAAGTGAAAGACACTCTCCGATCAACTCTGAGACTGCTGGAGATAGCAGAGTACAAGCCTATCTATTCAAATGAGGAGAATAGGCCCCAGTTCTAGTGATTAGTGGGGGCCCGCCGATCAGACACTTATAGACCTATCCTGTGGATAGAGGATAAATTGTTTTCATGTGACCACCTTATATGAACTCCAGCTTACCTACTTGAGAAATAATCTAGTTACTTACTTTTCGAGTTGGAAGATCTCAAGAAGATCCTCTGTTTTTTCCTCTGGTTTTTACTTGTCCTATAATCTGTGTCTGGGCAGATGCAGTCTTTATGTTTGCTTCCATAGCCCTTTGCGTTTATACTTCTTGTTCTCTTCCTTAGGGATAAAACATCTGTGGATCCTTTACACTTATGAATCCGTAATTTCCCCGACATATCTTCTATACACTGCCACTTCTGAGAAGAAATCACAGACATAGAAACACTTAACAGATATTGTCCTTGATCAGAAGTACTAAACCCCGAAGCGCGTTTCAGCGAACCTTCGTCTGGGCGAACCTTATTCCCCTAAACGAAGGTTCGCCGAAACATGCGTCGTGGTTGGCGCCATTCTGGCAAAGACACAGTATGGGTAATTGCTTCTTGTCCTGTATATTTTGCTGCTGATTGTTTTTGCACTTGCACTTTATTTTTTCTCTCTTTTCCTGTTTTGTGGACATATATGAACCGTTCCCGCTGTGTTCTCCTCCAGTACAGGTCGCCTTTTCCTTGTACCTATACTTGTTTTTAACTTATGTATTGATCTATTTGATTAATAAAGTTTATATTGATTGTAAGCGGTCTGGCATCTATTCTATAGGCTTTCTAGCCTGGATAGTGAGCCTAGATAGTGAGACCGGATAGTGAAGAATAGCCCAGTACTTCACCAGCAGTAAACAAAACAGACCTTGTTCTGCACAATACAGCGCAAGGCAAGGGGGCGCACTGGAGCAAAGAAATGCTCCGATGCTCCACTCATATATAGTAAATAAGTAAAGGAGAGGTTATATCCGGGTTCAGGTCCCAGATATAACCCCTTTAAAGCACTTTTGATGTGAGTAGAATTCACTCATCTCTATTGTAATATTCACATCTCTGTTTCATGTTCCATTCTTCTGATCCGTCAAAAGAAGAACGAAAAAAAGGTATTGTGTACTGTATGTAAAGTGTAGAATTAAAAATAAACTGATAAATGAGGATAGTGGATGAAATAAACGAAAAGATCGATAACTAGAGAGAACTTAGAAAACCTATTTAGGTCCCTTATAGGAAAAAATGTTCATCACAACCTAATATTAGCTGTCTAATAACGAGAAGTACCTCGATGTAGACCATGGTGTCCAATATTTTGTGTATTTATTTTGTGTATTGTTGCTTCTGGCTATCATTTTTTCAAAGCTACAATTTACATTTACCTTCCTTATTATTTCAAACATGTGAGGAGTTGATGAGGATTTCCAATTTTGCGCTATACATTTAAGAGGGGCTGTTAAAATATGACAGAGAACAGTCCATTGGGGGACTGAGTACCTATCAATATCAAGTCTTAACAAAAAAAGTGTCGAGGTTAAATGGTAGATTGATCTTAAGTGAAGAGTAGATTAGAAGGGCTGTTTCTTTCCGGAAACCTGTAATAATTGGGCATTCCTAAAATATATGTAGTAATGTGCCGACTTGATTACAGCCTCTCAAACATAGATTGAGGGAATCGTTACATATTTTAGAGAGCCTGTATGAAGTGTAATACCATCTGAAGATTAGTTTGGAACAGTGGCGTGCCTAGGGTGTTTGGCACCCGGGGCGGGTTCTTTCTCTGTCACCCCCCCCCCAATACTTAAAAAAATTGTACCCCCTCACAGTAGTATTGCCCTCATTGTACAACCTTCACAGTAGTTTTGTACAGATGTGTGCCCCCTCACAGTAGTTATGCCCACATTGTGCGCTCTCACAGTAGTTATGCCGACATTGTGCGCTCTCACAGTAGTTATGCCCACATTGTGCCCCCTCACAGTAGTTATGCCCACATTGTGCCCTCACAGTTGTTATGCCCACATTGTGCCCGCCTCATAGTTATGCCCTCTGTGCCCCTTTCACAGTTGTAATGCCTCTTTGTGCCCCCTTGACAGTAATAATCCCCATTGTGCCCCCTTCACATTAATAATCCCCATTGTGCCCCCTCCATAGTAGAAATGCCTATTGTGCCCCCTTCACATTAGTAATGCCCTCTGTGCCCCCTCCATAGTAGTAATGCCCTATGTGCCCCCCCCCATAGTAATAAAGTCATCTGTGCCCACTCCATAGTAATAAAGCCCTCTGTGCCTCCTCTGTATTAAAAAACAACAACAACAAAAAAAACACTGTAACTATTCACCTTGTCCGGTTCCTGAAGCTCACATACCTCTCTTCCCTGCGTGCACAGATCACTCTGAAGCACCGTGTGGGCGGAGCTTACACAGATTTTCGGTCTTCAGGCCCCGCCCACACAGGCTGGCAGCACAATCTGTGTTTGCAGGCTGAATAGTGGAGCGGGAAGAAATATATATACACATACACACACACACACACACAAAAGCACATATAACATATATACACACAGTGCGTGCTATAAGTAAAAATGACTGTCAGCACTGGGATCACATGGCTGCATAGTATGTAGTGATATGCATATCTTCTTCACTGTGAGGGTGGGAATCTCAGTTTACTATTCCCTAGACCCCATGAAGAGTCTTTTGGCTTCAGTGTCATGTTACTACCTTCAGATCAGGTGTCGCCAGCCATGATATATTTATGTACACCGTTTAGCACCAGTAGGGTCAACTCAACAGCTGATCCATTTACTTGATGGACGCTTTAACATGTGTAACATTCTGCTGCTGTGAATCCGTTATTAATGGCATTAATGGCATTTTTTTAAACTCAGTTTTGCAAGAGATTAATGGCAGCCGAAGAAAAAGAAAACACACTTTCTAGACGCTGAGTAATCAGATCTATGCAGTTCTTAAAATGTGCAGCCTCTAGAAAATACATGTCTTGTCGAAAGTGGTGAAAATGACTCAACCAGGGATCTTCATGCCTGATCTGTATCTGTGCCTCAGAAGAGTGGGTTTACGTGGTAGTAAACAGGAAGCGGTCCATCCTATCTAAACTTAGTCTGGCATTGACGCATATTCAGCTTGCTGGGAAAGTAAAAAAGTTCACAAAACAAGTGAAACTTCTGGAAGTGATAGAGAAATGAATACTCACATCTTTTTATTGAGATCTGATGATATGTTATAAAACAAGGGTGCAAATTTATTAAGGCGATGGCGCTTAGACCGCATCATAAGATGTGGCAAAACTTGGTGCAATTTGGCATACTAGTCTTAGGCCTCTTGCACGTGAACGTATTTTTTTTCTGTGTCCGTTCCGTTTTTTTTTTGCGGACCGTATACGGAACCATTCATTTAAAAAAAACAGAAGGTACTCTGTGTGCATTCCGTTTCCGTATTTACTTTCCGCAAAAAAATAAAACATGTCCTATTATTGTCCGCATTACGGACAAGGATAGGACTGTTCTATGAGGGGCCAGCTGTTCCGTTCCACAAAATACAGAATGCACACGGATGTCATCTGGATTTTTAGCGGATCCGTTTTTTGCAGACCGCAAAATACATACGGTCGTGTGCAAGAGGCCTTACGCTACTTTCACACCTATAGCACTACGATCCAGCACAAAATGCCGGGAATCGGCCAGACAGAAAAGCAGCATGCAGTGGTTTGTGTCCGTCCGAGTCTCCACTGGACCCCATTATCTTTAATGGGGCCTGCAGGCATTCCAGTTGCATTCTTTTTCTGGCAGAATGAGGGCAATTAACCTGCTGAGCCTTGTCAGATCACATTATTGTGAAGGGGGTCTGGTGATGTGTGGTGGTGTTTGGCTATCCTGGATACAGTAACCTGCTGCAGATGTGAACCTACCCTAACCAGCCCTTTAACCAGTCACTCAACTATATCCTATGAGGCTTCATGTGTTGTGGAGAATCAGTCCCATGTGCCATGCCCTTACATTCTAAATTTTTGATGTGCTATTTAATGTGACTTGTTCTTTAAAATTTCCAAATGGCAGAAGTCCAAGTGAAACACAGGCCGTCTATATTAATAAACAAATAGCCTTGGACCATACAGGGCACAAGAAGTGAAACGAGTCCAGGTATTTGCCTTATAGATGTTATATTCTTTATTCTGTAGCTGGTATGGAGAGAGGCAGTGAACTGACCAGAAACAGCCTTACACTTGTGGGATGAATCACAGTTGTGATAAGATCGAAATATGTGTCTGGTATTTGACTGTCAGTATGTGCTCCACCAGCTGACACCTCCACCTCTCAATCCCAGACGTGTGTGGTTTTATGCTAAATCCACAGTTGGCCGTAGACTGGAAGTTTACAAATGTATGCTTGGAAAGATGTTTATTTTATGAGAAAATCATATGGTTGAGCCAAACCAGACTGCATTAGCTTTTGTCAGAATTATTGGAATGACCATGTTTCTATGCAGAATGGAAACTCTACTTAGCCTACAAGCTTTGTGCAAAATGCAGAAAACCTAGTGTATACCAGAGCAAAGCAGGAACGTCTTCTGATGCAAGTAACCTGGTCTCATTGCAATGAAAAAAATAATAATAATGTTACTTGACCAGTGGGGGTCCCTAGGCCAGAGATTCATTGGTCACATGGCCTAGGTGCTGCTAACTCACATTCAAGTGAATGGGCCTGAGCTGCAGTACCAAGTACAGCCGCTTTACAAGGTATGTTGTGCTTGGCAAGGTGAGAGGAGCCCACAGCTCCTATCAAAGCGCCACTGCCTCTTCAAATAGCTGATCAGCAGGGGTTCTGGAAGTTGGACCCTTACCGATCAGATATTGATGACCTATTCTGAGGTCATCAATATTAAATGTTGAACAAGCCCTATAACTTTTCCCCAATAAGTGTTCTCGTCCCAAAAATTCATCTGCAGAAGTGCCCAATAGATAGACATCACAGCCATGGTATTTTTAGGAGGTCTTAAAACCTGTATTTGGTGTTGTCTAGCTATCTTCTGTTACTCCACCATGTTATCTCTATGTTCTATCTCCCTGACACTTCTGGCACTTTTCAACATGTGCGAAATCCAACATGTTCAATTCCTATTTTCCCTTATGGTAGTCCTCAAGGCCAGTAAGAAAGAGATTAACGGGCTGTCCATCTGATGCATGAACATGTCAAGCCTTTCAGAGTGAGCAATGCTATTTGTAGCCACTCCTTCATGTGGCTACCACATAAGAATCCTGAACTGTGGACCCCTTTATAAGAATCCTGAATTGTGGAACCCCTTTATAAACTCATAAGGCTTGCCCATATTATAGAACCTTAGTATCATACCTCTGCTGTGTATCCGTGTATGTGATGTATAAACAATGGATGGCGGTTGTCTCCACATTCACGTGAAGCAAGATGGCAGTGGTTTATTCTATTTATCAGCTGTCCCAGGCTACCTCTTGTCCTGCGCAGGCACTGAACAGTAGCTGAACGTGTTTATCTCTAGTATCTGCGCATGCACTGGACATGTTTAGCTACTGTTCAGTGCAGAAGGTCTGGCATCCTGGAATAGTCCAGGAGGTGGTCACATGGACATGGAGGCAGCCAAAGTCTGTTCTTTTTGCAGCACATACATAGTCAGCTAGCGCTTTATTTGCACAGTGGGGGTATGATATAATAATACTTATATTTTTAAATGACAAACTTAATAGGATGATGCTTTTTCTTTAAAGCAGTCAACCACTTTAGGCTTATTGTCATCTTAAATGGTTCCATGGTTTCACATAAGTAGGGATGACCAAATAATGGATCACAGAGAGACAATACACTTGGTAATACCAAGCAAGTAGAGGGGTTTAGTTTCATGGTGTTGATCTGTATGTAAGTTGTAGGATACTTCTCTAGCTCCCATAGGCCATAAATCTCACAAATAGACTTCTACACAGAGAGGCCCACACTTCATAAGACCAAGTTCTGCTATCTCATAGGTTTCAGACCACAGAACATGTTTAGATTATATTCTTGATAAGCAGCACGAATGTTAAGACTAAGAGTCTAGGTGGCCCGAAACATGTCGGCTAAACGGGAGTAAGAGGGAGAAGGCTGCTCTATGTCCTGTCCTGTTCCATATATGTTCAAGTTTTGGCAATAAAGAAATGTCGAAAATAGGACCCTTCAGTGCCGGATCACCTTTGTTTTGAAGCAGCACGTATGGTTAACTTCCAATATGAAGGTATTCTTGAATCTTACGTAATGCATCAATGCTTATACAGTAGGACTCAGCAGGTGGGGGTGTAACAATCCAGCACTAAGCAGAGTAGAGGTTTAGGAAGAAATTGCCCAGTGTGCACTTTTACAGAGCTTAACAACTAATCATTTGTGTGGCAAGTAGGAAATTCTTTGCTGGAGGATTTGGGCTCTGCAATAAGCCTACTATTGGGCATTGGAATGCAATCCTGTGCTAATCTGCACAAGAATTTATAAGAACCAGGATCAGTTAGATACATATTAATAATGGTATATTTCAGAAAATACAGCAATCTGAAATAGGACACCGCTTTCATCAACTCTTTTCAAAAGGTAAGCGTTATTCACTAGAGGTCATGTTTTCTAACACAGATAGTTTCAAGAAAGTGTGAGATGTCTTATATGGCAAATTATGATCTGGCAACTTTTAAAGGATAACTGTCGTATTTTTTTGTTTTTTGGAGTATTGGATTGTGGTGGTTAATATCACCTTGGTGTCCCACTTTTCACTGTGTATTCCATTACCCCTTAATTCCACATTTTTGTTCCCTGTACTGCCTACTTTTACCTGTGCTTAAAATAGAGTTGCTAGGCATGGTCCGATAGACGGAGCACGCAGAAGCAGGCTGCGTGCAAGGTCACATTACTGACAGCCAGGGACTGTAAGTAAATGATTAAAGCCAGGTCCTCCCCAGCAGCTGATAACAGTGCCTGGGCTGTGTGCACTTCTCCCTGTCCCTGCGCTTGGCAGACGCTCCCTCACTCAGCAGAGCTGGAGAATGCAGAGTGGAAGCAGCGCACAACAGGGAAGGGAGATCTGCCATCTGCTCAGTGTATAAATGAAAGCAACATGTGGTAAGAGGACCCCTTTGTGCTGCAGGAGATTAACCCTTTTGGGGGTAGGGCTCTGGTTACTGACACTTTTGGGGGGCTATTGTTACTGGCTAGTGAGGGCAGGCGGGATTAGCCTCAGGGTGAGGGCAGTGGCGGCCATCTTAACTGAATAGTGAAATTGCAGTTTTATGCAGACTGGTTGCTAAGGGCTGAATCTTATTAAATATGGGGTAAGTCAGTCTAATAGTAACTGATTCTGGAATATCATGTTATTAGTAACTACATATATGAAAATTGAAATTAGGGTCTAAATGTGACAGTTATCCCTTAAGGACAGACGGATTAAATTTCAGTATGTGATGAGATTTCTTCTAGCAGTCCCGGTACAGGACAAGTGTTTACCCAAGTGAATAGCCAACACTGGTTCACATGGTGATCTGCAGACAAGAGTTGCTTCTCCTAGTGAAGCTAGTATGTTTATTTGCAGCAAGTGAGTAGCATAGAAATGACCTGTTTGGTCATTGCTTCTGTAGCAGACCTCTACTACATGAAAATAAGTGGTCTCTATTTAGAGAGGACCTTTCACCACTTCTGACATGCCTGTTTTAATAGCTACATGCATCGCCCATGTAATAACAATTCATAAAGTCCTAAGAATAGATGGTCCAGTTGTGCCATTCCTTTATTATTTCTACTAGAAGCTATGAATGAATTTGCTAGCAGTCTGCAGTAAGGGTACAGAGGGGTGGTAACTAGTTGGGGGTGTAACTGCACAGTCTGAGAATGGCAGCACTGACTGGATAGAGACAGATTGTGCAGGTACACCCCCACCAACTTGTTACCACCTCTCTGTACCCTTACTAAAAGCTAATAGCAGTTCATTCATAGCTTCTAGTAGAAATAATAAAGGAATGGCACAACATACAGCCATAAGAATAGATGCTTCAGAAGTGTTAAAACATTGTTATAACATGGATAATGCATGAAGCTATTAAAACAGGCATCTCAGGAGAGGTGAAAGGTCCTCTTTAGGTTCTCAGAATAACAGCTTTCTTCTTTGTATTGTAAAAAAAATAAAAATAAAATTACAAACCAATGAAAAAGAAAACCATTGCCATAGCCAAATATCCTTCAACCTCTTAGTGTTCTGTGTTATTGAGCTGGAATACTCATGTACAACAAAAGGTGAACCACAGAGGATGCCGCATTAAAATGAGGCCTCTATTGGTTCTGGGTATGCCATAACACAAAGCCCTTGTCAGCCTTTCTCATAGTTTGTAGAACATAAGGCAGCGATATCTGCTCATTTTAGTGCCGTTTGCCAACATTTCTGTGAACAGGGAAGCCTTGTACATGTTCACACATAACACAAGAGAATAGGTTTAGCCTGGTGGGAACTCCCATTCTTATTGAGTCCATAGAAAGTACTGGTCAGACTTTGTGGTAAGCAACAACTATGGCTGAGTTTCTTTTGACCCTTTTGTGCTATATTCATCTCCATCTGCATCTCATCTGCTTGTATGCACCAAACAGGTTTGTATATTGTGGCCTCTTCCCATTTGGCAGTACTGTGTTTTGACCATGTTAACTGAAGTTTGCATGGATAACATATATCATGACAACCACAACAGATTATATATATATATATATATATATATATATATATATATATATATATATATATTACAGCACAGACCAAAAGTTTGGACACACCTTCTCATTCAAAGAGTTTTCTTTATTTTCATGACTATGAAAATTGTAGATTCACACTGAAGGCATCAAAACTATGAATTAACACATGTGGAATTATATACATAACAAACAAGTGTGAAACAACTAAAAATATGTCATATTCTAGGTTCTTCAAAGTAGCCACCTTTTGCTTTGATTACTGCTTTGCACACTCTTGGCATTCTCTTGATGAGCTTCAAGAGGTAGTCCCCTGAAATGGTTTTCACTTCACAGGTGTGCCCTGTCAGGTTTAATAAGTGGGATTTCTTGCCTTATAAATGGGGTTGGGACCATCAGTTGCGTTGAGGAGAAGTCAGGTGGATACACAGCTGATAGTCCTACTGAATAGACTGTTAGAATTTGTTTTATGGCAAGAAAAAAGCAGCTAAGTAAAGAAAAATGAGTGGCCATCATTACTTTAAGAAATGAAGGTCAGTCAGTCAGCCGAAAAATTGGGAAAACTTTGAAAGTAAGGGCTATTTGACTATGAAGGAGAGTGATGGGGTGCTGCGCCAGATGACCTGGCCTCCACAGTCACCGGACCTGAACCCAATCGAGATGGTTTGGGGTGAGCTGGACCGCAGAGTGAAGGCAAAAGGGCCAACAAGTGCTAAGCATTTCTGGGAACTCCTTCAAGACTGTTGGAAGACCATTTAAGGTGACTACCTCTTGAAGCTCATCAAGAGAATGCCAAGAGTGTGCAAAGCAGTAATCAAAGCAAAAGGTGGCTACTTTGAAGAACCTAGAATATGACATATTTTCAGTAGTTTCACACTTGTTTGTTATGTATATAATTCCACATGTGTTAATTCATAGTTTTGATGCCTTCTTAGTCATGAAAATAAAAAAAACTCTTTGAATGAGAAGGTGTGTCCAAACTTTTGGTCTGTACTGTATATATATATATATATATATATATATATCATGCATGCATAAATGCAATTAAGCAACTCAAAAGCCATATGAATGTCAAAGGAATGACCTAAGTAGGGTCAGACTGAGGTTCCTGAAGTCCACCAGAGGATTTTTTCTTAGATCCAACCTCTATACTGTCAATAACGTTTAATAGGTTTTAATTCTAAGAAATAGACCCTAGTGGCAAGTGATTTGCTGCCTTTGAAGCCAATTTTTTTTTCTACTGGGTCTTTGGGCCTATTATGGCATCAGAGCCTGGGCCCAATGGAGGATAATCTGGTACTCTGGTGGCCTAGTGCGATCCTGGACCTGAAGTTTAAGTAATTATCCAACCTGTTTACAGGATATAGTCTCTCACTATCTAATTGTATAAGCTTGGGTTTGTAGAAAGTTAATTGGTTTAGACAACCTGAAAGAAACTATAACAATATGGGAAGAACATATATAGAGATGATATTCTAGTTGGAGACAAACCCATAGTTGCTTAGCTGCCTAAAAGTATTAGTTCCATTGTCAGATAAGAAAAATGTATATTGTATTTTTGCACAACCACCATAATTACCAAAATCTAATGGGAGTAAGAATGAAATATGTTCTCCTTACCTGGCCCGGCTGTTCACAAGCTGTCTGGTACCGAGCCTGTTGGCACAGCTCCTTCACGCGCTCATACTTTGGCAAATGATTTGACTGAGGAGTAGTTTTGTTTGGTTCCTCTTTCTTTCTGATGAACTTTCTGTTAAGGCAAAAAGGAAACCGTAATCTACTAAAATAGAGTGGGTGATTGGGTTACAATGAGCTGTTATGGATCCTAAGCACAGTGTCCAAATACACAGAACCGTATTGTACCTCTGTGTGCCCTCAGTGTTACACCATACATCGGCACACAAGGTGTCTATACTGAGATTGTTTTACTATGGAAATCCCTATACATATGTCCTATCAGGACTTGTGTAGATTATATAGGACACCTGGACCTGACACATCTATGCATTACATGATGAGCATTCATTGGAACAACTCAACGCCAACATTTCTTTAGGTTTAATATCATATAATGGGCACTCCAAACTGAGTTACATCAATTACATATTATTCATTACTAACCTAAAGGTGTAACATCTTTTTACATGAAAACAAAGGCTGTATTAGACAGCCAGATTCTGGCGGCGATTGTCGGGAAGGAAGCGTTCCTTCTCAGCAATCGCCTGCTCACTAGTGGAGGAGAACGCTGCTATTACATGCCGCAATCACCTCCACAGCATAGGGAGGAGCGGTCATTATACCATCGCTCGTCTCCATGCTGTCCAGTTGTTTGCCGGCAGTAGTCAGTAATTGCCTTAAAAATTTACATTTTAATTTGGGGGTCCATAAGATTCACCCTTATCATTGGGGAAGGTTTGCTTGCTACAGGCACCTTTTGCAGGATGACAACACAAGTCTTCCACAGACAAGTACCGGCCCGCACAGGACTACTGCCTTTAGTTAAAAGGGTTGCCCCATTAAAAATATTCTACATTTTCAAATCAGTGCCTGTATCCAAATATTTTTGTAATTACATTTAATTAAAAATGTAGTATAGCCACCGAGTTATTCAATCAAATCTATTTGTTCAGTGCCACCTGCTGTTCTTTTCCTTATTTCTCTGTCCCCCTTGCTGAGGTGGACAAACCTGCTCATTCCTCCCCAACAGCTGTAACAAACTGTAGTAGATTATGTACGATTTTCATTTTTTACATTAATCATAGGGAGTGAGTCCCTTTAACATGTATTTACTCAGCACGCCATCCGTGAAATGTAGAAATGTGTTGTGTGAATCTAAAAATATATTTAATTACTTTTTTACATTGAAATAATTATTTTTTTTTAACTATTTGTGCTATTGCCAGCCTAATATGTTGTTTACACATAGCTGGAATGACTTCTGCAATGTTATTGCCCCAAAGATGCATAGCACAGAGAAATAAAATGTAGATTAACGCTATAGGCTGCCCTTGTGCCAAATATACTATTACTCCATGATACATGTTTATATTTCTCATACATGTTAGAGGAATTTCAGTCAGTCCAAAAAAATTTAAAAAAAAGTTAGATTCTTACCCTCTTTCCACCAGGAATGTATCTCTCCAGATCTTGGGTTTTTTATTGGTTCGAAGTCTGAAAATAAAGTCATAATTGTGGGAATAAGAACCAGTTGTCACAAAATGTATGTAAACTGTATTACACTCAGAAGTGAAATAAAATGGAGAAGAAACAGATATAAGACTTTTGTTCATCCAAAATCAAGCCCAGGGTTGTAGCTATTGTGGATGCAAAGATAATGGTTGCACTTGTGCTCTGAAGACTCAAAAGTCCCTCTACCACATGAGGAAGCACCAATATTACATATGACACATGGTAGGTGTAGGCTCTCTTACAAGTTCTGCGTTTGGGGGTCCTGGACTCTGACCAAATAATTTGCAGCCCCCAAATATGCTTCATCTATTAAAATATGTATTATGGACACACATAGTAAACATTTAACAAACACCAACCTATTTCCTGGCCTCTCTATATCCATCAAAGTAAGGACAGACTTCCCATCCATATCAGGAGGAGGGTCCAAACCTGCAATATCCAAAATAGTGGGGGCGATATCCAAGTTTATCACAATGTGAGGCACACTGCAAAATAAAATGACAATTTGGTAAACTATAATTGTACAATAATAGGACAGATTGATAGGCCAAACAAAAGTTTATTACACTTCATATGAAAGGTATAGTACTGAAATAAAGGAGGGATATTTATTAAGACCAGCGATATAGACGCCGGTCTTAGTCCCTTTGTGCTGCTGGTGGGTGCGCCAGGCTTCTACATAAATTTGGCGCTTCCTCCAGTAGGCCATGCGACAGTAAAATCAACACCGGTTCCCTTGTTGGCGTAGATTTAAGTCATTTTCCACGCCAAAAACTGACGTGCAAAATGATAAATTAGACGGGCTTGCCCTCTTTCCCACCCACACCACATCCTATTTTCTCGACACTCGGGAAAAGTGGCGTGAGCGGCAAAAAGCTGCACATTTTGCTGCAAAAACCATGGCGACCAAATGTGCGACATTAATACACCAAAAAGTGGTGTATAATTCATAATAAATATCCCCTGAGTATTTTTTCCAAGTGGTCATTTTTTATAACTTCTGCGATGTAGAATGAAAAAGTGAGCATATCAATTTGAAATGCCGGTTTCTTGGTACATTAGGGTGGCTTGGTCCCTCCCTCGGTGCATTTAACTGCTGATTTGCATATAGACTAAAAGTACTTTTTCTCCAGAGCGAAGCAACGGATCGCTAAGTGAAAGGTATCATTACATTCAGCTCAGATAACCCTACAAGAAATTGTGCTTCATTTAACAGTAAATCCCCTTGTCACAGATTAATTTTGCAAACATTAATTGCAAGCAAAAGCATATATTCTGTAATATGGCCTTTACATTATTTATTATAAGCTGGTGTCTCAATACAAGAACATGGGGATATGTATAGAGAAAAGAAAAAAAGCACCTCTAGAAGTCTTGATGGAGACAATGTAAGTTGATATTGTCCATGAGTCAATAGATGGTATAGCCCGATGGACATTTTATTGTTGACAGTTCCTAATAAAATTGTTAGGCTCTGCCCCAAAATTTCTATGTCAGCCTTAAAATGGCAGACAGCATGGCCTTTCTTTTATATTAGAAGTATTTATACATGTTCACATACTGAATGTCATACGTTCCCAAGACATCACAATTATACATAACTGGTAACTTTTTGTCTCAGTCAAAGAACAATCGGCACACTTGTCATTAGGACCACGTCTTCAGCACAGACAGTTTGTGTACAATTTTTAGGTCCATGGAGAACATCCCTAATAATGTAATTAAAACCCTTTGAGAAAATATTCCTAACCCTTCACATTATAGAAACAGTGTTCAGATATGTTTGTAAAGTACAGTGCAGGCCTTGTGGTCAGGCTTTACAAAATCTATATGAAGATTTGTATTTTGAAAGATATAAATATATGAAAGATTCAATAGCTGGACACCAGAAAAGAGAACCTACATTGATCCCGCCTCCACATTTGGACCACGAATAAAGAAAGGGACTCGAATATCAAAGTCATATGGCATGGACTTTCCTTTCACAAGGCCAAACTGTCCTATGTGGTAGCCATGGTCGGCTGTGTAGATGATGTAAGTGTTGTCCAGTTCTCCAGTTTCAACCAGCATGTTGTATAGCTAGAATATAAGACGGTCAAGCGTTACGTCAAGAACACAAAATAAATATTAATCAAAAATCTCAAAATCAAAAAATATATAAAAAATGGAAATCCAACACTTGATCTATCCTATCAGATAGAAAAATCTGAAATTTTAATGTGTCAAGAACAGAGCAATAGTCTGCAATTTGTGTTGTTGAGAAGCTGTAACTCCAGGAATGAAAAGAACATTTCAGGTGGCATACCATTAACATAGCCAAGAAAAGGAGACAGGGTGAAATACCTTCTCCATCGAATCGTCCACAGACATAAGAGTCTGCAACCTCTTCCTATGAAGCACATTTGTAAACTCCATGTGAATTGGTAGCATGGCACCAGTATACTGCATGATCCAATGTTTGTCCATATTTGGTGCATAGTTGTAGCTTGGAGTTCTAAGGAAAAAATACAAAATGATCCGTAATTTTTTACATTTTATTACAGTTACATGCTTCATTATACTGTACAATTTTAAAACATAAAGGAAAACTTAGAAGTTGTTTTCTGTTTGAATTTTTCTAAAGGCTTTCTATGAAGTAAAATAATCAAAAAAAGTGATATTCGCCTTACAGCTCTCCCCCTGCTCCTGCTCTGATGCCTCCCAGTTCAGCTTAACGCAGAATGCGAACACTCCCTACTGTGGTTAGGGATTGGCTCGGCAATCACATTTTCCATGAGGAATCAGAAAGTAGAGATTTGTGGGGGACAGGGAAGCATCGGAATGGGAGTAATAAATAAATCAACCAGACAATTTGAATGGGTTGGCCTCTTTGAACATCTTTTTGCTAGCCGGTTCCTCCGAAAATAAGCTTATCATTAGGTGTCCTACTACCGAGACACCAATGAAAAGGCTGCAATTTGTGGATGAACCAGAAACAAGTTACAAGTTTTCAGTTTGGCAGCACGGCTACTACAGGGAATATTAAGCATTTTATGGTGCTCACTGAAATCAATGGGCCATCCATGCAATGTATAGATGTGCTAGTTCTGCAATGCCTCAGAGGACTACTGCAAAGAGTTAATTACTGCTAAAAGGTTAAAGGTTCTGAAGTATTGTGAAAGCACTCATTTCTTTATGTACTATGTATACCAAATAGCAATGTTTGGTAATATATAGTTAACATGGGCAGATTTGGTTAGGTTGCCAGGATGATGGACTTAGTCCACCCCCTGGTTAGAGGAGTCTTAGCAAAGCAGAGCTGCAGACAAGACCTACATTTGCAAACTCTTGCAAACTAGGCTAGAGTCCAGAAAACCTTTATTTCTGAGGCTACAGCTGCCAGAGAAGATCCTTTATCCTCAGAGTACCCCAGAAGGAAAGAGATCGGCCATCAGGTTCAGAACCACCAAGGCCATGCAAGATGGCAAGATGTCATTAAGGTACAGCTCATTTATGGCAAGGAACTTGGGTGCTGTGAAAAGGGTTCATTTCCTCTGGCACCCACCACACTTTGAGACATACTCACCATCTGAATCTAAATTCTGCACCCCTCAGCCCCGAAATTGCAGAAGGAGTTGACAGGAACATAATAGCATGCCTGTGGCTATTTGGAGAGACTGCAAAGTGTCCTTAGAAGGAGCGCCAGGGAGCACTACTCATTATCCTCATTGTTGCTGTTAGGAGGAGACTATACTGTGATATACTTTGGAACTATGCCTTTTGCTACGTACTACTACTCCCATCATTGATTTAGTAAAGAAAGACTTTATTTATTGCAACCAATGAGCCAGATCATTGACTCCATCATCCATCCACCTGCCTTGCACCCTGCCAACTACCTAACATGAAGGGCACCCCAACTACCATCAGACAGGAGCCCCAGAAAGTCAGGAAGTGCTCTGGGGAACAATGGATGCACTCTCCATTCATTGTGCAAGCCCAGGGAGCGCCAAAGTGATGACAGCCACTACTGCGCATGCGCCAATGATACATTGAACAATGCTTTTGTGAGAATACAGGGCCAAGCAAGATTATGTATCTAATGTCTGGCCCTGTCAAGCACCAATCAGAAGAAGGGACTGGGAGGGTGAAGGATTGAAGCAGAGGGAGCAGAGACACCCTTGGTGCACTGAACTACTAATTTGCATAATAAGTGATTATCTGCACAACTGCATCAAAGGATTTCCATAAGAAAGACCGTGATTTATTCAGGTTACATATCCACGTTCCTGCTGACAGACTCCCTTCAAATTTAATGTTAATCTTACATTTTCATGATCTGAAGTTACCAAAACAACTGTTCTTAGGGAGAAATTAAGGATAATTGTATGTCCTCACTCTCCATACATACTGCACAAGCCAAATTCCTGGAAGCGATGCACCAGACATTTTATCATATTGAGTGCTGTTGAAAACCATAAATCAAACTGTAGTTTTGCAAGTAGTCTGTGCGGGAAACACACATGAAATCCCTGTCGATTAGAACTACACTTAATTTAATAAACATTTCTGTCTATAATTTCTGGTAAATTTTACATTTCTGAGAAAACACTATTTTTTTTATTTAGCGATGATTTATACATAAAATTCAGTAAAAAGCATACAAGCCTTGAATGTTACATAAATTATTGCATTAAATCAATGTCCGTTAATTAAAGGGGTTGTCCGAGTTATTTTTTTGTTCTTTCTATGTTCCTAACTGGGCAAATGTAACAGCTTTCCAATTCACTCACTTTATCTGCAGTGCCTGCTTTCTCAGATTTCACTGAGGGTCACATGACCTGTGATGTCAGCTTCTCTCCCTGCTCTGATAAAGTTCGTTTACAAGCCTGTAAAGGAGAAGTCACTGTGCTGGCCACGCCCCCCTTCACTGCCGTCTGCTCTGTCCTAGGATTCTTAACCCCTTCAGCTGCACAGACTGGGTAGCTGCAGCACTGACAATTCTCGGCACAGGAGCTGATAGACTAGAGAGAGCATTGCACAAGAAGGTAGGGGGAAGATCCTGTGTGTATTAGCAGTGTCATTATACAGCTGGGACTTGTAGTTCTACACTTACAAGTTGCTGTTGATTCTCCCAGCAGGCAGACATATCACTCAGGGCAGCTCTTGTATCCACTCCCTTAGCAGTTTTATTATACAGCTGGGACTTGTAGTTCTACACATACAACATGCTGCAGAGTCTCCCAGCAGGCAGACATATCACTCAGGGCAGCTCTTGTATCCACTCCCTTAGCAGTTTTATTATACAGCTGGGACTTGTAGTTCTACACATACAACATGCCGGAGAGTCTCCCAGCAGGCAGACATATCACTCAGGGCAGCTCTTGTATTCACTCCCTTAGCAGAGCAGGGGGAGGGGCAGAGATTGTTTTTATTGCATGTAAACAAAGGGCCAGAAAAGAACCAGGGAAATGAGGAAATATATATATATATTTTTGCATAAAACTTGCTTAGCTTAGTTATATATTGCTGCCCATCAGATTTTCAGTGCTATATATTTTTTTCATAACTCGGACAACCCTTTCAACTTGATGAAAATATAAAACTATTCTCATTTTAATGCTAAACTGAATTTTTTTTAATTATAATTGTACAAGAAAGGATAAAAATGTCACATGACTAGATTTTCCATTTTTCTTTTGGTGGACTACTCTCGTTATTTAGGAAAATGTGGCACTTTTAGCAGAACTGTTGGGAATACATAAGACATTATAATACATTTCAGGAGGCGGCTTTATTTTTGCAATCAAACTCATGGCACCCATCTATTATCAGTGGTGCTGAGAAATGTAGGCTTAATGCATTTGGCTATATTTCAGACCTGTGTTTTATTGTACTTATGATTTTACATGGCATAAAGAGTTTGTTTTTTTCTAGAATATCCACTTCTATTGACTCATTGCATTGCAGTAAATGGTTCATAAAGTACATGTAGCTAGGCTGTGTACAAGAACCCTTGAAAGGGTATTCCTATCTTTATTTCTATCTGGGACATTGATGGCATAGGATCGCTAGGATATGCCATCAATGTCAGATAGCTGCAGGTCCCACGTCTGGGACCTGCTCGTATCTCCTCAGTGGGACCCCTGAAGCGAACAGAGAGCACCGATATGCCATCCATGGCCCAGACGGGCTAACCCCTTTAAAGTGGGCTGATACATTAGATAGAAGTTGGTTGATTTTTGAACAGCAGTTGAACAATCGGTTCGCAGACACACTGATTTGCTCAAAAGAGCCATCCACATCCAATGAAACTGGGCAAAGGACAAAAGATCTTGCTGAGAACATTCCTTCAAAGATCTCTTGCCCACAAACAATCTTTCATTAAATGAAAGATCTTTCTTCTGACTATTGGACGAAATTTTCAAACATTGCTGTCCTCTTTTCAGGCTAAAATTATCATTTCTTGTTAAATTTCCCCTAACAAATGATAGATTATGGTTGAAATTGTCAGTTTTGATCAACTTTAGCCTGGCAACTCAACAAGAACGACATCCAGAAGAGGTTCTAGTGGTTGTATATTATCGGATAAAGTGGAACAACTACTTTATCAAGTTCTAGTCTATAATCCAATGGTTTGTTTAGAATTAGAAACCATGCCTTTCTATCAAAAAAACAGCACCACACCTGTCCATGGGAAGCATCTGGAATTATAGCTCAGCTCCACTGAAGTCAATGAGACAGAGCTGCAATACCTCTTATAATCCATGAACTTTTTTTTTTGCATAATCCTTAATGCATCCTTTGGAGGTTAAACTCTGAAATCTTATAATAGAAGTTGTCCTGAGGAAGCCATGTCCGGCCATACAGATAATGTAATATTACATGCCAGCCATTGAAGTGAACAGCCAACCATTTAATATATGGACAGGCCAGGTCAGCCAGACTAAGAGATGCTTTACATAACGACTTTCCCTTTATGGGAAAGAGGGGCTCCTGAGCTTCCCAAAACAAACTATATATATAGGTAGCATTCTAATTTGCTGCCTAATACTAAATTTAAAGCTGATTATGGTGTTATGTCATTCCAACAACATTTAATGCTGTATACCATAATTAAGTGTTAAAAATAACATTTAGTAGAATTAACATTTTTATCTATTCGCTGAAAACATTCTCTTATTGAAAGAAAAAAATGAAAAAAAATAATAATAATGTTTTGACGTTAAGAAAATTGGAAATGAACGTCTTACAGGCATCTTTGTTTTAACAATCTGGAGGAAACATCTTTTGGATCCGTGAACCAGTTACACCCCTGCTGGATTATTCCAAGCATATTATCACTTGGAAAAATGTTCTTGGAAAATATTTTTATTTCTTTCCTGCTTCTTTACGCCAATGACATTTGAGTTGTTTTTATTTTATCTGACAAGAGCACGCAGGGAAATTTTTGTCCTCTCACATTATGGAGAGATGGGCTACTTGGAATAAAGCAGCCAACTAAGAAGATTCTATATTAGCACAAAAGGGGGAAAACACTATAAAATAAGTCACTGTTTTGTTTTTTTCAATGACAGCTTAAACATTACATAAAGTGGCCCTCAAGGCAGAGTTTTATGAAGGCAGTTCAAGTAGCAGAACATGACTCTCTAGAAGTAAATATCAGCACATGCATAGCCCTTTAAAAAGAGCAATGTTTAAGGGGTTTTCTTGGATTTTAATAGAATAGACAATCAATAACAGATTATGGCAGCGGTGAGGCCTGAGTGCTGTGGCCTCTTTACTGCGTACAGTGCTGTACATTGTGAGGCAGCTGTATATGGTACTACAGCTTTATTCAAGTGAATGGGACAGAGATACATGTAGCCAGAATCGGACTGGGATTCCTTAGGCCCACCAGAGGAAAGTTTCTTGGGGGCCCAAACCCCATACCATCAATAAATTCTAATAGGTTTTGATTAAATGAAATAGACCCCAGTGGCATTTTATGGTATCCGAATGATTTTTTCTCTGGACCTTTGGGGTCCACTAAGGAGATCAGAGCCTGGGCCTAGTGGAGGATCCATTGGAAATCTGTTGGGCTAGTCTGACGCTGCGTGTAGTACCACATACATGGCCATTACATAATGTACAACACTGCTTAGTAATGAAGAGACTGCAGCAATCACCAGGGCATTGTGGTCCCCTCAGACAGTTGATTGTGGGGGTGCCAGGAGATGAGCATCCACCGATCTGATATTGATGAACTATCCTAAGGATAGGTCATCAATATTAATATCCTGTGCAATTATTACGATCATCATATTCAGTAGCATAACAAGATAGTAAATCTCATCCAGGGATTACTGGAGTATAATACTACCATTCCAGAGAAATACTGTACAGGGTAATTTCAAGAAAAACAGACATATCCAATGTACAAATAAAATGTATAAATGTTCATGGTATAAAGGACCAATATCTGTCAGCTTCTAATAGCACAAACTGGACAAGTGAACTATTTATATAGGTCCAAATCATCAAAAATAAAAAATGAAGCAGCTTTGCAACAAAAATGTCCTACTATGCAAACTTATGTATCTCCATGTTTACACATCACCACTTGCTAACATGTCAGATGAATGCTAGAAGTAGTAGGGGGGGCAGGTAAAAAGCAGAAACAAATGACTTTGGGATGAGACTAGACAGGGTAACTATGAAATCATCGGTATTCTTAGGCACTGTAGACACAAAATAGTTGGATATTTATCAAACTCAGTTTCTAACTGCGATAACAATCCAGGGTCAGACTGGTCCACCAGAGTACCATAGGATCCTCTGGTGGGCCCAGGCTCTGATGCAATAGTGGTCCAGGTGAAAAAAATCTATTTGGAGCTGCCTTTGGAGATAATAACTTGCCACTAGGGCCTATTTCTTTGATTCAAAATCTACATCTATTAGACACTACTGATGACGTATGGGTTTGGACCCATAAGTAATTTCCTCTAGTGATCCCAAGAAACCCTAGTCGACATTGTAACAAGCTATAACTGCTGTACCTAGAAGATTTCCAATTATCTGGGAATTCAAGCAAAGTCCAGATCAGGAAAGCAGAGACCAGTGTGTGATGAGCAGATGTAACTGTAAGGGCTCATGCACACGAACGTTGTTGGCTGGTGCCTGTATTGCGACCCGCAAACAGCGGGTATGCAATATATCGGGCACCGGCTGTTTGTGCACCGCATCACAGATGCAGACCCATCCGAAAGGTGCAGTGCAGAATGGAGGCACGGAACCCCACAGACGCACTATGGAGTGCTTCCGTGAGGTTTCTCTCCGTGCCTCCACACCTCAAAAAAAATAGAACATGTTCTAATTATTTGCGGTGCTGACGGATGATGGACCCAATCAAATTGAATGGGTCTGCACCCATCTGCGCCAGCCACACAAATGTTGCCAGTGGATTGGGGAATACAATTTGTGGTCCTCAATGCACGGAACAGGGCGGCACACGTTTGTGTGCATGAGCCCTAACTAAGACTATGAAAAACTCTTCTGATACAGCCCATACTATATCAAGACAACATATATGACCACATAATACAATGAGATCTCTAGGTCAGCAGCTACAGGAAATCTTCTCTACCGTAAAAGTCTCTTGTTAGTGTAGTTGGAAGAGAACCACAACCATAGTTGAGGCAACCTTGCAAAAGACTGACATGTCTTTTAGCATTACTCTTTGTAGATCATCCAACAAAATGGTAATTTTAGAACCTTATAGGTCATCTCTTGTATCTGTCCAAAGAGACATTTAATTTCACTACTTCAGCCAACATTCCACTCATTTTAAATCAAAATCCAAATCCAAACCAAACCTCAAAAGTCAGGGCTGTTGACAAGTAGTAGTAAGCCTAATCATTTAGATTACAATTTGGACAGCACTATCATAGTCAAGCAAAAAAAATAAATAAAAGAAAGCACAATTATTTTTGGACTCGCTGTGAAAGAAACAACAAATAATTGTCAGGAAATTTATACTAATGTGTTTTTGGATTGGAGAAAGAGTTATTACTCACATATGCTGGGAAGCATTTGGAAAGAGCTCTGAAAACTGTGGTGCAGAATCCTCAGGCCCGTGTGGTGCAGCGTGACTGATGACCATCATGACTGGCCGATGCGGGTACAACCTCTTGGTCTCTTTAAAGTAGTTAATGCTGTCATTGGTGATGAGATCTGTGAAATAGTCCTAAAATATATAAAAGATAAATTACTTATGTGTATATTATACCAAGTATCACTAAATAAATGACTATGAACTGCAGTTTTTTCCCCACAAATTTCCCACTGCAAGACTTGTAAATCCAGTAAAACCAGTGAATACAGCTCTTTGAGCTGTCAAGTCATTGAACGTTCCAGTCAGTCATTTTAACCAGCATGGTTGTACATTGATATCTGAGAAATAGTGTGACTGCACATTGCAAATCTGTAGTGACAGCTATACTGGGCATTACTCCGTTTTTCCAGAAAAATAAAAAGCTTAACAGAAAAAAAAATTATCAAATTTCCGCATGATATTTTGATCTTGGGTGGACATAAAACATATCAGTAAGAACAAAGGATGTGTGCCACCCTGATGAGTTTCATATGCATTTCAGGACAACACCTACTGTATATGTGCGCAAGCCAAGTAAAACGTTTAATATCCTAAGAGTACAAAGAATTGTGATAAGGTTGTCAATATAGTGTAGGCAACTTAATTGCTTAATTTTTATAAAAGATTTTTTTTATAATACACATTGTATTTCATTTCTCTGTATATTAAAGGGCACATTCTACACAAAGTCTGTCACAGTTCCCACCATATAAAAGTAAATAAGTCACCAAAAATGAGCTTCATACATTTTTTTTTAGATTTATGACTGTGTAAAAAAAAATAATAATAAAAAAAATAAATATTAAAAAGTTATATATTGCCCACTAGAACATAAAAAATAGCCTGTTCTTTCTGGTTTCTTACAGCTGACTTTTAAGCTTTGTTGTGTAGACAAAGCCATGGTCAACAGAGTAATCTCATTATCATTAAAAGATGGGGGCTTTAAAAGGCTTTTCCAGGCTCCTGATGTTGAGGACCTATATCTGATCAGTGAAGGCTGGACACAGAGCACCTCCTTGATCAGATGTTCCTTGCAGCCTCCAGTGCAGGAAATAGCACTTTGAATGGAGGATGAAGCGCAGCTTCGTTCAAAGTGCAGTGACCATACTGAGTTACTGAAGCTCTGCTTCCATCACTTCAATGGGAGTTGACCTGCAGTAACCCAGCATGACCATTATACTTTGATCGGATCTGTGCTTCCCCCTCCATTCAGAGCTAGTTCTGGTTCTGGAGACTGCAGGGAACAACTGATCAGTGGGGTGCAGGATGTCGGATCTTTTCCAATCGGATATTAATAACCTATCCTTAGGAGCCTGGAAAACTCCTTTAATGATGAATGATGACTCTTTTGCACTGCTGGAGGTCCAGATAAGGATAAGGCAGTATAGATTTACTGAGGGGTGGATTGGTCATAGACCCTACAGGGAAATTTCCCGTGGGCCGATGCCCCAGGGGGCCACCCAAGTCCTCCTCTCTGACGCTGACTGGTATATAATGAGCTCTCAACAGTAACTAACGCTGTGAGAATCAGGTACTCATGTACCCAGCCAGCAATCACACACGCCCTCCTGAATTCAACTGCTGTGGCCACATCTCACCTCCTAAGGGGGCTCCATAGACAACCGGAGGAGGACAGAAAATGGTAGCTATTGATGGCCACCACAGAGAGACAGCTTTTGGGGCAGTATATTGTTCTACACTTTTATTTGGTTCTGCTGGGATGGTATTTTGCACTATGGTATTGTTGACCTCGCCTACTTGTGTTGCCCCACCTTCTGTTAATTTGAAGCTGCCTACAAAATGGGGCCACTTTTAGTTTTCTTTTTTTTTTCAGGGCCTCTGGATTCACTATACATACAGATAACACTCTATATGCAGTTCATTTGCTGCACTCCTGTCTCAGGAAGAGGAGCAGTACTCAATCTGTTTTTACAGATTGTATTAATCTATTGACCATTAATTTCAATTAATTGCAGCCTGACATACAGCATACACAGTCTATACAGACAAAGAATGCCTCTCCAACATGGCTGCCTCAGGGAAGTTTTTAAAAACTGTTGGCTACAACAAAAAGGATCAATATCATTATTTCTCTTTCTATATTTGGCTATTTTCTCTTGTCATGTTCCAAGGCTTGTTAAAAAGTCAACAAGCTAGTTCCAGAAGGTGGCGCTAGCGAGATGGTTCTCCTTCCCTGGGAGATACCTCTTTGTGTTTTTTTTTTTCCCATGGAGCATTGCTAATAAATCACCATACCATGGAGTGCAGTTAAAAAGTCTCCATACGCAGCTGGTCTCTCTAAGGAGAGCAAGCACCCTGCCCAAGTTGTGTTCAAGGCATGTCACTTAGCCAGCCAGAATCCTACTCCATACTGAGGGGTGAGTACCCTGAAACAGCTGGCTATGGATGGATATTTGGCTTGGCTACTTTCCCTTGTCATGTTTCAAGACTTGTTAAAAAGTTGGACATACACTCGTAAGGAGCCACTTCCAGAAGGTGGCGCTATCGAGATGGTTCTCTTTCTTTGGGAGATAGCGCTTTATGTATTTTTCTCTTTTTATACAATTCATAAAACAAGAATTAAAACTCCTTTTCCTGAATGGCGAGTATTTGGATTCCAGTAAATGTGAAAAGATTGTATTGCATTAAATTGCTCAGGCACATTTTATTATAGCAATATAATTTATGGAAAGGATTATCAATGGAAGACGCACACTACTTTGTGCTGTAATTATACACCAACTAATCCAAAATATGACATACTGGAAAACCGAACAGAAAACATGGACATATGGTTTGGTTTTAAAATTCACACTAAAAACGCTCTATCTATCCATCTATCCCATCATCCTTTGCTTCTGATTAAATTAAGATTTAAGGTTTTCAGTAGTTGCAAATAATTGGACTGCAACCATAACGCAGGCAGCGAGACTTGTTAAAAGCATCTCTGGTGTACAAGTCCAGATCATTAATACCGGCACGATCACTAGGTTCATGCAGCTGCTGTCATTAAAGGAGAGTCAGATTTGCAAATAAGTATACTTAACCTATAGCCAAGAAGGCTCACGGAAATTGTGTGGCTCAGGGAAATTGAGGAAATGGAACAAAAGAGGAGGGGGTTCGGGACGAAGATGAATTTTTAAATTAAACCACCTGCCACCACTACTTGCCTGTAGTCTCATGCAAACTTCACTGGGCTCAGAACAGCTGCAAAAGCACGGCCAAAGAGACAGAAAAGCTGTATAACACAAGTGAACCAGGTGTTTCTCCCCCCGACAGTCCTCAGTTTACAATATGGAATTGCCACTGCTACTTTTCAGCGTGGTATAATGGGATTGTACGGGTCCACGTGATATTCTGGAATTACTGGAAAATTATGACATGCTGCTAGCCCCTCAGTTACATGTGTCTTCTAGATTGAGAAGTTTATATTCCTCCTCAGAGGGTTGTTTTTGTAAAGTATTAAAACTGACTATAAAATTACCAGTTTATTACTTTGTTTATTAGATGTAGCCATCACTCTACCGTGGAGTAAAATATTCCAAGATTTACAGCTCTTGAAATGCCCAGAGATTATATGAATAGTACTGATTTCTTGTTTTGGAACAGCATTTCACATAAATTCTATATCTATGTGCGTAGTAGGAGGTCCTCTGTGCAAAGATGGTATGAGGACCTTTTACTTTTTAACAGTTCATTTAACAAATAAGGCTCATCAAAGTGCTCCTTGTCCCTTACTATGACTTTTTGATCATTTAATGGATGATAATCTCAGTAATTTTAAGCTTAGGGGAACCTTGGTGCCTTTTCTTTAATTGAGCCATGGGCCCACTTGCCTATAGGTCCCCATGAAGATGCATAGGCTGCACCAATGGTCTGTCCGCCCCTGTCTGTATCCATATTCAAAGCTACTATGCTGAGAAGATACTAAGGATCATGCATGGCTAACAACACAGAACAAAATCTAGAAAACACTGTACTGAAGGGAGATACAGTACACTTCCAACTGTACAGAGCATCCGCTATAAAATAACGGGTACACAGCCATCAAATGAAGCTGCAAGGTCTGGCAAAATAAGACTGGAAAGGTCCAGTGTTCAATCTTATATTCTGCCAACTTTGGAAGCGAAAACTTGAAATGCCCTGTTATTTGTTAAAATGCCCACAAAGGACATCAGTTTCTGTAATTATTTAAAGGGTCACTGAGTTTTCATAAAACCTTTGATCTGTCATAGTGACATAAATGTTTAGAATAGTGGGGGTCTGAGTGCTAAGAACCACCACAGATCGCTAGAATGAAGAGAGAGAAGCACTCGCATATAGCACTCTCTCTACTTGCTGCAAGAGAGGCAGCGAGATATATTCAATAGAAAGTCTATAGGCAGTTGCAGTGATCCCCCGAGGAGCCGGTGCAGAGGATAGGAGTGGTAGAAGCCTTGATCAGATATTGTGTCACGGTGTACTCCCTCAGGCCATTGCTCCCTAGGGTTCAGTGCAGTGAAAAGGAGGTGTCAAAGGATCAGGTAGATGTAGAAAAACAAACATTTTTCATTACTGAGTGCAAAGGATGAGTTACAGTACATCCAGCTATAGTCTGTACAAGGTGCAATGTTTCTATCCCCAGCTGATGAGGTATGGTGGCATGCAAGATGGCAGAAAATAGCACTCTAGAGTAGTCCTTCTCTCTCTCTCCTGATTTCCCTTCACTACAGCTATGAACTGACACCTATAGCAGTAGGTGTCTTCTTGAATAAATACAGGCTTTTGCATTTATCTTGCGCATTGCTATGGTGATGGGTGTTTTAACGTGTTCTCCCTAACCTGCAGCAGGAAGCTATAGTTGCTGGTCACCCCACTAACTGTAGTACCCTAGCTCTGAAGAATATTCATGGCTTTGGACCTTCAGTCTCCCTGGAACAGTGTTCCTCACAGTTCTCCTACAATCATGTCCTACAAATGCCTTGGAGCAGATGTTTGTGCTTCCTCACTCCTCCTCTAGGCTAGCTATCTCTCTCTCTCTCTGGAGCGCTCTAGAGCTCCCCCTCCTAGCAGGAAGTAGGACAAGCCCACTCCCACCAAGAGGGGAGGAAAGGAATGGCAAGTTCCATTCCCAAAGCCAACCATACCTTATCATTGCTGAACCAGGTTGGGGGAACTGCACAGTGAGCAGAGAAAGCGCAATATGAGAACGCTTTTGTCTTCTCGTTCTAGTGATTGGTGGGTGTCTCAGCACTCAGAGCCCCACCGATCAAAGCTTTTGATATGCCTATGACATCAAAAGTTTTATGAAACTCACCTTCTGTCAAGTGATTACCAAGTGGTCTGGTAGCATGGCATTTAAAGGGGTTGCCTAATTTAGCAAATACTTTTTCAAATATTCCAATATATTGGGTCAACCATTGAGGACCATCGTCCATTGGCCAAATATGACAGTGTCTCTTCCACTGGAGGGTTCACCAAACCCATATAATACATAGACATCCCATTGTTATTTGTCATGCTTCATTTGCCCCATGGAGATGTTACAGTAGAATTGAACTAGGACTGTCAGGTTGCTCCAAACATATCAGCCGTTCTATGGGGATCCCAACCACGGGAAACCTTGTGATCTACTTATTGTCAGTGGACTTTTCCAACAAAAATGGATTATTCCATTCCAAGCACAGGACTGACTTTAGTAAGGTGACGTAAATTAGGAGTGTACATACTAACCTACCCTGGTCTTACAATGTCAGAGGCCATTATGATTGATTCTTATAGGGTATACATAGCTATTCCTATATTTGTGGCCTACAAATGCCTAAAACATAATCAAGCACAGCTCTTAACTAGCATACCATTATACATAATCTAAAAGACAGTAAAAATTCCGAATACATTTGATCCACTTAATTAAATCTGCAGCTATAAATAGACAATTAAACGAATAGGAAAAAGTGTCTATTACACAGGGTAATGTTAAACAGAATGCAGTTTGGCTTTCTATTAAAAATACCATTAGATTATTATCATATAAAAGGAAAAAAATAAAGGACGATTAGAAATGTATCACGGAAACATTACAAGGAGGTTATGCTGAACTAATTTCAAGCCATATATCTTCCAAGACCTAAGGGGATGAGCACCACTAAGCTTGTAATCTTACGTGCAATCCCATTACATGGGTCAAATGCCATAACTGAAACATCTGTGTCACTGGCTGCCGGGATCGCAGCATGCTGTAATCACACTGAAAGGGCTCATGGTCGGCAGCAGTTAGAGGCTCTGTGAAATCTCACGGCTGTGGGCAGGTCACCTTGGCACACATTCCTTGCTTTTGTTACAAGTGAGGTCTTACTTTCGAAAATCTTCCCAGAACCCTGTTAGTTTTTCTTCATGTCCATTCCAATTGTATTACCCTGAGACTTGACAGCACTAAACATTTTTTCCAAAGCATAATGAAAAACAGCAAAGGCCCAGGTCCTATTTATGAGTTTTATAGATGGAAATACGCGGTAACATCATCTGTCCCATCATTATAGATGCAAGGAACACCATATGCTGCCTGTTCCTCTCTGTAGACTGAAATTTCACAGGATGAACCTTTTTTTTTTTTTTTTCCAGACTTCAGAACGGGCTGGGACTTTCACAAGGCAAAATTAAGCAAAATCATCACAATATACTAAAAATATTACATTCCACATAGACATGTATGACGGAGATTTAGGGACATCTGGTAAAATATACAGAGGGGAAGGGAGAGAACTGTGATAATAACTTCAAAGTGAGGCCAGACATTGCAAAAAGCAATGCAATTTATAAATCAGCATTAACGTCAGTAGCACTCATGGAGATCTGCTCTCTGGATCATATTATATTGTTAAATATCCTCCAGACTGATCCCGAGGCTGCTCTGGTTTGTACATTTGGTTCATTGTATAACCAGGATTGAAGTAATAGAAATCAGTATGCTTTTGTTCTGTAATATTATGAGTTCTTGTCACTGGTTCCTCATCAGATTTATCAAAACCAGTGCAAAAGAACCGTGGAGCTGTTGTCCGTATCACCAGTGTGGCTGCTGCTTACATTTTCCAGAGGGTCTCTGAGAATTGACATTGCACCAATAAGCCAGAATTTATGTGTAGCCTTAATTGTAAATGCAGGTCGGTGTATTATAGCTAGGAGTTTCTGTAGGACATGTGATGTGTGAAAAAATACTTTTGCTTTCGTGACTAAGTGGTAAAATCCTGAAGCAGTGAAAGCATGCGAAGAATTTACAAGTGGAAAGCCGTTGGCCTGTAATTTATGTCTTCCAAATTTTCTTGGTTGAGTAACTCTTAAAGTAACCAATGAGTACTATTTAATGATCAAGTAAACTGCAGCTTACTTCTTCTTTGAAAAATATTGCTCCATATAGGTGTGGTGTGCACCAGATTTATTAAAAGGACCAGGGGCGGACTGGGAACCTTAAGTGGCCCTGAAAAAAAAAAAACTAAATGTGGCCCCATGTTGTAGGTATAACCAAATAGACATAAGGCAAGGCGACTCAAGTAGGCAGGGCCTGCAATACTATAGTGCAGCACAAAGTACCGCCCCAGCAGAACCAAATACCAAAATACTGCCTCAGCAGAAGCAAACACCACAGTGCAGCCCAAAATACTGCCGTCCTTACCACAGTATTTGTGAAGACCGCGATATACCATAGTTGAGTTCAGGAGGGCCCTTGCGGTCCTACTGGAAAATTTCCCTGTAGGATCTATGGCTATGGTCCTCCCCTGAACAGGACATATGCCTAGTTGATAAATTTGGCAAAAGCTAAAAACTGTTCTGGGCATCTAAAGGCACGAATGATTATTATTTTTTTTTAAACATTCATATGTGTGAAGTCTGAAAAATGGCAAAAAGACTTTGTAAAACTGGGATAAATACATTGGTAGCTCCATTTGTGCATAAAAAAGGTTTATGATTATTTACATAGGACATCTTACACAACACCGTAGATTTTAGATCAGTGCTTCTGAGAAGGTTAAATGGACCTCATGGTGTAGTGTCCCCAATTTTTGGATGAGGTTCAGCTGGAGAGGCAGTTTTGACAAGTGACAAGTGATTATAAGCTTCACACATCTTTATCTGGCTGCACCAAACTCTGGTTTGGTAACATAACTGACAAAGCTTTTGCTTTATTGTTGTTCTTTATGGTATATTTGGTTCAGGTGACAAAGGAAAGATAAATGAAGATACATTTCTATTGTTGGCACAGGCTAGTTGTGAGGCCAAACATCACCATGTTCTAGTTGGTGAAGTCCCAGTAGAAAGAGGTTGCAAAGCCCCGTCTTAGATGATTTTTCTGGTTTTGTATGAAACAGAGGACATCATGGTGTCTCAGTGGTTAGTTACCATCCATAGTTCACAGCCAGCCATCTGTGTGAGAATCTTCAGAGCTAATTGCATGGGACTATGTGAAGCCAGTTCTAGATGTCCCACTTTACTAGAATCTCATTCACATACACAGTATATTAGAAGTCAATTACCTCTGCTTACAAGAAAGCCAGCTTGATGGGTACAGCGGACCCATATCTGGTGTCCATCCTTTCTAGCTAGTAGGGCATTGGCCTTACAGTCCCACATGAAGGTAGATAGCATGCAATCTTTTGTCAGGCAGAACTGGTGGCTCTTAACTATGCATGGCATTAAAAGTAATCCTCCAGATCACTGTCAGTTTTTTTTTTGTGCAATGGATTAGTCAAAAACAGGCAGTGTTTTTCACAGAGCCACTGACTTCTTTGGGTTTGTTTGGTGCACACATGCAGTACCCTGCACCTGGGGGTATCTGCAATGTTTGGTTTGCAATGCAATGTTATGCATTGTTTGAAATATTATGTCATGTTAATGTAATGCACTGTATACTCTGTATGTTCTAGCATGAGAGAGGCATGGTTAGAGTTAACTATCCTGGCCCAGGGCCGGCCTTTGGGGTGTGCGAGCTGTGAGGCCGCACAGGGCGCCATGGCAACAGGGGCGCCCGGCGGCCGACATAGCTCGCAGTCGGTCTCTTACAGCAGGCCGGCCCGAGATTGTGTGAGGCGAGCCTGGGGAGCTGAGCCGCTGCAGCTGCCAGGTCAGGTTCCGGAGTGTGGAGGAGGAGCTTAGGTGCGCAGGCGCAGCGTCCAAGTGCTGCGCCTTCACAGAGAGCCGCGGAAGGATCCGCTCAATGTGTGAGGGCGGCAGCTGGTGCTCTGCAGACAGGGAGGGAGCAGAAGACCTCAAATAGTGAGTACCTGTTCTTATTGTTGTTGTTTTTTTTTGTTTTTTTACCAAATATCTTTCATTAAATGGGGCAGGGTCTAATTAAGGGGGGCAGGAGACTGGCTATGGGTGACACTGGGTATGATTAAGGCCCTTAATCATACCCAGTGTCACCCATAGCCAGTCTCCTGCCCCCCTTAATCAAACCCTGTCACCTTTGCCCAGTCCCCTGCCCTTCTTAATCATACCCAGTGTCACCCTTACCCAGTCCCATGCCCCCTCAATTAGACCCTACCCCCTTAATCATACCCAGTGTCACCCAAAGCCAGTCCCCTGCCCCCCTGTCATCTTTACCCAGTCCCCTGCCCTTCTTAATCATACCCAGTGTCACCCTTACTCAGTCCCCTGCCCCCTCAATTAGACCCTGCCCCCCTTAATCATACCCTGTCACCTTTACCTAGTCCCCTGCCCCCCTTAATCATACCCAGTGTCAACCAAAGCCAGTCCCCTGCCCCTTAATCAGACCAAGTGTCTGTCACCCTTAATTTAAGGGGGGCAGGGGACTGGGTAAGGGTGACACTGGGTATGATTAAGAAGGGCAGGGGACTGGGTAAAGGTGACATGGTATGATTAAGGGGGGCAGAGGACTGGCTCTGGGTGACACTGGGTATGAATCCGGGGGGCAGGGGACCGGGCAAAGGTGACAGGGTATGATTAGGGGGGCAGGAGACTGGCTATGGGTGACACTGGGTATGATTGTACTTGTTTGCACTTGCACTTAAATTATCTGTAATAAAAAAAAAACTGTTTGTTACAAAGATTGTTTTCCTCTTTGTGTATGTTTAGGTGAACGGGGGGGGGGGGGGGCACAAGATTAGAGCTTAGGATGTGGCTGGCTCCACCCAATAGTTCTAGAAGAATCCAGTGTGTGTAGCTTTAGAAAGAGAACAAGTAGGGAGCAGTCTCCAATGTGCTCCTCTTCTCCAGACTCCAGTTTCAGGCCCTGTGTCCTTCGGCACCACCATGTGCTCCAGGAGATGAAAGACTGGAAGATCTGACAGTCAGCAAGGTAACCCAGCTTAAAGCATCTCAGATTCTACTGCTGCTGCTGCATAGGTGAAACAAGTTAAGACACCCTATGCACCCGAGACTAGTGGACACTACAGCCAACGTTGCCAGATTGTAGTTACTAGCCAGAGATCCTATTAACAGAGATTTTAGCAAAGGAAAGGGTAACTAGAGGGCCACTGCTACAACAAACTGATTTGCTCATCATTGGATGTGTGGGAGGAATTAGCACTGTATATAGATATCTGGTCGATGTACTACAACTCCTATTGTGCACACTCTTAACACCATATACTGGCCACTGCATTTCCATCATATGCCCTGCCTAGCACCCACATGGACACCCCCGAACTACCATGAGGCAGAGAACCCACAGCTACATGGCTTATGATGAGAGAACACAGGGTACACCTCCTTCACTGCACCAACCCCATTGACGGGCTGAGGAAGTACACTGCCACATATCATCATCAGGGCCCCTACCACTCCCATCCTCTGCTCTGGCTTCTCAGGGGCCTGCTGCACACGTTTGTGAATTTCTGATATTACAAAAAGCCCTAAGACTGCATACACTTGGGGTAGATGCAATGTGCATTCTCCATCCGAGTTTTGTGGGCAGACGTTTCACGGTGTGCTACGGAACCAGCCAAGTGGAGATTTTAACAAACCTCATTCTATTGCTGTAGAATCTAAAATCCACATGAAAGTCCATGGCTATTTTTTTCCCCTCAGTTTACATCTCATGTAGACATACCCTAATGCCAGATACTTTTTATTCATGTTAAAGAGCCCTTAGAATTTTCACCAGATGTCCTCCTAGACTGAAAACCCCTGTATCCAGCTATCAACCATAAAGTCATTTTTCCTTTAGGAAGGCAAATTTTGTATCCATGATAAGTAGCTAATGCCAACCCAAACTATAATTTGGTAATGGAGCTGAAAACCATGCACAGATTGTATTGCAAATGAAACTCGCACATCTGCCTGGACCATAGTAGTCATTTTTATTTGGGGTCGGACCTATAATTACAAGCTTCTGAAGGAGAAAAAAAAAACTAGTGCATGAGAAAAGTGGAGCAGACGCCCATAGAAACCAATCCGATTCAATCTTTTGAGTTCGAAAACCTTTAACCTTTTGTGAATTCATTAGACATCTGATCCCTTATGGCGCAGTATTCACATGTCATGTTTGTTAAGGCCAAATATGAAATAGAAAATGAAATACCTTTTCATACTCAAATCCATGTTTTTCTTTGTATCCATTCCGGCATATTGTGTAGTTATAGAATCGGGAGTTCTTGACCAGTCCCAGCCATTCTCTCCAGCCTGGAGGTATGTAGCTTCCATTGTACTCATTGAGGTATTTTCCAAAAAATGCTGCATAACACAAGAGAACAATAGAATAAAAAAGTTTGGTGGAAGTGCACCCCCATAGGCCACATGGAATCAGATGTCATTTACATAGCAACCGTTTCCTGTATGTGTTTTTTTTCTATTGACCATGTACACAGTATAGAAATAGATTATTCAAAAATTCTAGAACTATAACATAATTCCACATGAATGCCCTTAATTCTAGCTACAGGCCGATTACCCAGTGCTTGCCACACAGATTGTATTTCTGCCACTTGGCATGGGAAACTAGCAAACAAATCAATGCCCCATTTTGCCAGATATTTCCTGCCGCTAAGCAGAGGTCCAGATTTACAATGTCGTGTGCCAGTGGCTGGATCACTTTTGGCACCATTTGATGCATTTAGCAGATTGATAGAGGTCACCTATTGCCAATTGCATTTATAAAAATTAAATACCATAATTTTTAACAAAATATAAGAATATAGAAATAGGCCTGGAATGCATTTAACAAATTAACATAGAGACTATATTACAACACATGTGTACTAACTGTGCTCAGACAGATTAAACCTGATACTAAATAGGCTTTACTTGGAAACCTAATGATATGAAGAATGGTGCCTGGTACAGTCGGACTGTGTTGCAGTTCCAGCACTAGGTTGGGAGTAATGTTCTGTAAGGAGGTCCTGTCGGCTTTTTTTGACAAGCAAATTCTTCTTTAAAAGGGAATCTGCCCAAAACACCCCCAACGGAGAGTAAAGGTCCCTTTGCACGGGACAATTTAGCAGGCAATTGTCTGGAAGGAAGGGGCCGAGGAGGAGCGATCACGAATACCATCAATTATTCCCACACAATCATTATTTGCCGGCAACAGAGGCTGTTTAGACGGCACAATCCGCTGCTGGCAAACGATCATCGGGTAACTGGTGGCACCTTTACACTGCCAGATAATTGCTAATGAGTGTTCCTCTGATCTGGCGGATTCTTGACCTCTGTACAGGAGCCTTAAGAGTTGTATAGTGCAAGTGATGCCGATCCAGTTATAGAATTTGTATCTTTATACTCACTTGTATTCTGATGCTATGCTCCGACAAAGTAAAATGCATTGAGAGGACTCCTGAACTCACAGAGGAGTCCTCTCAATGCATTTTACTGCTGGTTTCTTGGAGCACGGTATTAGAATGCAAGTGAGTATGAAGATAAAAATTACATTACGGACTCCACCCCTTATACCGCTTAGGCTAGTTTTACACTAGGGGTAAATTCTTCTGGCAGGCTGTTCCAGCAGAGGAGCAGCCTGCATGAAGACATAGTATCTGGCATAGCCAGATATTATCTGACCCTGCCAGAGCCTATTGACTATAAAAGGGACTCCAAATTTTAAGCTTACCTAGTCAGGTCTGCTGGGGTCTCCTTTCTGATTTGGTCTCAGAAATTCGATGAAAGGCCACTCAGCCAATCATTGACTGAGGGAGGTCCCTGTTGCAGCCAATGATTGCCTGAGTAAACATCTCCTCCCATTTCTTGTGTGACAAGCCTGGGCCAGGAAGTGGAGACCAGCGATGATCTGGTAAGTATCGCAATGACAGCGGATGGTTGAGGGTAAGCTTTGATTATTATTTTTTTCTCCAACTACTCAGTGCTTTACTGAAAGTTTTTCCTCATTTAATCTTCCTAGAAATGTATGAATAAACTAACAACTGGGTGTTACCATTCCCCTCACCAAAGATGTGTGTCTCTAAGCATTCAGGCACGGTCAACATTGATTAGGTAGTGTCAGACGGTGTATGGACACACCCCTAACTGTTAACACCCAGTTGTCATTTAATGCAAACATGTCTAGGAGGAATAACAGAGGAAGGCACAATGCAGAGTTCTAGAAAAAGATTCTTCAAAATTGTTATTTCATGGGGAATACAATTATTCACTAAAACTCACATGTTAGGAGAGCTGAAAGGACATCTAAGAGGGCTAGGATCTAGAAATCAATGTTAAACCCCCTTTAAATCTTGACTACCCCTTTAAACATAGCATAGCCCAAAAAAGCTCTAAATCTGTTTGGATTTGATTCAGTACCCTTTTTTTTAAAGACATTAATATTATAAGCAATAACTAGAAATTAATGTTAAAGAATCCATGATTTTCCGGTTAATATTTCAGGTATAATGGCAGAATATGAGCATCACATGATGCCAGTACAGGCTGGATCAGTTCTTATAAATCTCTTTCCCAATTAACATGGAATTTCCTGTTTTATTCAGTGCTGAAAATACTTAGAAGCCTATTAAATGCCCATTGCCTTATTGTACCAAGGGAACCATTGATGCATCCGTGACAGAATGCAGATTTTTCTGATGAATGCTATCTCTTTAAGAATGAGAACTCTGTGATGGGTTCAGAGTTCAGGACAAGAGTGAGACAATGAGAATAAGAAAAGTATTTTGCTGGCAAGCTGTGCGGGTCCACAAGACGTCTAAATTAATACTAACAACTACAGGAAAATCGTTAGCAGTAGATTCATTTTAATTCTTTATAATAATTTTTAGCAATTTAAAAAAAAACTAGAACTTTTTGTAAAAACAAAAATTGCTGTAGCTTTATACAACTGCATTTATAGGTGTACACATATGAAAAATAGAAATACAGACCCTCATCTAGTGCTGGCCCCACCTTATGCCCCCCTCCCACCTTTCTATCATAAAGCATAGTCCAAAGTTCATGTACAACCCCCCCCACACTCATGGGAAAGTGAAGACCAATCTGACCTGGGGCCCCATAGAGGCCGTCTGGGATATCTCTGTGAGTCAGTCAACCTTGCCTATATTATAAATCTGTGGGACACCCAATAGAGATAATTATTTAGTATCTTGGATATAATTCCATATTTCTAGTGCAAATCACACCCCATACTCCTATTTGATCTCTAAAACCAGTCTGCGCTAATGGAATCTCCTTTGTCCATTAAGGAGGCTTGCAATAATACTAATAGATCTTACCTGTCCTGTATCCTGTATTATTGAGATATACTGCAAAGGTGCGAGGTTCATGCATGGCTTGCCAAGAAGGAGAGGAGCAGTTTTCATTGTTTGTATAGATGTTGTGGTTGTGAACGTATTTCCCAGTAAGCATCGACGAACGGGATGGACAACACATAGGAGTTGTCACAAAGGCATTGACAAAATGTGCCCCTCCTTCTTCCATGATTTTTCTGGTCTTGTTCATCACCTGCAACGATCCTGAAATAAATAATATTCTTTGCTAACGTATATAGACATGTATGTGTGTCAACCAGTTTACTTACTGTACCTAGTTTTTTTCAGTCATGCTTTTTGCTAGGCAATAGCTGGAGTAGCATCCGAGCTTCATTAAATGGGTTGTCCAGCATCTGAACAACATGACTTTTCTTCTTCCAAAAACAGCACCACATCTGTCCATGGTTTATGACTGGTATTCTAACTTAGCTCTATGGAAGTAAATAGGGCTGAGCCGCAAAACCACACACTACACGCAACCTGTAGACAGTTATGGCACTCTTTTTGGAAGAAAATAGCCACGCTTTTCTAAGCCTGGACAATCTTTTTAACTACAGTGGAGAAGATAAATGACACCAGCAGTGTTTTACTTGAAGTAAACAGAGCTGCAATACCAGCCCAAGGGCGTCACGGAAAACATCCACATTTATTTTCTAATCTCTAAAGGCGACGTGTACTGGATGTGGGGACTTTTTGAGAACACCAAAACCTTCAACTGCTCGTGTGACTTGTGCTGCTGATTGATGTTGGAGCACCTTTTTGTAAAAGCATAAAAATAATACTTTAAAAAAATTAAATAAAAAATATCTTAGCAGTATAAAGCACAGGCAGGTTCTCGAGAATCTGTGCTATCTATAAGAGCTGTTTCACACGAGTGAGTCCATTAAAGGAACCACGCTCCATGTGTGAGCATGATCCTCCGTTCTGGACTTGCAAGAGCGCAGGGCATTATCATGATTTATAATGCTGTGTGTCTCTGCATGACCTTACTTCTACAGGATCATACTGACAACTTTATGTCACTATGATTCTGTAGAAGTAAGGTCAAGCAGAGGCACACAGCATTATAAATCATGATAATGCCGTGTGAACGGAGGATCACGCTCGCACATGGAGTGGGATTCCCGCAATGACTCGCTCGTGTGAAAAAGCCCTAAGGGTGTATTCATATGTTGCACTTGTGGGGCAAAACTAAGACAAACCACTACCACTACACACAATAAACTGCAGCATATGTTCCTAAAATTGCTTCTAAAGAAAACTGTATGATGGTACTTCATGCTAAAGCCTCTGTTTTTTGTAATTTTAGCACGCTGCTCTTATGATCAGCATTGACCTATAGGGCATGTTGCCCTATGGAGAATCCCAGTATAGCTTATGTACTGTGACTCACATTTATCACTTATTAAGACTAGCTTTCCTTACACCAGTCTAGAGATGAGGGAATCAATTAATATCATCTGATTCATCTCATCAACAAGAGTTCTTCACCTTTCTCTTGACTGACAGGGCCGGACATCTCTCCCGGCCCTAACAGTCTCGCTCGTGCACCACTGCTCCGAGTAGCAGCGCAAATGCCAAGGCTCTGCTTTCGCACTCCTTCCGCTTCCAGAGCAGCGACTGTGCATGTGCCGCTAGCCTCTGTGCTTGGATGCAGGTGTGAGATTGTTAGTGTCGGGTAAGATGTCCGGCCCTGTCAATCAAGTGACAGGGGAGGATTCTTTATCAGCGCGGACAGCCCCTAGCAGGTGAAGAACTCATACGAATCAATTCACTCCTCTCTATACTAGTCTAAGAAAAGAAAAGTTGGAATAATTAGTGGCAAATTTATTAAAAGGCACGCACCTTCGAGACTGTCCAAAACTAACAAAAGCAAATCTATGTCTGTGAGCAGGGCTAGACTTGCACCAAAATTAGCACCATTTTCTGGCTTTCCAGTTGTTAAATTCATCTATGAGACCTTTTTAATGAGCGTCATTTGACAATACAGCATGTCCACTGGAACTCATTAAGTTCCATTTACATGCACCAATTATCGTTAGTATAGGGATGACTGTTAATGCAATTGTTCTAGTCTCACTACCTGAATGTAAGTTCTTTTAAGATGACATCTTAGATTCTAGATCATACTTAGGGCTCATGCACACGACCGTTGGCTGTCTTGTGGTCCGCAAATTGCGGATATGCAAAACAATGATACCGGCTGTGCGCATTCCACATTTTGCGGAGCGGCCGTCTCCTAATGCAACTGTCCTATTCTTGTCCGTAATGCAAGACAAGAATATGACATGTTCTATAATTTTACGGACGGCAGGGAACGGACATGCGGATAGCACATGGAGTGCTTTCTGCATCTTTTGTGTGCCCCATTTATTAAGTGAATGGGTCAGCATCCTACCTGAAAAAAATGTGGATCGGAGGCGGACAAAAAATGCATTCGTGTGCATGAGCCCTTAAGGGAAGGGGTCAGAAGTTCTTTCACCACAAAGACTATACAAGGGCTAATATCTTTACATATTCACATGCGGCAGACTTGTAAGAGAAATTTCAGCAACTGAAAATCTGTTCCATTTATATGAATGGGGTTGCTTCTGCAGCCTGTACAACAAGCTCAATTCAGATGAATGAAATCTCTGCAACGAATCTGGAGAATAAATCCATATTCAGACTAGACTACTGTACCATTCTGTGGATTGCAAATATATAAAAGGCATGCATAAAGAGCGCTCACCTAATTCCACGTCCTGGTCATCTGTGAGGACAAGAATAATATTCGGTCTAATATTTCTTCTATCTGGAGAAATCCGTCCTCTAAGCCGGGGCGATTTCATAGATGTACAATAGCTTGCTGGCAGCAGCATGATGAGCAGTGCAAAACAGTAATACTGCATTGTAGACCGGCAGGCCGACTCAATGGCAATGGATTATGATGTCGCTTCTTCTATTTGTAGGCAATCTGCAGCTGCAACAGAGTTATTAAAAGGCCATTTTTACGCTATTTAAATCAGCATAAATTTCCATGCATTAGGACGTGACACAAATGAACTCCACCAGGTCTGGGTAATAAATAATTATCTCCAGTGATAAGCTAGGGGAATAGGATCAGCCATGGGAGATGCAATCTGAACATTTGTAAGCAGAGTTGTCTATTAGTCTGTGGATATGGAGCGGAGATTGATACACATTTAGTTCATATAGACATGACCTTGGTCAGAGTTGGTCTAGGTTCTAACATGATCCAACGATAACTGGGCTTATAGGGTCCAACAGCAAACCCTATTCGGAGCAGAGGACTTGTCACTGTTGTTACTTGCTTGGACTGATTTGCAGAAAAATTCATCAGTCCTTGTTGCCAATGCGGCCCACTTGTGAAAGGATGACAGCTGTTTGCAATACAATTAAAGGAGTTTTCGGAGATTCCGATATTGATGATTATCCATTTTGAAGCCAAAGCCAGGAGTGGATTAAAAAAGGGGAGAAGTAGTATTTGTCCAAATACTTTCTCTCTTGCTATGATCCACACCTGATTTTGCATCAAAGCCTGAACGTGTGTCAGGACCCTCAGGATAGGTCATCAATACCAGATCGGTGGAGGTCGGACACCTGGGACACCCGCCGATCAGATGTTTGAGGAGGCTGGAACATTCCGTTGAATGTTGCGGCCTCCTCACAGCTTACCAAGCACAGCACCATCCACTGGATAGTAGCTGAGCTTGGTATTGCAGTTCAGAGCCATTCATTTGAATAGGACTGTGCGGCGCCTCGGCCATGTGACCGATGACAATGACATAACAGGCCTACAAAGAGGCCGCAATGCTCACCAAAGCACTGCAAACTCTTCAAATAGCTGATTACCAGGGGTACCGGTAGTCGGACCCCCATTCATCAGATATTGGTAACCTATCCTGAGTGTAGGCCATCAATATCAGTATCTCAGAAACCCCCTTTAAAGGGAATCTACATATGCTTTGTGAAGGATAGGCCCTCAATAATTTCTTCAGAGTAGTCCAGTATGACACAATGTAGAACATATATGGCACAATGTAGAACATTTATGCAGTCTTGACACAACAGTGCAGTAAATGACAGAAAAGCCTTAACTCATACTTTCCAGAGTACTTTCCTAAAGAAAAGTCAACAGCGTAGCTTTACCAATACAAATCTGCCAGATTCCTGAAAAATTTGCTCAAATTGCTCTTAAAAAGCTGTGGGGCTTAGCAAAAGGGGCATGGCCACCACATTTACTATAGTTTACACCAGAAATTATACAAATCTATGCCATGTCCTTGGAAGCGTAGGTTTTAGTTTCAGGCTTACGGACATGACAAATGTATTAATTGGCCTGCGCCTCTTAATACCTCGGTCACATCATATGCCAGCAGGCGTTGTACCAAGACTGCCATATCAAACTCCAGTCTTTAACAAAGGACTGTATCTAACAAGATGCGCCAAACTGCACAGCTTCATAAATTTGGTGCATCTTCTGCCTGCTTGGTCAGTTCTAAATTTAAAGACATCAATATTAAATCTGCCCCGTTGCATTAGATGAAGGAAGAGAGTACAAAATAAAATGTTCTCATTAGAAACTTTGGGCAACACAATATATTGAGGATCTGGGACTACTGTATAAAAGTATTGCAGAAAATATGGAGCAGGTAGCGTTAATAAATCTTTCAGTGCGAGTATAAAGAAAAAAAAGTGACTGGTTGCAATTAGCAAATGCCCAATTCATGTCTGCACTAGCTTTTATGCTGGAAGCCCCCTTTTGTATTATTAGGCCTCATGCACACGGCCGTTGTTTTGGTCCGCATCCGAGCCGCAGTTTTTGCTGCTCGGATGCGGACCCATTCACTTCAATGGGGCCGCAAAAGATGCGGACAGCACTCCGTTGCTCCATTCCGTGGCCCCGCAAAAAATATATAACATGTCCTATTCTTGTCCGTTTTGTGGGCAAGAATAGGCATTTCTACAATGGGCTGCCCATTCCATTCCACAAATTGCAGAAGGCACACGGACGGCTTCCGTTTCCGTTGTGCATAAGGCCTTAGACCTACAAAAATCACAGAGCACCAATGCTGGCTTTGAATGAGAATTTAGAAATGCACACGTAGAATCAGTGCAAAGGCAAAATGCACTTAGTATGACTGCACCCCAGAAAGAAAATGGGGATGGTATCTCACAACCCCTAATAAGTAAAAGTGGAGTAGATGTCCATATGGAGGCACAAGGAAGCTTTACAGCCTGGCACTACGCGAGTCACTGTATGGTGCCTAGTACAATGCCATATTACAAAAGTAATAGTTCTGGGGCACAGCTTGTAACTAATGCGCGGTCATTTCAGACCCATAGGTTCTCTGTGTGGTGCATCAATCGGCAGTTTTATTTTTCTTGCAACATATGAAGCCAAAAACAGAAGAGGATCAAAAACGGAGAGAAAGTTTTAATGGCAAACATTACTTCTACACCCTAAGGTCTATCGGTGGCCTATAGGGGATTAAACTTGAACAACCCAGGGACCAAGCAGGTATCTGCAGCATCATTTTCTGCTAGTCTTACAAAGCCGTGAAGCTTACAATGAATGACAACACTGATGATCAGGTTTAGCACTGTAGGAAGAGCAAAGTTCCCGAGCTGCATCTCGTCAATCAACATTGGCAGAAACTGCTCTATTCATAATCCACCGAGCCTTGGGTGATCCTTGGGTTATCCTTGGTTTCTCCCTGCCGTCTATACAGAGTCATTATTTTCTGAGTAAACTTCTTCAGCGCTTGTCATTTCAGATGATACATAATCGGTTGTGACAGCAAACGCCTAGGACTCAAGGCCAACTAAATATAACTATTACAATCGTTCCGACAGATACATTCAAAAAATGAGTTGCAAACAAGTGGTACATTAATCTAATAGAATTATTTCCTGACAAACTTCTAATCACTTCCTTGGTTCAACGAAGCAGGTGAAAACTCGACCTTTGCCTTTAAGGGAAAAAAAATGAATAAAAAGGAAACTGGCCCAAATATATAACCCGATCAGCAGTTTGGCACCTGAGACACTGTGCAAAGCAGTGTTTAGACATGCAACATTAACCTGAATCAGACAAGCAAGCAGAACTAATTAAGTGCGAAATATCCATCGTTAGGGAGTGGAGGGGCTGAAGGAGTCAGCGTCGGGAATTTCTGTCAGTCTGCTGGAAAAAAAAATAAGACTGTGCCTCGCTTACAACTCCAAACTAAAATGCAGTTTTAATGAAGCACCATTTGTCTGCTTGTATCAGTCACTGCCAATGATCTAAAACTCAGGAAGGGCATGTGAGTTAAAGCATGAACGCAGAAAACACACCCGACTACCTCGCTCAAGAGATTTATCACAAATCCTGCTAGCAAATATCCATCTCAAACAGACTTCTAGTGACATTTTGACAATTGGGTCAATATGCATAGATTTGGTGGCCCTCACTTGTTATCTTTCCCAAATGCTTGCCGTTTAGGATAATGACCCAGTACATGGGATCGGTGTCAGAAAGTTACACATAATGGGCCCTTATTACAGATCTGAGGTGTAACATATGCATGGATCTATGCACATACATAGCTGTGTGAATGAGGCCTAAGGTTCATCACACTCCTCAGTGGTTGCACTGGCTTCGCAGCAAAGTTCAGAAGTGCCAAGCCTATGCTAGCCTCTGTCTGCACTCCAGCTGTTAGAGGGGTTTTCTGAGAGGTTGTATTTTTTTACAGATTACGTTTTTTTTTTTTTTACTGATGACCGTCCCGATCCTCTGGATAGGTCATCAGTATCTGATCATTGGGGGTCCAACACCCAGGACCCTCGCTAATCAGCTATTTCAGAAGGCTGCAGCATTCTGCAGCTTTGCCTAGGCCATGTGACATCACGTTCATTGGTGCATAGGAGCAACTCAGAGCCATTGAAGAGAATGGGGCTGAGCTGCCATACCAAGCACAGCCGCTGTACAATGTGAGGAGGCTGCTGTGCTGATTGGACCCCCACTGATCCGACACTGATGATCTATCCAGAGGATCGGGACGGTCATCAGAAAAAAAAAAAAACTCTTGGAAAACCCCTTTAAGATCCTTTTACATGGACAATTATCAGGAACGAACAGAAAAGATAAGAGCCTTATCTTCTACTGTGTATGGGGATGAGGAATCGCTACAATACCATACAGTTTCATTGTGTCTGGGCAGCAGATCCTTGTTTTTACAGGGTGATCTGTTGCACAGAAACAATGGGAGTCATTTATCAAACTGGTGTAAAGTAGACCTGGCTTAGTGGCCCATAGCAACCAATCAGAATCCACCTTTCATTTTTGACAGCTCCTTTGGAAAATGAAAGGAAGAATCTGATTGGTTGCTATGGGCAACTAAGCCAGTTCTACTTTACACCAGTTTGATAAATCTCTCCCAATGATTTTAGGTGCCGACCAAAAGACACAATCCCCCAATGAATGAACATCTGCTCACTGGCACCTTTTTCACAGGCCATTCGATGTAGCTCCAGAGCACTGACCGCTGCCGGCCTACTGGTAATCCATGTGGCAATGTCTGGTTGCAATATCAATTTCAACTTTTTTTTCATATGAAAGGTCTACCATGTAACACTAGATCTGGGTATGCCAGGGAGGGAGCCACTATGGCGGTGTTCAGAGAAGAGGACCTCCTTCTACAACGTCCGTATGCCATGATAGGCATAGTTCTTGTCCTCTGGGTATCTTTTAGTCTCAAACTGCAAACTTGCGCTGAACTTGTTCTGCTGCATGTCTAAAGCCTGGAACTTCAAGAGAAAACAGGTCTGCAAAGTATTCCTACAACTGTTTCTGATCAAACCACATATGAAATACTAAATGTAAACTCAGCACAAGCCGTTTTCACATGTGGTTTTCAATTCTGCAGTTTTTTACCGCAAATGTAAATGGTGAAAAAGAGCCACAGCAAGACTATACCTAGAGAACTTTAAAAAAGTACTGTGTGCTCTAAAACTAACACAAAACTACAGAAAAAAAAACCAATGTGTGAATGGGAGCTCATAAATCCCTTTTCAAAAACTCTGTGGGCGATTTATCAAAACTGGTGTAAAGTAGAGATGGCTTAGTTGCCTATATCAACCAATCAGATTCCACGTTTCATTTTCCAAAAAGCTCTGAAAATTGAAAGTTGGAATCTGATTGGTGGCAATGGGCAACTAAGCCATTTTTTTTGTGCACCAGTTTAACAACTCTCCTGTATGTTTGGCTGTAGTGGTAACATACCGCAAGTATGAGCATGTAAAGCGACTTTGGTGGAGCCAGTCTTTGAAATCTCCTGTGCTGACAGAGAAAGTAACTAAATTTATGATGAGGTACAGGAGTCATCATAAATTTGGGGCATTCTCCGGCATTCTGTGCTGCAGAATTAAATATGCCGCAACTCATAGCTGTGACGAAGAAACGCCACTTGCAACAAAATTGGTGGGGATACAACCCCCTGCAGGCACGCCAATCAGCTGTTTAGCTTGCGGTGGATCCAGCGCCAGTCTAAATGTAAGCCAGCTTCCTTGCTGGCATTTTAAACAGGTGTAGAAAATGATAAATAAGATGTTCCTGCCGGCTCGTCCCCTTCCCCGCCCACATTTTTAGACCTGGAGTGAGTGAGGAAAAGTCGCAGATTGTGACCTCTTAGGTCTCTGGCCCCGCGATATTAGACAACAGTAGCTCATGGTTAGTGTTGAGCGCGAATATTCGAATTTCGAATTTTTATTGCGAATATGGCAACTTCCAGAATTCGCGAAGAATAAGAATATTTGCCTCTATATTCGTTAAAACGAAATTTCGTTTCCTTTTAAGCTAATAAAATAATAGAAATATAATTTATTAGGCCCAATGCATTTAGAACAACTCACATATTATAAATCACACACAAGCTATAAGCAAAAGCAGCTAACAGTAGTTTGGATGAGCCAGCTAACCATTACACGAACAGAATTTTTTTAGGAATTTAATGGTAGCGAATTTTCGCATACAATATAAGAAAGAGTCAAAATTATATGAGTAAGGCTACTTTCACACTTGCGTTTGGAGCGGATCCGTCTGATGTTTCATCAGACGGATCCGCTCCGATAATGCAGACGTTCGCATCCGTTCAGAACGGATGCGTCTGCATTAAAACTTAGAAAATTTTCTAAGTGTGAAAGTTGTCTGAGCGGATCCGTTCAGACTTTACATTGAAAGTCAATGGGGAACGGATCCACTTGAAGATTGAGCCATATAGTGTCATCTTCAAGTGGATCCGTCCCCATTGACTTACATTGTAAGTGTGGACGGATCCGCTCGCCTCCGCACGGCCAGGCGGACACCCGAACGCTGCAAGCAGCGTTCAGGTGTCCGCTCACTGAGCGGAGCGGAGGCTGAACGCTGGCAGGCGGATGCATTCTCAGTGGATCCGCCTCCACTGAGAATGCATTGGGGCCAGACGGATGCGTTCGGGGCCGCTCGTGAGCCCCTTCAAACGGTGCGCACGAGCGGACACCCGAACGCTAGTGTGAAAGTAGCCTAACTGAACACTTTTTACATGTCAAGTGAATTCTCGGCACGGTTGCTTGTCATGGAACATAACCTAGCCTTTGCCTTTGCGAAAAAAAAACGTCTTTACAACATGCGATCCGCACACAAGCTTTAAGCATTAGCAATAAGCATAGTAATACTTGACTGATGAAATGACTCGAAATTTTTCGAAAATAGTGCTATATACGAAAATCAAGAATATAGCACTACACTGCGTGCAGAATTATTAGGCAAATGAGTATTTTGACCACATCATCCTCTTTATGCATGTTGTCTTACTCCAAGCTGTATAGGCTCGAAAGCCTACTACCAATTAAGCATATTAGGTGATGTGCATCTCTGTAATGAGAAGGGGTGTGGTCTAATGACATCAACACCCTATATTAGGTGTGCATAATTATTAGGCAACTTCCTTTCCTTTGGCAAAATGGGTCAAAAGAAGGACTTGACAGGCTCAGAAAAGTCAAAAATAGTGAGATATCTTGCAGAGGGATGCAGCACTCTTAAAATTGCAAAGCTTCTGAAGCGTGATCATCGAACAATCAAGCGTTTCATTCAAAATAGTCAACAGGATCGCAAGAAGCGTGTGGAAAAACCAAGGCGCAAAATAACTGCCCATGAACTGAGAAAAGTCAAGCGTGCAGCTGCCAAGATGCCACTTGCCACCAGTTTTGCCATATTTCAGAGCTGTACATCACTGGAGTGCCCAAAAGCACAAGGTGTCCAATACTCAGAGACATGGCCAAGGTAAGAAAGGCTGAAAGACGACCACCACTGAACAAGACACACAAGCTGAAACTTCAAGACTGGGCCAAGAAATATCTCAAGACAGATTTTTCTAAGGTTTTATGGACTGATGAAATGAGAGTGAGTCTTGATGGGCCAGATGGATGGGCCCGTGGCTGGATTGGTAAAGGGCAGAGAGCTCCAGTCCAACTCAGACGCCAGCAAGGTGGAGGTGGAGTACTGGTTTGGGCTGGTATCATCAAAGATGAGCTTGTGGGGCCTTTTCGGGTTGAGGATGGAGTCAAGCTCAACTCCCAGTCCTACTGCCAGTTTCTGGAAGACACCTTTTCATGCAGTGGTACAGGAAGAAGTCTGCATCCTTCAAGAAAAACATGATTTTCATGCAGGACAATGCTCCATCACACGCGTCCAAGTACTCCACAGCGTGGCTGGCAAGAAAGGGTATAAAAGAAGAAAATCTAATGACATGGCCTCCTTGTTCACCTGATCTGAACCCCATTGAGAACCTGTGGTCCATCATCAAATGTGAGATTTACAAGGAGGGAAAACAGTACACCTCTCTGAACAGTGTCTGGGAGGCTGTGGTTGCTGCTGCACGCAATGTTGATGGTGAACAGATCAAAACACTGACAGAATCCATGGATGGCAGGCTTTTGAGTGTCCTTGCAAAGAAAGGTGGCTATATTGGTCACTGATTTGTTTTTGTTTTGTTTTTGAATGTCAGAAATGTATATTTGGGAATGTTGAGATGTTATATTGGTTTCACTGGTAAAAATAAATAATTGAAATGGGTATATATTTGTTTTTTGTTAAGTTGCCTAATAATTATGGACAGTAATAGTCACCTGCACACACAGATATCCCCCTAAAATAGCTAAAACTAAAAACAAACTAAAAACTACTTCCAAAAATATTCAGCTTTGATATTAATGAGTTTTTTGGGTTCATTGAGAACATGGTTGTTGTTCAATAATAAAATTAATCCTCAAAAATACAACTTGCCTAATAATTCTGCACTCCCTGTATATTCGAAAAATACGAAAAATACGGCATATTCGTAATATTCTAAAAGACGGAGTTAGAGCAATATTACGAATATTCTAAAAGACGAAGTTAGAGCAATATTACGAATATTCTAAAAGACGAAGTTATAGCAATATTAAGAAATTTCATAAAATACACATATAGATTGTAATTTAGCTAATATACTGCTAAAGTAATTTTTTTAATAGTGTACATATTTTCCAAAAACTGAAGTTCAGAAGAGGCCAAAAAAATTAGATAAGAAAAAAAAAAAAGGATTATAGCACTATATTAGCTAAATTACAATCTATGTGTATTATACGAAATTTCTTAATATTGCTCTAACTTCGTCTTTTAGAATATTCGTAATATTGCTCTAACTCCGTCTTTTAGAATATTACGAATATTCTAAAAGACGAAGTTAGAGCAGTATTAAGAAATTTCGTAAAATACACATATTAGCCTAGCCATAGTCATATGAACGTTGCCTTATACAGGAAAAAAAATCGTACGAAAAATTTATTCGCATATTATTCGCGAAAAATAAAATAATTACGAATATTCGATTTCGACGAAAATAATGCGAATATTCATTCGAATATTCGCGAAATATCGCGAAATCGAATATGGTACCTCCCGCTCATCACTACTCATGGTATGGTCTTGGGCAAAATACAATATTTTACTCACCTAAACACCCACTACATCCCTTAGACAAACAAAACTTTTAAGTGATAATTTAGCCATAGTTGGATGACAATCTTCACATTTATGGTGGTCGTAATGTAAAAAAGAAAAAAAAAAGGAAAAAAAAAGATGTCAATTTATTGTTAGTTTTGGTTTCCATCGCAGGTCAGCGCAAAACTTATTAGTTTTTTCTCATCTTTGATCGGTTTTCAAATTAAAGGAAAATATTGCAGGATGTCCTACAAATTGCTACCAGATTGGAGAATTTTTTTCCATTTCAAGCCTAGCACTTCATTTTTTTGTTACAATTTTTTATTATTTTTCCTTCTATGTTACATTTGTTACTTTTATGGTTTGCTTATGTTTCAGGAAAATAATGTCACTTTATTACATTTGACAGAAAAGCAAAAGCAAAATGGGTCATCATTCGAAATATTTTTCAAAGATTTAAGCCAGAAAACCAGATACAACTGATAGATTGCCAGCTCTGCTCTGGGCCTCTTCTATCTCCCAGCTGCTCTCCTTGGGAAAGGCATACAGGGACGCATCAGTCAAATAAAAATGCACAGCAAAGCTACTAAGATGCTCTATGAAGAATTATAAACCCAGAAGAATCTAAAGACCTTCACAAAGAAGCCATTACGCCATGCACACACATCTCCCACAACACTGACGACATTTTCAAAGTAAACAGCGTGCATATTATTCCCACAGGAAAAGTTTGACTCACCCAAGTAAAACCGCATGTGAAATGTCCCACTAAATGTTTTGTTGCACAGTTCACAAAACCTTCCTGACAATGTTGACCTAGAAAGCGCAGTCATCCAACTACACTGAACAAACATTGGTAGGGAAGTGTTTAAATAACCCCCTATGGTATGAAAGAGCTGACAACTATACCGCGACGGTAATAAAATTCACACCCTTGCACCATATCTTTTTAATCCTAGAAATGCACACAGAACTGCACTCGTTTTATGCCTTTATATTACCTTCATATGGAAGTTTTTCATGAATCGATAACCTTTAAAAGTGCAGAATTTTAAGTGATCATTTGTAGTGCCAGAAGTTAGAGATATAAGCCAGTGACTGTAGAGGTTTGGGGTAGGACTTCACGGTCAAACAGTGGAATAATGAGAATGTAACTTGCAGGTTACTGGTAGTTATTGCAGGAATGCTGAATATGTCAGGATTAGGGTCCATTTACACGTCCGCGACTGTTTTGCGGTCCGCAAATTGTGGATCCGCAAAACACAGACACCGGCCGTGTGCATTTCTGCATTTGCGGACCGCACATGACCGGCGCTATAATAGAAATGCCTTTTCTTGTCTGTGGCTGCGGACAAGAATAGGACATGTTCTATTTTTTTGCGGGGCCACGGAACGGAAGAACAGATGCGGACAGCACACGCTGTCCGCATCTTTTGCGGCTCCATTGAAAATGAATGGGTCCGCACCCATTCCGCAAAATTACGGAACAGATGCGGACCCATTTTGCGGACGTGTGAATGGACCCTTAGCGCGATTGTTGCAAGACCTTTTTCCCCTCGTAGGAAAACATTGAGGTCAAGCAGGAGACATGGATAATGTAGGGTGGTCATAACCATGGAAGCGAGCAGTGTATAATGCAATGGAAAAGTGAATCCAGCCAGCAAAGGAGGCAATATGGACAATCACAATACATTAGTAAGTGCCTTAACTTTCTCTACATGATAACTTTACTGTAGTGAGACAACCCCTTTGTCATGGCAAATGTGGTACGGTTTTCCATAAAACTCAAGGTAGCCATAGACATTAGATGAGTGTCAGCCAGACTTGCTGATTTCAGCTCGATAGGCGGATTATCTAACATGTCTGGGGGCCTCCTGACTGTCTCCCGATGGCAGATGGCAGAGGAAATAAAGACCGGGCAGTTGGATCGGGCATCTTGGAATGAATAAATTTTTCATTATTATGTTGCCTAAAGGGGTTTTCCAGGCTACAGAGTTTGATAACGTATTCTCAGGATACTTTAGGTCATCAATATTAAATTGTGGGGGTCCCACTGATCGGCTGTTGTGGGTTGCTGCGACTCCAGAGCCTAGCAGTGTTTAGAATGGAAGCAGAGGTCTCCGTACACTAATTTCTGGCACCGGTGTACTAAATGGGAGCTGATCTGCTGTATCCACGCACAGCCACTATATAGTATACAGAGCTCTGTAACTCCAGCGTCGCAGCTGATTGCTGGGGTCGGACCACCACCTATCTGATATTGATGACCTATCTTGAGGATAGGCCATCAATATCTATAGCCCAGAGAACCCCTTTGATATAAGGACCAGCTTTGTACTCCATGCCTTATAGTTATACACTGTATTTTTTGCTGAAAAAAGTTTATTACGATGAGATCCGAAGCATTTACATGTTCATATTTTTAACTTCGGGACTTTCCATAAGCAGTAAGTGGGCTTGCATTTCCAAACAACCCCCCATTTAGACGCTGCAGCCCACACCTAGAGCTAAATGAACAGTTCAAATTTCCAATATTCATCCTTCGCATTTCGTCTAATCAAGGCATAACATTCTGACAATAGTTGCTTTGCTACAACAGGGACCCGGGGACGAGCGTGTGGGAGGCTTGAATAATCACTTCAATGGACGTCAAAGCACAGATTTACAGTTACACTAACAAGGATGTAAAACATTTTTCCATATGGAGGTTGACTGCAGCCCACTTAATATATCAACAACAAATTCCCGGTACATATAAGCTATGAAAAATGTTTAGCATGAAGCCAAGCTTTCTCTTGCATGACTCCACAGTAAGTAGTATATATAAGAGTCTCATGCCCAAGTATGGGAAAAATAAAGAGCGCAATGTACCAAATCTAATGCACGTAAATTATTTCTATACCACTCAGTGTTAAGAGAACACTAGAGCCAATGGGAAATGGCTGGCAGTAGTGGTACCTGCCTCATACACATACCCAAGGGGATCAAGCCCAGCTAAAAGAATAGTTGTTCTGTTTAGTACAAAGCACATAAAGGTATGTGTTACATTGCCAAGTATAATAATTTAAGAAGGCTCCCCATCTAAAGTCTCCTAACAGATAGAGCCTCTGTCCAAACTCTTCCTCCAGTTTAGTGGCAATTTTACCGTCTACTAAAGACATAAGTAATCTGAGACTGTAGTTGCTAGGGATATCCTGCATTCTGCAAATTCTGTGGTTGTTAGGATACGTGTCCATAGCAACCAGTTTGTCAGGTATGACCCTGTTACTGAGTTGGCATGGTACTGACGCCACAGAAGAAAGCAAGTTGGTAGCTGTCAAGTCATGCTATTCTTACCCTGTGGTATTAGTCAGAGCAATGCCCTTTTGACACGACCTCCTTTGCCCTTAAGGCCTTTCACCCATTCAGCAGAACAGAGAGTGATACAACCCACTTTCATGTATATCTGAATCCATAAAAGGAGGAAAGTCTCTCAGTAGTCAGGGAGTGGGACGACCTAGTACCGCAATGGGCTCTTTCCAGGCTTTTGGACACCACTGTGTCTCCTAACCTGACTGGCTGCAGTGGTGACATGTCACCCACGCATCACTGACCCAGTGACATAATGCATGGGTGACAGGTCATGAACTGGCGCCAAACCAGATGGGTCAGATGGAGACCCGGGACCTGTCTAGCTGAGGGGGACAGTGATGGAGATGGAGCACAACGTCAGTGGATCAGGCAAGTTTGATTACCACCACAGGTCTGACCACACTGGGGGGTCTGTAGAAAAGATCACTTAAGGTAAACAACCCCTTTAAGGAGTTCTACATCTTAGAAACAAGGTGAACAGAGTTTGAAAGCATTTCTTATTTTCTGGGAATAGTTCAAAATTTACTGACATTTTTACAACTTGTTCCTTCTACAATTCCAGGAACTGCATCTATTTCGTGCAGTTAAAGCTTTTTATTCCCTTGTACCCTGACTTCCGCTTCTGACTGTCTTCCAAGAAGAGGAAAGCTAGCATGATAGCCTTCTTGAAGAGTAAGACAGTAATGCCATACTCGCTCTAGAATATTGGCAGATTCTACCATACTCTCAGAGGTTACATATGATAAATGGAGAATATGAGAAGTCCAGAGTTAGAAACATACATTGCAGATAAAAAGGAAACTAAAGGACCCAAGGTTCAAGATGAGGTAACAGCAGAGACGCGGAATGAATTCCATCTGTACCATTTTATATAAATATTATCCATTGCTTTGTAAAAGTTGTGTAAACCTTGTCAATTTAATCTTTCCGGGATGTAGTTGTTATCTCTTCTCTTTTACTCTGTTTTTGTTGAGCAAGCAAAGTTTTCATATAAATAGTAATGCTCTCTGCTTACCTAGTATAAGACTGTAAAACTGAAGTCAATAGAACATGCAATAATATAATAATAATTACAATAATAATAAATAAAAAATTTCTTTTACGTATTAAATGGGGCACTTTCTGCAATTGTGTTCTATAAAAGAATATGCACTCGCCTTTATTGGTTACAATGAAAATGATGAAAATGACTTTCACTTGTCTACCCATGTTTTCTCCCATTCTGCTCCTGGAATGTTCTCTCTCAGTCAGGCCGACATTCCTCAGGTGCCATCGCTGTTAGAACTGTATGTATTGACTTTAACATTGGGCCATTGGGGGGAATTTATCATGAGGGGAATATTTGAAGTCAGTTTTGCTTGAGTCTGCATTGGCAGATTTTATGCAGCATTTATCAAATGCTGTATGTTTGATAAATTGGTCTTAACCTTAAACCTAACACTTTTGTCTAGAAAAGCTTCTAGAATTTTCCTACTCCACCACCCTACTGGAGTGAGACTGCGATAAAAAAAAAAAAGTCTCTGTGATGGATTTGGAGTGGAACTCATTAGCATAGCTAACCGTGCCCACTTTCCCTCCTACATTTCAGAACTGGAATAAGAGGTGAAAAAATGCAGAAAGTCGTGAAAGCCCCATTTTGCGGCATTTTGAAACCAGAATTCTGGTATGAAATTAGGGCCATTCTGTTTTTATTTTTTTTTCTTATACATAATTTCTTTTACCACATGTGGCTTTGAATGCCATAATTTCTTTAAAGTTTTTATATGTTTTTTTGGGGCTTTATTTTTATACCACTTTTTTTTATTGAAAGCATATATTTGTTTTTACTTTTTATTTTTAAAAAAATACATGTGTGTGGGGGGGTGCCTGTTTTTCACTTTTTTTATTATAATAACTTAGCATACAGTACTTTTTTAAATTATGTTCCTTTCTGTTATATTCATTTCAATATAGGGGATATATAGTTGAAGGTCACCAGGGGCGAGGCTAGAACCTGCAGCGTGGGATAGTGGTGGCATTTTTTTTATTACTTTTTAATATTGTTTTTTTTTTTTTTTTTTTTTTTTTTACACTTTCTGTCCCACATAAGGTCATACAAGAGCATTTGCGGGGCATTTTAGCATTGCATTATTTTTTTTTGATGATTTCTCCTGTAACTGGGTCTGACATAGCCTCAGTTACAGGAGAAATGCAGTCTCCTGACATACACTGAAGCTCCTGCAGTTGTACTGCCCCTGTGATCACTAGGACTGGAGCGGGAAGCACCATGCCACACCCTGATGTGGATACACAGCGCTCATTGAGCACCATTGATGCAGGGATGGTAATAAAATATCTCTGCCTTCTCAATGGAGAGCTCAGCCATCACCAACTGGCTTCTGCTCCTGCAGCTGTATGATCTCTGTGCAGCTGCTAACTCTGCAAGGACATTCAGAAACGTCATTGCAGACTTCAATGCATGATACTCTTCTAATCTGCCCTCACCAATCCCACGCTGCACTATTTGATGTACATCCTCCTTGGCTCCCTGAACAAACAAACTCCACTGCACAAAAAGGCTGGGTTAACACCTGCGGTCTTGTCTCCGGCAGTCTGTTCCGGCGGAGGAACAGACTGCAGGAGTTTTAACGCATCTAGCACAGCCGGATACCACTGCGCACCGCCGGATTCACTGTAATAGCGTCCGGGGTCGACCCAGCCTCTTACCAGCAAATGTGCAGGCTTTTAGTTGGACACAAAATTGCTGCATGTAGCATTTTTTGTACGGTTGAGGGCCGACATGTACGGTGGATACGATGAATTCTGGCAGTCTAAGCTCTGATAAGTTAAGGGCTCTTAACATGGTCCGCGAATCCCAAAGATAAATCGCTAACAAGTGTTCACAGTAACGCTCATCAGCAATTATCTGGCGGTGTAAATATACCAACGATTACCCAATGAACGTGGAAAACACTAGTTGATCGGGTAATTCAACAGTTTGTGCGCACACAAAAATTATTGTTCACCGGCAGCAGATGGTCCTGTGTAAACACGATCTGCTGTCGGCAAACGACGAGTCAGTATGGGGAAGAGCAATGGCATTAGCGATCGCTCCTCCTCATGCTCTGGAAGAGAAGGTCTCCTCCACCAACAAACAGCAGATTGTCGGGAAGCAAAACTTCCTTCCTGACAACATGTTGCTCTGTCGTCCCATGAAAAATGGACCTTAAAGGGGTTTTGCCACTTCAGCAAATAGCATTTATTATGCATAGAAAGTTTCCATGGTTATGACCACCCGGCAGTCCAGCAGTGGTGGCCGTGCTTGTACACTATAGAAAAAAGTACCGATTTACGTGAGCTCCCACGGCCCAGGCCACCAGAGAGGCTGACATTTTTTCTTATAGTGTGTAAGCACGAGCACCACTGCTGTAACCATGGAAACGAGCAGTGTATAATGTGATAGAAAAATTAACCAACCCAGCGAAGGAGGCAATATGGACAATCACATTACATTAGTAACTGCCTTGTATTCAATTTCTCTACATGATAAATGCCACTTTCTGAAGTGAGACAGCCATTTAAGACCCCCCCTCCCCCCCAGTTAACCGTCAGTGACTGAGAGCTATGTACATATGAATACACACTTAGGCCTCATGCACACGAACGTGTTTTCGGTTTGCATTTTCTACGGATCAAATGCAGACCCATGCATTTCCATGGAGCCGCAAAAAAATGTGGATAGCACACGAATGTTATATGTCCACATCCATTTATCATGAAGAGACAGTTAATATAAGGCACCTACTAATGTAATGTGATTGTCCATATTGTCTTCTTCTCTGGCTTAGTTAATTTTTCTATCACATTATACACTGCTCGTTTCCATGGTTACAGCAGTGGTGCTCGTGCTTACACACTATAAGAAAAAATGCCAGCCTCTCTGGTGGCCGGGACCGTGGGAGCTCACGTAAGATAGTCCTTTTTTTTTTATAGTATGCAAGCACGACCACCACTGCTGGACTGCCAGGTGGTCGTAACCATAGAAACTTTCTCTGCATAATAAATGCTATTTGCTGAAGTGGTAAAACCCCTTTAAGTCTCCTCAAAACATAGGGGTATATTTACTCACACCAGTGCACCAACGTGCAAAGTACTACTCATTTCATATGAAACATGCCACATATTAAGTCACTCTTTCATGTTGATGAATACACCTTGGTTTCCTACAACAGGTTCACTCTAGTAGCCCACCGCCATTTGTCCATGCCGCTGCACGTCATTTCTCACTTTGCATGTGAGGGGGTTTGGACTTTTCATTTTAGTGCTGAATAGAATTATATTATCATAAAACAAAATCATCCGGGACACTTGAAAATGTCTCCCCCAGAGAAGGTATTACTCCTTGAACCATGGCAGTTCTCACTCTCTGTGACCTTTTGGCTTTCATGATTTGAACAGTGAAAGTAAGTCCATAAATGTATAAAATGCCAAAAAAGCAATGATGTTCTAAACAGCTGAAGTAATTCTGCAATCCTGTGCATAGATTTTCACATTGGTATCCCACTTTTTTAAATGTTTTTGTGGTTAAGTAGAAGAAAGTCACTGGCTAAGTTCTGCTCTGTGGTTACTATGATGCAAGATGGTTAATACATCCATGTATGTCTTTATTTTTCCCAGGACTGCATTTAAATAGGTTCTCCAGGAGTTCCTTAGAATATTGTATACTAAACTTCTGTCCCTAAATACTGATATTGGATATAGAAGCCAGTATCTAGGGATATTGTAGGTTTCCTCATGTCTTTTCCTTTGGTAATACTGGCCGTACACATACATCAAGGTTGGCTAATCCCAGAGAGAAGGATAAGAAATGTTAGATTTCAACAATTCCGATCCTGTGTCTACCTGAAAGAGAAGCCACCGTGGATACTGATCCACCACAGATTAGTAATACTTAATTATTTCAATTGTAATGTCCATGAATTTGCACAATTATACCCCCTCTCTGTCATCACTACATGCATATATGTTCTTTCAGAGGGAGCCTTCTTTGCATCTTATTAACCTTTACTAGATAGAGTCAAACGATTACCTGGCACACAACCTGTGACAATGCATTCACATAGGAAAGAGAAGGCGACTTTCATAAATCATGTAGGACAGGGACAGGGTGGATCCCTGGTGGATCTGAGGAACAGCACGGGGCACGGTCAAGCACTAGATGACGGACAATCTTCAGTGTACCTGACTCTTATAAAGCTTTGACTAAAAGAACAATTTTAGAAATGCAATAATAGTAAATACCAGGTGCAAGGATTTTATATCCAATGGAAAATTGCTGACATTGGTTTATTATTCGTGGACTAGACCACAGGAGATTAAGTATGGCCTTGAGAACATCCAAAATAATGGAAACAAATCCTAGTTCAATTTCCGGCAGGATTTCCAGTCTACAGACTGAAGGCTAGAGTGCACAGTAACTGTATACTAAACCCTGAACCTTTGGTTTTATTCACGGTCCTAAGATTCCAGCAAATAATTTGTTGAGTACACAAGAAATAAAACTCATCTCCATGACCCTGCTATAAAACAGAAAGCCCCTGTATAAAATGTGCTATTAGATAATGGCTGTGCAAACTACAAGGACAACAATACACTGGTAGATTGTCTGCCAGGTGATTGCTAACGAACATTCGTAGTGACGCTCGTTAGCGATGATCTGGCAGTGTAATACCTGATGAACGAGCAAACGCTTGTTCATTGGTCAATCCAAATCTTTCAACGGGTTTAAAAATCATCACTTGCAGACGGCAGATCGTGATGTGTAATCGCGATCTGCTGCTGGCAAATAATGATTCAGTATAGTAAAGAGCGATGGCATAAACGATCACTTCTCCCCATACTGAAGAGGTGATTGCTGCATTTAATAGAAGTGGTCTCCTCCATTGACGAGCAGGGGATTGCCAGGAAGGAACGCTTCCCTCCCGACAATCGCCTGTCTGATCTGGCTGTCTAATACAGCCTTTAAGCATATTCCATAAAGAGATTTTAGGCTATCAATATTGGTATTCCAGCCATAACCTATCACTTGTTCAAAGGATAGGTGCTAAGTATTTCATTGGTGGGAGTCAGATTGCTGGGGAACCCACCAGCGACTAGAAAGGAGTTCCTGTATATCCTGAGTAAATGGGGCAATTTTGCACATGAGCTCTGAAGCTCCATTCACAGTGCTTGGCCATCTCTGGCAGTGCCATAGAAACGGATGGAGCGCTGGCATGCATGAAAATCACTCCATTCACTCGGAGGATGTGATTGGTGAGGGGCCTTGCAGTCGGACTCCACCATGAGATACATGTTTTATGACTTAGGCCTCATGCACACGACCGTGCCATTTTTTGCGGTCCTCAAACCGCGGATCCGCAAAAAACGGAAGCCGCCAGTGTGCCTTCCGCAAGTTGTCCGCATCTTTTGTGGCCCCATTGAAGTGAATGGGTCCGCATCCGAGCCGCCAAAACGGCGGCTCGGATGCGGACCCAAACAACGGTCGTGTGCATGAGGCCTTATTCTGTGACTAGGTAATACGTTTTTTATGATGGGACAACCCCCTTAAGTCCAAGAAAACCACAATAAAAGGAATTTCCCAGTAAAAATTATTTTTTTAACAAGTTCCTGCAGCATGGCCCCTGAAAGAGAAGATTAAAATTCATCTGCTCCGGTCCTCCATCTCCTGGTCCTGTTTACATCTGGTTGACTATGGGCATAGTCACATGCACCGCTCCGGCCAGTGACTGGATTCAGTGGTGATGTGCTGCTTGTGGCCCCATCACTGCTGAAGCCAGTCATTAGCCATACCATAGCCAGCCAGATGTAAACATTGCTGGGACCGGAGTGGCATGGAGCAGGTAAGTATGAATCTTCTGTTTCAGGGGCCATGCTGCGGCCATGCTGCAGGAACTTGGTAATAAAATATTTTTTTTTTACAGGAACCCCCCTTTAATAGCTAAACATATATTGTACAATTAATCTCTTTGGAGGAATCGCTTTAAAATTTTTTATTTTTTTTGAAGGAATGAATTGACAATTCTCAATGGCACATAAATCTCTAAACCTACACTCAATCAAAGCAGGCAAAAAAGAGCGATGTAAAAAAGTAAATTTAATGGAAATCTCCATGACCCCACATCTCACTTATGACCCACGTATACTACAGCTTTATATACAGCCAAATGCCTTTTATGGAGATACCAAAAATATAAGAAAAAAATCATTGATCATAGAACGTGGATCTTTAGACTTGTCAGATTCTCCTTACAGCTACAGTCTATCTATCTATCTATCTATCTATGGTATCTATCTATCTATCTATCTATCTATCTATCTATCTATCTATCGTATCTATGGTATCTATCTATCTATCTATCTATCTATCTATCTATCTATCTATCTATCTATCTATCTATCTATCTCTCTGTAGATAAAAGCATAACTTCCAAAAAGCTGGCTACCCATGGCAGATGCTTACTACTAAGGTAAAAAATTAAAAAATAAAATTACTTTATCTTGAGAACTCAAACCTAATATACTGTAAATTGCAGCCTCATTATTTTGCTATACCTTTTAATTCCAGAAATTTATTGCTTTGCTCTATCCTGTGCTGCCGTTTAAAATCCACATCTCGTTTTGTGCTAAAAATATAGCTGTCACACGAAGTAGGCTGATATAATTAAAACAGATGATTTGTCGCTGCAGTAAAATCAGCCATTCATGAATGTTGGTCACCAGAGGCCATTTCAAACAATGCATATTTCAGAGGAATCTGTAATCCCTTCTCTGCACTGATTCAGTTTCCTGGCTGTCTCCCGCACATGTGGCCAGCGAACGGAGGCTTTTTAAACCATCATGTTATACAGCGGATTAGAAGGAGTCCAGGTTTTACTGTAATTTCTTATTTAATATTCTTGGCACGCTGGTGAAAGTTAAAAAGGAAATTATTCGCCTTAGTTCTTATTTTTTGTTTTATTTTATTTATAGTTATTGGACATTAGTGTGAAAGACAAATGTCAAAATTCTATACTATCCATGAAAGATTATAACATAATTGTCAGAAATTGTGGAATATGCCATGAAATCTTCATATTATTTGAATTAAATAATTATAATTTAGATAATTCTTTATATAAGGTATAAAGGTAACAAAATAAAAAGCGGTAGTATAGCTACAGATGTAGAGTTAACACACAAACTCAACTCAAATTTCTTAACTCATCAAGATATCCCCAACAAAAGCCATTGAAAAACAATTTAAGGTGTCGGCTTAACACAGCTAGGTAACACATCTATTTAAGCATGTGTGTTAACTCTACTACATCTGTACTGCAATTTAGTAAAAGTAATGCAAGAGGTTGGTTGGATTGGTATCATCTTCCTAACCTTATGTAGATCATGGCAGTAAAAAAGAACCACGTGCTGCCCGGACTTTGTTTTAGTCCCTCTTTGTTTCATTACAATGTGACAATGTGAAATTAATTATTGGCAGTTTTATTAATTTATTGGTTTTATTTATTAATTGGTTTCCTGCTAGCTTTACGGACTTTCATGCAGATCACTGCCCATCTTGATCTTACATCTATACTACCAGCCCTTCCATTGTACTGTGAGTGGCACTACTGGTTTTGATATCTGGTGGTGACTAATGAAAATGCCCTAGAATTATGGCTCAAAATGCACCAAACTGGTGCCAACTTTATTATATATTTTAGACACTTTTTGTGCTTCTAGAAAAATAGCTATGCCCAAGAAGAGTCTTAAAACTTAACAGATTTATTTTGGCACAAAATGCTGGTCTCAAGAAAAAGCATTATTTTTTATAAAAAGAACGATGTAAGGATCAGAGGTCATTTGCCAGAAATGTACCAGACATAAGAATGCATTCAGCTTCCTGTCCTTAGGGTTAATGTACCGCACTTGGGTCATGCCTGCACAAAACTTGAACACCACTGATGCAAAAAGATGAGACAATTTAGAAACGCCGCCTAAGTTTGTCGAAATTAGTATGGCCGCAACATGTTTCTTAAAGCTAAATGTGCCCACATTTCTTTCCTTCCATGCGGCCTGGAATGATCAAAGCCAGGAATTCAGAAGTCAAAGAATGTATACAGCGACATGCAGCATTATCTATTCCGGTAAGCTACTTGTTAACTGAGCATGTCACCAGTTCATTATGTCACCCCAAGTAGACCCTGGGGTTCTTCAAACATAACTTTTCATTCGGAACATGTTTACAGTATACACCACAGTGTCAGGAACTGGAAAGTGCACATTAATTAGCAGCCCACAGGTTCTGGTATTTAAGTTAACAATAACAGAATGGGAAGGAATTTGGGTTGACTCTTCAGATTTCAGTCTTGCAGTGGGGGCTGAGGTTTGCAATCACAATAAATGTTCTAATATTGCAGTTACTTCAAACCAATAGTGGAGAAATAAAGGGGAGTAAAATTCAGCTGCACCAAATGGTACAGAATTCCTGCCAATTTTTGGTTGACAAGGAAATCTCAATGACAAATTTATCAAAGCCCACTGATGAAGCAGTAATATCAGGACAGTAAAGCACAGGGGTCTCAGATTAGTAGTGGAAAGCTTCATTAAATGGTGTCTAGAAGCATCGTGGATACCAAGGTAATGGCCAACAAAACATTCAGGAAATATTAACTGCATAATTGCGAGGTGTGTTTTTATGGATGATTGACTACATAAAATGAGACCTTTAGCATTAAAACCCAATACTCTATGATTGTCCTCCCTATTTTGTGTTAAAAGCACATAAAAACACAGACCCTACAGTAAAACATAGGTAAAAAAAATACTAGAATTGCACCAATGCTCAAAAAACCGTGAACATAGAGGAGAAAGGACCCTGTTGCAAGGGAAAAATTTATCCCCCTCTTGGTCCATATAACCAGGGCCGGCGTTCGGGGGGGTCAAACTGGGCAATTGCCCAGGGCCCCCATTGTCTAAGGTGCCCCCTGCTTCAGTGCTGCTGTTCAGCTGCAAGTCCGAGGAAGCAAACGGGTGGACAGCTGAACAGCTGCACTTTACAATGCAGTCCCCTCCCTGTACATATTAGAGAAATCATTACCTCAGTGCTGACAGGACCTGCGATAATGTCAGATGAAGGAGGCTGAGCTCAGCAGAGAAGAGGGGATGAAGGACCTGCGATGACCTCATCATCATCTGACCAGAACAGGAGGCGGAGCTCAGCAGTGCAGTAAAGTAATGAAGAAGAAAAAGACCAGCAATGCATGTGAAGAAGTATGGATTTAATGTAAGTGCCAGGGAAATGCTGGGAGTTGTAGTCCTCTCATCTAATACCTCCTGTTATGTAATATCAGAGTACATTACAAGAGGAGGTATGAGGAGAGGACTACAACTCCAAGCATGTCAAGGTTGCTATGTAATATTAGAGTACATTACAAGAGGAGGTATAAGAGGAGAGGACTACAACTCTAAGCATGTCCAGGTTATTATTATATACTATCAGGGTGCCTTACAACATAACGGCTTGGACATGCTGGGAATTGTAGTCCCATCCTCTTATACATCCCCCTGTAATGTGCTCTGATATAATAATGGCTTAGACATACTGGGAGTTATAGTCCTCTCCTGTTATACCTCCTGCAGTAATGTGCTCTGAATTATGGCCAGGAAGATGGATAGGGGAGGGAAGTCATCCGACTAGGGTGCCACTTCGCTAACCATAAAGGTGGGCGCATTCATGGCGGTCCAATTTCACGCGCTTCAGGCCGCTAGGGCTACTTTCACACTAGCGTTATCATTTTCCGGTATTGAGATCAGTCATAAGGTCTCAATACCGGAAAAAAACGCTTCCGCTTTGTCCCCATTCATTGTCAATGGGGACAAAACGTAACTGAACAGAACGCTCCAAAAATGCATTCCGTTTTCATACCGAAGCGCAAACTGCAGCATGCATCGGGATGCAGCAACACAAGCCACAGATAAAACTATGTGACAGCAGCAGTGAACAGCACGCACATACTCCTCAAACAGCTGATCGGCGGGGGTGTCGGACTGTGTTTTTAGCACATTACTACAAGATGTGGGCCCCCTCTTTTGATTTTGCCCAGGGCCACATTTTGTCCAAAACCAGCCCTGCATATAACCATACCATCTTCTTTAACACAGTCTGGTGCTTCTTGATCCTTATAGCCATTTCATGTAGAACAATAGGGACTTGTGGTCCTTTTGATACTTTCCCCATTTCCTTATTTGCTAATATTGAGTTCCTGGTGGAGAGGTAACCTTGGGCAGGTTGACACAACACACAACAAAGTCTCATATACCTCGCTCTGGGGCGAATTCTAAATGATCTGTCTGTATGTTTTTAGAGTATTAGAGCAAACCCATCAGTTGTGTAGGCGGCAATGATCACTATACTCTGCATTTTTCTAACTCGCTTATGGGAACCATATAAAACCTTGGTATATGTGGTCAGCTAAAGATTTTTGCCCTAGTTAGCAAAGGGCAGGCAGCATTCCTCCAGGGTCTGAACTAAATGGAGCTATAGATTTCTGACTTCTGTGTAAAAAAAATGAAAACTCTGAGGAATATGGCTGCACTGAGCAGATACTACAGATCACTTTCTTCATACAGTAGAATGAATGCAGAGAGGTCTTTACAATAGACCAACTTGTCATTGCATGCACTTTCAGGGTCTCAAGCCATGCAACATTTACTTTCAGCGAATAGCATGTTACAAGCCCCCAGTTATACTTAATATAGCCCACACAGACTCAGTGTGACAGAAACATTAATCAAGAACTCTGAGTCCATAGAATCACAGATCTACTCAGGTGACCTCTTCTGGATTACGATTCCTATTTGGACAAAGGAAACAAAGCCGATTTTAAAAAGGTCCAAATAGATCACATGCATTACTTTCCTCTGCTATTTTTGACAAACACAGCCTTCGAACAGAGATGTGAACAAGCCCTAAACCAGTCGTCCAACTACACTATTAGGTTTATTTATGAAAAAACTAACTTTAAAGCATGCAGTTGACTACAAAATACAATAAACTTAACTGATCAAAGTTTGGTCAAATTATCAGTGATTTTTAGGTAAGAAAATAAATAACCACTCATGACCAACAAAAATTAATATGCAGATCCCACAAGTCACATCCCGACCTAAAAATTGGACTATGATGCTCTAATGGAAACGTGTTACCAGAAAAATGACCTATTGTTTAAATCATGTTTGTATGTTAAAACAGTTTTTTTAAATAGAATTTATTTTTATTTTTTCTATTTTTCATATCACTACATTTAAAATAAATCCTAAAATCCTGCAGTTTGCACAATGGCTGCTCAGCCTAATAATAGACTAGCTCTCTCTGTCCTGTAGCGATCACCTTTCAGCAGTCATCTCATCATCATTACAGGCACAGGATTTCAATAAAAAGAACACAAAGTCAATGAGATCTCCTTCAGTCTATTGTGTCTATGATCCATGTGGCTGCTGTAAAGCATATCTCTAAACAAGAAGTCTTGACAAATTAGGCTTTGTGGCCATTGTGAACACTGAACAATTTTTATTTATTTTTTTAAATGCAGTGACATGGAAATTAAAGAAAAAACATTTCTAAAAAAATATGTTTAACATAAGAACTTAAAAATTTATTAAAACAATGGGACATTTTCTGATGACACATTCCCTTTAAGGCTACTTTCACACCAGCTGGATCCGGCAGGGTTCAGCAAAAACGCTTCCGTTACTGATAATCGAACCATCTGCATCCGTTATGAACGGATCCGGTTGTATTATCTTTAACATACCCAAGACAGATCCGTCATGAACCTTATTGAAAGTCAATCGGGGACGGATCTGTTTTCTATTGTGTCAGATTGTGTCAGAGAAAACGGATCCGTCCCCATTGACTTGCATTGTGGATCAGTCTTGCTCCGCATCCTAGGACGGAACGCAAACCGCAGCATGCTGCAGTTTGTTCTCCGGTATGAGAACGGAATGCATTTTGGAGCATTCCGTTCTGTTCAGTTACGCTTTGTCCCCATTGACAATGAATGGGGACAAAACGGAAGCGTTTTTTCCGGTATTAAGACCCTATGACTGATCTCAATACCGGAAAATATTAACGCTAGTGTGAAAGTAGCCTAAGATGTTCTTTGCTGACTGTACATCAGTCCAACACTGTGGTCTTACAAACTGACAGCCTTAGCCTTAACACTAATGTACTAACACTTTAAAGGCAGAACACAAAATTTGCAATATGAGGTTTAATAATCCATCATTGCTGTCTAACGTCACGTCCAGAATTTATTAGATATGTGGCGCTTCACTCCATGCAAATAAAGTTCAATGCCACTACCCTTATGCCCTTAGATGGCTTCAGGTTGTTGCACAATCGCTAATTGCTTCCTAATTAGGGGACTGCAGTACGCTATGTAACAAGTCAATGAATGGGCGATATTCTAACCGAGAGCACAGAGACTATTCAGCTGAGTCACCAACACAAAATCAACTTGTCATTTTAATGAAAAGAAAATGCTTAGATTTAACAACTGCTATCCAAGCCCATATGTGGATTAACCTAAGACACCAACAAAATCCCAAAACATGTGGAAACAAATTATAACTCCAGACAGTAACCGAGAGATAACATTAAAGCACGATTAAAATACACGTCTTCTTTGTGTTTTAGAACAAAGAGAAACATGTTTAAACTTTTGATTTTCCTTTATAGAAAATCCTTTTGTTCGGTAACTATGTTGCAGCTCAGTCAAGTTAACCGCTTTATTATCTTTATTATCATGTATTCCTTATGCATTGCTTAAGATGACACACTATAAACAGTCCAGTTTATTTAAACGGCTTTTTAGGCTTTCCGGTTTCTTTGTTCTCCTGGTGAAAGGAACAATGTAAATCTACTTCATGTAAGTGGGACATGAATATGGCATAGAAAAGGCATGTCAGGTATTCAATGATTTTTTTTCCCAGTTAATATTTTTGGAACTGGCATACGCAGGCATTACAAATAGAGCCTTAATGATCTAATTTTTAAAAGAATCTTCGTGGGAAAAACAATTATTTTTGCAACCGCATAAAGGATGCGATCAACCGACAAAGGAGTGTTTGCTCGTTTGCTGGCCGATCACTGGCCTGTTTACTCTGGGCAATGACTGGAAATGACCATTCTTAGGAGCAGTCATTTGGCTAATCATCATGTAAAAGGCTCTTAAGTTAAACTGGCCAAAGCCATTAGATAATTGGTAGTCAGTGTCAAAAGGACCCATTAAGGGGGTTACCATCTCAGACGTGGAGGACATATCGCTAAAATATGCCATCAATGTCAGATAAGAACAGGTCCCAGAGGTAGGACTCACACCTATCTCCAGAATGTGTGCATGCGCGGCATGCTCACCATTGACTGCTATTGGAGTGCCTCGAGAGCACACTTGGCTATTTTTGGAACTCCCATAGCGATAAATGGAGAGCACACCACACATGCAGGGCCGCCCCTTCATTTACCCCTATGGGACCGCCGGAAATAGCCAAGCTAGCGCACAGCTACTTTTGGGACTCCCGTAGCAGTGAACTGAGAGCGGCCGTGCATGCTCGGCTACAATGATAGCCAGTTTGCATTGTTCGCCCGCGAACATATGCAGGCTGCCATCTTTTTTCACAAGTCCGGTGCTGCACAGGTAAGCCCTTACCTGTGCCTGTGCGCCAGCCAGTCTGAAAACAAATGCGGTCACCGGGAGCAGGCAGTTCCGAGAACAGCCCGATGAAGGCCCCTGGAGGCTGTTCTCGGAACTGCCTGCTCCCGCTGACCACACTTGTTTTCAGACCGGCTGGCGCACAGGCAGAGGTAAGGGCTTACCTGTGCATCACCGGACTTGTGAAAAAAGATGGCAGCCCGCATATGTTTGCGGGCGAACAATGCGAACTGGCCATCACTGCTCGGTTACTCTCTTCATTACAGGGGGGCCATTCTAGAGATAGGAGTGGTTCTCAGAGGTTGGACCTGCACCTATCTGGCATTGATGGTATATTGCTAGGACATGCCAATGTCTGACATGGGATTACCCTTTAACAATATAAAGTACATGGAGATAGCAACACTAATATTTACTGTTGGGAGAAGCAAGATGGGGCTGGAAAGTGCTTGAAGAAAAAAAGGTGATAAAGGCCGTTAGGTGGTGGAGGCTCCTGGGCAATTAACCCCTTTTGGGCTCTCCAACTAGAGAGACAATAGGCAGGGAGAATTTGCCAAGGGCTTTGCATCACTTTTCTGGCTTTAAAAAAGACACATGTTTTGGCACAAACCATTTTGTGCAAAAATTTTGACTTTTGCCCTTTTCTGCTTCTCTTGCTACTTTTTAAAAATTATGAAAAAAGTGGGCGGGGTATACCAGGAGAGATGGGGCCTCAGACTAAAATATTTACTACAATTTACCCCAAAAATTGGAGTAAATTATAAAGCAAATCTACACTAGCTCGTAGATGCCATAGATTTCATTTTGTGAATGGGCAACCAATGATACAACAAATTTAAAAGGCGTATCTTATTAAATTTGGGGCATAAGACTGGAGTATGAAAATGGTCCTAATAAATTACCCCATACAGTGTGAAGGGTTAATGAGAAGAAAGGGCTTCATTATGGAAACAGGTAGGTGGAGCACAAGGAGAACATATCCACTAGGTCATTATGGAAACAGTTAGATGAAACACAGGGAGAACATATCCACTAGGTCATTATGGAAACAGTTAGATGGAACACAGGGAGAACATATCCACTAGTTCAGAACTGAATCTGAATTTACATGAACAGACATTAGGCTCTTATACATAGAAGGTGAAACAGCACTACTGCATTGAATGCATGGCTCAAAAACATGGCTCAAAAATGATGGTCACTAAGGGGCCTTAGGCTGGGCTGCCTCCTTTTCACGGCGGCCCGGTCTAGGCCCTGCATTGGTCCCCTGTGTAGCAGAGAGTAGAGGCTCAGCTCTCACATGAGAGCTGCGCTCCTGCTCTAACAGCCTGGACTGGCAGCAGTGGCGATCCAGGCTGTTTAATCCCTTACACGCCGTAGGCAATAGCACCCACCGCATGTAAGTGGTGACAGATGGAGCAGACTCCCTCTGTCTCCCATCGGTATCCTACAAATGCAATCGCGGGGTGCCGATGTGTATAAAGGCTGGCTGGGACCTGGTGTACACCCCAAGCCTACCTTGAGTGTTTTCCAGCAACCTGCTCCTCTCTGGAGCAGCCTGCTCATCAATGGTAGCATAGCACTGACATTAAAAATGCAATGCACTATAGGAATAGTATACTGCATTTTAGAAGCAATCAAAAGATTGCCTGTTATAGTCCCCTTGTGAGACTATTAAGTTTAAGTTTAAAAAAACAAACCCAAAAAAAAACATTAAATAAAAAAAGTTTGGCTTTTTTCCATTGAAAATACGCTTTTTAATGAAAAAAAAATAAGCAAAAATTAAATCTCCCCCACGTTTGGAATTGCCAAGTCCATAACAACCTGCACTACACAAATGTTATGTAAATTATCCCATACACCATAAAATAATAATAATAATAATATGAAATCAAAAAATAAACCCAGAACTGCTAATTTATTCTTAGTCACCACCAAAAAAACGAACAAGAGATCAAAAAGTGTTATTTACCCCCACCTGATACCAATGAAAAACTACAAGCCATCCTGCAAAAATCAAACCCTCACACAACTCCATAGAAAGAAAAAAAAATGTTATGGGCCTTGGGATTCGGTGATGCAAAAACATTTTCTTCTTTTTCTTAAAAAAAAAAGGGTTTTATTGCACAAAAGTAGTAAAATGTAAAAAAAAAAAAAAAATGTATTTGGTATCTCTGCAATCGTACTGACAGAATAAAGCTATCATGTTATTTATGCAAAAAAAATTACGCCGCAAAATTTATAATGTAAAAATGCAGTGGCAGTATTGCTGTTTTTCCCCATCTCCCTCCCAGAAATAATAAAAGTTAATCAGAAAGCTATGTGTACCCCAAAATGCCACCAATCCAAAAATACAACTTGTCCCGCAAAAAACAAGCCCCCATACACCTACATAGACGGAAAAATAAATAAAAAGTTATAGCTCTTGGAAGGCGTCGATGAAAAAAGGAAGAAAAAAAACGCTTGGCCAGTAAGGCCCAAAACAGGCTGGTCACTAAGGGGTTAAAAGATGTCAAGTTAGAATATGTATATATAACAACTATGAGCCAATAGCGCAGAAAGACATTGACAGAGCTTACAATGGAGGATATTAATGGCGATAGATGTCACAGACTAGAACAAGCCAGAAAACTAAACTACGGTAATCCAGAAAACACTGTGCATTAATAAGGGCATCTCAAATCATATATCCCACAACCAACTTTTCATCCATTTCTTGATCTTGGCAGACTTAAGTGTATTGGGAATATATTGGGATATGGCCAAGGAGAAAAGTTCCCATGACTCATGTTAACTTAACAGGACATTTTTGTTTCTTACAGTATATTTTTAAAAAGCCGTAATTTATCCCCATTTAACAGTAGTATTTAGACCTGAACATTGACAAATCTGTTTGAAGAACAACGCAGTCTGACTCCACTAACATACTTGGAAAGCCCTAACAAGAAAAGTTATTCATAACATCACAGACAACCAGAACACCATTCATTATGAAAGCCATTTTGTCTCCAAAAAGATCTTTATTGCCTTTTACAGCCCCTTTACACTTGGTAGAGGGTATATACACAGCCAGACAGGTAAATGATGGATTCTGTCATTCCAGCAAAAACTAGCCATATATAATACAGCCTGTGTGGCCCATCGGCTAGGCGACTGCCCGTGATGTAAGCTGTCCATAGATGTAATGGAGTCTTATACAATATTCAATTCAATTTATTGTCATTATACCGATACAGAACTGGACAGCGTAAAGAAACACTATCAGGGTATTTCTCCAGTGTAGTAATATTAAAAAGAAAAAAAATATATGTTCAGTTCAATTACAAAATATATATGTTCAGTTCATTACAAGCTTACAGCATAAAGATTCAAGCAAGTGAACAGCTAAATATACAGAGTTTTCGAGCAATGCGCGTGGTAATGAAAAATCGATGCTTTTATGTTGCCAAAAATCCCATAAGTTAAGGCCTCTTCAAATGCATTAGGCTACTTTCACACCAGAGTTTGTGCAAGACCGTCATGGATCAGCAAAAACGCTTCCGTCATGAGAATACAACCCGTCTGCATGCGTTATGAACAGATACGGTTGTATTATCTCTAAAATAGTAATGACGGATCCAACTCTAAAACTATTGTAAGTCAATGGGAGACGAATCCGTTCTCTTAAGTGTCCGAGAAAACGGATCCGACCCCATTGACTTACATTGTGTTTCACGCCGGATCCGTCTTGCTCCGCATCCCATGCCGGACAGAAAAACGTTGAAGGCAGAGGTTGGGAAGTCATGGGAACGCAAACCAAACGGAACAAAATACATTTTGGAGCATTCCATTCCATTCAGTTCAGTTTTGTCCCCATTGACAATGAATGGGGACAAAACGGAAGCGTTTTCCTCCAGTATTAAGATCCTATTGCAGTGTCCCACTCGTGATCGTGGGCACCGCAAACTAGTTTGATTGTGTTTTATTGTCATATATTATGCCTGTATGCTGTACTTCATCTCATGTCATATTCTCCCATGTCACTATGTGATTTTATATGTAAGATCCTTTACAGGGAGTGCAGAATTATTAGGCAAGTTGTATTTTTGAGGATTAATTTTATTATTGAACAACAACCATGTTCTCGATGAACCCAAAAAACTCATTAATATCAAAGCTGAATATTTTTGGAAGTAGTTTTTAGTTTGTTTTTAGTTTTAGCTATTTTAGGGGGATATCTGTGTGTGCAGGTGACTATTACTGTGCACAATTATTAGGCAACTTAACAAAAAACAAATATATACCCATTTCAATTATTTATTTTTACCAGTGAAACCAATATAACATCTCAACATTCACAAATATACATTTCTGACATTCAAAAACAAAACAAAAACAAATCAATGACCAATATAGCAGCCTTTCTTTGCAAGGACACTCAAAAGCCTGCCATCCATGGATTCTGTCAGTGTTTTGATCTGTTCACCATCAACATTGCGTGCAGCAGCAACCACAGCCTCCCAGACACTGTTCAGAGAGGTGTACTGTTTTCCCTCCTTGTAAATCTCACATTTGATGATGGACCACAGGTTCTCAATGGGGTTCAGATCAGGTGAACAAGGAGGCCATGTCATTAGATTTTCTTCTTTTATACCCTTTCTTGCCAGCCACGCTGTGGAGTACTTGGACGCGTGTGATGGAGCATTGTCCTGCATGAAAATCATGTTTTTCTTGAAGGATGCAGACTTCTTCCTGTACCACTGCTTGAAGAAGGTGTCTTCCAGAAACTGGCAGTAGGACTGGGAGTTGAGCTTGACTCCATCCTCAACCCGAAAAGGCCCCACAAGCTCATCTTTGATGATACCAGCCCAAACCAGTACTCCACCTCCACCTTGCTGGCGTCTGAGTCGGACTGGAGCTCTCTGCCCTTTACCAATCCAGCCACGGGCCCATCCATCTGGCCCATCAAGACTCACTCTCATTTCATCAGTCCATAAAACCTTAGAAAAATCAGTCTTGAGATATTTCTTGGCCCAGTCTTGACGTTTCAGCTTGTGTGTCTTGTTCAGTGGTGGTAGTCTTTCAGCCTTTCTTACCTTGGCCATGTCTCTGAGTATTGCACACCTTGTGCTTTTGGGCACTCCAGTGATGTTGCAGCTCTGAAATATGGCCAAACTGGTGGCAAGTGGCATCTTGGCAGCTGCACGCTTGACTTTTCTCAGTTCATGGGCAGTTATTTTGCGCCTTGGTTTTTCCACACGCTTCTTGCGACCCTGTTGACTTTTGATTGAAACGCTTGATTGTTCGATGATCACGCTTCAGAAGCTTTGCAATTTTAAGAGTGCTGCATCCCTCTGCAAGATATCTCACTATTTTTGACTTTTCTGAGCCTGTCAAGTCCTTCTTTTGACCCATTTTGCCAAAGGAAAGGAAGTTGCCTAATAATTATGCACACCTGATATAGGGTGTTGATGTCATTAGACCACACCCCTTCTCATTACAGAGATGCACATCACCTAATATGCTTAATTGGTAGTAGGCTTTTGAGCCTATACAGCTTGGAGTAAGACAACATGCATAAAGAGGATGATGTGGTCAAAATACTCATTTGCCTAATAATTCTGCACACAGTGTATACAGGCCAGGTTAGTGCGCACTACATTAGTTTCTCCACTAGATGGGGCAGTGTTACAGAGTATATATAGCTTAGCTCAGGCCTAGTTAGGGGGTTCTTTTCCTGAAGTCTAGTCAGTGTGCAGCCAAGATGTAGCTGCCTGCTGGAGAGAGGTCTCCTGCCTCTCTGCTCTCTCCCTGTTGGCTCCACAGTCCAGGGTTAAAGCTTATAAGATTCAGCCTAGAGGTGAGAAATCTACTTCTATAGCTCGCTCCTCCGGGGTGACCAGTGATAAGCTGCAAACAGCAAGTATTCAGGGGGACTAGTATATTTTATTCAAGTCAAAGGATAGCAAACGGCCGTACTCAAAGGCTTCCCAGGCACCTTTGCAGTTAGGTGTAGGACACAGCTTCCGGCATCCACACCTCCAATTTAAATCCTGAGGACAGTTAGGCCAACTGTCAGAAAAGCACTGGAAATAGAGGTTCAAGGATTCTGAAAACCACCTTTAATCTAGGTTAGAATAAGGCGAGAGTTAATACCAGCCTAAGACTTTTATACTTCAAAAGCTTGGTCTAAATCAGTAGCTTTCATACATATATATATATATATATATATATATATAAAAGACAAAGAGCCTGTTTTACCTGAGGACTTACAATATCCTACCCTCATATGCATGAGAGACTGTATTTTATATCTGGATGTACTAGAGACTGTTTTATACTTGGATGTAATCGTTATCAGGAGCAACGTTCAGTAAAAGTTATAAGCTGGATTGCACCATCCTTGTCTCAGTCTCCAATTCCTCAGTGAACACTACAGTAAATGGTTGTACCACCATAAAAGGTACTGGCGTCACGACTACAAGGGACCTTGCCATAGGCACATTAATACAGACCATCAAGGGCACCTCAAGCCACCATCTGACCTGTGTCCCTTACACCAGAGTGTGCCGCAGAGAATTCCTGTCCCGTTCTCCTCATCACTTGTGCAGGCCTGCCCAGGGACGACATAACCGTGAGTAACCAGAACTGTATTTACCTCGGCCCACCTATTGCTCACACCGTGACCTCACATAATTCCCCTGTCGGTCTGGCTCACTGCACTATGACGCAGATGTGAAAGTAGCCTTAGCTATAAAGTGTAAAAATTGTTAGCTAGCCATCTTAAAGGGGTTGTCTCACCAAGAATCATATCATAGAGGGGAGGTCTATGAGAAGAGGTAACGAACACTAACCCCAGAAAATGCACAAAAATAAAACAAAAATCTCAAAACTTCCTCCTTTCATCTCCAACTTTCCCTTGTTCCTATATTTTTTTATTACTGTTAAAACTGAGAAATATATAAAGCCATGTTTCTCAGTGTCCCAGGAGGTCACCCACATCCTCTGCCTCGCTGTCCTGTGACAAGCTCTAGGACACATGGTTGCAGCAGAATGCTCCCTGCTGTGTCCAATCTGCAGTAAGGGAAAAATTTGGTTAAGACCCCTCTCTCGACTAATCCCCACCCCTCAGTCTTTATCCAGCTGAAGATGGAGCGGTTCAGCAGGACATTAACCCCTATGTTCTCTTCAGGATTTCTACAAGACACCGTTTGTGTCAGGACTCCTGACGCAGTTTAAGGCGTTCTCTATAAGGAGATATTGTATTCCCCAGATCTTTCGGAAAGTGCTGCAGACTGACTAACAGTGAGGGCAGCTCTATTTCTCCTATACGCTTTTGGCATATATTTATAGGTTAGGTGTTCCTTAAATTAGTTTAAGGCTAAAAATGGTGAGGAATTGTTTGTTTAGATCAGTAATAACCAATATCATCCTCAATTCCTGGCCCTTTGCTTGTTTGATATCTTATTACTCTATATGTTCTGTTCTTTGTCCTCCTGGTGACAGCAACCACTGGAGAGGTGAAGATTTACGTACAGAAGTCTACACAACTGGTGATTATTTTCACACCTTGTTATGGCTAACAAATGTATTCTTTCGATAAACGGTACATGTAAAATTACTATTCAACAGAACAACATATATAAATCACCTTTCATTTCAGCATTGACATGAGTAAAGGGTGTATTGGACACCCCGATGCTGCTAGTGATTATCGTGAAGCGTTCCTTCCAGTCCATCGGCAGATAGCTAGCGGAGTAGACCGCTGCTATTACATGCAGCGATGTCCTCTGCATCATGGGGAGGAGCGGTCGCTATACCATTACCCATGCAGGGCAGCGGAGTGCCGATGGCAGACCGTGATTACACAGCACGATCTGCCACCGGCAAATCCAGATCTTTCAACATTGCTCATTCATCAGGCATTTAGAGGCAGTATTACACTGCCAGATGATCAGTAGCGAGCGTTCATAGGAACGCTCATTACCGATCATCGGGCATAAAGTCTGGCAATGAAATATACCCTTTAGCATGACTAATTTCTACACAGTTATCATCTCAGCCTCGCCCTTTTCAACACTTCACAAAATTAAGAGCAATAGCGTTTCTATTTTCCGGTATGGAGATCTGTCATAGGGTCTCAATACCGGAAAAAAAAACTATTCATTGTCATTGGAGAGCAAACCGCAGCATGGGATGCGGAGCAAGACGGATCCGTCATGACCCACAATGCAAGTCAATGGGGACTTTTTCTCTGACACAATAGAAAATGGATCCGTCCCCCATTGACTTTCAATGGAGTTCATGACGGATCCGTCTTGGCAACGTTAAAGATAATACAACCGGATCCGTTCATAACGGATGCAGACGGTTGTATTATTAGTAATGGAAGCGGTTTTGCGGAACCCTGGCGGGTCCAGTAAAAACGCTGGTGTGACAGTAGCCTAATTGACCTTTAGTTCTCGCTCTAGGCAAGCATTACAAACAGATTGAAAGTGTAGGTATATAGGTCATTCTCTGCAGATCCATCATTGTGTTTTCCTGAGCCTACCTCTTTGGCTATCCTTTTCCACTATATAAATCATGCATGTTTGTCTTCATAAATAATCGATAAGAGGAACTCACTGTAGACCTATTCTACGGTGTAAAACAAGTGCTCCTGATATGTACTTTCATTTATAAAATGGAAAATAAATGATGATGATCTTCCCATAAGTCATTGTCAAACTCATAATTACTTACTACTATTCAACAAATCCACTTAAAGAGGTCGTGCCATTTAGACAAATCATTTCAAATACTCTTTTAGGAACTTATGAATTTATAGATTGGATGATCTTTAAAGGGGTTATCCCATGATTGATTAGAATTTTTTACATCAGACATCATATAGTAAATGACAATCTCTTTCTAACAAAGCTAGAACCAGCCCTGTACCACACATGAATCTCCCAAATTATTGCTCTGCTAGATTTATTTTAGACTCGGAGCTCAGGGGGGTGGAGTGTCCTTTCTGCTGTAGCTCTCTCACTATAAGGCCTCCTGCACACGACAGTATTTTTTCACGGTCCGCAAAATGGGGTTCCGTTGGTCCGTGATCCGTGACCGTTTTTTCGTCCGTGGGTCTTCCTTGATTTTTGGAGGATCCACAGACATGAAAAATGAAAAAAAAAAATCTAAGTCAAGTTTGCCATTGAAATGATAGGAAAAAACGGACACGGATCACGGACACGGATCACGGACATGGATGACAATCTTGTGTGCATCCGTGATTTTTCACGGACCCATTGACTTGAATGGGTCCGTGAACCGTTGGCCGTGAAAAAAATAGGACAGGTCATATTTTTTTCACGGCCAGGAAACACGGATCACGGATGCGGCTGCAAAACGGTGCATTTTCCGATTTTTCCACGGACCCATTGAAAGTCAATGGGTCCGCGAAAAAAACCGGAAAACGGCACAACGGCCACGGGTGCACACAACGGTCGTGTGCAGGAGGCCTAACTGCCACAGCTTCTAACAGAAAATATAGCTGGTGGCAATTGAAGATTCAAACTGAGCGCGTGCGACCACCTCAGTGAGACGGACAAAAGAAGAAGGAAAAGAACAAACAGCAGGTGGAGCTATGCAGATACATATTATTAAATAGCTCTGTGGCTATACTAAATATCCACCGATGTCCATGGGCAAAGCGTAGTACTTCATTTCTCCTGTGGTGGCACTGCAGGGAAATTGACTACTTGAGGGCAGATTTCACCACCAATCAGAGCTGATCATCAGTAGCCCCAGGCTTGTAGAGACCCATTTAATAAAAAAAAGAATAATCCCTTTAATCAAAGGCAGTATCTAACTGAAACAATGTAAGTTTGAAAACTATGGGGACATTTATTAGGACCAATGTATTACACGCTGGTCTTAATCTATCCCCCGCTGGTATCAGATGTAGCACAATTACAGACATCTCTTAATAATTGTAGTGCATCCGTGTGCTAAAACGGAAATCTACAACAGCAAGCAAGCTGGGGAAGATTTCCGCTATAATGTATGCCAGTTTCCTGGCATAGAATATAATAAATGTGCCGAGCCAGCTATAGCCGCCCCTGCGGCACCCTGCCCTGCAGGGATACCTTAAAACGGACGCCTACAGAGGGAGATCGATGACTGCAAGACATTTATATGTGTTACGATTAGTAAAAAGTAACTTTAGAAACGTAGAAAATTTATAAATCACTTACTTGGTTAAAGATATCTATCAAGAAGGAATGGCTTCTTTGTGAAGACCAACATTTTGTTATAACATATGGACTTCCAGCAAAGATAGGTCCAAGCTTTCGGTTTTCCTAAAACATGAAAAAAAATACAGATATCTATGTTATAACATATAAGCAAGCTTAGAATATCATAATTTAAGGGACATTCTGGTTTCAGCAAATAAAGCTTAGCCTTTGTAGAATGATAAATGATGCCATTTTCTAGTAAACAAGATCTCTGCTTGATGTAGTCCAATCATTGTTTACTTCCAGGAGATACAAGCCTTTCCTGGTCATTTGATGGACAATCAGCTCGTTACAAGAAAGAGCTCTCATAAATCTACAGTAACCATAAGGTAGGTTTTACCGTGGCACTCAATGTCTTTGTTATTGGTGAATAAATTCTGAAATTGCATTGAAGACATTGAGTGCCGTGGTATTCTCTTTGTATTTCCTGCTTACCAGGGGCCCGCTGGGCTAGGGACTGACACTGCTGGTGCCGCCACTTCATGGATTGGCCAAATAGGACCTAACAGTAGTGCTGTCTTTTATCCTGATATTATAAGATAGGGTTCACATCTTTGCTGTGAACTCCGGCAGAGGAACAGACTGCCGGGAATCACCATATTCGGCATAGCTGGATACGAACTTGCACTGCCGGATAACCATTCACTGTAATGGGATCCTGCGGTAATCCGTCCGCTTTCCGCCATACAGTATATGCCGACTTTCGCCTGGACAAAAAATGTTGCATGTAACTTTTTTGTCCGACTGAAAACCGGCATGTACACCAGATACAGTGACCAGATTACAGTGCCAGAGTTCCCAACGCAGATGTGAACCCGGCCTAATCAATCCTCTACCTCTGTGTCCATCACATGACCCGGACAGATTATCATCACTTAGACATAAATAGAAGGATCCAACTGATTGGAATACCCCTTTAAATAGTTGATTGAATTATGAAGAACAATGTGAGATACAGAAAACGGAATCGGACACATACAAATTTTAGGCCGTGCAACTGATTGTGTTCAGCAGATTTCAATTCACAAAATATTGAAGGGTGATATTATTCTATCTTTGAAAGTGTGCAATTATATATCACGGACGACAAAACAGCACACCAAAGACTATGCATTATTATGAAAGATGGTAGATTAGTTGCTCCTCTCAAAGGGATCCTTCGAGAACATTATCTCAGACGAGGAACAATTTTCGCTTCATGACATAACAAAGAGCTGCACTTTAAAATATGCAATAAGTAAATAATATTTTGCTAGCTGTTTCCTTTCGGCCTCTCTCAACACCTCCAAACTGTAATCTCAAGATAAAATCAGGAGCTTTCAAAGAAGTCACAAGAAATACGAGCTCTGTAGATCCAGGTCTTTGTTTACAATATGTTTATGGTAATCCTTCAGGTTTAAGAAGAATGAGACTTCATCAGAGTTTATGTCTTAAACATATTTAAAGGAACACTCACTGTTCTGCCCAGTGCTGATGGGGTGGTGCATGACACAGGGATTCAAAAACACCAAAGTCATCCCCTGTCCTCTCTGGTCATATACTATAGGGGGGGGGGGGGTACTGACTTTCCTTAAAGCGGTTGTGTGTTAATTGGTGTAAAAATAAAAATCTGACATCATATAGTACACAAATGCCTAACCTGTGGCCCCCTAGCTCTTGCAAAACTACAACCCCCCATTCTAATAAAGCTGGAACCAGCCCTATACTGCACATGGGTCAAGAGATCTCCACATCCACTGCTCCCATTGCTAGATTATCTTCAGCCTGGCAGCTCAGGGGGCGAGTCCTTTCTGCTGCAACACTCGCCCTGTAACTGCCACAGCCTCTGACAGAACATATGGCTGGTTGCAGCTGAAGATTTAAACTGAGTACGTTCAACCCGATCAGTGAAACAGACAAAAAATAGGGAGAAGAACAAACAGCAGGTGGCGCTAGACAGATACATTTTATTGAATAGTTCGGTGGCTATACTAAATTTTTAATTACATGTAATTACAAAAGTATTCAGATACAGGTCCTGGTTTGAAAAATGTTGAATTTGTTTCATGACACAAACTTTTTAAGGAGACCAGCTGTGTATGGAGACTTCGTAGCAATGGTCTATGGGGAAATAATATACAAGGAGGTATCTCCCAGGGAAAGAGAACCATCTTGCTATGCCACTTTTTGGAAGTTGCTCCCTATGAATCAAAGTCTGACTTTTTAACAACCCTTGGGACATAAGAAAAAATAGCCAAGCCAAATATCCATCCGCAGAGAGCCGTTATGGCATGCTTGCCCCTCATCAGTCCGTACCGAGTAGGATTCTGGCTGGCTGAGTGAGATGCCTCCTTGGGAGATATCTGTCTGCAAATTATTTTCCCATGGAGCATAGCCACTAAGTTTGCATACACAGCTGGTCTCTTTAAGGAGAGCCAGTCCTCCCTCCCCCAAAGCTACTTCCAAGGCATTTCACTTGGCCAGCCAGAATCCTACTCTGTACTGATAAGAGGAAAGCGCCTGGTCCTCTCCCAAGGCTTAAAAGCTAAGGCTAAAAAGTTGGACTTTGACTCATAGAAAGCCAGTTCCAAAAGGTGGCGCTAGCGAGACGGTTCTCTTTCCCTGGGAGAACAGGTTTAGCCAGGAGTAGGAGAAACTAAATGCTCAAGTTATATTTTTTTTATCATTCACTGTTCAGCTTTGCAGTTTTTTTCTATTGCTGTTTTTTTCATAATTAGCAATGATTGCATATTAGAAAATATTTATTGAAACCTAAAACTAACCTGAAAAATTAAAAATAAAAATTACAAAAAATAAATAAATAAAACATTTTTAAGAGTTATACTAGATTCACTTAAGTGTTAGGAACGTAGAGTAAAGTACAACTTCTAATACAATAGCGTCTGGGAAGTTTTTCTCTAAAGATCCATATGTACTATTAAAAGGGTCTGTCCTAGTGATAAACCGTTTTATGGTGTAAAAAGGTGTCTGGATTTTAATGATATAAATCTGTTTATAATCTGACCAGCTCCCTCATGAGTCAGTGCTGCCAAACTAAACATTTAAGTGATGTTTATAGGTTACACTTTTTCCTTGAAAGCATATACCTCCCACGTGGAGGTGTCACTATACCTTGCTGTAAAGGTTTAATAAATGCATCAGATATTTTTTACAATCAACATGGCTTTGATGTTCTTTGTTCCAGTGTAAAAAAAAACAAAAAAACAAAAAAAACATATGTCATATATACAGAACATTATGGAGGTCATTTATCAAACTGGTGTAAAGTAGAACTGGCTTAGATGCCCATAGCAACCAATCACCTTTCATTTTGGACAGCTATTTGGGAAAATGAAGGGAGGAATCCAGAAAGCCAGTTGTACTTTACACCAGTTTGATAAATGACCCCTATATTTTATAATTATTCTTTTCTGGAGAATATTTTCAGTAATTTCTCTCAAAGGGAAACTTTCACCAAAAGGCTAATTTTCTATGCACGTTGTTAGAATGACATAATAAACTCAGGTTACGCTATAGAAAGGCATTTTTTCATGTATCACTACTGAGTATTTAAATAACTTCTCACCTGTCCACACTGATCACCCATTCACTGGCCAGTAGAAGGTGCTGTACCCAATGGTCTCCGTTGACTTTGAATGTGGTGACAGGGTGGATTTTGTGATCATTTCGTTCAAACACCTCCTCATTGTGGTCTTGATGTGAAGAATGGACCACTTGGGACCCCCATTCTATAGATTAGGGAACGTCACTGCAATCTGTTAGGCTGGGGCTACACTTTGATCTTGACTGCAACACACACTGCGCAACCAAGGATCGATGTGTTTTAGAGCGATTCGGAAGTTGTTGAGACTACGACCCCAGAATCGCTAAAAGAAAAGGAAAATCAAGCAGGGTTGGAATTTTTTTTGCAATTCTGGGGAAGTGGTCATGGAAGCTTGTGAATCGAGCTGTGATCACATTCATTTCCGAGTTGCGATGAAGATTGTTGTGTAGCCTAAGCCTAACTCATATAATTCATGATGAGCGAATCGACTTCGGATGAAACATCCAAAGTCGATTTGCATAAAACCTCATTAGAATACTGTACCGAGCAGGAGCTCCGTACAGTATTAGAATGTATTGGCTCCGATGAGCCGAAGTTATTACTTTGCGAAGTCTCGCGAGACTTTGGGTAATAACTTCAAAAATGTATTTCTACTTACATTAATTTCTACTGTAAAAAAACTTTTACCGAAGTCTCAACTTTTACCGAAATCAAACCAGAGTTCGGTAAAAGTTTTTTTTACAGTAGAAATTAATTTTTGAAGTCTCATCAGAGCCAATACATTCTAATACTGTACGGAGGGCTCGCTCCGTACAGTATTCTAATAAAGTTTTATGCGAATCGACTTTGGATGTTTCATCCGCAGTCGATTCGCTCATTCCTACATATAATCTTAGCCTACATATGCAGTGATTTTCTATCTTACCTATTATTTGGAAGTATATCTTTTGTTAAGATAGGGGTAACACTACAGGGTTGCCCTTCAATTCTTTAAAGGTTTCAGTGGTTTAGATTACCACACCAAAGGATCATGGACAAGAGCCACCCACTAAGCAGAAACTAGACAGAAGGGGCTGGCAGACAGAACAGTCATCTCATTTTCTATCCCCCCTGACAAGACTGCCCCTGGGCTTGTCAATTCATCAACCTCAAAACTGCTAGCATGTGTAGCTACTAACTTGAGATTAAATAGCTTCACATTATAACACCTTAAAAAAAAAAAAAGGAACCCCCCCCCCCCCCCCAATGACATAAAATGAAGTCACGTGTTACTCGCTGGTAACAGTAAAGCACATGTAAGGAATGCCAATCCACCATAAATATTTCGCCTGAGTGTTCACCACCTGGAACAGTAAATTATACTTTGACAATACACTGGACTTCCCTAGAGGCAGCACCATTTAACTGCTTTATTTATTGCACAGGGGGACAATTACTTCATTTCTTTTAAGTTCACACAACAGCTTTACTGTAATTCCTTTAATAAATCTCAAACAAGTGTCTTTGTTTTCTTCTCAGCCCCCTAGACTGGATTATGTGTTTGGTGGTTACATTAGGGAGAACATGTGGATAGCACTATTCCTGGACACGGCTACTTGAAGACAAAATGACTTCACTGTCCTATTACAAAGCTGTGAATAGTCACAGAGAATATGGTAATCCTGGGGAGAAGGCGGCCAGGATCTTTAATTCTATATTTTAGAATTCTACTTAGCAAAATATGAAATCTAAATAATGTATTATAAGGAAAGGTATATTGTTTTTGGCACAAAACTAAAATTATTTGGACTCTCACAACACTAGGAGCACAAGACTGAGAGGCAATCAGTTATGAGAGGTTGATAAAGTGATAGTGACACTAGCAAATTTTTTGCTAACTTTTTTTTTTTAACTGTCATCATGGAGGGTCTCAGTCCTATAATTGTATGATAATCCAGAACCATTACTTGGTTCTATTAATACCAGACTGAAAGAAGTGCCCGGTACTGAACTCAAGACACAAACATATAGACATAATTTGCCCACTAGAGGCACTGTTTTTTATATGGAAAAACTGTGGATTTTTTTTTAGACATATACAAGTACTGTATATAATAAAATACTGATGGGTGTAGAGTAATTTTTAATTTTACTCACTTATAAAGCACTGACATATTCCACAACGCTTTACAGACATTATCATTACTTGTTGAGCTCTCAATCTAAGTTCCTTATAAGTAGTTTTTGGTATCCAGGAGGAAACCAGAATAACCAGAGGAATCTCACACAAACACAGGGAGAACATACAGACTCCATGCAGATGTTGTCCGTGGTTGGATCTGAATCCAGGTGTAGGGTGTAGAGTAGCTCTCTTTACAGGGGTATTCCCATCTGCGACAATGGGGACATATCGCTAGGATACGTCCCCATGTCTGATCGGTGTGGGTCCCACCTCTGGGACCCGCACCTACACAGAGAACGAAGCAGGGAAGCTGGTGGCTGGAGGACTCCGGGTTTTCCTTGCTCCAGCCACAGTCAAGCTCTCTCCCCAAAGGATTGAATGGGAGCGCACTATAGAAATGAATGGAGGATGGCTTTGCGGGCCCCGTTCTCTGTGCAGGTGCGGGTCCCAGAGGTCAGACCCGCACCTATCATACAATGGGGGCATATCCTAGCGAGATGCCCCCATTGTCTGAGAGGGGAATACCCCTTTAATCTAGTATTATACAAAGATTTAACACGTATATCTGTAGCTTTTAGTCAGCCCTTTATGAAATATTAAAGGGGGACTAAAATATGTCTAAAAGTGAGGATTTCAAAGAATATCAATCACTACTATGCCAACCAATGAGATAAAATATACCAATATTAACCAATGTATATTTGGTTTAATTATATAATTGGTAAAGGGGTTATCCCATAAATAATGTAAAAAATTTAAATGATACATAATCTACTACATGGCAACCTCTTTCTAACAAAGCTAGAACCATTCATTCTCCCCATTCATTGCTCTGCTAGATTTGTTTCAAGCACACAGCTTAGGGGGTGCACTTCCTCAGGGGTGTGTCCTTTCTGCGGCAGCTGAAGGAAGGAACTAGGCATGTATGCTGTCTCAGTGAGCAGGACATTGAAATTAGAAAAAGAACAAACAGCAGGTGGCGCTATACAGATTTTGTTGAATAACTAACTAGCTATAATAAATGTTTAATTGCATGCAATTACAAAAGTGTTCAGATCCAGGTGCTGGTTTGAAAACTGTACAATATTTTTGCCGGGACAACCCCTTTAATTTACATTTTCTGAAATAAGTTTCAATAAACAACGTGACATATCCATAGTTCTCAGGCTAGTAGAGGTCCCACTGATAGAGAATTATGTAGTGGATGTCATATTAGGCAACAGTCAGAAAGCTCGTCTAGCCTGAATGCTTACAAGGGTACTGGAAGCCATCCAAAAAGCTTAATAGCAGGAGCATCCACACAAGGTAACTCTTATGGAATGAGTCTTATGTAACCAAACAAATCCAAAACTTTATTTTCTTGTTTGGTAATTAACATAGCAATATAGATGGCTTAAGGCTGAAAGAAAGAAAACTACATCCAGCTCAGTCTATTATCATACAATCCTGAATCTACATGTGAAAGTGATCTTCAGGTATTTACATAATAGCTGTGGTTATTACTTCCTTAAAGACCTATAAAAGACTCGTTATCACTATAAAAATGATTGCAGAGGCTGCCATAGGTCAGACATTGCATTTGGTGTAAAACCTACAGAGAGGGGAGGGGAAGGCAAGCGAGAGGGAAGGAGATCAGGAGCTTTGCATTTCTATGAAGCTTGGGTGACGACCAAACGATAGCTTCACAGCGGCTACTATATCTGCTGAAAGTTAGGTCATGACTGAACCCAGCTAGAAGAAGTCAACAGAAAAAAACAAAAAAACTAAATAAAAAAACTGCTTTCTTTAAAAAAAAAGGAAATTTTAGTACTTTAGAAAGTAGGACAACTTTCAACAAAATCTACAGCATGTGGGTGCAGCCTTAAAGGGGTTGTCTAATGGTTTTAGATTAAGAGGCATTACTCACCTCATGGATCCCCCACTGCTGCTGGTTTGCTCTGTGCTTTCTGATCTTGGTTCAACACATAAGGAAATACTTGGAGATATCTTCTGAGTCAAACACTAGCAAAAGGAGGGTCACTGCTGTGGCCAGCGATTGAGTAGGCATTGCCAGGTATTTCCTGCTTTTTGAGCCGTGACCAAGAAGTAGAGAGTGGCAGGGGCACAGAGAGCACTGGAAAGGCAGCTATGGGATTTGTGAAGGTGAGTAATGATTCTTTTTTTCTATTCTGGCAATATAGGGGGGTCATTTATCAAGCTTAAATACTCCTAAATTAGTCGTATTTCAGGCGCAGATTGCGGTGCAGCGGTTAGTTGTGCTGCAGTCTGCGACTTCTCCCCGCTCACGCCAAATCTAAAAAAGTTGTAGTGTTGTGGGCAGGGAAGGGGACGGGTCGGTAGGTCCGTCTCATTTACTATTTTCCACGCCTGTTTCAGACATAGAAAAAGGTCTAAATGTAAGACAGCTAGGAAGCTGTTTTACATTTAGAAGCGGCACTGGATGCGCCAAAGTTAGGTAGATATGAAGATCCTCCGCCAGCGATGGGGCTTTATTAAGACCGGCATCTAAAACGTCAGTCTTAATAAATGTGCCTCATAGTCTTTTTGGATTTAATGCTGCCTAAAGTGATTTGGTAATTCTTTCTCATTCACGAACTTTTTTGTTTGATATTGTAGTACATTTCTATGTAATGCATTTAATTGCGCACATTAATTACATTTTATCTTTTTTTTTTTATTGTATGAGCAACTCAATTACAACAAACACCTGCATGGTTGATTCATTCAATCAGTCATAAATTCATTCATTCAACTGTTTTTTCTTTTCATAGATTAGTGTGTAAAAGTTGAAAGTCTATCAAAGAGGTAGTACACCGAGGGTATGATTTTGAGCACGGGTTTCAGTGTGGATTCCAAGCTGAAAAACCACGTGAGACTGTCTACCACTACTTTCAATGGAAGGCCGCACGGCAGTTCATGCGGCTGAGGATTTTTCAAGTGCGGTTTTCCAGATCGTGCCAAGAATGGACAGCCCAGAAAACTGCTCGTGTTTTGGCTCCATTCAATAAAGCTAAACTGATAGCGGGATGGCAGCATTCAAAATGAAAATCCACAGCGGAAAGCAAAGCGGCTGCTGATGTTGTATACACAGTAGAATTTTGCACCGTCAAAATCCGATGTGTGAACATAAACAAAAATTGCATCAAGTTGGGATTTAATAACAATTTCCCCCAAAAAATTTACCTGTTGACCTGCGGGAAACTGCCTAATAGTGACCATGTACAAAATATTACTTTCTGGAAATTATATATATATATATATATATAGAAGCTCTTATGTACGGGCCGGAAATGGGTACTAAACATCCACATACATTACGTTTTACCGCCTTATAATCACAGAATATAATGCTCATATCCTCGTACACTGCTTGTGGCATGACTGTGTAGGAAACTCAGTTTGCACCAACTGTGAGCATTTTATGATGAAGGTTCTGTAGCCAAATGTTAGTGTCAGCGCGTTACACATAAACCAGAAGACACATTAGTTCATTCTTGTATAATCCATGCGTTTCAAGTCCTCACTTTGAATTTCAGTAACATACCACAAAGCAGATAAGCCCTGGGGAGATTATGTATTCCATAGCTCTCAACTGCATTCTATCCTGCAAGACCAGGGTTAGAGGCACTTTGTAATCTAATAAAATCTACCATATGCCTTAAAAAAAGAAAAATAGACAAATCCCATACCAACAGTTGTCCCATTGCCAAGTAGGCGTCAATCAACGTGAACTAAAAGAGGACGTCTTGCTTTCTACACATTGGTATGTCGCAACCAGCACATTTCTGGGGCCTACCAAATGTTCTGAGAGCACTAACCAGTACAGTTGTGTAGAGGCTTGTCCATGATATCCGTGTAAACCGTGCGACATACAGTACAATTTCCTAACTTCTCACTTTTGGACCGTCATTGGATAAGTGGGCTGCAAACAATCAACTCAATTAACACATAACTGGCCATCCTAATAACCATGTGGGGGGGGGGTTGGTAATATCCAAAACTAAGCAGCACTACCGTTAGGTCCAAATTGGTCAGTCCATAAAGTGGCGGTGCCAGCAGTGTTAGGCCTTAGCCTAGTAGGCCCCTGATAATCAAGGATTTGGGAGAAATACTGCAGCACTCGATGTCTTCAATGCAATTCCTAATTTATTCACCAAGAATGAGTCTTTTTCAGCCCGGTCACTCTGCTTTAAAAAAAAAACTCATCTTAGTCGAAACGTCACATTCTTGGTGAATAAATTAGGAATTGAATTGAAGACATCGAGTGCTGCAGTATTTCTCCCAAATCCTTGATTATCATCTTAAAGAACCTCTTCTCTAAATGAAGGCGTTCCCCTGATTGCAGAGGTTCTGGATGAACCCTGCATAGATGTGGGCAACCTCACATTTCTTCTGCAGTGCCCTCTACAGGAGGAATGTGGTAACACAAATGAAAGGGCATCTGTCAGCAGTTTTCTATCGGCTGACTGGTTGCATGTGCACTTGGCAGCTGAAGACATCTGTGTTGGTCCCATGTTCATATGTGCCCACACTGCAGTTGCAAAGAGAGCAGAAGCTCTAGGTGTAAGGGCATATATTATATCATATAATCTTCATTTTTCTCAGCAATGTGGGCACATAAGAAGTTGAAGAAAATCCCTTTATTGTCCCTCAGTGGGGAAATTTTGGAACATGGGGCCAACACAGATGCCTTCCGCTGCCAAGTGCACATGGAACAGGTCAGCCAGTTTCATCGGTAGAAATCTGCCGACAGATGCCCTCTAATGGCTCTGCTTCATGGTTTTATGACTTTACCTCTGCTCTTCACTCTAATTAATAAAGGGAGGTTTCACACAGGGGCTTATGGCATGCATGACTAATAGGACACATTGTTAAATGGTAAACCATTTTAATCATTGCAAGTATAGCACACACATATTTCCTCCAGGAAAGTGTAATCGCGTATTAAAATGCCAACCGCGTCATCTCATACTTCACGTGCTAATCTAAATTTTGCTGTCATGTGTTACTTCGCTTCTATGTCAATCCCAGCGAGACTACAGAATGCTATCTGAAACCAAATATGTTTTTTTCTAAGTAAGATTGACAGAGACTTAACCACTAATAATGCGATATCACGAATTGAAATACCAGAAACCTTGAGACAATGCTCTGCGCATAGCTGACACTGTAACTCTAGCTTCCAGGTATGGATGGAGGTGTTCTTCAAGCTGTACATGAAAACAACCACAGCATTACAAGTCAGCAGCCATGTAAAAAAAAACTGGAAAATGGCTAATATACAGTAAAGAGCTTCGTTATCTATACACTGGAGATGAATAGGCTGGAGTAATCTAAGCTTCTAATTACCTTAACACAAACTCATTTCAATCAGTGGATAAGGATATGGCATTCCCTTGTGGTCTGGGACTTATCATTGCAATGCTATGGTATGAACATCTACTTCACTACTGTTTTAATAAGACTTTAAATATTTGTCTGCAAATGTATCAGGTGGATTTTAATTCATTGACAAAACCACATATCAATCAAAATCATTCATGTTGGCAAGCATCCTAACCTGGCTTTTGTGAGCAGAGAGCTGTACAGGCTGGGTTGTAGACATAGACTATGAGTGCAATCGGTGAAAAAACTTCTACATGGACCAGTGTATGGGTAAAATATGGGGTGTACTGTCTATAAGGCGTTTCTTTTGCAGTATTTATTAGATAAAGTTGGCATTGGCATGAAACCACCGGCCAGGTTTCCCTCATCCCGCAATGGGAAGAGAGAACACGAGCAGGTCTGTTTTTCCACAGACTTTCCACCATGACCGAATAAAGCAGGAAAACCCAATGGGGTGTTCATCAATCCTCTCTTCTACAAAGAATGGGTAGAGGGGGCATATGAACAAGTGTTGGTGAGCATGTGAGTTCTCGTCTCCTTTATGTATGCCCCTGCTTCTCTGCTATCTAGTAAAAGGAGATAATATAGTTTTATGACTATTGGCTTAAAATGAATAACCCAAAAACGATTCAATAACATAGTTATTGGGTACATTTTTCTGTCACCACAATATATAGAACAACTTGCAAGCAGCATACTATAGAGCAGGAGGAGCTGAGCAGATTGATATATAGATTTGTGGGAAAATATCTGCAAAACGTGTAATTTATACATTTGATCTCTGCTCTTTCTGAGCTCAGTTCTACACAGGGCCCACCTTATCAGTGAGTGATAGCATTCGCTGTGTAAGTCTGTATACATAGATAGCCATCAGTCACTCAAGGGCGGATTGGCCATAGACCTTATAGAAAAGTGTCCCGGTGGGCCAGTGCCCAGGGGGCCACCTGAGCCCTCCTAATGGCTGGCCAGTAAAAGTGTTTGGTGATGTATTTAGTGCTGTTGGCAGCAGAATTTTTTGATGGACTGTGGTATAATGTGCCACAATATGGTATTGCTGGCCCTGCCTTCCATCAATTTTGACCCAACTACAAAACGGGGCCACTTTTTGTATTTTTTCCATGGCCACTTCCAGTTCCCAGCCTGCCCCTGCAGTCACAGATAAGGCAGTCCCGTGTACAACAGTGCTCAGAAACAGCTGAAATTTAAATGTATAGATTACAAGTTTTGCTGAATCTTTTCCCACAAACCTATATATCAACCTGCTCAGCTCCTCAAGCTCTATAACATGGTGCCTGCAGACTTCACTGCATTTTGTGGTGACAGGTCCTCTTTAAAGTGTAATAGTACAGTCATTTTCTATATTACAATCTATTGCTCTCTGTAAGCCAACAATATATGCTGACAGTCCATACAATTACTTCCCAAAAATGTCTGCTCCCCATGATCACTATTTTATCTCCACGTGTGGTCACCTCCAGGAACATTTCATACATATGTATATGTTATATTGCCCACATTTCTAACTTTTCCAATTTGCTGTCTTTAGTTTTAGTACCCCTTTCAAGTCTTTAAAGAAATACTAACTTTAAGGTCTACAGCTTATAAAAGTTTAATCATATTCTTTATATACATCTAGTCTAACTGCACAAGCCAGCAACTGCTTATACCCTAAATTTTCCAAGCTCCTATAGAAAGATTTTAACTGCAGAATTCAAGGGTCAGCATCAGAACTTGTTATGGGGGGGAGGGGGGAATTTATACTATGTCTCACAGATTAGAAATGGTATATGAAATCTATGAACAAATACTTAAGGTCTATCTCAGTCATAGAACATACTCTCCCAAAAATGTCTCATGATGTACAAAGGATGTCACACAACAGACCTCATTCCTGTTTTGTGTAGTCCAAATGTCATAAACCCCTTAAGGCTGTGATGTGAAACTACCACTCCCAGCATGCTCTATTCATTTAGATGGAGTTCTGAGAACAGCCAAGCAAGTGTGCGTCTTGGGAGTTGTAGTTTTACCACAGCTGGAGTGCTGGAGGTTAGCCATCACAGCCTTAAAGGTGCTGTCTCATCATAGACAATGGGGGCATATCGCTAGGATATGCCCCCGTTGTCTTATAGGTGCGGGTCCCACACCTATATTGAGAACAGAGCCCCGCAAGGTGGTGGCTGGAGGAATCCGGTCCGGCCACCACCAAGCCGGCTCCCCATAGAAGTGAATGGGAACGTATCGCGCATGCGCGGCACCCCTCCCATTCGTTTCTATGGGGTTGACGGAAATAGCCTAGCCAGCGCTCGGCTATTTTAGCCGGCCCCATAGAAAGCGAATGGACGGTGGCTGCGCATGCGCGGTGTGCCCTCCTTCACTTGTGGGGCTCCGTTCTCGATATAGGTGTAAAAGTCAATGGGGGCATATCCTAGCGATATGCCCCCATTGTCCATGATGAGCCAACCCCTTTAAGGTGATGCCTTAGTGTCTCATGCATCAATTCAGAACATTTGTGAGAACAGTATGACTGTGCCATTTATTATATTGTACAGTGCTAACGTTGTCTACATGACCTACCGCCCAACTAAGCCCTGGCATTAGTGACATTTCTTTCAATTCGACCACATTTGGGCATATGGGAAATTCCTTTAAACATGACAAATCAAGAATATTTAGTTTTGCATGTAGGAATTATAAGGCCAGCCTAACAGGGTGAGAGCTTTGTATTCATTTGTCACCTCTGATAACATTTCTCATCTTCCCTTGCCCTTCAATCAAAAGCAGCCCCTAAGCCGTAGAGAAACAAGCCCCGACACACCAAGAGGAACCCATGCAGGTAGATCCAGTGACAGGCATAAATAATAAAGCTGAATTACCTGCACGGCTTAGGTGAGATGTCACAGTCCATTTATTTGCACAATGTTATTTCTGAATAATGAAACCTTGGGGATTTGGTAGCAGAGTCCCCTGAGAGAAGTAGCTCTTGTTTAGCAGACTTCAGCCAGCCGGCATACACAATACTCAGCCTTCATATGAAAGACACCAGGTAGCAATGTCACCCTACATACAATTCACTGCCATCAAAGCATATCTGTCTACACAGCAAGCCAGGATATGAGAAGCCCGGGGACTGGGATGAAATTAGGAAGTAGATATGAGACATTGTAAGCCAGAATTTACACTTTACAGGAAAGCAAATAAACACATAATGACTGCCTCTTGTATCTGATCATTTGTGGTCTGGGACATAATACTGTACTAATGAAGTGTAACATCTAAACACCAACTATTTCCTCTATTTAACCCTTACAGTAAAGCCATATAGTGTACACTACTAGAACCAGTCCATTAAAGCCCATTAGAATAGATAGACAGATATTTTACATAGGGTCTAATTACAGTCTCTTAACTCAGTTATTATAATGTCCCCTCTGCTACATCTATCCGTCTTCACCAAACCTACCTCGGTCATTCAGCTAAACTCAATTTGACATCACAATGGGAGGTTTTTACATAGGACTGCAGATAAACCTGCTATATTATCTTAACTCAGCTATTGCAAAGCTCAAACAAGTCAAGCCCTTCTACAGCTGTAACTCTCTAGATGTAGTAGAGTTACCATAATGAGGCAGTCAATGTGATACTACACTTTTACACAGGACTGCAGGTTAACCTGCTACATTATTATAATTCAGTCATCATGGTGCACAAACAGCTCTGCTACATCTATCTGCATCTGGATATAGCAGCACTGCAATTGTCATTAGGCCCAGCTCAATGGGTGGTTTTACATGGGACTGCCGATTTACACACTTCATTAACTCAGAGCTGTATTAGGATGCACATAGAAGCAGCTGAATAAGTGACAAAGGAAAGTCACATAACCACATCTGGGATTTTCTGTTTATATATATATTTTTTTACATTACTACATCTTATTAAATATTTACATTATTAAATTATAAGCACATTATTGTTATTACATTATCACCTTATTTGCTGCATTCACTGTCCATTAAGTATTTACATTACTATTACATATTCTTGGTTATATTTACTGTGTATTAAGTATTTACATTGCTATTATACATTTTTGGTTACATTTACTGTGTATTAAGTATTTACATTACTATTACACATTCTTGGTTACATTTACTGTGTATTAAGTATTTACATTACTATTACACATTTTTGGTTACATTTACTGTGTAGAAAAGTTCCCCAAAGCCCTGCAATCAAGAAGCAGCTTCTTCCTCCAACAAGTGACTGAAGAAGAACTGGTGACAAATACAATAAAGTAAAAGTTCTTCTTTAACCCTTGAGTGGCCGAGCTCACAAATAAGAAGCAGGTAAACTGAGCCTCCCTGCATATCCTTCCCTGGGGCTCCTAAGCAGACAGTGACCCCCCCAGCCTCCTGCAGCACTAAGTGACTAGAAGACGTTGGACTTTACCTGAAGAAGCTCTGGTGGTGTCTCCCCTCCACTCGCAGAAGACCACACAGCTCCAGCTCTGCTCTAATCCCCACTCCAGCAGTGATGACACACTCTAACCCCAACCATCTGTTGAAACACGTCCCGCAGCAGCACTCAGCGCACTCTGCTATGTCAGGACAGGCTGCCCAATCCAAGCTGTGGGGCTGGATGGATGCGTCTTCTGTAGCTGCAGGTCTGCACACAAGTAACCTGAGATATGGAGAGGGGAGCTCTATAAGAAGAGTGGGAGGGAGGTGCTGGCTGGGGAAGGTACAGAGGGTGTGATCACAGCTGATGGCCACTTGTGCTCCTTCTCACACAGCAACCCCCCTGCAATCCCCTGGGACCACTAGGACCTTCACCAGCTGAAATCATCGTTTTATGGTTATGGGGAAGGTCATTTCCTGCCAGGGACAGGCTTTTCTGAGGCACAGGGCTGGAGGATTTTTTTGGGGGGGTAATACTGTCCTAGTAGGGTGCACTGAGTTCTGCTCTGCAGCCAGCACCTCCCCTGCATTCCAGGGAAAGCACTGTGGAAGTTCAGATTGCAGCTAATGCAGTCTGGGCCATGACTGATACTTCTCAGCTTCACTCATCTGGCACAAGCAGAACTAGATGATCTTTAAGAGCATTCACCCCTAAAAATCTCCTCGAATTATTCTCATTTTTGTTAAAAAGCCTTCTAGCTTGCACTGCCTCTCATTGCACTAGATGATCTTAAAGAGCAAGTACCCCCTAAAAAGGGTAAAAATCTGGAATTATTCTCCTTTTGTTATAAAGCCATATAGTTTGCACTGCCTCTCATTGCACTAGACGATCTTAAAGAGCACTTACCCCCTATTAAAGTCTAAATCTACCTGAGTTCTTTTCATTTTCAGGTAGAAATCCAGGATAGGTTGCAGTGCCTCTCAGCCTTCCAGCAGTCCTAATGGGTTTCATCCTTCAGGAGTCAGGACGAGCAGGATGAGCATCCCTGTGCTTAGATTAGTTCTGACCCAACTTTCCCAGATACTGATATAGCACATCTTTAAAAAGTTTTTTTTAACTTGGCAATGTTTAAATTCAGGTGGAAATAATCTCTTTAGCATGATGCACAAGAGAGGCATTGAGTTCAATCAGATCTCCATCTGCACCGTGTGCAATAATGCGTAAAATAAGGATGTCCGCCATGCATGCATGTGCGGCATATGTACCTGTCAGATACACAGTTAAGGCTACTTTCACACTCGCGTTTTGGCTTTCCGTTTGTGAAATCCGTCATGGGCTCTTAGAAGCGGTCCAAAACGGTCCTAATGCATTCTGAATGGAAAAGGATCCGCTCAGAACGCATCAGTTTGCCTCCGTTCCGTCTCCATTTCGCTCTGGTGGCGGACACCATGACGCTGCCTCCAGCGCTTTGCTATCCGCTCGATGAAACTGAGCCAAACGGATCCGTCCTGACACACGATGTAAGTCAATGGGGACGGATCCGTTTTCTCTGACACAATCTGGCACAATAGAAAACGGATCCATCTCCCATTGACTTTCAATGGAGTTCATGACGGATCCGTCTTGGCCATGTTACAGAAAATACAGACAGATTCGTTCATGACGGATGCATGCGGTTGTATTATTGTAACGGATCCGTTTTTGCAGATCCGTGACGGATCCGCCCCAAAACGCGAGTAGCCTAATGGTCTGTGAAGCAGCCTGTGCTTTGAAGAAGGAAAAAAAAAAAAAAAGAAAAGCAGTGATTTAATTGGACTCATTTGGGATCCCAGGAGTTGCCTGTCTGCCCCTCACACATCACCACAAGCATTCTCCTCTTTATTACGGCTTGAACATGCTGCAGAGAGAAGGAGGACAATAGCAGCCAGCAGGATTTCATGTAACAACACATGGCCAGTGCATGCAAGTTCACAGTTCAGCTAATTGAAAAGGGAAAAGAAAAGGGGGTGGTCATAGGATAATCGTGAAGTATTGCTCCTGGCATATAGAGCAGGCTTTAGTTAAATGGCGTTTTACATCAATTAGACATCAAATTGGATATAAAAATATATTGCCCGTTGACAGCAATTCTCAAGTAAATCCGAACGCTTCAGTTTTTCAAGTAAAAAAAATGAAATACAGATGTAGTGGAGCTGAGTTTGTCATTTGGAACAACATATCTCTGTGATACTGGTTGGTATTCAAAAGGACCCCAGGTACTTCGACTTCATTATCACAACAGAATGAGGTATCATGATGCACAAAAGAAACATTTAGCAGTGGGTGGTAGGCAGGCATACCTCCCGGTCTCAGGGACCCCTCCCCACCACCTCCTCGTCTCTCCAGTACAAGACTTACCTATAGATCAGAGTGTAGCCGACTAGCAGTCACTGCATTGTATGTAAAGGTTTAATCAATGCATATCCCGTTTACACTGAGGGTAAAGGTGAAAACTCCAGCCCTTGTGTATCAGTGTGCGTCAGATGTGACAGCCTGGCCGGGCACTGGCTGATTTTCCCATAGAATATATTTTCTGATAAAGACAATCGTTAACATTTAGGGCAAGACACTGATACAATAACCATTATGAAGTGACTTCAGTATTACTCATGGGAGAGAAAGTTGTAAGCCGCCTTTCAACTATTGCAAAAATTTCAACCTGGTACGAATTGTTTAGAATTTCCTCAGAAATCAATTAAAGGGGTTATCCGATGATTAATGTAAAAAAAATGTGAAAATCCGATATCCGATATCATATAGTACATGACAGCCTGTTTCTATCAAACCTAGAACCATCTGTAAGGATCCGGAGATCTTCTTATTCCTTGCTCCAATTGCTCTGCTAGATTTATCTCAAGCTGGCAGTCTAAGGCCTCAATCACACAAAAGTATTTTGTTTCCGTGTCCGTTCCGTTTTTTTTTGCTGACCGTATACGGAACCATTCACTTCAGCGAGTCCGCAAAAAAAACAAAAGTTACTCCGTGTGCATTCCGTTTCCGTATGTCCGTATTTCCGTTCTGCAAAAAAATAGAACATGTCCTATTATTGTCCGCACTACGGACAAGGATAATAATGATAATAATGATATTTTTATAGCGCTTTTCTCCCTGGGGACTCAAAGCGCTGTGACCCTGCATTCTGCAGTCTCAAATACTCGGGAAAAGAGGTGGGTTTTTAGCCGTATCTTAAAGCTGTCCACAGAAGGGGCCTCTGGCACTGATTGTGGGAGTGGGTTCCACAGAGTAGAGGCTGCATAGGAAAATGCCCATGCACCAATTGATTTTAAGTGGATCCTGGGAATAAGGATAGTACTGTTCTATGAAGGGCCAGCTGTTCTTTTCCGCAAAATACGGAATGCACACAGATTTTATCCGTATTTTTTGTGGACCACAAAATACATACGGTCGTGTGCAAGAGGCCTAAGGGTGTGTCCTTTCTCAGGAGTGTGTCCTCTCTACTGGAGCTGGTGGTAGTTGAAGGATGGAACTGAGCATGTGCTTCCATCTCAGAGAGCAGGGCAGAGAAATTAGAAGAAGAGCAAACAGCAGGTGGCGCTATACAGATAGATTTCAGTGAATAACTCAGTGGCTACTAGTGTTGAGCAAAGCAAGCTTTGGATGCTTCATCTGAAGTCGCTTTGTTCAAAACTTCGGAATAATACTGTACAGAGATTCGTCTCCATACAGTATTAGAATGCATAGGCTCCGATGAGCCGAAGTTAGTTATTCACGGAGTTGCACGTGACTTTGTTGAATAACTTCGGTAATTGATTTTTAAAGTGGAAAACCACTTTAAAACTTAGAACTGAACTCAGTTTCGGTTGCGACTAGTACCTCGCCGAGTTCGGTTTCAAGTTTTAAAGTGGTTTTCCACTTTAAAAATCAACTACCGAAGTTATTCAACAAAGTCACACGCAACTCTGTGAATAACTAACTTCGGCTCATCGGAGCCCATACATTCTAATACTGTACGGAGACTAATCTGAAGCATTCAAAGCTCACTTCTCTCAACACTAGTGGTTATACTAAATGTTTAACTACATGAAATGACAAAAGTATTCAGATCCAGGTGCTGGTTTAAAAAATGTAGAATATTTTTGTGGGACAACCCCTTTAAAGCCGTGACCTCCTTTACATCTGCAGATCTGCTGATTCCTGTGCTCCTCTTCTGTTATCCAAGATGGCTGCACAGCTTATCAGACTATTTGGTGCATACAGTGCTCTTGGTAGCCCAAGACACTTCACGCTTGTCCAGCCCCGCTGTTGGATTGGCCAGCACTGTTCACATGAGCAGTGCTGACCAATCCAAGGGCAGCAGGAAGTGTCTTGGACTACCAAATGCACAGTGTGAAGTGGTGCGGCCATCTTGGATAACAAAAGTGGAGCCTGGGAATAGATGGATCTGCAGCTGAAGAAATGAAAAGGAGGACACCCAAGTCTGTGTATTCCCAGTTAGGGCTCATGCACACACACACACACACACACACACGTGTCAGTTTTTAGCCAACACTTGGAACATTTCCTATTTATGAAACCCACCGGAAGTCCACCAGCCTGTGCCTGAGATGTCTGATCGATCTGCCCATTTCTGCCCACCTAGGTGTAAATATGGACACTAGGCCTTTCCTTGTGGGCAAATTTATGGAAAATATTTTGTCACCTTCAAGCATACGACTACCATGTAGCTTAATTCTTGAGGTGGCAAACAACGTGACTTTGTTGTCTGCCTTTTTGCTTCCTTTTTAGAATAATGTATTGTGTCTTTGTTTGGAGGTGGGGAACACTCATGCGGCACACACTTTTGTTATGAAAGGTGACACTTTGTGTATTTGGAAAGAAACAAAAGTGTTAGGAGGATCTCAACAACTCTAGGGATTGTTGATTGCCACCCTAGCCCAATGATTATAGCCATAGTGTCTGCTACTAATACTATTTTCAGTGTATTCTACAGCAATCTTTAAAAAAGCTCAGTGATACATCTGGTAGGATTGGCCTCTGTGCCCTCAGTCTAACTAATAAACATACAGACAGAGATATCTATATTTATGGAGGAGGCTGAACATAATTTGACATGTGGGACAGATTTTAAATCTTCGACTCGTCAATTTATGTTGCAAATAATTCCTTTTATTCACCCTTTTTCAATGCCTATGTTGCCAGTTAGGCTAGGAGTGGTGAACTGTTTTTTTTCCCCCAGTAAAATGAGGGACATCATGATAAAAGCCAAATGGACCTAATCACAGTGAGTGGTGTCTGTTGGAAGCTGTTGGTGTATGTCATGGTACGGATCTGCCTATTTTTTTCCTATAGCGGAACAGAAAAATGGAAACAAGTGCAGGAGTTAACTTAACTTTGCTACAGCGGGCCACATTTACTAACTTGAGCTCACCTAGATTGTGGTGCAAATTGTGCCAAATTTGGGGCATCTAGGGTTAGAGATTTGTGGCGCAATTTGGGGCATCTAGGGTTAGAGAAATTGTTCTGTGCCTAGTTTGACAAAGGAGTTTGGTTTAGTGGAAAAGGGGAGTGGTTCCCCAAGAAAGGGCATGGTCTAATATTCAACTTTTAGTGCCAAAATTGTACCACAATTTTGGCATAAAATCCTGTCTCAAACGGAGCCAAACGTTGGTACAGAGTCAGAGAAAAGTGTCTGTCCTGCACCACATTTATCATCCAGCCTGAGCCCCAGTGATAAATCTGGGGCAGGTCTAGACAGTCTAACGCCATGTAGAATTAGTAAATCTGTCCCAGTATGTCTTTAGAGCAGGAGTTAAAAAAAAAAAAAAAAAACTCTAATATTCATCTTTACCAGAAAACTTTCATTGCTATTGTTGTTCCATCCCATTTTTTCAGATAGGAGGTACCAAGTATAGCCATTCACCGAATTTGTGAGAATTTGGAGAATTTAGTTGGCAAGTAAAAGCCATTCATTTTAATGACTTCATTTTGGCCCCCGCCAATCAGCCGTTCCAGGAGCTGGATCATGGCAATCAGCTGATCACAGGGCAGCCATTTTTACAGAAGGGGTTGTCTTCAAGAGATTTTAATTTTCTAGTCTTAAAGTGGCTGTAATTAGAGATAAGTCAATCAATTCTAAACAAGTCGAACTTGTCTCGACTTTCCTAAAAATTCAGATTCTAGGCGAATCTGAATCTTTTGCAGTTCAATTCGAATGAATCTCTCAATATGGTGGCCAGCATTTTACAGGTCAGAAGACAGAGAAGAAGGCATCTGCCCCCAAAAAGGCATAATTTGTGGACCATGTTTTAATTTAGAAATAAATTCTGACAGTGCAGTGTGTTTTTATACGGTGGTTACCTCCGGCTACCATCCATTTACCCACAGCCGTATATGTCGCTGTCACTTTGATATTACTAAGAGATGGAATGGGTTTGATGCAGTGCTAGAACACCACAGTGTGCTATACACGACTTTTCAGGGCAATGGGAGCACCTTTCATTTGGGTCGAATGGAATTTGAAAATCGAATCAAATTTGAAAAACCAATTAGCTAGAATCAGACCCGAAACTAATTTCAAGAAATTTGCTAATCTCTATCTGTAACATTATCTTAGAATTCATGCACTTCAGGCAGAAGTGTAGATGATAAGGGAATAATAAAGGATTTCTCCACATATGTAGCTATTTGACCCTTAGCCATTCCCTATTTTAATCTATTTTAGGTCACGCCAGTCCATCGAAGAGTCAGCAACACTATTTTTAACAAACAATCCTGTATGAGATTTCTACAAAGCCATTCATTGTGTGTTCCCAATTATATTATATTATATTAGAAGCAATAGCAGACAGACTTCTCAAATCGCATGCCTTACTGTTGAATCTCATAAAACCATTATACGTTATAAATAAATGCACATTTTATAGAAAATATGCTTTCTTCAGTATGACTGCCAGCATTTAGATAAGAGTAAGAGATTTAAGCACGATAAGTAAAAAAGCGGGCAAATCCTTTTATTTTCAAAGATAATTCCAGTTCACATATTTACCCATAGAATGTTTTTCCTTAAAGGGGTTCTCTAGAAAGCCAGTCATTGGCTGCACTGGAGCATGTGACCATGTACTTGCTGCATCGGATGTAAACACTGCAGGGAGTGGAACATGGAGACACCAGAGGCAGCGCTAAGGACTGAAGCTGCGGGGAGCTAGTAAGTATGAATCTTCAGTTTATTAAGGCAGGCTGCTGGAAGTTGTTAAAATATTATTCCTGGAGAACCCCTTTAAAGGAACACTCCATGCAAAACGGAGACAATCAATATGCCAAATGCCAAGGCCTCAGTGAGTGGAGCATAACACAGGGATACAAAGAAGAACTGCAGACTCACCTACAGCCAGCATGCTCACCAAACGGTAATGGGAAATGGGTGGCAATGTGCTGCTGACAGTCAACAATTTTTTGTGTTGCATTTAAAGAAGTGGCCAAACAGTTTCCTCGTGGTTGATGGTCAGCAGCATGTTTAGATAGGTTAAAGAGGTTTATAAAAATGTGCTTAATATCTGACTTCTTCAGAAAATTATCCATATACTAAATAATTAGGCCCTATACAACTTTTACATATATCAATATATTTTAACTACAATGTGAAAGCAGTGAATCACAATTATTGCCACTCTCATGTGAATACAGACCAAAAACCTCTGCCTCTATGTATTAACATTCTCATTGTGAATGTAATCACCATTTATTGCCCAAATTAATATTGTTGAATATTATAGGGGTTGTGCGAGTTATGCAAAAAAACAAAAAACAAACAAATAAAAACAAACACTGTAAATCTGATCATCAGCAAAATATAGATAAGCTAACTAAGTTTTAGGCAAAAAATTATATTTACTCATTTCCCTAGTTCTGTTTTGGCCCTTTGTTTACGTGCAGTTGCAGAGCTGTGGGGGTGTGTAACAACAATCTCTGAGGTTTTTCTCATGAATATTTGTGGGTGTCAACAAACACTGCCTTTTCCTCCCCCTGCTCTGCAAAGGGAGTGGATAAAATTGCCGCCCTGTCTGCAGTCTGACTGCTGGGATACACATGTTGTATGTGTAGGACTACAAGTCCCAGCTGTACAGTAAAATGACATTGCTGATACACGCAGGATCTTCCCCCTACATATTCTTGTGTAATGCTTTGCAGACACTTCTTCACAGCCAGCAGAAGAGTCATAAATGCATAATTTTTCTCAGCAATGCGGGCACATATGGACATGGAACCAACATAGGTGCCTTCAGTTGCCCAGTGCATATGCAACAGGTCAACCAGATTTGTAGGTACAAATCTGCTGACTAATGCCCTTTGACAACAGTCTGTAAATGTCTGGGAGATGAGGAGACCAATGTCCCATTTTTGCCTGATGTAGGATTCTAGCTGCTGAACAGTCCTGAAAGAGACGTTGTCTGGGTGGCAGCTTATGTTCAGAGGTGGACTGGAAACTTAGTGTGGCCTTGGAAAAAAATAACTCTAAAAGTGGCCTCATGTTGTCGACATGTCCAAAATGACAGAAGGTGGGGCAACACAAGCAGGCAGGGCCAACACAAGAAGAGGGGGAGGCAGCAATACTACAGTGCAGCACAAAATACTGCCAACTTGCTGCAGTATTCAACTTTATTAGGACAGCAATATAGTTGACTTTGGGAGGGTACCTGCGGCCATCAGCCAGGTGCATAAGTAACTGATGCCTCTAAGCATTAATTAATGCTGAAAGCATCAGATTCTTAGTTGCAATAAATCTTTGTCGCACTCTGTTGATTTGCTGTAAGTAGGGTTCCAACCCCGTTTATAGTAATAAATAAAACTACAGAATCAGGATTTGAATCTTGATAGTAGAGATTTTTATTTTACATACGGCAATATTCAAGTGTGTGATGTTTCGGCACGCAGACCTTCTTCAGACACTATGCCGCAGTGATGAAGTGGAATAAGAAGGACAGTGCAAATGAGAATATGTGCAGTCACATGTTTCCACGAGAAGCGTCTGCGTTTTATTTATTAGCATCAGATTCTTATTTAACTGGTGGGGATAAGGAGGGCTCAGGTGGCCTCCTGGTCATCTGCCCACTGGAAAATTTCCTTGTAAGCTCTATGGCCAGTCTGGTCCTGCTTATGTTGTTCTAAAACCTCTGTATACTGTTCTGCATTGAGTGTCCCTTTCCAGCTGTGTAACCTGCCCACACTATAGGCACTATTGCAACCCCCATACTATCACAGGTGCAAGATTTTGAACTATCTGCTGATAACAAGCTGGTTGGTTCCTCTCCTCTTCAGTCCACAGGACACAACATCTGTGGTTTCCAGAAAACATTTTTTTTTTTTATCAATCTAACCACAGAACAGTTTTCCATTGTGCCTCAGTCCATTTTAAAAGAGCTTTAGCACAGAGAAGACAGCAACATTTCTGAATCTTGTAGTCATATGGCTTCTTCTTTGCATGATACAGCTTTAACTTGCATTTGTGGATTGCATGGTGAAGGGTGTTCACAGACAACGATTTCTGGAAGTGTTTCTGAGCCCATGCATTTTCAGTACAAATGAATGCCTGTTTTTAATGCAGTGCACGTAGATGATAAGCATCCAATATTGACAGTTTTTTTTTTATTAGTACCACTTTTCCAGCCTTTTTCTTTTTTGAGATGTGTTGCTGCTATCAAGTTCTAAATTTGTAAAATTTTTCATAAAATTGTAAAATGTCTCACTTTCAACATCTGATATGGGAATACAATATGGTTCTATGAGATTCTCATTACATTCTGTTTTTATTTACATTTACATTTTACATAGGATCCCAACTCTTTTTGGAATTGGGGTTGTAGTTTGGATCTGCAACTTCTTTCAAAATTGGATGGCAATGTGATGAGAACAATCATATTGCAGAATTGTATACATTATCACCCAAAGTAATTCTCAGTATAGTAACATATTGTTATGTTGGTGCTCCTTGATCGCTGCTGTCCTGCTGTCCCGGGCAGGCGCGGGCGTTGCGCCTCTCTCCCTGTATGTATTGGGACTAGTGCTCAGTGAACTTCCTTTAAGCACGGTGGGAGTTAATCCTTTCCTCCTGACTCATGTCCAGCTGCTGGCTAAGTTGCTGATAAGTCTCCCTATTTAGTTGGGCTGTGGTTCCACCTTCTCATCTGAGTTTTGAGGTTTTCTAGTTTCTAGTAGCCACAAAGATGTGATCTCTACACACCGATTCTACTCCTTGCCACTTGCCCTGACCTTCAAACTGCTTTTTGGACTACGCACGTACCAGGGGCGGATTGGCCATAGACCTTACAGAGAAATTTGATGCCGATGCCCAGGGGGGCTGCCTAAGCCCTACTTATGACTGGCCAGTGAAAGTTTTTGGGGATGTATTTTGTGCTGCTGGCAATATTTTGTGATGGACTGTGGTATTTGGCTCTGTTGGGGTGGTATAATTTGTCACAATATGATATTGCTCACCCTGCCTTCCATCAATTTAGACCCAACTTCAAAACAGGGCCACTTTTAGTATTTTTTCCAGGATCACATAAAGTTCCCAGTCCGCCCCTGGCACATTGTCAGCCTGCCCTGACCTTGAGTTGTTATCTGGAATAAGCACGTATTCAGCATGCCTAGATCTTGGACTGTGTTCAGACTACACTTTTTACCTGAGACTGTGGGGCTTTGCACTGGTGTCTCTGACCCCCATGGGTTAGCTGTCAACTCCACCAGGACTACTGCAGGGGGTAGTGCCCCGGTTGGTTCCCTGTGGCGAAGTCCAGATCCCTGTACAGGGATTAAAGGGTGAATTCCAGGGAAAAGCAAAAACAAAGTCCTTAGGTTTAGCCTAAAGTCAAACTGGTTAGCTGGTAAAGTGGGTCAACACCTGTGTGGTTACACATACTTCTTCTCACCTCACTTGGTTGAAAAGAAACAAGATTTTGAGATTTTTGGGCAGAAAAGTGACAACAAAAAGTTGCAAATTTTTACTTGGCCCAACAAAATAAAGATGACTTACAGGTTTCTGGGAAAAGACTCACCTGATATCTACACCATCGCCAAGCTGCTGTAGATTTCAGACCTTTTAATAATTTTGGTGCATCTAGAACCACTGCAAACTAGTTCAAACACCAGTTAGAAACACCAGTTTTAATAAATTTTCCTCTGTCTAATTTGGCCAATCACTTGCTTCATCAGAGTATGTATTATCACTTGCCTCAGGTTTATCCTCCAGAAGATATCACATATGCTGCTTGACTGTGAAGTTAACAGTTTTCTAATGCTGAGAAAAAGTGATTGTCTTGATCTTCAGATGGTAACCACCAGAAAACCGCTGCCGTTGCAATATGTATTGATAGTAGAAGCCATTCTTGAAGAAACAAAAAACATAGGCTGGAAAAGACCTGTTCTTTTGTTATTACATATTGTGGCAATGTGAACATTGAGGTGTTGTTTCCCCAGGTTCCAGTCCGGGACTTAGGGCATGCTCATGTCCAGGGATCCTATTTAATCCTGCTAATGGATCCTGGGTGTGTCTCACTCTGGAGAGTGTGCAGACAGAGGCCTGGTGAGGCTCTGTCAGTGTGGTCTCAGCTAGGCAAGGCTGAGGGGCCACGAGGCTATGCAATAGCCTGGACTTTGGGGGACTCAGCGACACCCAGGAACAAGCATTGAAAGGTCAGAGTCAGGAGGACTGCTAGACCACAACCCCCTCCAAAGGTACTGCATTTGTTACAGCCTGAGGGCTGGTGGACTGTATGTCTGGGGTAAGCCGCACCTGGTTCCATGTGTGAACTCTATCGTATAGCCGAGTTAGGGATACGATGTTTATTATGTTTAGGTAGAGCCCAGACAGGCAGGCTTTTGTTTTATGCCATGTTGTGTATGAAGAGTGTAAAATAAATTGCACTGTTTGGACCTGAAACCCAGTGGTTATGAAGATCCTTGTGAGAATGACCCCCGAATAAGAGGCGATCCCTTACATATGGTGGAGGATGCGGGCAATAACAGCAGGTTGCTAGGGGCAATGACCTGACGGAAAAGAGCAGGTGCTGCTGAATGTTGCCAAGGAATTGCTATGTTTCTGTGCAGTGACTTAAAGGGCTGGAAGCCTGCTTGTTCGCTGGAGCTGGAGCAGGTGCTGCTGGAAAACTGCTGGTTAATCTGGACTTTATTTTTCTGAGGTGTAAGGTGTGCAGGGATTTAAAGGGCACAGTAAAAGAAACTGACCTGTGAAAATGGCTGCCAAATGGTGGAGCGCGTGGGAAAAGTCCTGTGAGATGGTGATCGGGGGGATCCCGCTGCTGGTTGTACTAGACTCCCGCCAACAAGTGTCTCAGGTCCTGCCCGTAATTCTGGACTTTCTGGAGAGAGGGCCAGAGACAGATGTCACCGTGTCTCTGACCTTTATAACAGACTATGGCCCTGTGCAGTGGGAGCTCTTAAAATGTGAGACCCTGGAAGTGGAGTTTGTGCTTGGCAAAGATTTCCCGTTATTTTGGCAGCTGTGGAGAGGAGAAAATGCTACAAATTGTGTACCTGGAGATATGTGCCGTTGCCAAGGGCAACCATCGGGAAGACAAAGAGGTGGAGAGCAGTGCGGTTCTCAGGAGTGCATATCTTCCCTGCGACTGTGTCCGGAGTCCTGGAGAGGAAGTGCGGAGGTGCAGTAAAGCTGTTGCTAGGAGCAACCACAACCTTGATGAGTCCGCGGGAGAGCATGGCACTGCTTTACCAGAATAGTTGATTACAAAGGGTAAGACTGTTCCTGTTATTAACTATGTGGCAGACCCAGTGACAGTGAGCCGGCGGCAGGGGATACCTGCTGGTCCGGTAGGTAATAAGTCACACAGAGAAAAAACTGTGTCTGAACAGGCGGATAAGCCTGCTGTGATTGCTCCCTCGCAGAAACCTGCAGGGGAGAAGGTTTCTGGGTCGCCCAAAGAGCCGGTGATCAAAGCTAGATTTGGGGTGGTGAAAGTCAGAGATCCCATGCTAGCCCAGGTAAGAGGTAGCATGATGGCCGCCCCAGATACTGGTAGAGTGTTACATGTTCGGGACAATTATGTGAATAATACGGACTCTCAGGTGGTTCTCACTGAGAGTGAACCTGATGTTACAAATACGCTCATACATGAGGAAATGGTGGGCCGTAATTTACCCTTATGCTTGGAGGTTTTAAGTAATGGAGACATTTCTGCAGAGAGTGACAAAACTCCTGCAGAACCTGTACCTGTCCCTTTAAATGATAATGTGAAGGAGCTGCACATTGAGAACAAGGGTGCAGATAAGGTGCAAAGTGATGGTACCATGTTTGACGAAATGCATAATGGAAATGTGATGTCATGTAAAATATGTGATGATAATAATGACATGCCTTTTCCTTTGCAGGCTGTGATTGGGGGAAAAAGCTAACCCTGTTGGTAAACATGTGTCTGATATAAAAGTGTTGATAAATGTTGAAGAAACACCCCTAGGAGACCCCATTGTAGACAATGTGGCGGGGCTAGAGGGTGTACCACACGTACCAGAGGTGGATGTGCAGTCTCCACAGGTTTCTATGATTAATAAAATGTCCCAGGTGGGGATTGACTCATGGGTGCCCCTAGAGGTCAGGGTTAATAATGACACAAACAGTATAAGTGGCGTATGTGCCGTGACAGTTAGCAACTTTGAGAGTGAGACTACCATGTCAAGACCCAGCAAAACTAAAGTGGTTACTAGTAGCGAGTCTAGCGACCAGATGACAGTTATATCTGACGAGACGAGAGTTCAGTCGGGTGACAGCCTAGTGTCTGAAGCTCATATCCTGACAGTTGTAGATGACCTGACAGGACAGTACAGCTACAAACTTGAAGATGTTTTCTCTCGCTCCGCACAGTCGCTAGATACACTAGAAATGGGGCTAGCGGTTCTCGCAGAGCAACTGCAGGAGTCTCCAGAGGAGTCACAGAAAGAGATGAATGAACTGAAGGAACTAGAGTCACTAATAGAAGCGGAAATTCTCCAACTTCAAGAGGAACTTGCAGCTTCTGAGCGATCAAGACTTCATGCAGAGCAGGAAAGAGATGAGCTGGCTGATGAGGTTCTAAACAGCGCCTCAGAAAAATCTGCTCTCTTGGAGGAGAAAAGTCATTTGGAAGCCAGGGTGGCTCAACTTGATCAAGAGTTGCGTGTTCGGATGGTAGACCTGGACCACCAGAAACAAATTGTGTCTAAATTGGAGAAGAAACATAAGATGTTGGACAAGCTCCTGGCTGAAGAGAAAATCACCTCGGCCAGATATGCCGAAGAAAGTGACCAAGCGGAGACTGATGCTCGAGAGAAGGCGACCAAGGCCCTCTCCTTGGCTAGAGCCCTTGAAGAAGTGCTTGAGGAGCGAAATGAATTAGAGAGGCTGAACAAGCAACTCAGAGCAGAGATGGAAGCTCTCATGAGCTCAAAAGATGCCATCTATGAGTTGGAGAAGCCTAAGCGTGGAAGATCCTCTGGAAGGTGCCAAGAAGTCAGAGCCTGGTAAAAGTGGGTCTGGAGATGGTGGTGCCGGGGTGCTGGCCAAGGCAGAGAAGGTGGAAAAGGTATCGGCTGAACCAGTTGATGGGGCTGATGTGCATGCAGAGGCCAAGAGTCTCATGACAGTGTGTAACCAGGACCAGGTCGCAAAAGACGTCCCCTCTGCCTACAAGGTCTTCCAAGTAGCCAGCAGCCTGCTGGGGAAGAGATATGAGGAGATGGACGACCAGTTTGCAGATCCAGGCTATTACGATGGGCTGTCTCTCCTGACTCCTCCCCAAAAGGAGTCCAGTGTCTTGGGTGAGCCTCTGGAGAAAACGCCAGAAGACAAGGAGTATGCTGAAGTCCCCAGTGCCTCCAACCTTGATGCGAAAGGGAAGGAGGAATTAAGAAAGCAAGGATATGATGCCATGTCCCTGAATGGTGAGAAGGCTAATAAAGTAAAGGAGGACACCAAAGAGACCAAGGCCAAGGAAGCTAAGGCCGAGCTCTTGAAGTGGGAGAAATCCTTGGATGTTCCAGAGATCAAGGGTAAAGCCGAAGTGGGGAGAGGCAGTGAAGAGGCAGAAGACCCTGAAACTGAGGCACTATCTGAGGAAACCACTGCTGGAAAAGAAGCGAGCGGGGGCAAGCCAGCTCTGCTGACGGAGCTTCGCAAAGACAAGAAAAGGCCTAAGCGTCTGCAAGAGCCAGCGAAGTCAAACAGAGTCTGTCGTTTGCATAAAAATATATTCTGAAGGGAGTTCCAGAAGCCGAGATCGAAATTCTAAGAGTAAAGGAAAAAGAAATGTACGATCTACTGTTAAAATAAAGAGACAAAAAGAGGCGAGTCATAAGAAGCGTGCTCGGCTGAAGCAGCTGTGTAAGTCAAAGAGCGAGAAAGATAAAAAAATAAAAAGAGAGGGTCTGCCTGTCACATGGACATGGGAACATTGTAGACAATGTCTCTAGGGCAAGATGTCAGTGTGGGTAACAAACCAAGCACTGATGGCATGGGTCTGGCAAAATAAAGGGAAGCCTCTGACCCTGACCACATCTTCCAGGGGGAAGGTTGAGCCAGGCGATGGCAAGAAAATGCGGATGCCCTGTCACGAGCATCCAGTTGGTACATGTGTTCACCCCCACAGGTTTGAACAGAGGGGGGGGGGGGGGGGGGGGATATGTGGCAATGTGAACATTGAGGTGTTGTTTCCCCAGGTTCCAGTCCGGGACTTAGGGCATGCTCATGTCCAGGGATCCTATTTAATCCTGCTAATGGATCCTGGGTGTGTCTCACTCTGGAGAGTGTGCAGACAGAGGCCTGGTGAGGCTCTGTCAGTGTGGTCTCAGCTAGGCAAGGCTGAGGGGCCACGAGGCTATGCAATAGCCTGGACTTTGGGGGACTCAGCGACACCCAGGAACAAGCATTGAAAGGTCAGAGTCAGGAGGACTGCTAGACCACAACCCCCTCCAAAGGTACTGCATTTGTTACAGCCTGAGGGCTGGTGGACTGTATGTCTGGGGTAAGCCGCACCTGGTTCCATGTGTGAACGCTATCGTATAGCCGAGTTAGGGATACGATGTTTATTATGTTTAGGTAGAGCCCAGACGGGCAGGCTTTTGTTTTATGCCATGTTGTGTATGAAGAGTGTAAAATAAATTGCACTGTTTGGACCTGAAACCCAGTGGTTATGAAGATCCTTGTGAGAATGACCCCCGAATAAGAGGCGATCCCTTACAATATACAGTATGGCGAAATCGAGAACACCAATTTGAAGGACACTTCCGTCAGAAAGTGGTATTATTTTTAAACTCTATATTCATAGAAACATTTATTTTTAAGAATTTTGCATATTTTTCTGTTTAATTTTGCCAGTTCTATGCCATTGAACATTTAATACAAAATATTGTATTGTTATAGGGATAGATGTTATCTGCTAGTATAATAGTAGATGTAGAATTTAATGCTGGTTAGCGATGATCTGGCGGTATAAATGCACTGCCGATTACCCGATGAATAAGCAAAACGCTTGTTCATCGGGTAATTGTATCTTTTGTGCGGCACAAAAGATCATTGTTTGCCAGTGGCAGACGGTGCTATGTAAAGAGGATCTGCTGCCGGGAAACGAGACAGTATGGGGAAGAGCGATGGCATACTATGGAGGATCTGGAGGAGAACGGTGCATGTAAATGCAGCGGTCTCCTTCACTAGCGATCAGCAGACGCTTCCTTCCCGACAATCTGCTAGATCTTCGTCCCATGTAAAGGGACAATTAGGCTGACCGTATGATAGCTCTATTGTTCTCTTGATAGGCCTAGATAAAGATGTCCACAGAAGAGCACTGCACTTATCATTGAGTTAGAAAGTAAAGCGAGGCTATGCTAACAGTTCAAACATGAAGGAAGAGCAGGAAACAGAATACATGAAGTGAATTAAAAAATTATATCTCGAAACCATCCGTTTTTGTAAAAATAAATAAAAATGCATATAATATTAACAAACAGACTGTTATTACGTGATAAACATTTTGATAGTAGTGTGCCTTTAAACAGCTTGGGAGAAGATTTATCATGAGAGGAATTTCTAGTCAGTTTTGCTTGAGTTTGCTTTGCTGTAATTTAAGCCAGATGTATCAAGTGTCACATGTTGCTTGATATGTTTTCCGCATTTTTAAAATGTATAGAGAGTTTACTGTAGTAAACCTACTCACCTAGCTAACCATGCCTGCCCTCCCACATGCTTTCTCAAAGTTGTGAGATTGGTATAAGATTCCAAAAATGTCTCAAATTGTAGTGCAAAAATGGTACGTGCCAAAATGTGGGAGCTTGTGTTTTAGATTGTTCCAGAAACTGGTTTGGCCACCATAACTGTGGGTTCTTGTCTAGGTGTATTCTTTATATACAATCTTACAACATTTTAGGATGTCATTCTTTCAATTATGTTGTCCTTTGATGTTGGTTAAGATGAATGTTGTTTGACCCAATACCTGCATGAGGGCTTATTTGTTTAGGGGTTTTCTGGAGCATCCTACTAAAGCTTTGAAATAATAGAATTTGAGCCTTCAGCATGGCAGTTTTAAGATTAAAGACTTAAAAGGGTTTGTCCGAGTTATATCTATATATGTTATGGTGGCTTATAACATTATTAAAAATACATTTGTAATTTTTCTGCAGTGTTTCTGAACGGCCTATGCGAGTCACGTGACCCCTGACGTCATCCACCAGGCTCCGGTGGTGACATCTCGTGTACAGGCTTCTCCCTGCCTTAGGGAGTGGCCAGGCTCTGTAGATGAAACGTCAGAGCCTTGTGTGCCCACCCCCTCTCTCTCCTCTGGCTGCCTCGGCTCCTGTGAGGGATCGCGCATGCGCGATCCTTACCAGTGCCGGCAGCGAGGCGGAAAGATTCAATGTTGTGCCCGCTCCCTCCCTGTGATCCACCAGTGTGCCCGTTACCCTGCTTCTGCATCTGGCAGCCTCAGCGAGTTACCATTTCCCTACTCCACTGGCCATAAAAATAAAAAAAAACACCCCCAGGAACATCACAAAGTAAATCATTGTCCATCATATAGATATAGCTGTGATATAGCTTAGATACATATATCTGTCATATAGCTTAGATACATATAGCTGTCATCTAGCTTAGATACATATATCTGTGATACAGCTTAGATAGATATAGCTGTCATATAGCTTAGATAGATTTATGTATCATATAGCTTAGATACATATAGCTGTCATATAGCTTAGATAGATGTAGGTGTCATATAGCTTAGATACATATAGCTGTCATGTAGCTTAGATAGATATGTGTCATATAGCTTAGATACATATAGTTGTCATATAGCTTAGATAGATATAGGTGTCATATAGCTTAGATTCATATAGCTGTCATATAGCTTAGATACATATACGGTACAGACAAAAAGTTTGGACACACCTTCTCATTCAAAGAGTTTTCTTTATTTTCATGACTATGAAGGCATCAAAACTATGAATTAACACATGTGGAATTATATACATAACAAGCAAGTGTGAAACAACTGAAAATATGTCATATTCTAGGTTCTTCAAAGTAGCCACCTTTTGCTTTGATTACTGCTTTGCACACTCTCGGCATTCTCTTGATGAGCTTCAAGAGGTAGTCACCTGAAATGGTTTTCCAACAGTCTTGAAGGAGTTCCCAGAGATGCTTAGCACTTGTTGGCCCTTTTGCCTTCACTCTGCGGTCCAGCTCACCCCAAACCATCTCGATTGGGTTCAGGTCCGGTGACTGTGGAGGCCAGGTCATCTGGCGCAGCACCCCATCACTCTCCTTCATGGTCAAATAGCCCTTACTTTCAAAGTTTTCCTAATTTTTTGGCTGACTGACTGACCTTCATTTCTTAAAGTAATGATGGCCACTCATTTTTCTTTACTTAGCTGCTTTTTTCTTGCCATAATACAAATTCTAACAGTCTATTCAGTAGGACTATCAGCTGTGTATCCACCTGACTTCTCCTCAACGCAACTGATAGTCCCAACCCCATTTATAAGGCAAGAAATCCCACTTATTAAACCTGACAGGGCACACCTGTGAAGTGAAAACCATTTCAGGGGACTACCTCTTGAAGCTCATCAAGAGAATGCCAAGAGTGTGCAAAGCAGTAATCAAAGCAAAAGGTGGCTACTTTGAAGAACCTAGAATATGACATATATTTTCAGTTGTTTCACACTTGTTTGTTATGTATATAATTCCACATGTGTTAATTCATAGTTTTGATGCCTTCAGTGTGAATCTACAATTTTCATAGTCATGAAAATAAAGAAAACTCTTTGAATGAGAAGGTGTGTCCAAACTTTTGGTCTGTACTGTAGTTGTCATATAGCTTAGATAGATATAGCTGTCATATAGCTTAGATAGATATAGCTGTCATATAGCTTAGATAGATATAGCTGTCATATAGCTTAGATACATATAGCTGTCATATAGCTTAGATACATACTGTATAGCTGTCATATAGCTGTCATATAGCTTAGATTGATATAGCTGTCATATAGCTTAGATACATATAGTTGTCATATAGCTTAGATACATATAGCTGTCATATAGCTTAGATACATATTGCCAGGGCCGGCGCCACCAGTAAGGCGAACTAGGCAGTCGCCTAGGGCGCCACTTAGCAGGGGGCGCCCGCCGCGGTTTAAAAAAAAAAAAAAAAAAAAGCTGGTTATAACTAACATAACAGTGGCGGCCGGTGGCGCCCCTCATGCTGCGCCGCCAGAGCGGCTGAGCGCTCTAAAGAATCCCGGCGGCACATGTCAGACAGGCAGCGCACACAGACACAGGCAGCAGGCTGCTCACTGCGCAGCACTGAGCTGAGCCGGCGCCTGCTGACTCCTGACTGTGACTGAGCGCTGCTGCCTCAGTAAAGCCGTGGGGGCGGGGGGGGCGGTCTGACGTCCTGACTCTGAGTGACTATTCTAACTGCTGCTAGCTTATGCCGGCTTATTACCTGGCTTCAGGCTGCAGTGCAGAGGGTGGAGCGGAGGCGGAGCTCTGCTGACTTTGGAGCTAATGAGGGGTGGAGCGAAGGAGGAAGAAGAGAAGTGGCCCACCACCAGCAATTTGCCTCCCCCGACCCCCAGTGCGGCAGTGCAGTAGTGCAGTGCCTGTGCCTTCTCCTTCTGGGACAGAACTAGAAGTGGACACCTAGCCTCCTACCTGCCTGGATTGGAGTGCAGCCTGCAGGTGCAGCTGCTTTCTTCTTCCCCAGGACCCCAGCCAGGGCGACATTCCTGAATGGTGTACGTACCGTGTTTGTCTCCAGTCCCCAGAGCCCGACCAAGAGCCAGACTGCAGCCAGAGACCAGCTCATCTTATTGTCCTGGACTGGTAAGTAGTCAGTAGACAATGCAATATGTTTATTATTTACTGTATTTTTTGCCTTATAAGACGCACTTTTCCCCCCAAAAGTGGGGGGGAAATGGCCGTGCGTCTTATAAAGCGGATTGGGGATACTTCGCTGGCCGCTATGCTGCACAGCGCGGCCAGCGAAGTATCAGTGTGGAGGGAGGAGGCGGGGAAACTCATGGCGGGGCCCGGTGCAGTGACTCTACTCTAATACACCAGGCCCCGCAGCTGTTAAGTACATTCAATCCGAATGGGTCCGCAATTACTGTACTGTACTTACTGTACTAGTACCTTATGTATAGCATTAAGATGGCGCAGACCAGCAGCTCCCTCGGTCATTCGCCACCTGCCGCAGCTCCCTCCTCATGTGCCGCCTGCCCGTCTGCCTGTTCATTCATAAAGTGAGATAAGCAGGCCGGCGGCGCATAAGGAGGGAGCTGCGGCAGGCGGCGCATGACTGAGGGAGCTGCCAGTCTGCGCCGTCTTAATGCTATACATAAGGTACTACAGTAAGTACAGTACAGTAATTGTGGACCCATTCGGATTGAATGGACTTAACAGCTGCGGCGGGGCCCAGTGTATTAGAGTAGAATCACTGCATCGGGCCCCACCATGAGTGTCTCCGCATCCTCCCTCCACACTGATGCATCTGATGGGGGATCTGTAGATGACACTTATGGGGATCTGTGGATGACATAAGTGTCATCCACAGATCCCCTCCATAACAGTGAGTCATCCACAGATCCCCCCCATAACAGTGAGTCATCCACAGATCCCCCCCATAACAGTGAGTCATCCACAGATCCCCCCCATAACAGTGAGTCATCCACAGATCCCCCCCATAACAGTGCGTCATCCACAGATCCCCCCATAACAGTGCGTCATCCACAGATCCCCCCATAACAGTGCGTCATCCACAGATCCCCCATAACAGTGCGTCATCCACAGATCCCCCCATAACAGTGCGTCATCCACAGACCCTCCCCATAACAGTGCGTCATCCACAGATCCTCCCCATAACAGTGCGTCATCCACAGATCCCCTCCATAACAGTGCGTCATCCACAGATCCTCCCCATAACAGTGCGTCATCCACAGATCATCTGATAAGGGGGGGGGGGGGGGCGGCAATTTTTATCTTGCCTAGGGCGGAAAAAATCCTTGCACCGGCCCTGCATATTGCTGTCATATAGCTTAGATACATACAGGTGAAACTCGAAAAATTAGAAAATATCATGCAAAAGTCCATTTATTTCAGTAATGCAAATTAAAAGGAATTGCATTAATGCAGCGTAAAATTAGAATTTTGTGAAAAGGTTTAATATTCTAGGCTCAAAGTGTCACACTCTAGTCAGCTAATTAATCCATATCCCCTGAGCAAAGGGTACCTGAGATTGTGACTTTGGGGTTTCATAAGCTGTAAGCCATAATCATCAAAATTATAACAAATAAAGGCTTGAAATATCTCGCTTTGCATGTAATGAGTCTATCTGATATATTAGTTTTACCTTTTAAGTTGCATTACTGAAATAAATGAACTTTGCACGATATTGTAATTTTTCGAGTTTCACCTGTATAACTGTCATATAGCTTAGATACATATAGCTGTCATATAGCTTAGATACAAACGGCTGTCATATAGCTTAGATATATATAGCTGTCATATAGCTTATATGCGAAAAAGGCCAAGGCAGCACTCAAATATCCGTGAAAAAAAGGGTATTTTATTCACCCATGTGGTAACAGCAATGTTTCAGCTCACTCCATGGAGCCTTTGTCAAGCCATAATACATAGTGCAAAGTCAAGTGCTTATATAGCATACATAATTAGAAAAGTGATTACATGATTAAACATCAATATCTATAAAAACAGTGTTAAAAACGATGTACAGGAAGATGTGCATAATTATCTCACTAAAAACAGACAATAAGTCATAAAATGCTATGTGCCAATGCTGTGTCCATAAATTCATATGATTACAGTGCATAACATCATTACTCAATATCGCAAATCAGGTGTACATGATCGTGTTGATTAAAAACAAATAACACATGTAGCTTGAGACGGCAGGACCTGGTCGGCGTCCGAGATTGCGTAGTGCGCAGGTGTGAAATGCTTCTTATCCCGCGAGACTATCTATCACATAGAGGACACAGGTGCCCACATCCAAGATGGCGACCTCGCACTGAGCATCAACTGAGCATGCTCCTTCCCAAAGTAAGGTGGAAACAGTCCATCGATCACATGACGGATTCATATGACCGCCATTCATACCAGCGGACAATCCATATTATATCATTTCTTTAATAATTACTCAGAAGGTGGGAGTCAAACAATGCAAGTTGGGCTAGTGGCATCCCGCCATTATCACCCTTACAAACATACTCCTATACCACCATGTATCAATAATTGTATATCTAATGGTCCACTTGTCATAGGCAGTCACACTTAATCTAAGGGGGCACAACGTCTCCGCAAGGGTCACCCGTACGGAGGCAGTATGCCCAAATGGGATCCAGGGACGCAGCCGTCACCATGAAGCGACTCTGCATCCCGGTCCCCATCCTAAAATACCAGCCAACCACACACAGACTGTATATAACCCTAGGGATCCAATTCGCACAGATACACAACCTCCAACAAGTAGCAATCTGCACTGTGCCAAAGGTCCAAAAATGTAGGAAGGATTGTTGCAAGGTCAGATCTTGTCTGTGACGTCATATGTCTCAATGTGATTACATGCATACAGCGTTGTACACAAAAATAAAAAAAATTAAGAATTTTTTTGTCACATATCCATAACCGCCAGTATGGTCCTGCTGTCTTCCTCCTGTAGCTTCCAAGGAGGTAATTCATTGTTGAACAGGTTTGTATATCCTTCTATATAGAAAATAATAAATAAAACATGAATCAATTAATGGAATAAATCCAATGGTTGCACATGTATAAAAACCTATACGGGAGAGGAGAGCAGAGTTCATCAGAACCATGGAACAAAACTCAATATGGGTTGCCCTGATTCTGTAGTTTGCAAAAACACCCCATATGTGGTCCTAAACTACTGTTTGGCCAAACGGGAGGACATAGAAAGAGGGGAACGCCATATTGGTTTTGGAAGGCAGATTTTGCAGGACTGGTTTTGTTTATACCATGTCCCATTTCAAGCACCCCGTTGCACCCCTAGAATAGAAATTCCAAAAAAGTGACTCCATCTAAGAAAGTACACCCCTCAAGGTATTCCAAACTGGGTTTACAAACTTTATTAACCCTTTAGGTGTACCACAAGAGTTAATGGCAGATGGAGAAACAATTTTGGAATTTCTATTTTTTTGGAAAATTTTCAATTTTAACACTTACTTTATTACTAGAAAAAATGGGTTAACAGCCAAACAAAACTCAATATGGGTTGCCCTGATTCACCCCATATGTGGTCGTAAACTACTATTTGGCTAAATGGCAGGACATAGAAGGCGGGGAATGCCATATGGATTTTGGAAGGCAGATTTTGTTGGACTGGTTTATTTACACCATGTACCCTTTCAAGTCTGAATTCACCTGCAGTTTGCTGCGATCGCCAATACGGGGGGGGTCACATGACCCCCCCCCCTGGCATTGTGATAGGATGCCCGCTGAATGATTTCAGCGAGCATCCTGTTCCGTTTAACCCCTGCTGCGCCGCAATCGCGTTTTAAACCCACCGGTACGTCATGTGTCCTTAAGGACTCGGGAAACATGCTGTACCGGTACGTCATATGTCCGTAAGGGGTTAAAGTGTTTGGGCACAAGTAAATCCAGCCTCTGTTTTCTTATGGTATACCTATGTTGGTTTAGGCATGTTTTAACGTCCCAAGTTGTTTCACCAACATACCACAGGTTGCACGGACATGATAATAAATAAATCACATATGTAGAATCACACGTGAGATATTGTTATATTCTGATTGTTTTCCCAGAGGCTGGATTTACGAAAGAATCACCCCTAATCTTATAGGGGCAATTAACACAATTGCAACACGGATAACAGCCCTTACGTGTAGAGCCAAAATACGTGCTGCAATCGATTCTAGAGGACCCAACATCAGAGTTACGACTCCTGCGAAAGGAGCACAATGGGGGAACCCTGAACTCCTCTATACTGTCAAACCCACTGGCCAAAACCGACCAGTGTTTCCTGACAATGGATGAAACCTATTGATGCTAAAGTCAGTGACAAATGAAATCCTAGGCATCGCAGTCTTGGGCCTCCTTGGATCTCAATTCATCATTCTAGTTTTAGTTTTGCAGATACTATCGGAAATAAGACTCTTGGGGTATCCTCTAGTCTGGAATTTAGTAGCGATCTCTGTTAATCTAAGGTCCCTGACAGGGCCCTCATCAACTATCCTAGCTACCCGAACATTTGGCTGAGAGGAAGAGACTTGATCATCGGTCGTGGGTGATGACTTTCAAACCTTAAAAGGGTGTTTTTGTCATATAGCTTAGATACATACAGGGCCGGCGCTTCCATAGAGGCAAGGGGGGCAATTGCCCCCGGGCCCTTAAGGGCCCCCCCGCGCCGGCCCGCAACTAACTATAGGCAGGCAGGACAGTCAGTGTCACCCGGAGATGAGCGCTTCCATTGTGGAAGCGCTCATCTCCATAGTCATCTGTATCGCCGTCCTCAGGACAGCGATACAGATGGCAGTGAAGGCGCAGCAGGGCAGGGGAGGGAGAGGTGTGTCCCTTTCCCTTCCTCTGATAGGCTGCCGGCCTAGTGCCTGTAGCCTATCAGAGGCCAGAGCAGGCGGCGCGATGACGTCATCGCGCCGCCTGAGCCCTGAGCCGTACAGCGCGGGACACAGGCCGGAAGAGGCCTGCATCGCTGCCAAGGTCCAGGAGGTAAGTATAAGTGTTTTTTTTTTTTTGTGTGTACAATACTGGTGGCTACTGGCACATGATAGGGGGCTCAGGCTACTGGCACATGATCGGGGGGGCCTATGGCTACTGGTACATGAAAGGGGGGGCCCTATGGCTACTGGCACATGTTGATGGGGGGCTCAGGCTACTGGCACATGATTGGGGGGCCTATGGCTACTGGCACATGATAGGGGAGGCCCTATGGCTACTGGCACATGATAGGGGGGTCCTATGGCTACTGGCACATGTTGATGGGGGGCTAAGGGCTACTGGCACATGATCGGGGGGCTCTGGCTACTGGCACATGATATAGGGGGGCTCTGGCTACTGGCACATGATATAGGGGGGCTCTGGCTACTGGCACATGATATAGGGGGGTTCTGGCTACTGGCACATGATATAGGGGGTGGCTCTGGCTACTGGCACATGATGGGGGGGGCTCTTGTTACTGACACATGATGGTGGGGGGGCTCTTATTACTGGCACATTATTGGGGGACATCTATGGGGGAACTTATTACTGGCACATTATTGGGGGCACTTCTTACTGGCACATTATTGGTGGGCACTATACGGGCATCTACTGAAGCCACAAAGAACGGTTATTTTATATGGGGGCTCTGTATAGGGGCATTTTATACTGGGACACATTATGGTGGGTACTATGGGGAAGGTGGGAGAGGAGTACTATGGGGTCATCTACGGGGGCACTGAGAAGGGGTATTTTATACTTACAAATTATGGGGGACACTCTGAGGGCATCTACTGGGGCACTAAATATGGGGTATTTTATACTGGCACATTATGGGGGTACTATGGGGACATTAGCTCAACTGGGGGCATTACAAGGAGGTATTTTTTGCACTGTCACATTATAAGGAGAATTATTTCTACTGGGGGTGAGGCATTATGGTGGGCTTTATTACTCCCCCATGGTATGACCCCCTAGTAGCAGCACCAGCCTCTCCCTGCTCTGCTATCCCTCTGCCCATTCTCCAAATCCTTATTATGAAATCTTTCTCATTAGGATAAAACACAACATCAGCTCCGCCGAGCCTCCAGCCAAAGTGTTGAGGTGGCATTCGAGATCCCCAAGGGCCAAGTAACTGTAAGTTTTCATATGAAATATGTTTTTGTTATACACATATAGCATACACCGTGCCCCACAATATACAGTTTCTTCTGTAAAAGTCATCAAGTGTCATGGGGGGGGCCTTATTGTTTTTCGCCCCAGGGCCCCATTTCACCTAGAACCGGCCCTGGATACATATAACTGTCATATAGCTTAGGTTCATACAGTTGCAAGAAAAAGTATGTGAACCCTTTGGAATGATATGAATTTCTGCACAAATTGGTCATAAAATGTGATCTGATCTTCGTCTAAGTCACAACAATAGACAATCACAGTCTGCTTAAACTAATAACACACAAATAATTAAATGTTACCATGTTTTTATTGAACACACCATGTAAACATTCACAGTGCAGGTGGAAAAAGTATGTGAACCCTTGGATTTAATAACTGGTTGAACCTCCTTTGGCAGCAATAACTTCAACCAAACGTTTCCAGTAGTTGCAGATCAGACGTGCACAACGGTCAGGGGTAATTCTTGACCATTCCTCTTTACAGAACTGTTTCAGTTCAGCAATATTCTTGGGTTGTCTGGTGTGAATCGCTTTATTGAGGTCATGCCACAACATCTCAATCGGGTTGAGGTCAGGACTCTGACTGGGCCACTCCAGAAGGTATATTTTCTTCTGTTTAAGCCATTCTGTTGTTGATTTACTGTACAGTAATTGTGGACCCATTCGGATTGAATGGACTTAACAGCTGCGGCGGGGCCCAGTGTATTAGAGTAGAATCACTGCATCGGGCCCCACCATGAGTGTCTCCGCATCCTCCCTCCACACTGATGCATCTGATGGGGGATCTGTAGATGACACTTATGGGGATCTGTGGATGACATAAGTGTCATCCACAGATCCCCTCCATAACAGTGAGTCATCCACAGATCCCCCCCATAACAGTGAGTCATCCACAGATCCCCCCCATAACAGTGAGTCATCCACAGATCCCCCCCATAACAGTGAGTCATCCACAGATCCCCCCCATAACAGTGAGTCATCCACAGATCCCCCCCATAACAGTGCGTCATCCACAGATCCCCCCCATAACAGTGCGTCATCCACAGATCTCCCATAACAGTGCGTCATCCACAGATCCCCCCATAACAGTGCGTCATCCACAGACCCTCCCCATAACAGTGCGTCATCCACAGATCCTCCCCATAACAGTGCGTCATCCACAGATCCCCTCCATAACAGTGCGTCATCCACAGATCCTCCCCATAACAGTGCGTCATCCACAGATCATCTGATAAGGGGGGGGGGGGGGGGCGGCAATTTTTATCTTGCCTAGGGCGGAAAAAATCCTTGCACCGGCCCTGCATATTGCTGTCATATAGCTTAGATACATACAGGTGAAACTCGAAAAATTAGAAAATATCATGCAAAAGTCCATTTATTTCAGTAATGCAAATTAAAAGGAATTGCATTAATGCAGCGTAAAATTAGAATTTTGTGAAAAGGTTTAATATTCTAGGCTCAAAGTGTCACACTCTAGTCAGCTAATTAATCCATATCCCCTGAGCAAAGGGTACCTGAGATTGTGACTTTGGGGTTTCATAAGCTGTAAGCCATAATCATCAAAATTATAACAAATAAAGGCTTGAAATATCTCGCTTTGCATGTAATGAGTCTATCTGATATATTAGTTTTACCTTTTAAGTTGCATTACTGAAATAAATGAACTTTGCACGATATTGTAATTTTTCGAGTTTCACCTGTATAACTGTCATATAGCTTAGATACATATAGCTGTCATATAGCTTAGATACAAACGGCTGTCATATAGCTTAGATATATATAGCTGTCATATAGCTTATATGCGAAAAAGGCCAAGGCAGCACTCAAATATCCGTGAAAAAAAGGGTATTTTATTCACCCATGTGGTAACAGCAATGTTTCAGCTCACTCCATGGAGCCTTTGTCAAGCCATAATACATAGTGCAAAGTCAAGTGCTTATATAGCATACATAATTAGAAAAGTGATTACATGATTAAACATCAATATCTACAAAAACAGTGTTAAAAACGATGTACAGGAAGATGTGCATAATTATCTCACTAAAAACAGACAATAAGTCATAAAATGCTATGTGCCAATGCTGTGTCCATAAATTCATATGATTACAGTGCATAACATCATTACTCAATATCGCAAATCAGGTGTACATGATCGTGTTGATTAAAAACAAATAACACATGTAGCTTGAGACGGCAGGACCTGGTCGGCGTCCGAGATTGCGTAGTGCGCAGGTGTGAAATGCTTCTTATCCCGCGAGACTATCTATCACATAGAGGACACAGGTGCCCACATCCAAGATGGCGACCTCGCACTGAGCATCAACTGAGCATGCTCCTTCCCAAAGTAAGGTGGAAACAGTCCATCGATCACATGACGGAGTCATATGACCGCCATTCATACCAGCGGACAATCCATATTATATCATTTCTTTAATAATTACTCAGAAGGTGGGAGTCAAACAATGCAAGTTGGGCTAGTGGCATCCCGCCATTATCACCCTTACAAACATACTCCTATACCACCATGTATCAATAATTGTATATCTAATGGTCCACTTGTCATAGGCAGTCACACTTAATCTAAGGGGGCACAACGTCTCCGCAAGGGTCACCCGTACGGAGGCAGTATGCCCAAATGGGATCCAGGGACGCAGCCGTCACCATGAAGCGACTCTGCATCCCGGTCCCCATCCTAAAATACCAGCCAACCACACACAGACTGTATATAACCCTAGGGATCCAATTCGCACAGATACACAACCTCCAACAAGTAGCAATCTGCACTGTGCCAAAGGTCCAAAAATGTAGGAAGGATTGTTGCAAGGTCAGATCTTGTCTGTGACGTCATATGTCTCAATGTGATTACATGCATACAGCGTTGTACACAAAAATAAAAAAAATTAAGAATTTTTTTGTCACATATCCATAACCGCCAGTATGGTCCTGCTGTCTTCCTCCTGTAGCTTCCAAGGAGGTAATTCATTGTTGAACAGGTTTGTATATCCTTCTATATAGAAAATAATAAATAAAACATGAATCAATTAATGGAATAAATCCAATGGTTGCACATGTATAAAAACCTATACGGGAGAGGAGAGCAGAGTTCATCAGAACCATGGAACAAAACTCAATATGGGTTGCCCTGATTCTGTAGTTTGCAAAAACACCCCATATGTGGTCCTAAACTACTGTTTGGCCAAACGGGAGGACATAGAAAGAGGGGAACGCCATATTGGTTTTGGAAGGCAGATTTTGCAGGACTGGTTTTGTTTATACCATGTCCCATTTCAAGCACCCCGTTGCACCCCTAGAATAGAAATTCCAAAAAAGTGACTCCATCTAAGAAAGTACACCCCTCAAGGTATTCCAAACTGGGTTTACAAACTTTATTAACCCTTTAGGTGTACCACAAGAGTTAATGGCAGATGGAGAAACAATTTTGGAATTTCTATTTTTTTGGAAAATTTTCAATTTTAACACTTACTTTATTACTAGAAAAAATGGGTTAACAGCCAAACAAAACTCAATATGGGTTGCCCTGATTCACCCCATATGTGGTCGTAAACTACTATTTGGCTAAATGGCAGGACATAGAAGGCGGGGAATGCCATATGGATTTTGGAAGGCAGATTTTGTTGGACTGGTTTATTTACACCATGTACCCTTTCAAGTCTGAATTCACCTGCAGTTTGCTGCGATCGCCAATACGGGGGGGGGTCACATGACCCCCCCCCCTGGCATTGTGATAGGATGCCCGCTGAATGATTTCAGCGAGCATCCTGTTCCGTTTAACCCCTGCTGCGCCGCAATCGCGTTTTAAACCCACCGGTACGTCATGTGTCCTTAAGGACTCGGGAAACATGCTGTACCGGTACGTCATATGTCCGTAAGGGGTTAAAGTGTTTGGGCACAAGTAAATCCAGCCTCTGTTTTCTTATGGTATACCTATGTTGGTTTAGGCATGTTTTAACGTCCCAAGTTGTTTCACCAACATACCACAGGTTGCACGGACATGATAATAAATAAATCACATATGTAGAATCACACGTGAGATATTGTTATATTCTGATTGTTTTCCCAGAGGCTGGATTTACGAAAGAATCACCCCTAATCTTATAGGGGCAATTAACACAATTGCAACACGGATAACAGCCCTTACGTGTAGAGCCAAAATACGTGCTGCAATCGATTCTAGAGGACCCAACATCAGAGTTACGACTCCTGCGAAAGGAGCACAATGGGGGAACCCTGAACTCCTCTATACTGTCAAACCCACTGGCCAAAACCGACCAGTGTTTCCTGACAATGGATGAAACCTATTGATGCTAAAGTCAGTGACAAATGAAATCCTAGGCATCGCAGTCTTGGGCCTCCTTGGATCTCAATTCATCATTCTAGTTTTAGTTTTGCAGATACTATCGGAAATAAGACTCTTGGGGTATCCTCTAGTCTGGAATTTAGTAGCGATCTCTGTTAATCTAAGGTCCCTGACAGGGCCCTCATCAACTATCCTAGCTACCCGAACATTTGGCTGAGAGGAAGAGACTTGATCATCGGTCGTGGGTGATGACTTTCAAACCTTAAAAGGGTGTTTTTGTCATATAGCTTAGATACATACAGGGCCGGCGCTTCCATAGAGGCAAGGGGGGCAATTGCCCCCGGGCCCTTAAGGGCCCCCCCGCGCCGGCCCGCAACTAACTATAGGCAGGCAGGACAGTCAGTGTCACCCGGAGATGAGCGCTTCCATTGTGGAAGCGCTCATCTCCATAGTCATCTGTATCGCCGTCCTCAGGACAGCGATACAGATGGCAGTGAAGGCGCAGCAGGGCAGGGGAGGGAGAGGTGTGTCCCTTTCCCTTCCTCTGATAGGCTACAGGCACTAGGCCGGCAGCCTATCAGAGGCCAGAGCAGGCGGCGCGATGACGTCATCGCGCCGCCTGAGCCCTGAGCCGTACAGCGCGGGACACAGGCCGGAAGAGGCCTGCATCGCTGCCAAGGTCCAGGAGGTAAGTATAAGTGTTTTTTTTTTTTTTGTGTGTACAATACTGGTGGCTACTGGCACATGATAGGGGGCTCAGGCTACTGGCACATGATCGGGGGGGCCTATGGCTACTGGTACATGAAAGGGGGGGCCCTATGGCTACTGGCACTTGATAGGGGGGGCCCTATGGCTACTGGCACATGTTGATGGGGGGCTCAGGCTACTGGCACATGATTGGGGGGCCTATGGCTACTGGCACATGATAGGGGAGGCCCTATGGCTACTGGCACATGATAGGGGGGTCCTATGGCTACTGGCACATGTTGATGGGGGGCTAAGGGCTACTGGCACATGATCGGGGGGCTCTGGCTACTGGCACATGATATAGGGGGGCTCTGGCTACTGGCACATGATATAGGGGGGCTCTGGCTACTGGCACATGATATAGGGGGGTTCTGGCTACTGGCACATGATATAGGGGGTGGCTCTGGCTACTGGCACATGATGGGGGGGGCTCTTGTTACTGACACATGATGGTGGGGGGGCTCTTATTACTGGCACATTATTGGGGGACATCTATGGGGGAACTTATTACTGGCACATTATTGGGGGCACTTCTTACTGGCACATTATTGGTGGGCACTATACGGGCATCTACTGAAGCCACAAAGAACGGTTATTTTATATGGGGGCTCTGTATAGGGGCATTTTATACTGGGACACATTATGGTGGGTACTATGGGGAAGGTGGGAGAGGAGTACTATGGGGTCATCTACGGGGGCACTGAGAAGGGGTATTTTATACTTACAAATTATGGGGGACACTCTGAGGGCATCTACTGGGGCACTAAATATGGGGTATTTTATACTGGCACATTATGGGGGTACTATGGGGACATTAGCTCAACTGGGGGCATTACAAGGAGGTATTTTTTGCACTGTCACATTATAAGGAGAATTATTTCTACTGGGGGTGAGGCATTATGGTGGGCTTTATTACTCCCCCATGGTATGACCCCCTAGTAGCAGCACCAGCCTCTCCCTGCTCTGCTATCCCTCTGCCCATTCTCCAAATCCTTATTATGAAATCTTTCTCATTAGGATAAAACACAACATCAGCTCCGCCGAGCCTCCAGCCAAAGTGTTGAGGTGGCATTCGAGATCCCCAAGGGCCAAGTAACTGTAAGTTTTCATATGAAATATGTTTTTGTTATACACATATAGCATACACCGTGCCCCACAATATACAGTTTCTTCTGTAAAAGTCATCAAGTGTCATGGGGGGGGCCTTATTGTTTTTCGCCCCAGGGCCCCATTTCACCTAGAACCGGCCCTGGATACATATAACTGTCATATAGCTTAGGTTCATACAGTTGCAAGAAAAAGTATGTGAACCCTTTGGAATGATATGAATTTCTGCACAAATTGGTCATAAAATGTGATCTGATCTTCGTCTAAGTCACAACAATAGACAATCACAGTCTGCTTAAACTAATAACACACAAATAATTAAATGTTACCATGTTTTTATTGAACACACCATGTAAACATTCACAGTGCAGGTGGAAAAAGTATGTGAACCCTTGGATTTAATAACTGGTTGAACCTCCTTTGGCAGCAATAACTTCAACCAAACGTTTCCAGTAGTTGCAGATCAGACGTGCACAACGGTCAGGGGTAATTCTTGACCATTCCTCTTTACAGAACTGTTTCAGTTCAGCAATATTCTTGGGTTGTCTGGTGTGAATCGCTTTATTGAGGTCATGCCACAACATCTCAATCGGGTTGAGGTCAGGACTCTGACTGGGCCACTCCAGAAGGTATATTTTCTTCTGTTTAAGCCATTCTGTTGTTGATTTACTGTACTTCTATGCTTTGGGTCGTTGTACTGTTGCAACACTCATCTTCTGTTGACCTTCAGCTGGTGGACAGATGGCCTTAAGTTCTCCTGCAAAATGTCTTGATAAACTTGGGAATTCATTTTTCCTTCGATGATAGCAATCTGTCCAGGCCCTGACGCAGCAAAGCAGCCCCAAACCATGATGCCCCCACCACCATACTTCACAGTTGGGATGAGGTTTTGATGTTGGTGTGAAGTGCCTCTTTTTCTCCACACATAGTGTTGTGTGTTTCTTCCAAACAACTCAACTTTGGTTTCATCTGTCCACAGAATATTTTGCCAGTACTGCTGTGGAACATCCAGGTGCTCTTGTGCAAACTGTAAATGTGCAGCAATGTTTTTTTTTGGACAGCAGTGGCTTCCTCTATGGTATCCTCCCATGAATTCTTGTTTAGTGTTTTACGTATCGTAGATTCACTAACAGGGATGTTAGCATATGCCAGAGACTTTTGTAAGTCTTTAGCTGACACTCTAGGATTCTTCTTCACCTAATTGAGCAGTCTGCGCTGTGCTCTTGCAGTCATCTTTACAGGATGGCCACTCCTAGGGAGAGTAGCAGCAGTGCTGAACTTTCTTCATTTATAGACAATTTTTCTGGACTGATAAACATCAAGGCTTTTGGAGATACTTTTATAACCCTTTCCAGCTTTATGCAAGTCAACAATTCTTAATCGTAGGTCTTCTGAGAGCTCTTTTGCTGGTGTGTGCTTTTTATAGGGCAGGGCAGCTGTAACCAACGCCTCCAATCTCATCTCATTGATTGGAGTCCAGTTGGCTGACACCTCACTCTAATTAGCTCTTGGAGATGTCATTACTAGTCTAGGGGTTCACATACCCACCTGCACTGTGAATGTTTACATGGTGTGTTCAATAAAAACATGGTAACATTTAATTCTTTGTGTGTGATTAGTTTAAGAAGATTGTGATTGTCTATTGTTGTGACTTAGATGAAGATCAGATCACATTTTATGACCAATTTGTGCAGAAATCCATATCATTCCAAAGGGTTCACATACTTTTTCTTGCAACTGTATATGTATGTGGGAATATATATAGTGATCTATATCTCTGTATACATATATAGCTATATACTTCATCAATTTATGTATATATAAAGATATAGCTTAGTAAATATTTATATATACACTGCGTGCAGAATTATTAGGCAAATGAGTATTTTGACCACATCATCCTCTTTATGCATGTTGTCTTACTCCAAGCTGTATAGGCTCGAAAGCCTACTACCAATTAAGCATATTAGGTGATGTGCATCTCTGTAATGAGAAGGGGTGTGGTATAATGACATCAACACCCTATATCAGGTGTGCATAATTATTAGGCAACTTCCTTTCCTTTGGCAAAATGGGTCAAAAGAAGGACTTGACAGGCTCAGAAAAGTCAAAAATAGTGAGATATCTTGCAGAGGGATGCAGTACTCTTAAAATTGCAAAGCTTCTGAAGCGTGATCATCGAACAATCAAGCGTTTCATTCAAAATAGTCAACAGGGTCGCAAGAAGCGTGTGGAAAAACCAAGGCGCAAAATAACTGCCCATGAACTGAGAAAAGTCAAGCGTGCAGCTGCCAAGATGCCACTTGCCACCAGTTTGGCCATATTTCAGAGCTGCAACATCACTGGAGTGCCCAAAAGCACAAGGTGTGCAATACTCAGAGACATGGCCAAGGTAAGAAAGGCTGAAAGACGACCACCACTGAACAAGACACAGAAGCTGAAACGTCAAGACTGGGCCAAGAAATATCTCAAGACTGATTTTTCTAAGGTTTTATGCACTGATGAAATGAGAGTGAGTCTTGATGGGCCAGATGGATGGGCCCGTGGCTGGATTGGTAAAGGGCAGAGAGCTCCAGTCCGACTCAGACGCCAGCAAGGTGGAGGTGGAGTACTGGTTTGGGCTGGTATCATCAAAGATGAGCTTGTGGGGCCTTTTCGGGTTGAGGATGGAGTCAAGCTCAACTCCCAGTCCTAATGCCAGTTTCTGGAAGACACCTTCTTCAAGCAGTGGTACAGGAAGAAGCCTGCATCCTTCAAGAAAAACATGATTTTCATGCAGGACAATGCTCCATCACACGCGTCCAAGTACTCCACAGCGTGGCTGGCAAGAAAGGGTATAAAAGAAGAAAATCTAATGACATGGCCTCCTTGTTCACCTGATCTGAACCCCATTGAGAACCTGTGGTCCATCATCAAATGTGAGATTTACAAGGAGGGAAAACAGTACACCTCTCTGAACAGTGTCTGGGAGGCTGTGGTTGCTGCTGCACGCAATGTTGATGGTGAACAGATCAAAACACTGACAGAATCCATGGATGTCAGGCTTTTGAGTGTCCTTGCAAAGAAAGGTGGCTATATTGGTCACTGATTTGTTTTTGTTTTTGAATGTCAGAAATGTATATTTGTGAATGTTGAGATGTTATATTGGTTTCACTGGTAAAAATAAATAATTGAAATGGGTATATATTTGTTTTTTGTTAAGTTGCCTAATAATTATGCACAGTAATAGTCACCTGCACACACAGATATCCCCCTAAAATAGCTAAAACTAAAAACAAACTAAAAACTACTTCCAAAAATATTCAGCTTTGATATTAATGAGTTTTTTTGGGTTCATTGAGAACATGGTTGTTGTTCAATAATAAAATTAATCCTCAAAAATACAACTTGCCTAATAATTCTGCACTCCCTGTATACAGTATATATACACACACACACACTATATATATGTATATGGTGATATATATTTACCGACCGATATCTACATATCTATATGTCACGGCTGAGGATGGGGAAAACCCTCAGCCGTGCGATGCCAGAAGATGTTTGGTCGCTGCTCGGCCAGGACCACAGGATCAGGGAGCAGGTCACCTCCTATCGCGTCCCTAATACTGACCCTGACTCCTAGCTGTATGAGCCGACCCTGATGGTAGGAGGGCTCATACTCTGGAACGTTGGGGTCCCTACTTGACCTCAGGGTGTCCCTGAACTAGGAGCAGGGTAAGACGACCTGTTCCTCCTAGGCACGGACGAACAGGAGTCTCACTGGCCAAGCTGCAAGGAGATGGGGAACATAAACAGACATATGGATATGACAGGTAAACCAAGCAGTTCCACACTAACCTGCCACAGCCTTGCTGACTGGAACCCGTGCTCAAATACTCTGTCCACACAAACACAATGAGACAGACCACACATCAAAACACACAGGTAACCAGGACATCCATAGCTGCAATAAATATCAAGAGCATAAAAACATCAACTTAACATCAGACATTCATTTTATGACCGCAAGGGTGGCCCTTACTGGAAAGACGGTATATGAACCAGGAGGATGACTCCAGCAAACCGCATGGCTGAAGTACCCCTCAGCAACTGCCTTCCAGCAGGAAGCTAAATAGCCCAAGCGGCCACACCCACACCCACACTAGGAAAGGGGGTAACCCTTCCATCACCAAACAAGGTAAGTGTCACTTAAAGGGGAATTGTACAATAAACAATTACACTGCAGCTGTTACCGCAGGCAATGACATGCGTGGCAACCATGTCCTGGGAGTCAGCCCGAAGGTCGAGACACTGCCACAACATGTACACAATACCACACGTTGCCACGGCAGCCACAAGTGAAGGGAAGTGTCAAAGTGCACACCTACATAAACCTCGTGCACACCAGACATAGAAAGTGAACACTAAAACCACACAGTACCAGAGACAACCGCATGCCGTGACAGCGAGCTCCTAGCAACCGCTCAGGCCGCTCCACTGCCATTAACTTAATGTTGCCAACAGCAACCACACGTGAGGCAAGATACAGAGCCCACACCTGTGGTTGACAACATGAAACAAACCGCTGACAACAGCATGCGAACCAAAGAGTCGTGACCACAACCATGGTCTCATGCACACAACTGTTTTTCAGGTCCGCATCCGAGCCGCAGTTTTTGCGGCTCGGGTGTGGACCCATTCACTTCAATGAATCCACAAAAGATGCGGACAGCACTCCGTGTGCTGTCCGCATCTGTTGCTCCGTTCCGAGGCCCCGCAAAAAAAAAATAGCATGTCCTATTCTTGTCCGTTTTTTGCGGACAAGAATAGGCATGTCTACAATGGGCCGCCCGTTCCGTTCCGCAAATTGCGGAAGGCACACCGGCGACTTCCGTTTTTTGCGGATCCGCGGTTTGCGGACCGCAAAAAACGGCACGGTCGTGTGCATGAGGCTTAGAGAGAGAGAGTATCTGCAATGTGACAGGAAATTCTGTCTGTGTGAGCTAGGAGATGATCATGTGACTTTTTTTAATGCAAAGTTAGCTTGTGTGGTGCAGGGGGCGGGGAAGGGCAGATTAGTCACGCCCACAAATATTCATGAGGCAGAGCTCAGGCATTGTTGTTACACGCCCCCACAGCATGTACTTCAGCATGTAAACACAGCAATAACAGAACCATGCAAAGGTGTAAGTGTAGTTTCTCTCTTAAGAAATCAAGCTTAACTAATGTATATGTAATCCTGATGAGTTTTATAAGGTTTTTTTTTTTTCCCATAACTTGGATAACCCCTTTAAGACTGATTTAAGATTGAAAGATTCCCTTCACAATTTCTTCTTTATGTAAGGGAAAGTGGGAAAATGTTCAGTCAGCTAGCCAATGAAGGTATGTGGCACTAGCTATAAGGGGGCAGAGAGGCCATCTGTAGCTGAGTACCATAGAGCAGTTGCAGCTGAGTAGAAGGACTGGAAAGAGCTGCCTAGCCTGAGTATCCTGAAAGCAGTTAGGGCCTATCAGAGACTAGGCCATAACAAAAACCTGGACAGCTGTGTTATGCCCAAGGTGGGTCAAGTAAATGTTTTCACCAGTGCCGCTATAACCGCAAAGTCAGTTGCCTCATTGTAAGTCTGTAACCACAAAGCCTATTGTCTGACTGTACCCCACATGAGTCAAGTAAGTTCCACCTTGGTTATTTCTGTGTCCGACTGTTTTTCTTCCACATTCTTAGAGTGGGGAACCAGACATACCATTCAAGGGCTGAAAGTATATTGAGTAAAGACTAACCACCTTATATGCTAATCACTGTACCAGGCTGCTACCTGAAGGGGTTGTACCAAGTTTATAAGTTATCCCCTATCTATGGGCATAGGGGATAACTAGCTGATTGATGGGGGGTCCTGTTCCCTTCTGATGGAACGACACCTTGTTGCTCCATTCATTCTCTATGATAGTGCCGGAGATTGCCGAGTACAGAGATCAGCTATCTCCAGTGCTCTCATAGAGAATGAATGAAGAGGCAGTGTGCATGCTCCATCTATGACTCCACCAGAAAGGGGGAACAGTACCCCCAATCTCTGGATCGGTAGGGATCCCAATTTTGGACCGCCCGACATCATCTAGTTATCCCCTACCCTGTGGATAGGGGATAATTTATAAACTTGCTATCATCCCTTTAAATCTGGATATGCATTAAATGAAATAAATGAAAAAAATGCAAGTTCTTGTACAAACATAGAGAAGATAACAGAGAATAACAGAAAATGAGAAGCGAGAGAAATGTTTCTTTATTGACCCACATTCTTCTGTTATGGGAAGGGTAGATGAAGGCTGTTGCTGGCTGCTGTTGTCTCTCTGGGACTATAATGTCTAACATGATAGATAAAATAGGGGAGTGGTTTTTACATACTTTATTCTCTGCTCCTCCCCAGTAAAGCTAAATACACAGACATGACCACCACAAATGTGAGAATGTTCCCTTTTCCTGTGTGCACTGCCAGTCTGGTGATGCCGCCCGCAAGCACTCATCACATATGTAGCTGTTGCTACTTTGCACTTGCAAACTTTACATTTGACAATAATTAGGCAGGAAATGTCTGGTTATTATAACTACAAAGATGATGTTTTGTCACCATTTGTGGTCTGTTTTTAATTATGTTTCTCTTAGCTGGGACATATGTAACAAGACAAAATAACTTAGTAACTAATTATCTACCATATATTTGGACATACTAGAGTATAATTATTGAAAGGGTGTGCTTACATACTATAGAGACAGAACATAAAGATGCTGTGGGGACATGGAGAGAAGGGGCCCAGACAAGGTTGGCTGCATTCCTTGTTTTAATGGGTGGCAAGAACCTGGGAAGGAAAGCGCTTTTCCATAGGCCCAAAACCAAGGGTGAGGGAAATAAACTTAAAAAGGTTTTCCAAGATTTTAATACTGATGACCTGTTCTCTGGATAGGTCATCAGTATCTGTTTGGTGGGGGTCCGACACCTGGGCTGCGGTCTTCACGCAGCTTACCAAGCACAGCGCTGTACATTGCTTGGTATCGCGCTAAGCCCCATCCACTTCTATGGAGATTAGCTGCACCTAGGCCGGGTGTCGGACCCTCACAGATCACATACTGATGACCTATCCAGAGGATAGGTCATCACAATTGAAATCTTAGAAAAGCCTTTTTAAGAGGTTGTGCAGCTTTTACATATTCACAACCTATCAAAAGGGTAGGTCATCTATATAAGTTCAGTACCCCCATCTACCAGATGGTTGCAGAGGCCAGATCACAGTGGACAAAGCCGGAAGCAGAAGTCTCTTTCCATTGTGTAGTGACCCATGCCAGCATACTGCAGTTCAGCTCACATTCACTTGATATTGATAGTGATATTGATGACCTATCTTGAGGATGGGTCATCTATATCTCAAAGGTGAACAACCTCTTCGATGGAGATGGCCTTGCGGTTCGCCCGGCGGTCGTTTTGCGGCGAACTTTGCGTGTTCGCGATTCGCCGAACATGCGAACATATGGAGAAATTTGCGCCCGCCATATTCTTTTACATTATGAAGAACTTTGACCCATGTCACCTCCATCAGGTGGTACAGGACAGCCAATTGAGACATTTCAGCACATGGACATACCCCCTACCTTATAAATAATCCTGATCTGGCCGCCATTTTACATTCAGTGTTTTGCCAGTGAAGGGAGAGGTTGCTGTGTGGAGCAGGGACAGGCTGTTAGGGACACCAAACGCTACCTAATAGGGCCACAAAAGTCATTTTAACCCCTTAAGGACCGGGCTCATTTTCACCTTAAGGACCAGGCCATTTTTTGGAAATCTGATCAGTGTCACTTTAAGTGCTAATAACTTTAAAACGCTTTGACTTATCCAGGCCATTCTGAGATTGTTTTTTCGTCACATATTGTACTTCATGACACTGGTAAAATGAAGTCAAAAAAATTATTTTTTTTGCACAAAAAAATACCTAATTTACCAAAAATTTGGAAAAATTAGCAAATTTCAAAGTTTCAGTTTCTCTACTTCTGTAATACATAGTAATACCCCAAAAAATTGTGATGACTTTACATTCCCCATATGTCTACTTCATGCTTGAATTATTTTGGGAATGATATTTTATTTTTTGGGGATGTTATAAGGCTTAGAAGTTTAGAAGCATATCTTGAAATTTTTCCGAAATTTACAAAAACTCAATTTTTAGGGACCAGTTCAGGTCTGAAGTCACTTTGCGAGGCTTACATAATAGAAACCACCAAAAAATGACCCCATCTAAGAAACTACACCCCTCAAGGTATTCAAAACTGATTTTGCATACATTGTTAACCCTTTAGGTGTTGCACAAGAGTTATTGGCAAATGGGGAGGAAATTTGAGAATTTTATTTTTTTGTCTAATTTTTCATTTTAACCCATTTTTTCCACTAACAAAGCAAGGGTTAACAGCCAAACAAGACTGTATCTTTATTGCCCTGACTCTGCCATTTACAGAAACACCTAATATGTGGCCGTAAACTACTGTACGGCCACACAGCGGGGCGTAGAGTGAAAGGTGCGCCGTTTGGTTTTTGTAAGGCTGATTTTTATGGACTGGTTTATTTACACCATGTCCCATTTGAAGCCCCCTGATGCACCCATAGAGTAGAAACTCCCTAAAAGTGACCCCATCTAAGAAACTACACCCCTCAAGGTATTCAAAACTGATTTTACATACGTCGTTAACCCTTTAGGTGTTGCACAAGAGTTATTGGCAAATGGAGATGAAATTTGAGAATTTCATTTTTTTGCCTAATTTTCAATTTTAACCCATTTTTTCCACTAACAAAGCAAGGTTTAACAGCCAAACAAGACTGTATCTTTATTGCCCTGACTCTGCTGTTCACAGAAACACCCCATATGTGGCCGTAAACTACTGTATGGCCACACAGCGGGGCGTAGAGTGAAAGGTGCGCCGTTTGGTTTTTGGAGGGCTAATTTTGCTGGACTGTTTTTTTGACACCATGTCCCATTTGAAGCCCCCCTGATGCACCCCTAGAGTAGAAACTCCATAAAAGTGACCCCATCTAAGAAACTAATTTTACAAACTTTGTTAACCCTTTAGGTGTTGCACAAGATTTAATGGAAAATAGAGACACAATTTCCAAATTTCACATTTTTGGCAGATTTTCCATTTTAATATTTTTTTTCCATTACAAAGCAAGGGTTAACAGCCAAACAAAACTCAGTATTTATGGCCCTGATTCTGTAGTTTACAGAAACACCCCATATGTGGTCGTAAACCGCTGTACGGGCACACGGCAGGGCGCAGAAGGAAAGGAATGCCATATGGTATTTGGAAGGCAGGTTTTGCTGGACTGTTTTTTTTTTACACCATGTCCCATTTGAAGCCCCCCTGATGCACCCCTAGAGTAGAAACTCCAAAAAAGTGACCCCATTTTAGAAATGGCAGGATAGGGTGGCAGTTTTGTTGGTACTAGTTTAGGGTACATATGATTTTTGGTTGATCTATATTACACTTTTTGTGCGGCAAGGTAACAAGAAATAGCTTTTTTGGCACGTTTTTTTTTTGTTATTTACAACTTTCATCTGACAGGTTAGATCATGTGGTAATTTTATAGAGCAGGTTGTCACGGACGCGGCGATACCTAATATGTATACAATTTTTTTTATTTATGTAAGTTTTATACAATAACTTCATTTTTAAAACCAAAAAAATGTTTTAGTGTCTCCATAGTCTAAGAGCCATAGTTTTTTCAGTTTTTGGGCGATTATCTTGAGTAGGGTCTCATTTTTTGCGGGATGAGATGACGGTTTGATTGGCACTATTTTGGGGTGCATATGACATTTTGATCGCTTGCTATTACACTTTTTGTGACGTAAGATGGCAAAAAATTGCTTTTTTTACACCGTTTTTTTTTTTTTTTACGGTGGTCACCTGAGGGGTTAGGTCATGTGATATTTTTATAGAGCCGGTCAATACGGACGCGGTGATACCTAATATGTATACTTTATTTTTATGGCGTTCACCATTCGGGGAAAGTAACATAACCGTTTTATAGATCAGGTCGTTACGGACGCGGCGATACCTAATATGTGTAGTTTATTTTATTTTTTTAATTTTTATTCAGTGATAAATGTTTTTTTTTTTTATCTTAACTTTTTTCACTTTTTTTTGACCCAGACCCACTTGGTTCTGGAAGATCCAGTGGGTCTGATGTCTGTATAATACAGTACAGTACAATATATATTGTACTGCACTGTATTTTACTTACACTGAACAGATCTATGCTTTTAGCATAGATCTGTTCAGCACCATGGACAGCAGGACGCCTGAGCAGGCGTCCTGTTGCCATGGGAACCTTCCCCGTCTGCCACAACTTCGCAGACGGGGAAGGGTAAGCATGGGGCTGAGGGGGGCTGTCGGGGAGCTCTCTCCCTCTCCATCGGGGGGCTGCAAAGGCACAGCAGCCCCCCGATGGAGAGGGAGGGAGCTCCCTGACCGATGACAGTTAACTTTTTCCATACAGCGGTCCGTACGGACCGCGGTATGGAAAGGGTTAAACGGCTGACATCTGCACAGATGTCAGCCGTTTATACCAGGGTGCCAGCAATGTGCTGGCACCCTGGTATACCCACTAGAAGCCAACGATCATTCAAGGGGAGGCGGGCGGGGCCTCCCACAACGCCCCCACCGCCTGCGACACCTCCTCCACCTCCTCCTCATCCTCGTCCTCCTCGTCCTCCAGTAGTGGGCCCTGTCAGGCCACATTTGTACCTGGCCTCTGCTGTTGCAAAAAACCTCCCTCTGAGTCACTTCTAAGAGACTGGCCTGAAAGTGCTAAAATGACCCCTCTTCCTCCACCACCCGCCGGCATCAAATCGTGCAGGGGTGCAGGGGGGGGGTGAAAAATATTGATTTCAGGCACTCTAAAGTTTCTGATCCCCGCGGTCAGGGACTGCGGGGATCAGAAATTGCAAAAAGCGCAGCAAACCGCAGGTCTGAATTGACCTGCGGTTTGCTGCGATCGCCGACACGGGGGGGTCACATGACCCCCCCTGGCGTTGTGACAGGATGCCGGCTGAATGATTTCAGCCGGCATCCCGTTCAGATTAACCCCTGGGGCGCCGGAATGCCTATTTAAAGTTAGGACGTACCGGTACGTCCTTGGTCTTTAAGGACTCGGGAAATAGGGCGTACCGGTACGTCCTATGTCGTTAAGGGGTTAAGGACTAGTATAGGTGTGCTATCGATATGTGTGATACACAGAGGGGTGCGATATACTTATAATATACTTTTAAAATGAGTCAAAAACACATAGATCTATATAGTGATCACCTGGAAGTCAAGGGACTAGGGGTTAGAGGCTTACTAGGGCCATTTTTATATAAGGTTCCGAACGGGGCCGCTCTTATCAGGGCGGGTGGTCTGTGGTTAGGCTATCAGGGCCAGAATAGCACCCCCCTGTAGAGCAATTTCAGGGACAGTTCTTTGCCCACCTTGTTCTTCAATACCACATCATCATCTAGCCCAGGGATAGATGTTTTTTGCTTTCCCTCTGGGATTCATCGATGTGCACTGGAACCCCCCGGATTGTGGTAGGACATATGGTTTCTGATTTGGTGCCGCCGAGCACCTGATTTAGTGCCGCCGATCACTTGTTATTGCCTATCACATCTATGCCCTGTACACTTGAATGGAGCTTAGCCCCGCCCACGTTAGTTGATGCTAGTCGTGACGTCACTGGGCCAGCGGTAAACAATGAGAAGGCCGCGGTGCTGCTGGAGCGCCGCTGCCTTCTCAAACAGCTGAACGTCGGGGGTCCTGGGTGTCGGACCCCCGTCGATCAGATGCTGATGATCTATCCAGAGGATAGATCATCAGTTAAAACAAAGTGCAGAACCCCTTTAACTTTAATAATTTAATTTATTTTCATTTTGAGGGATATCTTTTCCATTCACACGTCCGCAAAATGGGTCCGCATCTGTTACGCAATTTTGTGGAACGGGTGCAGACCAATTCATGTTCAATGGGGCCGGGATGTGCTGTCCGCATCTGCATTTGCGGATCCGCACTTCCGCATCTGTGCTTCCGTTTCCACAAAAAAATAGAACATGTCCTATTCTTGTCCGCAATTGCAGACAAGATTAGGCATTTTCTATTATAGTGCCGGCGATGTGCGGTCCACAAATTGCGGAATGCACATTGCCGGTGTCCATGTTTTGCGGATGCGCAAAACACTTACAGACGTGTGAATAGACCCTCATAGTAACATTATTAAAAGTTATGTTTTATCTTTATGTACACTGCTCAAAAAAATAAAGGGAACACTTAAACCACACAATGTAACCAGTGGCGGATTACAATAGGGACGTTCGGGTCGGCAGCCCCGGGCCCAGCACCGCTGGGGGGCCCAACGCTGACCCAAATGCCCACATACTGCGGCGGGGCACGGGAGCGCATAGCTCCCTGTCCCGTCCGCGATCACCGCCATAGGCTTCAGGCCTTGTAGGCCTGAGGCCTATGCGGTAGAGAAATCCCGGCGCAGGCGTGCGTGATGACGTCATCGCACGCCTGTGCCGGGACGCAGCCCTGTGACGCGCCTGACTCATCCCGCCTTCCTCTGCGAGCAAGCGCCTGGCCCTGGACATAGGTGAGTATTTATCTTTTCATTTTTTTGTTCATTTTTTATTTTTTTATTTCATGTGCCTACTTTGGGGGGGCACACAGGAGGACATATTAGGGAAGATAAATCGAGTACATGGGGGGGCTGTATGGGGCCAAATAATTATGAGAGGGACTACTATGTGGGGGCTAATTGCTATGTGGGGGCAGTGTGGGGGCAGTGTGGGGGCAAATTGCTATGTGAGGGCAGTGTGGGGGCAAATTGCTATGTGAGGGCAGTGTGGGGGCAAATTGCTATGTGGGGGCAGTGTGGGGGCAAATTGCTATGTGGGGGCAGTGTGGGGGCAAATTATTATGAGAGGGACTACTATGTGGGGGCAAATTGCTATGTGGGGCAGTGTGGGGGCAAATTGCTATGTGAGGGCAGTGTGGGGGCAAATTGCTATGTAGGGGCAGTGTGGCGTCAAATTATTATGAGAGGGACTACTATGTGGGGGAAAATTGCTATGTGGGGGCGGTGTGGGGGCAAATTGCTATGTGAGGGCAGTGTGGGGGCAAATTGCTATGTGGGGGCAGTGTGGGGGCAAATTATTATGAGAGGGACTACTATGCGGGGGCAAATTGCTATGTGGGTGCAGTGTGGGGGAAACTATTGTGTGTGGGGAAATTGCTATGTGGGGACAAATTACTATGTGGGGGCAAATTACTATGTGGGGGCAGTGTGGTGGAAATTACTATGTGGGGGAAGTGTGGTGAAAATTACTATGTGGGGGCAGTGTGGGGGCAAATTACTATGTGGGGGCAGTGTGGTGGAAATTACTATGTGGGGGAAGTGTGGTGGAAATTACTATGTGGGGGCAGTGTAGGGCAAATTACTGTGTGGGGGCAAACTACTATATGGGGCAGTTTGGGGGAAATTACTGTGTGGGGGCAAATTACTATGGGGGGATTACTATGTGGGGCAGTGTGGTGGAAATTACTATATGGGGGTGTTGCTATTGGGGAGGCACTGTAGGGGCAATTCTATTATTTCTGGGGACACTATACAGGGATTATTACCTGGAGCACAATAGAGGGTGTTATTATTACTGGGGGCACTCTATGGGACATTATAGCTGCTGTGGACACTATAGGAACATTTGGGGTAATTTATCAAACTGGTGTAACGCAGAACTGGCTTAGTTGCCCATAGCAGCCAATCAGATTCCACCTTTCATATTTGACAGCTCTTTTGGAAATCCAGTTCTACTTTACACCAGTTTGATAAATTACCCCAATTATGTCTATTAAGGTCACTATTTTTTCAGCAGTATAGTTCCTGGGGCATTGGGAAGCACAACGGGCACAGTATTGGGGGTGGCAGGATGACGCTGTGGGAACACCAGGATGAGGAGGTTGATAGAAAAATGGAGAAATCTAACGTGTCTGTGTTACAAACTGTAGAGACGAGATGCGGCTGAAAGAATTTTCCATGGTGGTCTGGGTCAAATGGAGGAGAAGAGGAAAGAGAAGGTCTACATGACAGGAGATGTCACTGGATGTAAGAGGTATGTGGTGCTGTATTCTCCTCCATGTCTTTTTTATTACAATTATATGTATTTTAAATTTGGTGACCAAATTTTTCAGTTTAGGACCCAATTTGAGGTATTTTTTTTTAGTCTGAAGATGTCATATGGCCTAAGAAGAGACTGTGGCGCCCATGAAGCACCGCAGCCTCATCATACAAAAATAAATAAAATAAAATAAAATAGAAAGTGGGGGCCCAAGTTGGGTAGACAGCCCCTGGGCCTATCATGCACTTAATCCGCCCCTGAATGTAACTCCAAGTCAATCACACTTCTGTGAAATCAAACTGTCCACTTAGGAAGCAACACTGAGTGACAATAAATTTCACATGCTGTTGTGCAAATGGAATAGACAACAGGTGGAAATTATAGGCAATTAGCAAGACACCCCCAATAAAGGTGTGGTTCTGCAGGTGGTGACCACAGACCACTTTGCAGTTCCTATGCTTCCTGGCTGATGTTTTGGTCACTTTTGAATGCTGGCGGTGCTTTCACTCTAGTGGTAGCATAAGACGGAGTCTACAACCCACACAAGTGGCTCAGGTAGTGCAGCTTATCCAGGATGGCACATCAATGCGAGCTGTGGCAAGAAGGTTTGCTGTGTCTGTCAGCGTAGTGTCCAGAGCATGGAGGCGCTACCAGGAGACAGGCCAGTACATCAGGAGACGTGGAGGAGGCCGTAGGAGGGCAACAACCCAGCAGCAGGACCGCTACCTCCGCCTTTGTGCAAGGAGGAACAGGAGGAGCACTGCCAGAGCCCTGCAAAATGACCTCCAGCAGGCCACAAATGTGCATGTGTCTGCTCAAACGGTCAGAAACAGACTCCATGAGGGTGATATGAGGGCCCAACGTCCACAGGTGGGGGTTGTGCTTACAGCCCAACACCGTGCAGGACGTTTGGCATTTGCCAGAGAACACCAAGATTGGCAAATTCGCCACTGGCGCCCTGTGCTCTTCACAGATGAAAGCAGGTTCACACTGAGCACATGTGACAGACGTGACAGAGTCTGGAGACGCCGTGGAGAACGTTCTGCTGCCTGCAACATCCTCCAGCATGACCGGTTTGGCATTGGGTCAGTAATGGTGTGGGGTGGCATTTCTCTGGAGGGCCGCACAGCCCTCCATGTGCTGGCCAGAGGTAGCCTGACTGCCATTAGGTACCGAGATGAGATCCTCAGACCCCTTGTGAGACCATATGCTGGTGCGGTTGGCCCTGGGTTCCTCCTAATGCAAGAGAATGCTAGACCTCATGTGGCTGGAGTGTGTCAGCAGTTCCTGCAATACGAAGGCATTGATGCTATGGACTGGCCCGCCCGTTCCCCAGACCTGAATCCAATTGAGCACATCTGGGACATCATGTCTCGCTCTGTCCACCAACGTCACGTTGCACCACAGACTGTCCAGGAGTTGGCAGATGCTTTAGTCCAGGTCTGGGAGGAGATCCCTCAGGAGACCGTCCGCCACCTCATCAGGAGCATGCACAGGCGTTGTAGGGAGGTCATACAGGCACGTGGAGGCCACACACACTACTGAGCCTCATTTTGACTTGTTTTAAGGACATTACATCAAAGTTGGATCAGCCTGTAGTGTGTTTTTCCACTTTAATTTTGAGTGTGACTCCAAATCCAGACCTCCATGGGTTAAAAAATTTGATTTCCATTTTTTTATTTTTTTTATTTTTGTGTGATTTTGTTGTCAGCACATTCAACTATGTAAAGAACAAAGTATTTCAGAAGAATATTTAATTAATTCAGATCTAGGATGTGTTATTTTTGTGTTCCCTTTATTTTTTTGAGCAGTGTATATTCTAATGGATTGCCTTCCTTGTACAATGTTATAATATACTGTACTTTCTATGTTAGAAAGTATATTATAGTGCATTTGTATCGTGCGGCAGTTGTGTGCGGTTCTGCTGCGATACTGCAGGTATATAGAGGGACAAGCGTTATTGGAACAAATAATTTCTACTGGTGTGATATACCAGTCACCCCCCAAAAAAACTGATTGAAGCGGGGTGTTATATACCAATATACTTTCTTTATAGTGCATGTGGGTACTGTATAGTGCATTTGCGCATGCGCGAAAAATATATTGCCGATATTTCGCATTGAAAAAAATAATAAATGGAGATTGCAAATTTGAATAATACATCTGGTATGTCACTGTCCATGTTGTGGGACTATTTGTGCACTTCTAGTAATTATTTCTTGGCTGCAAATATGAGCTGAAGGTTTTTCAGGTTCGCCTGCTATTAAAATGAATGGGACCCGCTGTGAACTCGCGGTTCGCGAACATTTGATCGCGTTCGCGAACCATCCCGGCAGATGTTCGTCCATCACTACTCTTCGATATAAAAGAGATAGGGGGAAAACAATTGCCCAACCTTCATTCCCCACTATGGTTGTGGATATGTTAGCGTTTACCAGCACTGAAAAGGGGTCCCTTTTTAATCTTTTCTATGGGACCCATTACCTCTGTGCCACCCTGTGCTCCTGATAAAGTAACCTATGAAGTTCTTCTACTTATGACTTATGGTCTCTTACATTCTTCCTTTATGTTCTAGTTATGATTAATGGGGAACTCTGTTTATAAAACACCACATGGAAGATATAATAAATAATGATGTAGTGATGATATATTGATATAGAATTTATTATATAGTGCGTCGTTCAGCACTCCGCATCTGTGCACTAATAAATCTATACATTTTGTAATGAACCATGAAAACCGAGTATCATGGTATCTCATCACATCATAACATAGCCTTGAACATGATAGTACTGAAACTACAATATTATTAATAAACCGTGTTTTACAGGGGTTGTTGACAGGCAAAATGAGCATTTATAAGAAGCCGTAAACAGGGCAGGGATCAGCGAACGCTTGTTTGTCAGCTGATCTGATCATTTGTGCAAGCATAAAAATGCTCACTAGCGAGCAGCAAATCTCTGTGTTGAAACAGGGGATGTGGTGCTGTTATAATGTACTGTGTAGGGTGGACAAACGATCGTAGTAAAGATCCATACAGTATTCATCAGCAGGTGAGAAGGCTCTTTAGGGTGCCTTCAGAATTTTCCACAACAAAATCCGCAACATAAAAGAAATCCCTTATGTTAGCCTAGGACCGTGATGGCTAAACCTCCGGAACTCCAGCTGTGGTAAAACTACAACTCCCAAGATGCACACTTGCTTGGCTGTTCTCAGAACTCCACAGACACGAATGGAGCATGCTGGGAGTCGTAGTTTCACCATAGCTAGAGTGACGGAGGTTAGCCATCTCTGGCCTAGGGGGATTAAGGCCTCTTTCACACGGGAGCTCCGGATGCGAGTAGGCACGCAATTGCAGTCAGTTTTGACTGTGATTGCGTTCTGATGTTCACTTTTTTCCACACGAGTGCAATGCGTTTTGCACGCACATGAGAAAAAACTGAATGTGGTACCCAGACCCGAACCCGGGCTTCTTCACTGAAGTTCGGGTTTGGGTTAGGCGTTCTATTAATTTTATTATTTTCCCTTATGACATGGTTATAAAGGAAAATAATAGCATTCTTAATACAGAATGCTTACTAAAATGTGGCTTGAGGGGTTAAAAAAAAAAAAAATTAATTAACTCACCTCATCCACTTGATCGCGCAGTTGGCATGTCTTCTTTCTTATTCTTTCAGGACCTGCAAAAAGACCTTTGATGACGTAATCGCGATCACCATGTGGTGAGTGCTGTGGCGTCAGCGCAGGTCCTGCTAAATGAAGATAGAAGATCCTTCTATCTTCATTCAGCAGGACCTGCGCTGACATCACCGTGAGCGCGATTACGTCATCAAAGGTCCTTTTGCACACATACCTGTTGTCCGCGGCAACCGCACCTGAGGCAAACTACATCAAGCCTCAAGCTGCGGTTGAAACAACAACCCAAACCGCGGGCAACTGTATGCGGCTCCCAAGGAGTCACGGCCAAAACCGCGGCCGTGACAGCGAGTAGGTATACAATTGCAGTCAGTTTTGACTGCGATTGCGTTCCAATGTTCAGTTTTTATCGCGCGGGTCCACTGTGTTTTGCACGCGCGTGATAAAAAACTGACTGTGGTACCCAGACCCGAACCCGGACTTCTTCACTGAAGTTCGGGTTTGGGTTAGGTGTTCTGTAGATTTTATTATTTTCCCTTATAACATGGTTATAAGGGAAAATAATAGCATTCTTATTACAGAATGCTTACTAAAATGTGGCTTTAGGGGTTAAAAAATAAAAAAAAATTTACTCACCTCATCCTGTTGTTCGCGCAGCCGGCATGTCTTCTTTCTTCTTCTTTCAGGACCTGCCAAAGGAGCTTTGATGATGAAATCTTCTATCTTCATTCAGCAGGACCTGCGCTGACGTCACCGCGCTCACCACGTGGTGAGCGCAATTACGTCATTAAAGGTCCTTTGGCAGGTCCTGAAAGAAGAAGAAAGAAGACGATGCCGGCTGCGCGAACAACAGGATGAGGTGAGTTAATTTTCTTTTGTATTTCTTAACCCCTAAAGCCACATTTTAGTAAGTATTCTGTATTAAGAATGCTATTTTTTCCCTTATAACCATGTTATAAGAGAAAATAATACAGTAAATTGACTTTTATCAATTTACTTACATCATCTCCTAGCAACCATGTGTGAAAATCGCACCGCATCCGCACTTGCTTGCGGATGCTTGCGATTTTCACGCAGACCCATTCATTTCTATGGGGCCTGCGTTGCATGAAAAACACAGAATATAGAACATGCTGCGATTTTCACGCAATGCACAAGTGATGCGTGAAAATCTGAACAGCCCCATTGAAGTGAATGGGTCCGGATTCAGTGCGGGTGCAATGCGTTCACCCTACGCATTGCACCCGCACGGAATTCTCGCCCGTGTGAAAGGGGCCTAATAATTCTCACTGTTGGATCTTATGTTATTCAAAAACCTTTTAAAATTAATCAATTCGCAAAAACAGAATCATCAACCTGTTTGACATAGAAAAACTCACTTATATTTGGTATGTTAATGCATTAAGTACATATCGTCCCTCTGTGCACTGCTACATTGAACATATAGCCTGGAGAACATGTTTCGTTATTTTCTTTTCTTTAATAAAAAATAAAATAAATAAATTTTTTTTGAAAATGAGACTTTTCAGCTATGAAACCCACCCACTGACCGATGAAACCCACCCACTGACATTTTCTGTATACCTTTAGAAAGTGATTATGTGTTATCTGTTTCAGCCTGTAAAACCTCTTTTACAGATGTTTCGTGTTTACTCAAGCACTGCTCCCTCATCTAGATAAACAATGAAAGTAGCATTGTATTTAACAATGTGAAAAGTGCCGAAGGTGAACTGAAGCTACTGTCTCATGGGTATTGACTTGCTTTGAGCAACTACTGTAAGACAGTTCGTCTTTATCCTTCCAGACATGGAAGTAACAAGAGCAATGTTGGCATTGTTGAACAACAAAAGGTTTCAGAATGTAATAAAAATGTATAAAATACATCGCAGCATATAGTTCTACCAGCCAGGAAATAAGAATGCATACTAGGTGTATTTTCTAAATATGATAACATAAAATACACCATAACATACCTAAAGAATTATTAGGAACACCTGTTCTATTTCTCATTAAAATGCAATTATCTAGTCAACCAATCACATGGCAGTTGCTTCAATGCATTTAGGGGGTTGGTCCTGTACAAGACAATCTCCTGAACTCCAAACTGAATGTCAGAATGGGAAAGAAAGGCGATTTAAGCAATTTTGAGCGTGGCATGGTTGTTGGTGCCAGACGGGCGGGTCTGAGTATTTCACAATCTGCTCAATTACTGGGATTTTCACGCACAACCATTTCTAGGGTTTACAAAGAATGGTGTGAAAAGGGAAAAACATCCAGTATGCGGCAGTCCTGTGGGCAAAAATGCCTTGTGGATGCTAGAGGTCAGAGGAGAATGGGCCGACTGATTCAAGCTGATAGAAGAGCAACGTTGACTGAAATATCCACTCGTTACAACCGAGGTATGCAGCAAAGCATTTGTGAAGCCACAACACGCACAACCTTGAGGCGGATGGGCTACAACAGCAGAAGACCCCACCGGGTACCACTCATCTCCACTACAAATAGGAAAAAGAGGCTACAATTTGCACGAGCTCACCAAAATTGGACTGTTGAAGACTGGAAAAATGTTGCCTGGTCTGATGAGTCTCGATTTCTGTTGAGACATTCAAATGGTAGAGTCCGAATTTGGCGTAAACAGAATGACCACCATGTACCCATCCTCTGATGGCTACTTCCAGCAGGATAATGCACCATGTCACAAAGCTCAAATCATTTCAAATTGGTTTCTTGAACATGACAATAAGTTCACTGTACTAAAATGGCTCCCACAGTCACCAGATCTCAACCCAATAGAGCACCTTTGGGATGTGGTGGAACGGGAGCTTCGTGCCCTGGATGTGCATCCCTCAAATCTCCATCAACTGCAAGATGCTATCCTATCAATATGGGCCAACATTTCTAAAGAATGCTATCAGCACCTTGTTGAATCAATGCCACGTAGAATTAAGGCAGTTCTGAAGGCAAAAGGGGGTCCAACACGTATTAGTATGGTGTTCCTAATAATTCTTTAGGTGAGTGTATATTTAAATGCACAATAAAAAATTAAAGGGGTTTTCTTGAACTCATATATTGATGGCCTATCCTTAGGACAATGCTTCGTGCATAAGGCATATTATGCACGGAGCATCACATTAAACCCCCCTTTTGCATAGTAACCAGAGAGTGCGTTGTTTCATTACTCAGACTTTGGTTTGGTTTTTACCCTTATACCACGGCACCTCCCCCAATAGGAGTGCATATTACTGCTTCCTTAGGACAAGTCATTGACACCTGATTGGTGGGGGTTAGAGTTGAGCGGACACCTGGATGTTCGGGTTCGACGAGTTCGGATGAACTTGAAAAAAAAGTTAGGGTTCGGGGTCAAGTTTGGGTCCCAAGCCCGAACTTTTTTTTCAAGTTCATCCGAACTCGTCGAACCCCATTAAAGTCAATGGGGACCCAAACTTCTGGCCACTAAAATACCTCTAAAATAGTCCTGGAAAGGGCTAGAGGGCTGCAAAAGGCATCAAAATGTGCTTAAGAGCATGACAACTGTTCTGCAAACAAATGTGGATAGGGAAATGACTTAAAATAACATAAAATAGAGAAAAATTAAAAATAACAATCTGGATCTAGGAGTAGGAGGTTGAGGAGGCGGTGGATGGGTGGATGTGGCGGTGTAGGTTGACGTGGCGGTGTAGGTGGAAGCGGCGGTGAAGGAGGAATAGGTAGCCAACACTGATTTGTGTTATTTTTTATTTTTAAATTGGGGTATCCCCCAAAATATTGGGACATATAACAAAATAAAACAAAGAATAAGTGCACTTGAGTATAAGAATGGATGGTTGAGGCTGGTATAAATGTCTATTCTGCACAAGGTACGGACAAGTCCTGTGGGATCCATGCCTGGTTCATTTTAATAAACGTAAGCTTGTCCACATTGGCTGTGGCCTGTGATAATGCTCTCTGCCGTGCTAAACACACATTCACACTATACACTGGCTGCAGGGCAGGTCAGCACCTCCAAGGCTGACAAAGCTTTTCCACATTTTGGCCATGCTAACCCTGCTTTCTCAGGTGCTGGCGGTGCCCCAGCTGCGTTGGCGACCTCTTCCTCCTCCTATGCCTTTGCCTTGTGTTTCCACTGTGCCCCCGCTGTCAGGTGGGAATGCCATCAGCAGCGTGCGCTTGTAGTCGCGCATCTTCCGATCAGTAACAGATGTTTTCACTAAATTTAGTTCTCTGTCAGCAATGCAGAGCAGGGGTTCATTCACGGCAAAAGCGGGATCTTGTCACCCAGCAATAGGACAGAGGATTTTGAGTGATTTAGGCCCCTGTCACCCAGGCACAGCAGGGGTTCATTCACGGCAAAAGGGGGTTCATGTCACCCAGCAATAGAACAGACGATTTTGAGAGATTTAGGCCCCTGTCACTCAGTCACAGCAGGGGTTCATTCACGGCAAAAGGGGGTTCATGTCACCCAGCAATAGAACAGACGATTTTGAGAGATTTAGGCCCCTGTCACCCAGGCACAGCAGGGGTTCATTCACGGCAAAACAGGGTTCATGTCACCCAGCAATAGAACAGACGATTTTGAGAGATTTTGGCCCCTGTCACCCAGGCACAGCAGGGGTTCATTAACTGCAAAAGGGGGTTCATGTCACCCAGCAATAGAACAGAGGATTTTGAGAGATTTAGGCCCCAGTCACCCAGGCACAGCAGGGGTTTGTATACGCCAAAAATGGTAAAATGTCACCCCACAATTGAAAATACTATTTTTTTCAATTTAGGGCACTAAAATTGGCGCTTTTTTGCATTAAAATGGCTCTAAAATAGTCCTTGAAAAGGCTAGAGGGATGTAAAAGGCAGTAAAATGTGCTTAAGAGCATGGCAACTGCTCTGCAAACAAATGTGGATAGGGAAATAACTTAAAATAAAATAAAATAGCTAAAAATTACAAATTATTAACCTGCAACTCAGAGAAGGAGGTGGATATGGAGTCGGAGGTTGAGGAGGTGGTGAATGTGGTGTTGTAGGTGGAGGCAGCAATAGAGGAGGAGGAGGCAGCCAACAATGTTTTTTTTTTTTTTATTGGGGTAGGGAGCCCCCAAAAAAAAGAAAAAAAAAAAAGAAAACAAAGAATCATTGCACTTGACTTGAGAACAAGAATGTATGTTTGATGGTGGTATAAATGTCTATTCTGCACAAGGTACAGACAAGTCTTGTGGGATCCAAGCCTGGTTCATTTTAATGAACGTGAGCTTGTCCACGTTGGCTGTGGACAGGCAGCTGCGCTTGTCTGTGATGACGCCCCCTGCCGTGCTAAACACACGTTCAGATAATACACTGGTTGCAGGGCAGGCCAGCACCTCCAAGGCGTAAAGGGCAAGCTCAGGCCATGTGCCCAATTTGGAGACCCAGAAGTTGAAGGGGGCAGACCCGTCATTCAGTACGTGTAGGCGTGTGCACACATACTGCTCCACCATGTTGGTGAAATGCTGCCTCCTGCTAAGACGTTCCATATCAGCTGGTGGTGCTGGTTGTTGTTGCTTGATGACAAAGCTTTTCCACATTTCGGCCATGCTAACCCTCCCTTCTGAGGTGCTGGCGGTGCCCCAGCTGCGTTGGCGACCTCTTCCTTGTCCTCTGCCTTCACCTTGTGCTTCCACTGTGCCCCCGCTGTCAAGTGGGAATGCCACCAGCAGCGCGTCTACCAGCGTGCGCTTGTACTCGCGCATCTTACGATCACGCTCCAGTGACGGAATTAAGGACGGTACGTTGTCCTTGTAACAGGGATCCAGAAGCGTGGCCACCCAGTAATCAGCACAAGTTAGAATGTGGGCAACTCGGCGGTCGTTGCGGAGACACTGCTGCATGTAATCGCTCATTTGTGCCAGGCTGCCTAGAGGCAACGAAAAGCTATCCTCTGTGGGAGGTGTATCGTCTGTGTTCTCTGTATCCCCCCATCCATGCACCAGTGATGGTCATGAGCTGGTCTGGGTGCCACCCTGCTGTGAACATGGTTCCTCCTCCTGCATCTCCTCCTCCTCATCCTCCACCTCCTCATCCTCCAGAACTGTGCCCTGGCTGGTCAATTGTGTACCTTGGGTTTGTGGGTGCAGGAACCCACCCTCGGAGCAACTTGGGAATGACAGGCCGGAAACCCTACGAAATGATCCCTCTTCCTCCTCCTCCTCCTGTACCACATCCTCTTCCATCATCGCCATGAGTGTTTTTTCAAGGAGGCATAGAAGTGGGATAGTAACGCTGAGAACGGCATTATCGGTATTGGCCATGTTGGTGGAGTACTTGAAACAGCGCAACAAGGAGCACAGGTCTCGCATGGAGGCCCAGTCATTGGTGGTGAAGGGGTGCTGTTCCGCCGAGCGACTCACCCTTGCGTGCTGCAGTTGAAACTCCACTATCTCCTGCTGCTGCTCGCACAGGCTTGCCAGCCTGTGCAAGGTGGAGTTCCACCTTGTGGGCACATCGCATATGAGGCGGTGAGCTGGAAGCCCGAAGTTACGCTGCAGCGCTGACAGGCGAGCAGCAGCAGGGTGAGAACGCCGAAAGCGCACACAGATGGCCCGCACTTTATTCAGCAGCTCTGACATATCAGGGTAGGTTTTAAGGAATCTCTGCACCACCAAATTCAGCACATGCGCCAGGCAAGGGATGTGCGTCAAACCGGCTAGTCCCAGAGCTGCTACGAGATTTCACCCACTATCGCACACCACCAGGCCGGGCTTGAGGCTGACTGGCACAAACCACTCATCGGTCTGTTGTTCAAGGCCCGTCCACAGCTCCTGCGCGGTGTGGGGTTTGTGCCCCAAACAGATAAGTTTTAAAACTGCCTGCTGTCGTTTACCCATGGCTGTGCTGAAGTTGGTGGTGAAGGTGTTACGCTGACCGGATGATGAGCTGGTAGAGGATGAGGAAGCAGAGTAGGAGGAGGAAGCAACAGGAGGCAAACTGAAGCGCCCTGCAATCCTCGGTGGTGGAAGGACATGCGCCAAACTGCTATCCGCCTCAGGCCCAGCCGCCACTGCATTTACCCAGTGTGCTGTTATGGAGATATAACGGCCCTGACCGTGCTTACTGGTCCACGTATCCGTAGTCAGGTGCACCTTGCCACAGATGGCGTTGCGCAGTGCACACCTGATTTTGTCCCCTACTTGGTTGTGAAGGGAAGGGATGGCTCGCCTTGAAAAGTAGTGGCGGCTGGGCACGACATACTGTGGGACAGCCACCGCCATAAGGCCTTTAAAACTATCCGTCTCCACCAGACAGAATGACAGCATTTCAAAGGTAAGTAATTTAGAATGCTGGCATTCAGGGCATGGGATCGCGGGTGGGTAGGGGGGTACTTCCTCTTCCTCTCCAGCATTTGGGATATGGAGAGCTGAACGCTTCCGTGTGACATTGTGGAGATGCTTGGTGTTGGTGTTGCTGGCAGATCCTCTGTTTGTGGGGTGCCATGTGGCACTGTCACTCCAGAGGTGGATAAAGAGGCCGCGACTGCAGCAGAAGAGGAAGCAGGAGAAGCCAGAGACCTTTCTTGGTTTTTGAGGTGTCTACTTCACTGCAGCTCATGCTTTGCACTTAAATGCCTGGTCATGCAGGTTATGCTCAGGTTGAGAACGTTTATGCCTCGCTTCAGGCTCTGATTGCACAGCGTGCAAACCACTCGTGTCTTGTCATCAGCACATTGTCTGAAGAACTGCCACGCCAGGGAACTCCTTGGAGCTGGCTTTGGTGTGCTTGGTCCCTTTCTGTGGTGGGCAGTAGCAGGCGTACTGCCTAGAGGACGGCCGCTCCGCTTTTGCACCCTGCTCCCTCTTCTGCTGTGCTGGTGGCTCTGTGCGACCACCGCCTCTTCCTCCGAACTACATCGGTCACTCGCATGACCTTGATTCCATGTGGGGTCGAGGACCTCATCGTCCTCCACATCATCTTCCACCCAGTCTTCACCCCTGACTTCCTTGTCGGTCTGCACACTTTCGAAAGCCCCAGCAGTTGGCACCTGTGTTTCATCATCATCCGAGACGTGCTGCGATGGTCATCCCATGTACTCATCTTGAAAAATAAGTGGTTGGGCATCGGTGCACTCAATCTCTTCCACTTCTGGGGCAGGGCTAGGTGGATGGCCCTGGGAAACTCTGCTAGCAGAATCATCAAAAAGCAGAAGAGACTGGGCTCAGACTGCTTGGCTGATTTGCAAGGGGGTGAGGTGAAAGACTGATGGACATCGGCTGCAGGTGCCAACTGTGGTCTTTCAGCATGAGACTGGGTGGGAGACAATGTGAAGGAACTGGATCCACTGTCAGCAACCCAATCTACTATCGCCTGTACTTGTTCAGGCCTCACCATTCGTAGAGCAGCATTAGGCCCGACCAAATATCACTGCAGGTTTTGTCGCCTACTCGCACCTGAGGAAGGCGTTTCACTTGTGCGTGTAGCTGGCACAGATCGACCACGTCCTCTCCCTGCAACAGGAGCTCCACCAGCAGCACCACGACCTGGGCCACGTCTCCTCATATTTTTTGAATTTAGGATCTTGCCCTAAATGGGTGTTTAATTAATAGTAAAAAAGAACGACAGTATGTAAAGGGTGTATCTCACACGGCCTGAACCAGACTAGGCCTCAATTAAAAATTTCTTTGCACAAAAAGGCTGTATTTCAAATGGCTGTATTTCAAATGCCTAATTCAAACCCCTGTATGTAGGGGGGTATCTCGCACGGTCTGAACCTCTGTAGGCCTGAAGTAAATATATCTTTGCACAAAAAGGCTGTATTTCAAATGGCTGTATTTCAAATGCCTAATTCAAACTCCTGTATGTATAGTGGGAATCACAAACGCCCTGAATCAGTGTAGGCCTGAAGTAAATATATCTATGCACAAAAAGGCTGTAATTCAAATGCCTAATTCAAACCCCTGTATGTAGGGGGGGTATCTCACACGGTCTGAACCTGTGTAGGCCTGAAGTCAATATATCTTTGCACAAAAAGGCTGTATTTCAAATGCCTAATTCAAACCCCTGTATGTAGGGGGGTATCTCACACCGTCTGAACCAGTGTAGGCCTGAAGTAAACATATCTTTGCACAAAATGGCTGTATTTTCAAATGGCTGTATTTCAAATGCCTAATTCAAACCCCTGTATGTAGAGGTGGTATCTCACAGGGCCTTAACCTCTGTAGGCCTGAATTCAATATTGGTGCACCAAATGGCGGTATTTTAAATCTCTGAATGTAACCCAAATGTATTAAGGGTGTATCTCACAATGACATCTGCATCAAAGGCTGACAACTAAATTTTTGGAGCCCAAACGACTGTTTGTTTAACAACTGAATTTGACAGCATTATATAAGCCTGTAATTTCACATGTGCTGATGCTGCAAGGCCTGAAAATAGTGTTTTTTGTCAAATAAGTGTGTTTTTTAAACCCCAGAAAATCATGGGTGTATTTCTAGCTTAAATTGCACACTGACTAATACAGATGTTGTAGATTGCCCCAAAAATCTTTTTTTGCTAACAGAATATGAATGCTGTATATATTAAACTTGAATTTAACACTTGCAGATCTGGCAAATACTGTTGTTTTTTTTTTTTTTTAAGTGTGTTTTTCAAACCTCTGAAAATGATGGGTGTATTTCTACCTTAAATTGCACACTGACTAATCCAGATGTTTTAGTTTGCCCCCAAAAAATGGTGATTTGCATTGTCCCAAAAGCTCAGATGCAGTGCTGGTGCACTGAGCATGCATAAAATGGCCGCCGCCGCCGCCACCCACCTAACTAACAGAATTATAAAAGTTTGTATTTTTGGTCAATGAGCTCAGGGCAGGGTAAAACGATAGTGCCCTGCACCCACACAACAATTTGTCTGTAGATCGCTGAGTTAGATTCTCTCCTACTGTATGCTCTCCCTGAAATCACAAGTCCAGCAGCATCCTCTCCCTACACTTGTAACAGCAGAGTGACGTGCAGCGCTACGTGACCCAAGATTATATAGAGCCTGGGTCACATGCTGCTCTGGCCAATCACAGCCATGCCATTAGTAGGCATGGCTGTGATGGCCTCTTGGGGCAAGTAGTATAACGCTTGTTGATTGGCTGCTGTGCAGCCTTTCAAAAAGCGCCAAGAAAGCGGCGAACACCGAACCCGAACTTTTACAAAAATGTTCGGGTTCGGGTCTGGGGTCCAAAAATCCTAAAGTTCGGTACGAACCCGAACTTTACAGTTTGGGTTCGCTCAACCCTAGTGGGGGTACGACACCCGGGACCTCAGTTGATCAGCTGTTTAAAGAGGCTATGCACTCCGGTGAGCGTTGTGGCCTCTTCCTAGGCCAGTGACGTCACGTTCGTTGGTCACATGACCTAGTTGCACCTCAGTCCAATTCAAGTGAATAAACCTGGACTGCAATAACAAGCACAACCGCTATACAATGTACAGCGCTGTGCTTGGTTGGACCTTGATGTCAGTTCTGCCTCCAACAGTCCACAGCAGGCTTTAGGGGGCCTGTTTCCTCGCCCCATGGGTCTCAGCTCTCCAACCTGGCACCAAGCCTCAGATCCTAACAAAGAGATCCTGCTGCTAAGCCCAGCTGCCTATTTAAGGACAGCCAGATGCGGCCAAAAACCCGGACCGGCAATTAAAATCCAGTCCGGTATTTAACCCCACCTGACTGGAAATCAGCCCAGCAGCACACGCTGGGAGGAAAATACCTGTTTTCCCAGACCATTCCACTCACTGTGTCACAAATGGTATATAAAGATAATATTTAATTATACATGCAAAGAATATTATTGATGTTTTTAGTTATCGACAGTTCTCCCATTGGTCATAGTTAAGCCTGCGGCTCAACTGGTTCAAGACTCAGAAGTAAACAATCTGGAAAAAAAAAAGTATTTATATACATAGGGGTGTCCTCAAACACCATTAGAATGCTAAAGACCTATCCCTAGCTTTATGGGAGGGGGGAAGTTTTAGTTTAAAAAAATGTACATCACAGTGGGAAGGGGGGCACTCTCCCTCCTTCTCCACTGCCACCAAAATCATGTGGAGCGGGGTGAGGTATAGTACCTCATATAATAGTACCACTTAGGCCTCATGCACACGACCGTATGTATTTTGCGGTCAGCAAAAAACGGATCCGCAAAAAACACAGATGGCGTCCGTGTGCATTCCGTATTTTGCAGAATGGAACAACTGGCCCCTAATAGAACAGTACTATCCTTGTCCGTAATACGGACAATAATAGGACGTGTTCTATTTTTTTGCGGAACGGAAATACGGACATACGGAAACGGAATGCACATGGAGTAGCTTCTATTTGTTTTGCGGACTTATTGAAATGAATGGTTCTTTTTCTGGCAAAGTCAAGCAGCCAGACATGTAAAATCAGAAAACCACAATGAACATATCTCATTCATACCTCTGCAAAGTACAGTTTTGGTATCGAGAATCTTGTTACTGTACTTGGCATTGGAACTGAAGTCCAAATTCTGGTATTGTTACAACCCTAGTTCACACGGTAGATTTATTGCAAAGATTTCTTGATAAGTCATCAATATCAGATTGGTTGGGGTCTGACTTCCAGCACCCTAGCCAATCAGCGATTTGAAGAGGCTATGGCACCTTGGCAAGCACTGCATCCTCTTCAATGTTTACCTGCTCACTGTCTACATTGTAGAGGCAGTGCAAGGTAATTACCGATTTTGGACCATTTACTTGAATGCAAGAAGTTATTATTACTAGAGATGAGCAAATTTCTTAAAAATTTGATTCGGCAGGTCCGCCCAATTTTTTCGGAATTTTTTTTGTTAGATCCGAATTTATTCATGGCGAATCGCATTAAAAAACGGCTACTTCCTGGCTGCAGAGAGCCTTTATAGTGGTGTAGAACACTGTGCCTTGCAGTAACACACATAGGGAGTCTGCTGTGGTAGTGAAACAATACTGTGAGTCCGTATGACATGTAGATGACAGGCGTCGCTCTTAGAATCACTGCACACTACAGAACCTGTTCTATTAAACGCAAGTAGAGCCCCCCTGACAGAGTAAAGAGGGTGTCAGCAGTAAGTTTTTGTTGATGTCACTGATTATTTTGCCCTTCCTCTGATCTGTCAGAACAATAACCCCCAAAAAACGGATCCTGTCTGTGGAGCATCTGCCTTCACTCAGTCAGCATTTGGTCAGTAATCCATCAGTATTGCTAAAGCCAAAAAAACAGGAGTGGATCTAAAACAGAGATGACACGTGAATGGAATATTTGCATGTCTTCTGTGTTTTGTACCCACTCCTCCTTTTGGCTTCCAAATCAAAAGCCAATTCTGATGCAAAATAGGGACCATGTTTTGCAGGCCTTACAGCTGTTACATAGACAGGATCCATTGTGCGTCTCATGTTTCCTTCCTTCTGACAGATCAGAAGAAGGGTCAAATAAATGATGTCAGCCAGGCCAAAAGGCAAAATAGTGGCCCAGTCATGAAGTGGGGAGGGTGGTAACAGCATGAGAAGTCCACAGAGTGGCCCTATGACATAGTGGTGAGGTAGAAGCAGCATGAGGAGACCACAGATGTCACGGCGGGGAGTCGGGGAAACCCCCCCACCGCGTGGTGTCAGAGGGTAAAGGGGACCCAAATGCACTATATACTTTCTATGTTAGAAAGTATATTATAGGTATATCACGCCCCTCAATCAGTTTTTTTGGGGCAACAGGTATATCACACCAGTTGCAATTAGTTATTCCAATAGCGTTTGTCCCGCTATATAGCTGCGGTATTGCAGCAGAACCGCACACAACTGCTGCACAGTTTCTATGTTAGAAAGTATAAGTATATCACACCCCTCAGTATATCACACCTATCGATAGCACACCTATACCAGCCCTTAAAATGACTTTTGTGACCCTATTAGCTAACGTTTAGTGTCCCTAACAGTCTGTCCCTGCTCCCCAAAGCAACCTCTCCTTACACTGGCAAAACACAGAAAGTAAAATGGCTGCAAGATCGGGTTATGTTATAGGGTGGGGGTGTGTCCATGTGCGGAAACGTCTCAATTGGCTGTCCTGTCCCACCTGATGGATGTGTCATGGGTAGAGATGAGCGAACTTCTGTTTTAAGTTCGGCGTCTAAAGTTCGGCTTCCGGTTAGCGGAGGATCCCGATATGGATTCCGAATTCCGTTGTGGTCCGTGGTAGCGGAATCAATAATGGCCATTATTGATTCCGCTACCACGGACCACAACGGAATTCGGAATCCATATCGGGATCCTCCGCTAATCGGAAGCCGAACTTTAGACGCCGAACTTAAAACAGAAGTTCGCTCATCTCTAGTCATGGGTCAAAATTCGGCGCAATGCAAAAGAATATGGCGCACGCAACGCAGGCCCCATAGAAGTGAAAGGGGCTGTGTAAAAATCGCAAGCATCCGCAAGCAAGTGCGGATGCGGTGCGATTTTCACGCATGGTTGCTAGGATGAAAGTCTATTCACTGTATTATTTTCCCTTATAACATGGTTATAAGGGAAAATAATAGCATTCTTTAATACAGAATGCTTAGTAGAAGGTCAATTAAGGGTTAAAAAATAAAAAAAATAATTACCTCACCGCGTAGCTGGCGGTCTCCTGTTCTTTCTTCAGGACCTGTCAAAGGACCTGTGGTGACATGACTGTGCTCATCACATGATACATCACATGATTTATCACCATGGTGATGGACCATGTGATGAGCTCAGTGACGTCACCACAGGTCCTTTGACAGGTCCTGAAGAAAGAACAGGAGACCGGCAGCTACGCGATTAATTGGAGGAGGTGAGTTAATTTTTTTTTTTCAACCCTTAATTAACCTTCTACTAAGCCTTCTGTATTAAAGAATGCTATTATTTTCCCTTATAACCATGTTATAAGGGAAAATAATAAAATTTACAGAATACTGAACCCAAACCCGAACTTCTGTGAAGAAGTCCGGGTTCGGGTCTGGGTACCAAACATGCCGCTTTGCATTCGCGGGGAAAAATCGTGCATGTTCCCGCAACGCACCCGCATCTTTTCCCGCAATGCACTCGCAACGCCTGTCTGAAAGAGGACTTATTGGGGGATCTGTGGAGGACACTGTTATGGGGATCTGTGGAAGGCATTGTTAAAGGGGAATTTGTGTAGGACACTTATTTGGGGATCTGTGGATGACTATGGGGGGATCTGACCCCATTACATTGGGCCCCAGTTATAGCAGCCCAGCCATCACATATAAAGTGTATGCAGCAGCCCCTAGCAGTGCTGCTTTGGTAAACTAGCAGTAATCACTATGGATATATTGTCGTATTAAAATAGGATACCATGATGAAATAGAGATTGACTGGGCATGGGAAATCTATAATAATAAGAACTATATAGGGCCTTAGATTGAGGTGTACGATCGCGTTTGTGCGATCGTAAACCTCCGTTCCGACACTACACTATAGCCCTGGGTGGTTCCCATGGAGATGGGGAAGCCTGACAGAGGAGAGTGTGGTCTGGGTGTATGTAGGAGGCTCGGGGAGGCTGGAGCGAGCCCTGGGAGGATCGTAACTGCAGATGTCCTGGGGCTAGGAGCAGACACACGGCACGGCAGCCAGGGGCAGAGACAGAAGCAAGCCACCGTCCAGGCATTGCAAGCGGCACAGACCCGCGGACAAGCAGGAGAGGTAGGCGGGTAGGGTGGAGAGTGCGGCACACCCCTGTTCACGTCATGCCGCCACGCTTGCCTATTATGTCTATTCGCTTTATAAGACACACTGCCACTTAGACTAGAACCTTCAGAATCACAGGTGCATATCCATGAAGCAAACATAATTACAAAAAACAAAATGGCTGCACACCGTTATATATACAAACAATAGAGCTACCTGGGACTTCTGAGCAGAGTACGTTTGTAGCTGGTTCCTACATTGCCATGAATATTGTAGGCTTAAGCGAGTCCAAAGTGAGGCAGTATATTTAGTGATAGGGACCCATCTGCGGAGCCACCTTGACGCGTGGTAGATGGGCCCGACACATATGTGCACTAAGAGCTTCCATTACTCATTTATAGTCGGTATTGTACCACTTTTATCTAGAATCACCCCCATTTCTTAGCTCTATTGTTTATATATATAACGGTGTGCAGCCATTTAGTTTTTTGTAATTATGTTTGCTTCATGGATATGCACCTGTGATTCTGAAGGTTCTAGTCTAAATTTTCTTGCAATATATTGAGGGTAGCAGCTCTTTTAGACTGAACACACCCATCTACCTGGGACTTCTGAGCAGAGTACGTTTGTAGCTGGTTCCTGCACTGCCTTGAATATTGCAGGCTTAAGTAAGTCCAAAGTGAGGCAGTATATTTAGGGATAGGGACCCATCTGCGGAAGTCACCTTGACGCCTGGTAGATGGGCCCGACACGTTTGTGCGCTAAGAGCTTCCATTACTCATTTATAGTCGGTATTGTACCACTTTTATCTAGAATGACCCCCATTTCTTATCTCTATTGTTTGTATATATGACGGTGTGCAGCCATTTTGTTTTTTGTAATTTGGAGTGTCAGTCAGTACAGCAAGGTGTAATAGGATTGTTCCTATTACCCAGACTGTAACCTCCCCTACTGAACCCTGTTCTGCTTCAATACTGTGGAATGATTCCTCCCTATTCTTTCCCTTAACTTCTATACAGCAAAATAAAAGTTTTTAAGTATTTTCTACCACTGTCCCTAGCGCCTGCTGACGTCTCTCCCTGCACTAAGTACACTGGAAAATGGCAGAATCCAAGATGGCTGAGGCTATTTGTAGGGCTGTGACATCACAGGGATGGCTGGCTGCTGATTGGCTGCATGCATGGCATTGTGGGTGAACCCTCGTTCCCAGAGTTCCGTGCTCTATGTCCTAACACGTGCAGAAAAAGGAAATTCGGATTCGGTGCGAATTGATTTTTTTCTGAAATTCGAATCGAATTCCACTTCATCAACTTTGATTCGCTCATCTCTAATTATTACCCTGCATCAAGCTGTAAACTTGAAATGTTTGAATTTCTAGGTCCCAGGCTCATGAGCACCAGTGCATTATCACTGCCAGGCCTCACCAGCCCTACATGCCATATTTGCAGTGCTCTGGTATGTACAAATAGTACCTTTGTTTCTCTTCTTTTGTCAGAGGACTGGGATTGTTTTTTGACATTCTTTCTTGGCTCTGGAAGTAATAAACTATATTTGAAGATACATTTAGGTTTCTTCAATTTCATATGAAGCATCATTGAATGTTGCCAGATAGTTTCTTAATATTTGTTGTTAGTGAAAAATCTGTATTATAGAGCGGTATCTCTTAGCCATTCCTTTTCCCTTGCTCAGCTGAACCTCTGTGCTAATGGGGAGCTTGTGGGATGAACCATTGTTTTACCAGCAGCTATACAATGTGTATGGCCTCTTTAAGTACACATTTGGAGTGTGGGAAGAAAATAGAGTGTCCAAAGGAAATCCATACAAGTACTGGGAGAACATACCAATAGACATAATGAAGCGACCCTGTAGAGATTTTGTGTCCAAGATCCCGTTATTGCCAGGCAACTGTACATACTCCTCTTAGACTACAAATAAAAAAACTTTCACCAACATGATAGCTTAGTTAAAGGGATGCCTTTTTTGCTAAATAAACATATAGACTGATTAGCCATACCATTAAAAGGGGTTGTCCCATTTTGGACACAGGAATTATATCGCTAGGATATGCCTCCAATCTCTGGGACCTGCACCTGTCCTTAGAATAGAGCTCGCTTGGCTATTTTTGGCAGTCCCATAGAAATGAATGAAGGCTGGCCGCACATAAGCGGTGAGCCGCTAAACACTTTTTGGGCTCCGCTCTGAGGATAGGTGTGGGGCCCAGAGGTGGGACCCACACCCATCAGACATTGGGGGCATATCCTAGCGATATGATCCCAATGTCCAAGATGGGCCAACTCCTTTAAAGCCATATGTCTATGGGTATGGCAAAGTCAGATTTCTGCATGCAGTTTTGGAAGCCAAAGTTGGTGTGCATAATAAAAGGAAAGTATAAAGGCCAGATACTACTATTTCTCTTTTTTAAATTCACTCCTGGTTTGGACTTCCAAAACTGCATGCTGAAACCCGACCGTGTGGCCGTACCCTAACATTGTGTAGTCCCTCCCTCCCCCTCATGCAAAAAAAATAAAAATCTGACCTGCCAAGAGTCTCTAAGAGAGACAAAATAAGAAAGACTACAACTCTGGAGGTATCCCGTGGTACCTGGCAACAAGACGTTAGCAGATGATGCTTCTATAAATTGTGAGGTAAGACCTCCCTGGATTGGACTCATTTTCCTACACATCCCACAGATGCTACCATGAATCACCTTGGGTAGGGAAAATCACTGCATTCTTGGAGCATCCCACAATACCTGCCATTTTGAATATTCTCTCTCACCCGGTCGTCTAGCCATTGAAATAGTCTTTTGTGGTTTGACTTTGAGAAGACCACTCTTAGTAGAGTCAAGGGACTAACACATGTTTTCAGAAACATAGAAACATAGAAACATAGAATGTGTCGGCAGATAAGAACCATTTGGCCCATCTAGTCTGCCCAATATACTGAATACTATGGATAGCCCCCGGCCCTATCTTATATGAAGGATGGCCTTATGCCTATCCCATGCATGCTTAAACCCCTTCACTGTATTTGCAGCTACCACTTCTGCAGGAAGGCTATTCCATGCATCCACTACTCTCTCAGTAAAGTAATACTTCCTTATATTACTTTTAAACCTTTGCCCCTCTAATTTAAAACTGTGTCCTCTTGTGGTAGTTTTTCTTCTTTTAAATATGCTCTCCTCCTTTACCGAGTTGATTCCCTTTATGTATTTAAAAGTTTCTATCATATCCCCTCTGTCTCTTCTTTCTTCCAAGCTATACATATTAAGGTCCTTTAACCTTTCCTGGTAAGTTTTATCCTGCAATCCATGTACTAGTTTAGTAGCTCTTCTCTGAACTCTCTCTAGAGTATCTATATCCTTCTGGAGATATGGCCTCCAGTACTGCGCACAATACTCCAAGTGAGGTCTCACCAGTGTTCTGTACAGCGGCATAAGCACTTCACTCTTTCTACTGCTTATACCTCTCCCTATACATCCAAGCATTCTGCTGGCATTTCGTGCTGCTCTATTACATTGTCTTCCCACCTTTAAGTCTTCTGAAATAATTACTCCTAAATCCCTTTCCTCAGATACTGAGGTCAGGACTGTGTCAAATATTCTATATTCTGCCCTTGGGTTTTTACGCCCCAGGTGCATTATCTTGCACTTATCTACATTAAATTTCAGTTTCCAGAGTTCTGACCATTCTTCTAGTTTTCCTAAATCCTTTTCCATTTGGCGTTTCCCTCCAGGAACATCAACCCTGTTACATATCTTTGTGTCATCAGCAAAAAGACAAACCTTACCAGCGAGGCCTTTTGCAATATCACTTATGAAGATATTAAACAAAATCGGTCCCAGTACAGATCCCTGTGGAACCCCACTGGTAACATGACCTTGTTTTGAATGTTCTCCATTGACTACAACCCTCTGTTGTCTGTCACTCAGCCACTGCCTAATCCACTCAACAATATGGGAGTCCATGCTCAATGACTGCAGTTTATTGATAAGTCTTCTATGTGGGACAGTGTCAAAAGCCTTACTAAAATCTAGATATGCGATGTCTACTGCACCTCCACCGTCTATTATTTTATTCACCCAGTCAAAAAAATCTATAAGATTTGTTTGACATGATCTCCCTGAAGTAAACCCATGTTGTTTTTCATCTTGCAATCCATGGGATTTTAGATGTTCCACAATCCTATCCTTTAATAGGGTTTCCATTAATTTGCCTACTATTGATGTCAGACTCACTGGTCTATAGTTGCTCGATTCCTCCCTACTACCTTTCTTGTGAATGGGCACGACATTTGCCAATTTCCAATCTTCCGGGACGACTCCTGTTACTAATGATTGGTTAAATAAATCTGTTAACGGTTTTGCCAGCTCACCACTAAGCTCTTTTAATAATTTTGGGTGTATCTCATCAGGCCCCTGTGACTTATTTGTCTTCACCTTAGACAGCAAACTTAGAACATCTTCCTCTGTAAAGATACATGCATCAAACGATTTATTAGTCATTCTTTCTAGTGGAGGTCCTTCTCCTTTTTCTTTTGTAAAAACTGAACAGAAGTATTCATTAAGGCAGTCGGCTAGCCCTTTATTCTCTTCTACATACCTTCCGTCCTTTGTTTTTAATTTAGTTATTCCTTGTTTTAATTTCCTTTTTTCATTTATATATCTGAAGAATGTCTTATCCCCTTTTTTCATAGACTGAGCTAGTTTTTCTTCTGCCTGCGCTTTAGAAGTTCTTATAACTTGCTTGGCCTCTCTCTGCCTAATCTTGTAGATTTCCTTATCTTCATTGCTCTGGGTTTTTTTATAATTACAAAATGCTAGCTTTTTATTTTTAATGATTTGGGCCACTTCTGCTGAGTACCACAGTGGTCTCCTCCTTTTTTTGCTTTTACTGACAAGTCTAATGCAATTTTCTGTTGCCTTCAATAATGCACCTTTTAAGTAGTCCCATTTCTCCTGGACTCCATGTAATCCGTTCCAGTCTGATAAGGACTCATTTATGACTAATTTCATTTTTGAAAAGTCTGTTTTTCTAAAATCTAAAACTTTTGTTTTTGTGTGGTGGGACTCTTTCACAGTTCTTATATTAAACCACACTGACTGGTGATCACTAGATCCCAAGGTTTCGCCTACAATGACATCATATACCGAATCCCCGTTTGTGAATACCAAATCCAAAATGGCCTCCCTCCGGGTTGGCTCCTCAACCACTTGTTGTAGAGATAACCCCAGTAGGGAATTTAGAATATCTGTACTCCTGGTAGAACTTGCTATTTTGGTTTTCCAGTTTATATCTGGAAGATTGAAATCTCCCATAATGATAACTTCTCCTTTTATTGTCATTTTAGCTATTTCTTCAACTAGTAGATCATCTAGTTCTTTAACTTGACCAGGTGGTCTATATATCACACCTACACGAGTTACTGCATGGTTAGCAAACTGCAATGTAACCCAAACTGACTCTATGTTGGCCTCACCAACTTGTATTAGGTTAGATTTAATGCTATCTTTCACATACAGGGCCACTCCTCCTCCTTTCTTGCCTTCTCTGTCTCTTCTGTATAAAGAGTACCCTGGTATGGTTATGTCCCAGTCATTTCTTTCATTAAACCATGTCTCCGTAACAGCCACTAAATCTACATTCTCAGATGCCATTATTGACCCAAGTTCATTGATTTTTTTACCTAAACTGCGAGCATTTGTAGACAGGACTCTGAGCTTATCATTTCTTAACCTCTGTGCTTCTGACCTGTTCTGGCATTGTTTCGGGGGGCAATTGGACTCTTTTATTTTCACTCTTTTGCCTCTTTCACTCTTTCAGCTCTTCCATTTTATAAAACCACTTGCTTTATTTAAGGTATATTAAAATAGGTATATTAAAATAGATACATTGAATCAGCATAGCAATGTGTAAGGACAAACTTGTAGAGTTCTATTTTTCCTTGTGGAGAGCTTCATAGTAGTACAGGGAAATTTCCCAATGAACCGATGTGCAGAGAGGCCACCAGAGCCCTCCTCATGGCCACCGGCCAATCATCTGATGCTCTCAGCATTAATTAATGCAGGGAGCATCAGGTACTTATGCACCTGGCCAATGGCCACCAGTGCCCTCCTGAACTCAACTGTATCACTGTCCTCAGGACTGTGATACAGTTGAATACTGTGGTGGCAGTATACCGTGCTACACTGTGATATTACAGGCCCTGTCTACTTCTGTTGTCCCTGCCTACTTGTGTTACCCTGCCTTATGTCAGTTTGAACCCACCTACATGGGGCCACTTTTAGTTTTTATCCAGGGCCACTTTAAGTTCCCAGTCTGCCCCTGCTAGTACTGTAGGTGTAAGAAGTCTTATAGGGTATGCAGCGCTCTTATGGGAAAAGTATATGCAAATGAGCTCTCTCCAAAAAAAAAAAAGGCCATGAGACTTAACTTAGAATTATGTCTCAAGGCCTGTTTAAAATTTCAAAGAATGATTTATAGGATAGCTACCTTCTAAATGGTGGCACCAGAGGCACAATTTTTTTTTTTGGAAAGAGCTCATTTGCATGACCAACTTGTCCGAAACGCATGAAAGGCTGCTACATGGACTTTCCATGTATTTATTTTAATATGGGTTAAATAAAGCTGGTGTTTTTTTTTATTGCAGAAGAGTGCTGGAACTTGATCTTTTTTAGGCTACTTTCACATCTGCGCTTTTGCTGTCCGCTTTTGAGATCTGGTGTGGGATCTCAAAACCATAGCAAAACGCTTCCGTTATTATAATACAACCGGCTGCATCCATTCAGAATGGATCCAGTTGCATTATATCGAAAATGAACATACCAGATCCGGCACTAAAACCATTGTGAGTTAATGGGCACCGGATCCGGCACCAATGACTTACATGGTTTTTGGTGCCGGCATGTTTATTTTCTTTTGCAGCGGTTTTGCATCCGTTATGCGAACGCAACAAATTGGAACGGAATGCATTCTGGTCCACTCCGTTCCGTTTTTTTCAGTTTTGTCTCCTTTGACAATGAATGGGGACAAAACTGAAGCGTTGTGCTGCGGTTTTGAGACCCTGTGCCGGATGTCAAAACCGGACAGCACAACGCAGATGTAAAACTAGCCTTATCTGGACATCTCATGCTAAGCAGGTTTGACTGTAACATTTCTGCACAAGTTTTTGTTGCTCTTTAGTAAAACAATTTGTCTTAATGTAGATACCATCTCCATTACGTTGTATAAATAATCATTTGCTCAGGAGCCACACATCTCAGGAGGGAAGGTTAATCCTAGTCTGCTCATTTTAAAAATGTTTTCTGTTATTTTAAGTCACAATGGTAAATTGAACCATACGCTGCGAAGCTCCACATTGCAATGGAGCAGAGATAAACTTCTCCTTTAACAAACCATGAGGTATATAGTGTTAGTGTTGTTTCTAGGACACATTTCTTTTTATTGTAAAGCAAAAAAATCTGATATGGTTATAAAATATCGCACTTTATAAATTCGCCTCAACTTGAACGAACTGGAAGGAAATCTGTATGACAGATCTAATTGTTCAATGCATATGCAATTTTTTTGCAGAAGTATCTTACATAAGGATACACGAGTTGCAACTTGAAATTTCTTTGAAATTATCAGCCCAATTTGTATTGAAAAATGGTCTTCTAGAGGGATGATTCTCTCAAAGTAGAAGGCTAATACACATATTATATGAGGCAGGTGTAAATGAAATTCCTTACAGGATCAGACTGCAAGGAGTTTGCTTGTAGTCTGTAACCATGGAGGGATAAACATCTGTATAGAAGTGATAGGAAAACTTTAGTCAAGGTTATTTGCGAGGGGGCTTCATCTTTTTATTTCAAATACCATGAAACAGTAAAAAATGGTTGAAAAGGTGGACATGGTGTTTAAAACTGAAGAATAATTGGTATATAAATGGTTAAAATAACGTTTTGCCAAATCAAGAACAAAGATCCTTGCTCAGTGAATTTCTGGAAATATACAATGTTAGTCACTTTTTCCTTGCTTTCGATAATTTTTTACATGAATGGGTCTGGGCTACATTACTAAGCACAGCCCATGGACAGAAGCCGTGCTGTTTCTGGAATGAAGGCAAACCCTTCCAACTGAGACAACCCATTTAAATGGACACTTTTGTCAGAGAAAGATATTTATTTTAAACTCAATATTCATCGTTTTTCTTTTTCATTCCAGCTGTACTATAACATCGAAAATTAAAGGGGTTGTGTGACATTTTTTTATGTTATGTTCCCCCTGCACATGACTACCAATTTGATACTGATTATGATAATGATTAAAATTTCCCAGCTGCGCTCCCCGGTGTAATTATGCTCCAGGCACTTCCTGGATCATGTGCCGTACATTGTGCACATGATCCAGGCCTGGTCACAGCACCCTAGACAGTGAAGACGCACTCATGCCACGAGACTTCAGGAACATGCGTGAGTACGTCTTTACTGCCTGGCCCTGTCAGTCAGTGGTGGAGGCACGGCATGAAAGGCAGTGAGAGGAGCCTCCGGGAGCAACGAGGTGCATCGGCAACACTCTTTTTTTCTCTTAGGGGCTCATTTGTATATTATCAACATCAGTTTTCTCAAGAATGTGGGCACTTAATAACATAGGACCAAGACCATGATGTTCAGCTGTCAAGCGCACATGCAACATAGCGGATGACAGAACTCCTTTAATTTTGAAATAAACATAACAGTTTTTGTGCCTTAGAGCCAAGACAGTTGTAGGAACATGTTATGTAACATATTTATCTATTGGTTTAAAGGTGTTCTCCGGGCTTTTAATATTGATGACCTATTCTCAGGAATTCAGGGGCGTAGCTAAAGGCTCATGGGCCCTGGTGCAAGAGTTCAGCTTGGGCCCCCCTTCCCTTGTTGGCAAGGGGCAGGGGAGCACATAGCCTTCCTGTTGCCAGAAGCAAACATTGAAAGGGCACCCCCTCAATCTAAATTCTTGTCCTAACCCCTTCCCTCCAGCCAGAGGTGTAAATTGACCAGCATGCACTTTCTATAATGCCAGTGTCTTATGCGGCACAAGGGTTTTTGGGCCCCCTCAGGCTCCTGGGCCCGGTAGCAACTGCTACCTCTGCACCCCCTATAGCTACGCCCCTGCTCAGGATAGGTCATCAATATCAGCTCGGCTGAGGTCCGACACCTCTCACCTACATGCACCTACATGCACAAGCACACTGTGCGTGCCGCACAGTGTGCTTGTGCCATCTCTTGTCTCTCTTCCTGCTCGCTCCTGCTATGTCTATGGTGAACAGGAAGAGAGACGGGAGACGGCACGCTCACACTACGCGTGCCTTCCCTTCATACAGTCCGACATCCGACACCCCCACCGATCTGATATTGATGACCTATCCTGAAGATAGGTCATCAATATTAAAAGCCCGGAGAACCTCTTTAACATTTCATGGAGGTTGGCTTGCATGTCAGATCCCGAAGCTTTTAAAATATATCCTCTTATAAGTTATTTTGTATATGTGAGCCACCATATTCTGCACCATATGAGATATCCCATTGTAATGTGATATGCGGCTCCCATACATATAAGCTATGTGCCTGGAAATTTTCAAATAACAAATTCAGATGCTTAATGTGAAAATGAAAAATATGGTATAGAAAAAAATGTACCTTTTCGACACACTTATCACAGCCAGATAGGAACATATGAAAAGTCTGGGCTATCAGTGATAACTTCCTCTGTAGTGTTTGGGGAGTAATCTGACAGCTTTAGTTTATTGCAGATCTGCCAAAAATGACTACAGAGAAACTTTCACTGAAGTACAATCTGGAATTTATTATATCGGCAGGAAGAAAAAAAAAAATCTCTGCATGCAAAACTGAATAAACCATTATTCACAAGTGTTTTGGATCTCTATTCTCATACATCCTATGGGTCTTTGACAGTTTGGAACTTTGTAACATTCCACTTTACCTAAAATGTACTCCGGTCATTACTGAGATCTGATTCCTTCTCTTTATTAACTGTGAGGACTATACATTTCTTGCCTAGGAAGGGAATCAGACCCCATCGTAAAATATTCATATGCTGCTGTGATGGTTTTTGGGTGTGTTCACATGTATCAGGCGGGGAAGTGAGTTCCCTCTACCTGCAAAAGTGAATGCTGGATAGGGGGACAATGGTCTTAGGATACGGTCACACAGTCAGGTTTCTACATGCAGTTTAGGAAGCCAAAACCTGAATTACAAAATTGAGGAGAAGTTGTATCTGTTCTTTATACTTTCTCTCCTTTTACGACCCACTTCTGATTTTGGCTTCCGAAACTGCATGCAGAAACCTGACCATAAACCGTACCCTAAAGGTGACTTCATGTGGCAGATTCTTCCTGCGGATTATTTCTGCACGGTATTCCAGAGTGTGCCAAAAATGTACAAGACCATTCTTGGGCTAAGTAAACATGGTGGCAAAATCTGCCACAGTTTTACAATTTGAATGCGTCAGATCTGCAAGCGGCTTTAGCCCTTTTTAAATAGAACTAATCCGTGAGCAGACTCCTGCTGCGGTTTCCAGGGGTGTGAATGCAGAAACCGTAGCAAAAATAGATACAGAATCAGGCATGGGAACTCACCATTGATGTGATTTCCATGTGGACACTCCTGAAAAACATACTGGGAGTCTGCTTTCAGATAAGCTCCATTAAAATGGGTTAAACGTTACTCTCTGTATTGTAAGACAAATGTATATTGCTATATTCCCCAACTCCCCTTCCCCCCTCAAAAAATATAATACTTTTGAACTGTCTGGAGATGCCCTGACATGGATTTTGAACTAGTATTTTAGGTGTTTTCACTGAGATTTCAAATGCTATCTACCCTCTGGATTGTAAAACATGTGTAGTAGAGTTTTGAACTTGCTCCCCCTACAAAAACAAAAAAACAAAACTATATTTCTGTTACAATGGGAAAAAACAAGAAATGTTCTTGCAGGTAGCTGCTTTTGAGGTTCTGCAGCAGCCAATTAGGGCAAGCCCCCCTACTTCTTAAAGTCATGTGAGAACCCTAATTCTTCTTCCCTCTTACTTTTTTCCCGTCGACATGTGCACTAAAATTGGCGCTGTGTGCCGTTTTACTGGATTCGTTTGAAACAAACCTGAAAAGCTTCAGGTTCGTCTTGCGGACAAACTTTTGGGAAGTTCATAACCTGGATCAATGTGAACTAGTTCACTCTTCTCTAGCTTAAATCTGCATTCACATCGGCTGCATTCATATTACAAAACTGTGTCACTTACCCAGGAACTGCAAATATACAAATGAAGATTATTATGCAAAATATGCAAAACACAATACATGAGCGTTCTTGCCCAAAATAGTTAGAAAAGTAGCAACTATAATCCATAATATGTGGTCTAAAATTTTAAAAGCCAAAAGTTTATTTCAGTTATGCAATATATTATTATCACAGTGCTTACATTGATAAACTAAGCATTACACATTGACAATAGCAAGATATATCTTCCTGCAGTTACATGAATTATGTTCTGATCATGTAATCTGGGATGTCTGTTAATGCAAATGTTTCATGGATACCTTTTGTATTATGTACTTTTATTCTAAAACTGTTTCTCAAATTACTTTAGGTTATTAATTTGTATGAACAAGTCATCAAGCATCTGTACTTACATACAGAAATAGCTGCCAGGTTTGAAAGCTGTAAGTTATGGAGTGCACCAAACAAGTCTTTCCAATGGCCTCACGATTCCGCACAGGTCATTTTACTTATTAGTCTGTGAAAATTAACTTTAGAGGCAATTCAGCGTACTTGACTCTTAGATATAAACAAGTAGAGATGAGCAAATTTTTTAAAAATGGGAATCGTCCGGTTCGCCAAATTTTTGGGAAAAATTCGCTTTGATCCGAATTTATTTGCGGCAAATCGCGTTAAAAATTGGCTATTTCCTGGCTGCTGAGAGCCTTTATAGTGGTGTAGAACACTGTGCCTTGTAATAACACGCATAGGGAGTCTGCTTTGGTAGTGAAATAATACTGTGAGTCCATATGACATACAGATGACAGGCGTCGCTCTTAGAATCACTGCACACTTCACTTATTTGGGCAGTCATGGGGCCAACACTGACCAAATAACTCAAGTGTGAACTCAGCCTTACAGGTCGATGTTAGCGCCAGGTATAAAGAACCGTGCAGAGACCCAAGATCCTACTGTAGCGTGAAAGAGCGCACTACTTTTACAGTGTCATCAGCTGATTCCACATAGATGTCTACAGAACCTGTTCTAATAAACGCGTATAAAAGTAGAGCCCCCCCGACAGAGTGGAGAGGGTGTCAGCAGTAAGTTTGTGTTGACGTCAATGATTATTTTGCCCTTCCTCTGATCAGTCAGAACAATAACCCACAAAAAACTGATCCTGTCTGTGAACGATACGTCTTCACTCGGTCAGCATTTGCTCAATAATCCATCAGTATTGCTGATGCAAAAAAAAAAACAGGAGTGGATGTAAAACAGAGATGACACGTGAATGAAATATTTGCATATCTTCTGTGTTTTCTACCCACTCCTGCTTTTGGCTACCAAATCATAAGCCAATTCTGATAGGACCATACAGGCCTTACAGCTGCTACACAAACAGGATCCGTTGTTCGTCCCATTTTTCCTTCCTACTGACAGATCAGAAGAAAGGTCAAATAAATGATGTCAGCCAGGCCAAAAGGAAAAATAGTGGACCAGTCATGAAGTGGGGAGAGTGGGAACAGCATGGGAAGTCCACAGAGTGGACCTATTACATAGTGGTGAGGTGGAAGCAGCATGAGGAGACCATAGAGTGGCCCAATGACAGGGTCTGGATTTGGCAGCAGTATGAGGAGGCCACCGAGTGGCACAATGACAGAGTCTGGAGGTGGTGGCAGTAAAGGGAGGCCACCGAGTGGCACAATGACAGAGTCTGGAGGTGGCGGCATCAGGGGAAAGCCACCGAGTGGCACAATGACAGAGTCCGGAGGTGGCGGATGCAGCAGCAGCATCATGAGAAGGCCACCGAGTGGCACAATGACAGAGTCTGTAGATGGCAGCAGTATGATGAGGCCACCGAGTGGCACAATGACAGAGTCTGGAGGTGGCGGCAGCATCAGGAGGTTGTCATAGTTTTCATGTACTTTTTGTATATTTGTTGTTTCATAACATATATTTTCCTCACACTTTCAGACGTTACACGACCTCACACAACGTCATTTGGTCCATACAACAAAAGGAGTTTTTCAGTCATCCATTATTTTTACCCCCCCAAAAAAAACACTTTGAAAGAGTGGCACAATGACAGAGTCTGTAGATGGCAGCAACATGAGGAGACCACAGAGTGGCAAGTGACATAGTTTGGAGCTGGTGGCAGCATCGGGAGGCCACAGAGTGGCAAGGTGACATCGTGTGGAGATGGCAGCAGCAGCAGGATACCACAGAGTGGCAAGGTAACATAGTGTGGATATGGCAGCCGAAGGATACCACAGAGTGGCAAGGTGACATAGTTTGGAGGTGGTGGCAGCTTTAGGAGACCACAGAGTGGCTAGGTAACATAGTGTGGAGATGGCAGCAGCAGCAGGATACCACAGAGTGGCAAGGTGACATAGTGTGGAGATGGCAGCAGCATGAGGAGACCACAGAGTGGCAAGGTGAAATAGTTTGGAGGTGGCGGCAGCATCAGGAGGCCACAGACTGGCAAGGTGACATAGTGTGGATATGGCAGCAGCCAGATACCACAGAGTGACAAGGTGACATAGTGTGGAGATAGCAGCAGCATCATCAGGAGACCACAGAGTGGCAAGGTGACATAGTGTGGAGATGGCAGCAGCAGCAGGATACTACAGAGTGGCAAGGTGACATAGTGTGGAGATGGCAGCAGCATGAGGAGACCACAGAGTGACAAGGTGACATAGTGTGGAGATGACAGCAGCAGCATCAGGAGAACACAGAGTGGCAAAGTGACATAGTGTGGTGATGGCAGCAGCATGAGGAGACCACATAGTGGCAAGGTGACATAGTGTGGAGATGGCAGCAGCTGCATCAGGAGACCACAGAGTGGAAAAGTGACATAGTGTGGATATGGCAGCAGCATGAGGAGGCCTCAGAGTGGCAAGGGGACATCATGTGGAGATGGCAGTAGCAGCAGCAGCAGCATCAGGAGACCACAGAGTGGCAAGGTGACATAGTGTGGATATGGCAGCAGCATGAGGAGGCCACAGAGTGGCAAGGTGACATAGTTTGGAAATGGCAGCAGCAGCTGCATCAGGAGGCAAAAAGTGACCCGGTAACAGAGTGGGGCGATGGGTGGCAATACCAGTACCCTCTGATGAAGGAGGGTGCAAGAAGGAGCACTTGGCATCAGATGTGTGGCATCAAGCGGGTTGCAGCATCAGAGTAGTAGCTGAGGCAGGTAGTCAGAATAAACTGGTCTCTTTTATAAAAGTGTTGGTGTGGCACCATGGATGATCTAGTCTGATGCATCAGGAATTGGTGGTTGGAAATCCTGGCTGATTTACGCCTGATTCATCTTGACAAAGGTTAGTCTCTCCACATTTTGAGTGCACAGGTGAGTTCTCCTTGGGGTAACTATGGCCCCGCCGCACTAAACACCCGCTCTGATGCCACACTACTGGCCGGGCAGGACAGCTTTTCCAGGGCAAACTCTGCTAGTTGTGGCCACAAATCCAGTTTGGCTACCCAGTAGTCCAGCGGATCTTCAATGTGGGGTGGCAGGGTCCTGCTCCAGGTCTACCTGCTGCTGGTGAGTAATTACTTCACTATGCGGGTGAAGAAAGCTACTCATCAGCGATTGTAGACTCAGGCTGCTGCTGATGGAGCTAGTACTGCTCCTGCCACCCCACCCTTCCCCAACAGCCATGGCAGTGGAACGTGAGTGCAGAGGGCCCCCCCGGTCAGACCTGCGGGGGGATGGATAATGGTGCAGATAGGCAGCGGCCAACTGACTACATAAGATGTCTCTGTAGTAGTTAAGTTTGTCCTCCCTCTCGGTGGGTGTTAAAAAGGCCCTCATTCTGGACCGGTAGCAAGGGTCCAACAAGGTGGAGAGCCAGAAGTCATCCCTATGCCGAATGGTGACAATTCGGCTGTCACTACACAAGCAAGTGAGCATGCATCGTGCCATTTGTGCAAGTGACTCGGAGGGACTCCCTGCCTCCATCTCCACTGCATACTGCCAGTGTGTCCAGGTCCTCTGTCTCGTCCTCCTCATCGCCCTGTAGTCCCTCTTGCTGCTCCTGCTCCTCCTGTCCTGTCAGCTGAGTAGAAAAAACACCCATTTGGTGTGAGATTGTGTGAATAGTAGATGAATAATAGATGAATAAAGATAAGCTAATGAATTGAAAGTAGAATATATGGGAGGAGTATTTTAGGAGTGTTTTAATATGAGAATTGTAGAAGAAACAAATGACAAGATAAAATAAGTTAAAATAAAAATTTGAAAGAAAAGAAAAGGATAGAATGCTGGTGATGGTGTGGGAAAAAAGGAGAGGAGAAATAAGAAAAGAAAAGGAAAATAAAGAAAATAGGAAAGAAAAAAGAAGAAACAAAGGAAATGAAAAAGAATAGGGAGGGGCGACCCGGGACCTGATACTACCTTTGACAGAACAGGGAGGGGACTTTCAACGAACCTGGGGAAAAAATAAGAGAGTGATATTAATAAGGATGTATGAATATTTACATCAATAAATAAATATCAAATACAGTACATAAGTTATGTTGGAAAAATGTCATATTCGCGGTTGAGGCCTCGGGGGGCCAGGGTTCCCAGGGTGTGAATCCAATAGGATTCTCTTTTCTTTAAGTCCAACTTGGTTGCCACCATGTCTTGGTCTTGAAATCTGACCCTTTAACTAGGTTTTGAGATGTGACTTGGATATTAAATAAGCCAGCACCTCATCTGCAGACAGCTGTTTCAAGGTGATTGCCCCTCATGATCACAGAGCAGAGAGTACTGGCTTAACTGGGTGACAGGACAAAGTCAGGATTTGGGGTGAACTATCTCTCCTTGGGGAGAAAGCGCCTTAATCGGTGTGAGGAGATCTATAGGCCATACATGCTCCTCTGGAATTCTGGGAAGAAAGTGATGCAAGGTGCACTCTCCCAAAATCCTGATTTACAGTTAGGTCCATATATATTTGCACACTGACACAAATTTTATTAAATTTTTTTACCTGTTTACTAAAACATATTTAAGTTATAGTCACTAAATATAATGGACATAAAGTCCAGACTTTTAGCTTTCATTTGAGTGTATCCACATTCAAATTGGATGAAGGGTTTAGGAGTTTCAGCTCCTTTACATGTGGCACCCTGTTTTTAAAGGGACCAAAAGTAATTGGACAATCGACTCAGAGGCTGTTTCATGGGCAGGTGTGGGCAATTCCTTCATTATTTCATTCTCAATTAAGCACATAAAAGGCCTGGAGTTGATTTGAGGTGCGGTGCTTGCATTTTGAAGATTTTGTTGAGAAGTAAACATGCGGTCAAAGGAGCTCTCCATGCAGGTGAAACAAGCCGTGCTTCATCTGCTAAAACAGTAAAAAAAAAACATCCGAGAAATTGCTACACTATTAGGAGTGGCAAAATCTACAGTTTGGTACATCCTGAGAAAACAAGAAAGCACTGGTGACCTCAACAATGCAAAAAGACCTGGATGCCCACGGAAGACAACAGCGGTGGATGATCGCAGAATAATTGCCATAGTGAAGAGAAACCCCTTCATAACAGCCAACCAAGTGAACAACACTCTCCAGATATAGGCGTATCAATATACAAATCTACCATAAAGAGAAGACTGCATGAAAGTAAATACAGAGGGTTCACTGCACGGTGCAAGCCACTTAAAAGCCTCAAGAGAAAGAAGGCTAGATTAGACTTTGCTAAAAAAAACATGTTAAAAAACAGCACACTTTTGGAAGAACATTCTTTGGACAGATGAAACCAAGATCAACCTCTACCAGAATGATGGAAATAAAAAAGTATGGCAAAGGCATGGTAAAGCTCATGATCCAAAGCATACCACATCATCTGTAAAACACGGCGGAGGCAGTGTGATGGCTTGGCCATGCATGGCTGACAGTCAGTGGCGTGCCTAGGGTGTTTGGCACCCCGGACGGGTCCTTTTTCTGGCACCCCCCCAATACTTGAAAATTTTTTTACCCCCTCACAGTACAACCTTCACAGTAGTTTTGTACAGATGTGTGCCCCCTCACAGTAGTTATGCCCACATTGCATTTGCAGTGATGAGCAGGTAGACAGAGCAGAGAAGGCAGCGCTCATACAAAAGAAAAAAAGCGGACAACCCCTTTAAAGACATACTTGGAAAACATTACATGCAGCGCTATAGAAAATACAGGGTAATACAGCACCACATATGTACCTCTTACATCCAGTGACTTCTCTTCTCTGATGTAGATATTTTCTTTCCTCTTCTTCTCCTGTTAGACCAGACCACCATGGTGACTTCTTTCAGCCGCGCCTCATCTCTGCAGAGTTTAACAAACAGACATCTTACTTTCCTACTTTTCCATCATCCTCCCACCTTCTCAACACCCCATCCTGCCACACCCAATATTGTGTCCACTGTGCTCCCCAATACTTTCCTGCAGAAACAGTCCCCCTGAAAATACTGATACCACACAGATGTGCATCAGTAAAAAAACACCCTTTTATATTGTGCGCTAGTACAAAAAAATCCCCCCTTCCTTTAAGATCAGACCCCCTTATAAAACCCTAAATGAGATCCCCCATCTCAGACCAAACCCCCTTTAGACCTCTATGTCATACCCCATATAAGACCCCAGTTTTAAAACTCAGATTAGACCTCCATGTAAGACCCCGACCCAATATCAGACCTCAGATAAGACCTCCATTAGACCTCCAGACCCCCATATAATACCTCCATTAGACCTCCAGACCCACATATCAGACCTCAGACCAGACCCCGATATCTGACCTCCAGACTCCCATTAGACCTCCAGACCCCCCATTAGACCTCCAGACTCCCCATTAGACCTCCAGTCCCCCAGTCAGACCTCCAGACCCCCCAGTCAGACCTCCAGACCCCCAGTCAGAACTCCAGACCCCAGTCAGACCTCCAGACCCCCAGTCAGACCTCCAGACCCCCCCAGTCAGACCTCCTGACCCCCCCAGTCAGACCTCCAAACCCCCTTTAGACCTTTCCAGACCCCATTAGACCTCTCCAGACCCCCCATTAGACCTCCATATCAGACCTCAGATCAGACTGTAAAATAATAAAGTAATTTACCTCTCCTGTCGCCACTCTCCCTGTCCTGACTGTCTTCTCTTCTCAGGGCCAGCGCTGCAGTCACCTGACCTAATGCAGCGTCAGGTCAGAGTGCGCTCTGTACGTCCTGACGCTGCAGGCAGCCAGGACGCAACAGCGCGGGCCCTGAGAAGAGTGAGCAGGAGGAGGGGTAAGTACTGTACAGCGCTTCTCTCCCCCTCCTTCTGCAGAATAGTGAGCGCTTCCATTATGGAAGCGCTCACTAGCAGTGGCGTAACTAGAGGTCTATTGGCCCCAGAGCAAACTTTAGATTGGGGCCCCCACCCCCCATTAACCCGCAACCCCATTATCCTGGCCCCCCCCCGCCACTCGCTCTGTATATATATCATTTGGCCCCCACCCAGACTGTATACATTTCATTTGGCCTCCACCCAGGCTACCGGCACACGTTGCAGATTACGTAGGTTTTTTCTCCACAGATTTTCATGTTGAAAAACCGCAGCGTATTACAGTACCAGCAAACCATATAAGATGCAACTGTATGTTGGAGGGGCTGATGTTATTTACATGGGAATGTATGTTGGAGGGGCTGATGTTATTTACATGGGTCTGTATGTTGGAGGAGCTGACAGAAGGGAACTGACATGGGACTGTATTGGAGGGGCTGATCTTAAAAGGGTTGTATAATCTCAGACAATGGGGGCATATCTCTAAGATATACCCCCATTGTCTGATAGGTGGAGGTCCCACCTCTGGGACCCGCACCTATCTTGTAAACGGAGCCATGAAAGTCACGTCAGCTCAATAGAAATGAATGGAGGGCGGCTGTGCATGTGCGGTGTGCCCTCCACGACTTTCATGGCGCCGTTTAAAAGATAGGTGCGGGTCCCAGAGGTGGGACTTGCACCTATCAGACAATGGGGGCATATCTTAGAAATCCCTTTTAGTTATATGGCACAGTATTTTAGTTTTTTTTATAATGTCCATAGTCAAGGGCTGACTATGCAGTATTGTGCAGCCTTCTGTTGCTGGCTGCCATAATGTGTTTCACCAGCACCTCACCTGCTGTCTGCACATTATTTATATCTCTCCACTCCACTTTTATTTTCTCTTCACTTAATATTTCTCTTATTTATGTATGTCCAATCAGCCCATCATTACCCCCAAAACTTACTGGCACTACTGACTGCTTGCGGCTTGCTCAGCAGATCCTATGTCTGCTCCAAGTCTCCTTAATGGTGGCACTGGCAGTGCGCGGGTCACTCATTTGTCATATAACTCACCACTAATGTTACTAGGGAGCAGAGACTAGCCGGCCGGCAGCACCCAGCAGATGCAGTTATGAGTACTGCTGCTGTTCCCGTGAGACCCGTGCGTGACCTCCAGCGCCGGGACTTGCCGACATTGAGCAGAAGCACTTGCGCCCCCTCCCATCTTATAAAGGGAAAAGCATTGAGCGCTTCCATCTGTATTGATGAAAGCGCTCATTGCTTCTGTTCTGGCACCTCCCTGAGAGCCGACACCCGGGGCGGACCCCCCCCCCCCCCTTCCCCCCGGACACGCCACTGCTGCCAGTGGCACTGGGTCCCTAGTGTTTATTGATAATGTGACACAAGACAGAAGCAGCCGGATGAATTCTGGGGTTTTCAGAGACATACTGTGGGCTCGAATCCAGCCAAATCTAGCCAAACTGATTGGTCGGCTTTTCATAATACAGATGGACAATGACCCAAAGCATAAAGCCAAAGCAACCCAGGAGTTTATTAAAGCAAAGATGTGGAATATTCTAGAATGGCTGAGTCAGTCACTTTGTTAAAGACTAAACTTTAGACAGAAAGGCCCACAAACAAACAGCAACTGAAAACCGCTGCAGTAAAGACCTGGCCGAGCATTAAAAAGGAGGAAACACAGCGTCTGGTGATGTCCATGAGTTCAAGACTTCAGGCAGTCATTGCCAACTAAGGGTTTTCAACCAAGTATTAGAAATTAACATTTTATTTTACAATTATTTAATTTGTCCGATTACTTTTGAGCCCCTGAAATGAAGGGATTGAGTTAAAAAAATGCTTTAGGCCGTGTTCACATCAGCGTTCAGCCTTTCCGTTCTCCTGCTCCGTTATAGGAGCAGGAGAACGGAAAGGACGGATTCAGCTCATAACTGAGCCGAACGGAGCCTACAGACCCCATAGACTATAATGTGGTCCGTTAGGTTTCCGCTCAGAAGATGATTTTTGGAGCGGAGACAAAAGTCCTGCATGCACAACTTTTGTCTCCGCTCCAAAATCATCTTCTGAGCGGAAACCTAACGGACCCCATTATAGTTTATGGGGGTCTATGGGGTCCATAGGCTCCGTTCGGCTCAGTTATGTGCCGAATCCGTCCTTTCCGTTCTCCTGCTCCTATAACGGAGCAGGAGAACGGAAAGGCTGAACGCTGATGTGAACTAAGCCTTAGTTCCTCACATTTTTATGCAATCATTTTGTTCAACCCACTGAATTAAAGCTGAAAGTCTGAACTTCAACTGCATCTGAATTGTTTGTCCAAAATCCAAAAATTAGGAAAATGTTGTCGCTGTCCAAATATATATGGACCTAACTGTAAACCTCTCACCCAGTTAAGCCAGTACTCTCTGCTTTGAACTGATGAGGGACAATTACCCTGAAACAGCTGTCTGCAGATGAGGTGCTGGCTTATTTAATATCCAAGTCTCACTAGCGTTTTCACTGGATCCGACAGGGATCAGCAAAAACGCTTCCGTTACTCATAATACAACCATCTGCATCCGGTTGTATTATCTTTAACATGGCCAAGACAGATTTGTCATGAACTCTATTGAAAGTCAATGGGGGACGGATCCGTTTTCATTTGTGTCAGATTGTGTCAGAGAAAACAGATCCGTCCCCATTGACTTGCATTGTGGCTCATGACGGATCCGTCTTGCTCCGCCTCTCAGGACGGAAAGCAAACTGCAGCATGCTGCGGTTTGCTCTCTGGTATGAGAACGCAATGTATTGAGACCCTATGACTGATCTCAATACCGGAAAATATTAACGGTAGTGTGAAAGTAGCCTAAAGGGTTGAACATTGACTTATAGGATTGCTGCCTTACATCTGGTGGCATTAGAGGCAGAGCTTGTTAAGAGCTCCATTTGCATCCCTTTCTTCCCAGTATTCCACAGGAACATGTTTGGCCTATGTGTCTCCTCACGCCGATTAAGGCGCTCTCTCCCCTAGCATTTGCCTATATTTTAGGACCTGTTTTTGTGCAGTATCTTTATGGAAAAACAACTGATCAGTTGACAGAGTCTATTCATTTGTATGGGACAAATGGCAGACAAAGTGCAGTGTACTCAAGTTGTGCGTAGTAGGTGTTTCTGAGTGTAGTAGTGCAATATACACTAACCTGGTACAGCTGACTCTCTGCAAGGGCAGGTATAGGTAGGAATAGTTCGTGACGCCAGTGCCAAGTAAACGGTGGCACGAATAATTTGAGGAAACGTGGTGTTAAAACAGAACTTCAACTTTAGTAGTTTGCAGGCAGAGACAATATTGGAAACGCAGTTCCTCAGCATACAGTCGATTTTGCAATTCGGTCGATGCAGGCAATTCAGTACAGCAGGGTAATTACAGAGTGTTAAACACAGGATTCGCAGCAAAGGAGCTTGCACTCTAACTCTGTCTGATCCTGGAATGTAGCAATTCTTCACCAAGGCCCATTTACCTAAGTCTGGCTTTATATCCTTGATTATGGCTTTCATAAGTACCTCCTCTGTTTCTCTCAATACCTCTGGCTCCTCTGTTCTTTGCCTCAGTCTCTCCTAGCTTCTGAATGGTTCCTCAGGCCCTTAGGCTAAGATGTTCCTGCTTCTGCATATGGGTATTCAGGAGGGAATCTTCTCCTGAACAGCAGGCTTCAGGCCTGGACTTGTCTCAGACATTGTCTAATCTCCAACTGTAGATTACAGACACTAGACTCCGTCTCCCTTGCACTTCCCTGACTGGCCTTATATAAACTAGGGCTCCCTAGCTCCCTCTATGGACTAGAAGTTGTAATTACACCCCTAGCAGGCCTGTGCATGCAAGTTTCAGTGACAGGGAAATACACACATTACATTGCATTTTACAAAACTGACATACAACAACTTTCCATAATTAAGAAGGGACAACAGCACACCAAGTGACCTTTGGTAGTAACGGGTATTACAACTCCCGTATACTACATACCCCACTGCTTTAAGCTGAGTACGCCCTCGTACTCCATCATGGGTCGCCCAACTGGAATCTCTACCTGAAATAGAAAAAGAGACATGCAGGCATACATACATGCAATTCAACTGCATTTACATCAGGTCCAATTGGCAAAGGTGCAGGGTAGTGACAAGGGGCGTCGTTCTCTTCTCTCAGGATAATGAATGGAACGGGGGCGCTGACCTGGCACAGCGTAACATTAGAACCAGGATAGTCCATGACAATGAATAAGTCCATGATAAAACAGTAGAAAACGGTATAAAAGTTCTTGGAGGCTCAAAGAACAAACATGAGTCCGTACCCAGGCTATTTCTTATTAAATCACAGAGGCTCTCATGCGGTGGAGTCCATCTCTGGGCACAATACTTTAAAAAGAGTAAGAATCTCAGAGGCTCAGGTACTTTTGAGTCTGTCTCCGGGCACGGTTCCTTAGTAACAGGTTGCACAATAAAATGGACAGCAAAGACAAGTGCTGTAATACCCCTGATCAACCTGAAAAGGGGGTGAAGGGTAAAAGGTGCAACAAAGGAACAGGCACAACTTGGTGTGGGGTAACAAAAGCAGGCAGGAGGTCCTGGAAACAAACGTGGCCTTGCTGACTTTATGATTTCAGTGGTCAACACCTACCACTGGGCCGTGGACAAACTGGCAGCGGCAACAAAGGGCCAGCAACATAGGACTCCTGTCCTGGAAGGGTTAACATCACCTTCTGAAGAAATAAATCAAGGGCCTAGCAGGCTGATCACAGTGGCATATTGTAGCTACTTGGCTCTGCAGGGAGGTATCTTCTGTAGTATTCTTCTACAGGAGGATGGGCCCACATGACTGTATCAGGGGGTAGCTGCAGGGTAAAGGGGCCCCTAATAGGTATTGGCCCCATAGGCCTAGGGGTGAACCCTCTGGTGGGCCGTGCCGGCCCTGGCATAATCACTGCAGGGTGTGACATACTTGGTACCGCCGCAGCAAGCGGTCCGGTGCTCTGGGTGCAGCAATTCACAGCAATCGCGGGTCCGGTCTGGGGCACTGACGGAGCGGTGACAACAGAAGGCGGTTGGCGGGTGGTGACAGGCACCCTTACCTCATCCTTCTTCGGCGGCGTCTGGATCCTGGCGGTGTAGGTCTTACGCAGCTCCCGCAACTTCTCCTCCAGCCGGACGATCTGCTCACCGATACTCTCTGTGTCGGAGTCGCTGTTCTCTGCTGGCACCGCCGGCGCAGGTACAGTCACCGCTGATGCAGACTCGGCCTCTTCAGGTTCTGGACTTGCCTCTGGTCTCCGTCCCATCCGGATGTTCTGGAAGGTAGCACTCAATCCTCTTTGCTGCTCCAGCTCAGATAGTGTCTTCTCCCGACGTGGCAGCTCGGGGGAAGGGTAGGGGCTCACCCATTTCTCCAACACGGTTGGCTGCCAGAAGACGTTCGGCCCGATGAAGGAGCTCCGCTCCTGAAAGGCGTGATGGGCCGGCTCTGGAGAGCGTTCCGGTTCTCGCTCGCAGCCAGAGTGGTCTTCTTCTTCTGCCTCCCAATCCTCAGGTCCTCGCTTCGGACGGGTCACAGCAGTCGCATAGGGGCCTCGCAGGCCCTCGGCAGGGGTGTACTCCACTTCCTCTCCCTCGCGGAGGCTGTGCTGGTACGAAGGGAGGTAGTCTCTCTTGACAGACCTTCGATTGACATAGAGGTCTCTGCCAGTAAGATAGTCCTGAATAAACCCGTAGCCACGGGATTTGTCAAACGACAGCACCACTCCCTTTCTCCTTTCCAGGCGGGGTTGGGTGTGCGTATGTCTTTCATGTATGGTCTTAGTTAGCTCCTCATACACGATCTTTGTCTGGGTATTTCGCTTGATAGCGGCCTCCCGAATCTCCGCCATCAGGGAAGACCATTTAAACGATGGCTGAAAAAAGTCCCTCCATGAGCCATAGTAGGGCTCGGGTTCTCTCTCCCTGGTGCGGCAGGCAGGTTGCTCCGGTCCCGGAGCGTAGGCCGGTGGAGCCTCCTCTGGCTCTACACCGGTGTCGGTCATTTTTCCAATCATAGGTGCGGACGCTGCAGCAACACTCTGCTCACAATCCAACATGCTCGATCCTACTGAGGAGAGCGATAGGGTCGCGTCAATTAGAGTAGCCAGCTCCTCCCATTGCACTGGGAGGCCGCCCCCCAGGTATTCCAGTATATGGAGGGCGGTGTCCATGCTGGCAGACATGCAAATGTCCAGATAAGCCGTGGCGCCTGCCCTTGACCTTCTTCCCGCTTTTTCTTCAGAAAGGCGCCAACTTTTCCCGCCTTTTCGGGATGAAGGTGACGCAGCAGTAAATTCAGCAAGCTCAGCGGCCATCTTTAGGTACAAACGCTGTCTGTTCACTGACAGCAAGCAGGAATGTTTAAAGTCCACAAAACCACACTCCAATGCGGCGATTTTCTTCCTCTGGGTAGCGCAACACTGCACAGCGCTTTTTAGAGGTTTTTGGAACACTTTGGGTACGATTTTCAGTCCACAAAGTCCACTTGAAATAAACAGACAAATTTGTCACTTTGGTCACAGGGCAACTGTATAAGGCACAAAGTTCACGCTTCTTGCACTATAAAGCGTGCGTATCCGTGTTCGTGACGCCAAAAGAGAGGTGCAGTGTACTCAAGTTGTGCGTAGTAGGTGTTTCTGAGTGTAGTAGTGCAATATACACTAACCTGGTACAGCTGACTCTCTGCAAGGGCAGGTATAGGTAGGAATAGTTCGTGACGCCAGTGCCAAGTAAACGGTGGCACGCCGTTTGCGGATGCAGGAATAATTTGAGGAAACGTGGTGTTAAAACAGAACTTCAACTTTAGTAGTTTGCAGGCAGAGACAATATTGGAAACGCAGTTCCTCAGCATACAGTCGATTTTGCAATTCGGTCGATGCAGGCAATTCAGTACAGCAGGGTAATTACAGAGTGTTAAACACAGGATTCGCAGCAAAGGAGCTTGCACTCTAACTCTGTCTGATCCTGGAATGTAGCAATTCTTCACCAAGGCCCATTTACCTAAGTCTGGCTTTATATCCTTGATTATGGCTTTCATAAGTACCTCCTCTGTTTCTCTCAATACCTCTGGCTCCTCTGTTCTTTGCCTCAGTCTCTCCTAGCTTCTGAATGGTTCCTCAGGCCCTTAGGCTAAGATGTTCCTGCTTCTGCATATGGGTATTCAGGAGGGAATCTTCTCCTGAACAGCAGGCTTCAGGCCTGGACTTGTCTCAGACATTGTCTAATCTCCAACTGTAGATTACAGACACTAGACTCCGTCTCCCTTGCACTTCCCTGACTGGCCTTATATAAACTAGGGCTCCCTAGCACCCTCTATGGACTAGAAGTTGTAATTACACCCCTAGCAGGCCTGTGCATGCAAGTTTCAGTGACAGGGAAATACACACATTACATTGCATTTTACAAAACTGACATACAACAACTTTCCATAATTAAGAAGGGACAACAGCACACCAAGTGACCTTTGGTAGTAACGGGTATTACAACTCCCGTATACTACAAAAGTGTATACAGTTAGTTTGCAATAATAAAAAAAAACATATAGCGAGAAACACTAGTCTAGACATGTCCTTAAAATGTCTGGTGTAACATTTTACATTCTATGTAGTTAAATAGTATTGCAAAAGATATTTCAGCAAAGCAAGTCAGCGGTTGAAATAGGACGCAGATGACTCATGTCTGTCAGGAACAGGTCAGGGGGTTGGGAGGTTAAGAGGGTTTAGTCAACTTTTTCCCATGCAGCCCACCCTATTTGGCCTTTTAAAAACCACATAGTGGGAGAGAAAGCCAGCACCAGTGCCCTGGTAATGTACACTGTTCTCAGATGCATCACTGACTTATATGCCCAGCCATTGACCCCAAGCACATATAATATATTTGTTTTAGATTCCAGTAAATATTATAACAGATGAACGGGTCACATAGGTCTCAAGTGGACAAGAAAGCCCTTCATCGAAACCCTAATTAGTCAATTGGGGGATTATTCAGGGGCCCTGAAAGTCATAGGTAGAGTTATTGCTGCATTGAACACAAATGTTTAGATACACGTGGTACATACAGTACAGTAACTAATGGCTCTGAATTGTATGTAGCTGTAGTACAGCATCCACAGATGTCTATGGGGCTATATTTTGTATACAATTTCAGATGGTCTACAGAGTTTTTGCTGGATTCTTCATTAAACTGATGTGACAAAAATTGTTGCAAGCTCCATGTCTTATTGTGGAGGTATGGTCTCCTGAAAGGCTTGCTTTAAAGAGAACCTGTAACCGTGAAATGCAGCACAATCTGCAGGCAGCATGTTATAGAGCGGGAGGTGATGAGCAGATAGATGTATGGTTTTATAGGAAAAGATTCACTTAAACTTGTAATTTATACATGGGCAGCAGGGTGGCCCAGTGGTGAGCACTGGTGCCTTGCAGGGTCCTTGGTTCGAATTCGACCAAGGACAAAATCTGCATGGAGTTTGTATGTCCTCCCCCCGTGTTTGTGTGGGTTTCCTCCTGGTTCTCCGGTTTCCTTCCACACTCCAAAGACAAGTAAACTTGGCAAGGGCTTTTTGGTTTACATTGGCACACTGCTAGGCGGAGGCTTCCACCTACCAGTGTTGCCGGTGACATTACTGGCTCTGATGGCTGGGCTAAAGCCCGTGACATCACTGTGCTCACTGCTAGGCGGAAGCTTCCACATAGCTATCCCCATGGAGAGCCTGGATCTCCTAAAAAAAGCCTTTGCCCTGCATGATTCAGAGCAAGGCAAAGGAGAGCATCGGAGCATGAAATGTTCTGATGCTCATATTAGGGGGGCTGCCTGGGTGAAAATGGGGTTATGTCTGGGCTCAGCTCTGAACCCGGACAACCCCTTTAATATGATATCTTTTCTTTCCTTGAAATAGAGGGTCGCTTTAAAGAGCATCTATCAGCATAATCAACCTTATAAAAACCACGCATATGTCCTGGTAGGGCTGGTCAGGCTGATTAAAACACCTTCATTATATTTGTAGCTTGCAGCAATCCCGGGATATCAGCATTTTAATTATTGTGCAAATTGGCTGGTTCGAGCACCAAGTAGTGGGCCTGAAGCCTTGGAGCACCACTGTTGTAAGGCCCATCCCCTCTGTACACCCCGCCTACAGTACGTCTCATGTTTATCAGCCCCTCAGTAAAAATTTGCATAATCGCAGGAATGCTCAGGAATGCTGCAATCTACAAACGTAACTAAAGGTACCTTTACACAAGGCGATGATCGGTACGATTGAGCTGTGAACGAGTCGTTTCTTGGTGTAGTGAAGGTTTCAACAATAACACTGTAGATGCAGCAATTATCGTTCACAAAATCATAATTTCGATCACATATTCCATCGTTTGTAAAGCAGACTATTGCTTTTACACTAAATGAAATCGTTAACATCCAACAATGATTTTTGCGCCCACACAAACGATCGAACCAACGAGAAATCTACCGATTGTCCGTTGTCACTCTATAGTTTATTGCTTTTACACTAATCAATAATTGTGCAGTTTCACTTGATTTAACTTTAATTTACACAATAATTGGCTCATGTAAAGGTACCTTAAAGGGGTTTTGCCATCTCAGACAATGGGGGCAAATCGCTAGGATTTGTCCCCATTGTCTGATAGGTGTGGGTCCCACCTCTGGGACCTGCACCTACAATGAGAACGGAGCGGGGAAAGGAACGGAGGGCGCACTGCGCATGCGCAGCCGCCCTCCAGTCATTTCTATGGGGCTGCTGAAAATAGCAGAGCGCTGGCTTGGCTATTTCCGTCTGCCCCATAGAAATGAATGGGAGCAGGGGCCGCACGTGCGTGGTGCGCTCCCATTCACTTTTATGGGAGCAGCGCTTGGTGGTGGACAGACCCCGGGAAATCCAGTTCCTCCAGCTACAGCTCTCCCCACTCTGTTCTCGTTGTAGGTGCCATATCCTATGCCCCCATTGTATGTGATGGGAATACCCCTTTACCCCTCAGCATGATCAGCCCTAGCAGGCAATATGCCTGGTTTTATAGGGTTGATCATGCTGAGAGATGCTCTTTAAATCTACAGGCTCCAGATAAAGGTACAAAATAACCAAAGAGGATACTTTACTGAGAGAGTTGTAGTCATACACATATGGCCGTACACATTAGATAGAAGTTGGTCGATGGTCGAACTACCATGGAACTAACGATCATGTGGTGAATGATCGTTCCCGTGATGCAGCTATGCCCATTGTAGTTCATATTGACACCGCCATATATATGTTCAGTGACACCGGGTGAGTAACTGCTGATGCATTGCAGAGCTGATGGTTTATTATAAAAGGTTGAAACATCTCTCTCATAATAGATCTTTCATGGAATGATTGTGAATTGATCGACTGACAAATTCAAACAGTGCCGGCTTTGTTCCTTACGTTGACAGTCATCAGTCGGCTGAATGATGGTTCATTGTTAAATTCCGCTCAATGAATATGTGTTATGGTTAAAATCCTCCTTTTTCATCAACTTTAGTCTACACCCTTATTTATAACTGGATGGTGTCATTTACAAGTATTGCTACAGGTACATGCAGGAAATGGCTTGTGATGTTAGTCTTGGTAGTATATAAATCATCTCCCCTTCTTCTTTTACAAAGAAATGTGTGGAACTTTAGCAGTGCCATTAAGATGGGTCCAGAGAACAGCACACTACTTATTACCCCATCTCACATTCAAAGAGTTTTATTGCCGGGCCATAAATGGCTCCAGGTGAAATATAACAATGGAATGACTTGGTTCATTTCCATACTGGCCAGCCCTAATGGAACTGATCCATGAACAAGATATGCACATGCCTTTGTATGCTAGAAATGTAAATCAGTGCAGATCGCCTGCGAGTGTCGTAAATGCTTTTGTTTTCAGAGGAGCCCTCAAGAGTTTAGTCTAGTTTACATGGAAATATGTTCCTGCCAACAGCATAGGTGGTGTCTACAACAGAATATTTGATTCAAGACTTTCCAAGGCAAACAATACACAATCACTTGATAGCACAGACTTGACATAAAATGAATAAAGTGATTTAGTGTAATCATGATATTATGTCTTTAAAGTGTAACTGTAAGGCCAAAAAACTTTTGATAGCTCATACTGACTTTATTAGACTGGAGAGATATCTTGGTAATGAAAAAAAAAAAAGCAAGAAGTGGTTAAACAGTAATGTCTGGTGTTGGTATAAAATGTTATAGAATGTTATAAGAAATTGTAAATAGGTATGAAAGGCACACTCGGCAACATAGGAGAGTGTGCCTTTCATACCTTTTTACAATTTCTTCTTTTACATTTAGCGGCTTTTGGGTGTGCCGATGATAGAGCACCTCGTTCCATAATACTAGACTGGTGAGCCACTGCATAAATATAAAATGTTATAATGATACTATATATATAAAACTGGAATACAGATGTAAAAGGTGATATACCTTCCTGCTGCCTTCTTGCCTCCATCACTTCAGGTACAACAAACTAAAGATACCTATACATCTTGAAATGTTCCTTCAGCCAGTATCTATCTTGCCCAACTCCCCCATATACAGTGGGATGCGAAAGTTTGGGCAACCTTGTTAATCGTCATGATTTTCCTGTATAAATCGTTGGTTGTTATGATAAAAAATGTCAGTTATATATATCATATAGGAGACACACACAGTGATATTTGAGAAGTGAAATGAAGTTTATTGGATTTCCAGAAAGTGTGCTATAATTGTTT